>NC_090929.1:886845665-887467123 GCF_040938575.1 Ambystoma mexicanum
GTGGGGCGGGACAGTTGGGGTGTGGGAGTGGGAGTGGGGTGGGATAGTTGGGGAGCGGTAGTGGGGAGGGATAGTTGTGGTGTATAGTATTGGGAGTTAAGTCATTTCATATTTGTGTATATTTTCCTATCACAAAATATAGTTGATGTTGAAAAAAATAATGAATGGACATTTATTTTTCAGTGTGGGTTATTTTATTTATGTGCAGTGCCCAGTGCACAATGCGCTATCTGACCTGTGCCACGTGTGTGACAGGTGATTAGAAATAGTGCTGTATAAATTCATCTCATGTGACACATCCATCCATGCCATCGCGGCTCTGTGCAATTCCCAGCTCATCACCATTGTTGTCCTCTGCCTCTGGTGGGTGCATGTCCATGTCAGGGGGCAGGGGAACATTGTGCCTGATACACATGTTGTGCAACATGGCACAGGCAAGCACCATCTTTCCCACCTTTTCAGGGATGTACATTAGTGCTCCACCCAATCTGCTCAGGCATCGGAACCTTGCCAGTACAGACATGTGCATGGTTGTATGCCTGTTTGTGGTTGTTGTGTGGTAGCCTCATGGGGGTCATCAACCATGGCATCAGGGGATAACCAGCATCACCTGCATTGGAGCAACATAACATTTACAATGTCATACTTCTGCCCGTATCATGTTGGCACAGGCTGTATGATGTTCATTTGAGAAGACAAACATGCACATGCAAAATGCAGTTTAGCTAGCATATGTCCTATTTCGGGTACCAGAAATGAACTTTGTCAGTATGCGTGTTAGGTGTGTGGTGTGCAGGGGCATTCACATGGCCTATTCACAGACAACATGACCTCTGACACCTTTAGTACAACTGACACAAATGGAAATGCTGGATGTGTCATTATTGTGTTACCGAGATATTCTACTTGTTGTCCATGTACTAGGGTAAATTGTGATCTCTAATGAGATGTATGTGTGATTGTGTGGTTCTACCAGGCAGGTGAGCAGACAAATGGTTTTATGTGGGTAGGAGCATAAGTATTCTCTGTCTGTGTCTCAGGTGTTGTGGGTTTGTTTGACTGTGTTTGTGCTTCTTGTTGTCACTTTGGTGTGGTGCAGTCTGGTACACATAGTTCTTTTGTTCATTGTTGTATGGAATTGATGTTGTCATGCATGCACTGGATTTATTTCTGATATTAAGACACACCTGTCAAGGCCTTGCACTCAGGCATGCTATTACTGTGTTGCACCTTAGTAACACCTGTTTACTTCCACGTTTGATGCACTCACAACACAAAGTAGGTTTGTCTCCCCTTAACTTGTGTTACTTTACTTGTTGTAGTATTGTTGCAATTGATGATCCTTGCTCTTATTCATGGTCTACATTCCCATTTTACCTCCCTATCCACCCTCTGTGTACTTTCATGGTGTTTTAGTAATTGTATTAGCACATCGAACTAGGTGGAATAATGGATTGATGCATACACTGTGCACAGCCATTGGTGCATGGCCTTGTAGTTAGACTCACCCAGCTGCAAGGTGAGCTATGGTCTTTGCTGCCCCCCTCCAATTTCGACAGTGCACAGGCGCTTGTAGTTAGACTCACCCAACAGCCAGGTGAGCTATGGTCTTTTCCGCCCCCCCAAATTCAACAGTGCACATGCCCTTGTAGTTGGACTCACCCACTAACCAGGTGAGCTATTGTTTTTTCTGCCCCCCCCCAACTCAACAGTGTACAATCCCTTGTAGTTAGACTCACCCAGCAGCTAGGTACACTGTCCACCGTGATGTGCCATGTACCAAGACAGCGTGAGATGTGCAGCACCATGGCGTCTTGGGTAGAACCGAAAAATCTTGCGTTGCAATGGGTGATAAGGTGGTGGGCATCACACACCATCCGCATGTTCAGTGAATGATAAAGTTGTCTGTTCTGGTACACTGCCTCTACAGCATGCCTGGCTCCCAGCTCCACATGTGTGCAGTCCAAAGCACCGATGGCGTTAGGCATGCCTGCAAGGGCATGGAAGGCTATTTTCATGCCATTAACCTGGTCAGCAGTCCTGGGTAGGCTTATGTGGTCTCGAATGTGATGCAGTAGTGCATTAATGACCTGGAACAGGAAATGCAAAAAACAGGGTTGCGAGATCCCATGCAGCTCACCAAAAGTGTTCTGGTATGTGCCTGTGGCTAGGAAATTTAGCACAGACGCTACCTTCAGCAAGGGGGGAGGGGTGGCTGTGCGGATATTTATGAGGCTGACCAGATCGTCATGGATCATGTCCACTATTGCAGTCATGGTGTCCCTGTATAGCCGATACAGGGTGTGGATCTGGCCTTGGCTCAGGTTGAAAGGTGTGGCCCTTAAGCGTGGAATTGGTGGCTGCCTGCGTGGTGCAACCTGCTGGACATTGCTGGCCCATGATGGCCCTCCTTCTCCTCAAGCACATCCGTTGCATTCTCTGCCTCCCTGCCTCTTCAAGTAATAGTGTGCTGGAGGGGGAACCAGTACCTGCCGGTGGAAGGTGCCATAGGCATAGCATGGATGTAAGACAGAAGTGCTTTTTCATGCCGACAGAAGAGGGAGGAGGGACAAAGGGATGCTTTGCCAGCATAGAAATAGCAGGTGTGTCCCCATTTGAGGCATCCACAAAATCTCCCTCATTGCCAAAACAACTGCTTGAGGATGCTGTGAAAGAAGGCTCTCTGGAATCTGACATCCATCTTTTGGGGCACGGCAGACAAGCCAGTTTGTCAGAGGATGCGCCAGAAGCCCTCCACTTCCTCTCAGATATCCTGCACTAGTGTTTTAGGACACCAAGGCCAGAATCATACCAAGAGTTGCACTTGGAGGTAGGCTTCAGCCGAATTCTCATGACAGGGGCAAGGATGTCCAAGGTGTTGGAAACAGAAAGATGCAGATTAGAAATCATATCATATCCCATAACCTTTCTAATCAGACATGGTCAGCATCTTACTCCTGTAATTTGTGATTAATTTGTGGTTGGAACTCAAACAACTTGTTTGAGTTTCCAACCACAAATTATTGATTGTATATTTATTAGGATTCAAGTATGCCACATGTTTATGTGTTTCACTCTGTAACCTTTCTAATCAGAAAAGATCAGCACCTTGCTTCTGTAATTTTTGTATGCACTTTTTGAATGGGCACATGGTCTGATAGGACTCTTGGGCCAATGTCTATAGTATCCACATATGACAAGAGCTGGGGTGATTCAAGCAGCAGATCTAAACAGGAGGAGGTGCGAAGTACGTGTGAGAAGTATGAATAGTCCTGCTCCCTGGGATGTAGTACCCTTCAGACGTCTACTACCCTCAGCATTTTGAAGAAGTGGAGAATCCCCATTGCCAACTTAAAGTCCCTTGCTGTGGGTGGA
This sequence comes from Ambystoma mexicanum, assembly GCF_040938575.1. Lineage (NCBI taxonomy): Eukaryota > Metazoa > Chordata > Amphibia > Caudata > Ambystomatidae > Ambystoma > Ambystoma mexicanum. The sequence goes on from NC_090929.1 coordinate 886,849,041, forward strand.
TGAGACCTGTCCACATTGGGATAGTGATGCCATTAAAGTCCCCTCCTATCGCCACTTGGCTCTCCACAAATGGTGTCAATTCCACCTCCAGCTCCTCTAGGAAAACCTCTTTCCCTTCATTCGTGACATGAACAGATATAAACTTGTAGAGCTGCCCAAGAAGCGTCTCCTTCTACCCCACATACCTGCTCCCCAGCCTTGTTGGGTCCCCAGTTTAACAAACAGGATGTCCTCCCCAAAAGAATGGCTGTGCCCTCTTTTTGTGAGCCATCTGATGCCAGGACCTGCTGGGGGAACTGTCTACAGCTCAGTCTTGTGTAGTCTCTGGGGGCCAAGTGAGTCTCTTTTAGGAAATCGATCGAATTGGGAGGTGCTCTAGGCACTTCAGGATGGATTTGTGCTTGGACAGGGAGTTCAGGCCTTTCACGTTAAATGTTACAAATCACAACTTTGATGAAGGGGGGGGGTGTCACTGGAGCCTCCAAGTCCTTCTTCAAAATGAGGGAGGGGTTGCAGGTCTCATCTGTTGTCTGGCCCTCACATCTCTGTGTGTTTTTGGTGCAACCAGATTTTGATTATGAAGAACTAATACTGAAAAAACTCAAACATTCCAACACTGGAAAAAGGGTCCCCACGCCTACCAGATGTCCCGGTCCAGAGTGGGATTCATCATAGCTAACCTGATAGGGAATGCTTTGGCGTGGGCCACTCCGTTAGTAACTAACAATGACCCTGCGTTGCAAGATTTTGACCACTTCACACACTTGTTCAAGGAGAGATTCATTCGACCTGAGGTCCTTTACACCTCATTTGAAGCCATATTGGATGTGAAGCAAGGTACTACAGACGTACAGACCTACCTCTCCCGGTTCATCAGACTCGCCACCAAGGCAGACTGGCCAGACTCTGCTAAACAGACCATATTCAGGAGAGGCCTTCATGAAGATATCAAGGACGAGCTGGCTCGGATTGCTCACCCTTCCTCTTTTCTGGAACTCACAACTATAGCATTACAGACCGAATTTCGTCTAAATGAACGTCGGCAAGAAAGGAGAAGACCTTGTCCTTTAACCACAGCAGCACCCCTTTCTCAACCTCCCTGAGAGAACACCGCAGGTGATGAACCCATGCAAGTCGGAACAACCAGAGGTCCTCTAACTCCAGAGGAATGAAGAAGACGTTGTGAAGCAGGACTGTGTATGTACTGTGGCTCTTCCAAGCATCTACTTCGCAACTGCCCAGAGGTACCAGCTCGGTAGAAGGAAAACGCCAGCCCCTGAACGTATGCAAGGGAAGTGTCGGGGGAACAAGCTCCAGCCCTTGCTACAACACAAGAACAATAGAAGAGGGCGAAGACAACAGGCTCATGGTTTCCAAGGTGCAGATATGGGTTTCTGGTCCTGAGCTCATAGAGGTGTTGGCCATGTTGGACTGTGGGGCTGCAGGCAATTTTATTGACATAGATTGGGCCCGAAAGAACAATGTGCCGGAGCGCCTTAACCTAAAGCCCATTCCAGTGGAAGGAGTGGACGGATCTCCACTTTCTTCAGGTCCCATAGTCAAGGAGTCTGTTCCCTTACGAATGAAGATGGGTCAGCATACAGAAGACATGGTATTCTATATGATTAAGGCTGCACATCTTTCGTTGGTCATCGGTATTCCCTGGCTTCAAAGGCATAACCCTTCAATTGACTGGGTCTCAAAGAGGGTGAGCTTTGATTCAGCTTTTTGTCAAACACATTGCATGGAGGTCCCTAGCCTCAAGATTGGAGTGGAAGAGATGGATATTCCAGTTAAGAAGACAGTGTCTTCCATCCCACTTCAGTACCAGGAATACGCTGAAGTTTTCAAAGACACATTGCCAAGAAGCCTTCCTCCTCACAGGCCGGAAGTTTGCACCATCAACCTCACCCTTTAGCACAAGTTCCTTTTGGTCGGATGTACCCTTTGTCGTTGCCAGAAAAGGAAGCCTTGAGAGACTACCTAGATGCCCACCTCCAGAATGGATTGATCCAAGAGTCCAGGTCGTCTTGTGGAGCATCAGTGTTCTTAATACCAAAGAAGGAGTCAGCAGAACTCAGACCCTGCATTGATTATCGGGGGCTCAACCAGGTTACAGTCAAAGACCGTTATCCCATGCCGCTGATAAGGGACGTTCTGGAAGCTGTTCAAGGAGCACAGTTTTTTACCAAATTGGACCTCAGGGGAGCTTATCATCTCCGCAAGGTTGACGAGTGGAAGACAGTCTTTCGGACCCCTCTGGGTCTCTTTGAATACAAGGTGATGTCGTTCGGGCTTATTAACGCCCCCGCCATATTTCAGCGATTTATGGACAGGATATTTTCAGATTTATTATTTGTGTCAGTAGTTGTCTATTTGGATGACATCCTGGTGTACTCTCGTAGCCTTCCGGAACACAGAGATCAGGTCAAGGAAGTGCCGTTCCGCTTACAGGCAAACCATCTATTAGCCAAACCCGAGAAGTGCGCTTTTGAAGCCAATTCAGTGACTTATCTGGGATTTATCCTCTCTGGTGAGGGTGTACAGATGGACCCCAGTAAGGTCCGGGCTATCCAAGACTGGAAGGAACCCCAAAACATCAAGGAGATTCAGAGGTTCTTTGGTTTAGCAAACTTTTATAGACAATTTATCCCAAATTTCTCCAAGCTAGTACAACCCATCACTCATCTGCTCAAGAAGGGCATCAAGTTTTTGTTTGATCAAGAGCAAAGGGAAGCATTTCGTTGTTTAACAGAACATTTCTCTACAGCTCCCATCCTAGTCCAGCCAGATCAAAAGAAACCATTTATCCTCGAGACTGATGCCTCCACTGGGGTGGTAGGAGTGGTACTGTTGCAAGAGACAGAGGATATGAACATCCAGTTGCGTACTATTCACAGACTCTGACTAGTAGTGAACAGAACTACTCTGTCCTCGAGAAGGAACTATTGGCCATGAAACTTGCATGCCAAGAATGGCGCCATCTGCTACAAGGGGCAAATCATAAGTTCCTCATTTGCACTGACCACAGAAACCTAAAGGTTCTTCAACAGATGGAATGCACTAATGCCCGCCATGCCCATTGGGCGTATTTTTTCTTACAGTTCGATTTCTGTCTTACCTATATTCCAGGTACTGAGAATCATGTTGCAGATGCACTATCCCGGAGTCAAGGAGAAGAATCAACCAAGGTCCAGGGTCATGAATTAATGCTCCCTAAGGTACAAGGAGTGGCTACTGTGCTTCCTTTCTTGCAAGACCTTTTAGGACAATATGAAAAGGAAGAAACACATCCCCGCTCAGTCACTCAAGACCAGAATGGCCTATACTACCAAGGGAAAGCTCTCTATATCCCTTCAAAGACCCTGCAGATCCACATATATGGTGCCATGATACTCCATTGTCGGGTCATTCAGGCATGCGCAAGACTCAGGATCTCATACGTCATCAATTTTGGTGGCCCACTCTCCTCCAAGATGTAGACAGATACGTCTCTTCGTGTCCGATCCGTGCCCGCAGCAAGAATTCTACTGGTAGGCCGATTGGCCTGCTACAACAGCCTAAGGTACCAGGAAGAGCTTGAGAACATATCTCTACAGATTTTATAGTGGAGTTACCTATCTCCCAGGGAATGAATACCATCATGGTAACTATCGATTCCTTCAGTAAACTAGCACATTTTTCAGCCATATCCCACCTACCTTCTACTCCAGAGATGGCAGCAATTTTTCTAAGGGATATAGTCCAATTACACGGCTTACCAAGAACAATAGTCTCGGACAGAGGGTCTCAGTACACCTCTAAGTTCTGGGCCACCTTATGCCAGCAGCTGGGTATCGACAGAGCGTTATCATCGGGCTACCATCCGCAGACAATGGTCGGACTGAGAGGCTTAACACCTCCCTCCAACAGTACCTCAGGTGTTTCTGCACCAATAAGCAAGATGAATGGGTATCCTTTCTCCCTCAGGCTGAATTCGCCTATAACAATGCTCTACATACATTCATCCAGATGAGTCCATTGCTCTGTACTTACGGATACCATCCTAATCCCTTGCCATGGATAGGTAGACCTTCTACCAGTGCACATGCCATTGATAGCCTTTTGGCGGAACTTCTAGAGGTTCAGAAGATTGCCAAAAAGGCACTGGAGACCAGCCGACAGACACACAAAAGGTGGGCTGACCGGAAGAGAGCCATTAATCCTGTCTGGAAGCCCAACCAGTTAGTCTGGTTATCCACGAAGTTTTTGCCAAGATGGGTTCATGCCGGCAAATTTGCAACACGTTTCATAGGGCCTTTTCCCATCGTCTCAGAGATCAACCCTGTAGCCTAAAGACTTAAGCTACCGGACAGACTTCAAAGGATACATCCGGTCTTCCATACCTCTTTGCTCAAGGACTACCAGACAGACCCTTATGTATGGAAGATATCTAACCCATGTCCACCGCATCCACCTGACCAGGAGGAGTACGAAGTGGCGTATCTGGTAGACTCCCGCTATTGTAAGGGTAGGCTTCAATATCTGGTTCACTGGAAGAGCTATTCTCTGGAAGAAAGAACATGGGAACCCAGTAGTCATCTCCATGCCCCCAGACACATCCAACGTTTTCATCGTCTTCATCCAGGGAAACCCAGAGAGCCCCTGAGGAGGAAGGGGTATACTGTCAGGATTCGCCAATGGAAGTTGTGGAACATATGGCATCTCTGACTATCCAGTACACCTTCAGGTCTAGTCCTCACTCAACATGGTGGCCCTTTACTATAAAACAGAACCACGCCCCCTTTTCGTCACGTTGTATCTGTTTTGCTCTCAGACCATTTCAACGCTGCTGCGCTTTGCGGAGCTCTCTTCTACGGATCCTTCTTTGATTCCTGCCTTGGCTCCAGATATTTCGCTGCTGCTGCAATTTGCTCATCTTGTTCGTTGTAGCTGTGTTTCTGTCCTTGTACGCTTCTGTAAACTTTCGCTTCCGCCTGTGTTCTGTTAGCCTCCCAGCCTTTGCTCTTGTCATTCTGCCTTCTCCTCTTATACTATTAATCGCACTTACCTTGGTGATATTTCACAGCTGGCTTGCTGTTCTGATTTATTTTCTTGTTCGTGGTTGCAGTTCAGCCTTTCCTTTCACCGCACCGCGGCTCTTCGTTTCTGCTCGCGGTCGCGGAGCTGTGTTCTCCATATACCGCAACCGTGGTTTGGGTGCCTTCACTCCCCGGGTTCTGCCAGTATTCTAGGTAAGTGGGACTCTTCTGACAAACTATCTTACTCCTATTCTCCTTCGGTGTCTCAGTCCATATGTTCTCTTTTATTTACATCTTCTATTTAATTTACCTGCTATCCTGTTATAACTCCTCTCCCGGACACTATTGAAGATCAAGCTTCCGGTCTACTACCATCTACAGGCTATACCTCTCCCAAGTGGGCAGACCTCCCTTAAGACTTCAAGCCTTCTACAGCTTTCTACAGCCCCATCTTGAGGACTGCCATTGCCTACAATCCCATGGTTTTTTCTGCCTATCAGGCTTTTGTCCTGCAACTCGGGGTGGGCTCCTCGGGGTTCCCTTTGGACAGGTGCCCCCTCCTGCCAAGGTGGCCTCTGAGGGAGCCCGGCCTTATTTACACAAAAAGAAGAAGAAGCCTTCCCAAAGGCAGTTGCCTACCAAATCCAAGAAATCCAGGAGAAGACCCACCACGGAAACCAAGGACAGCTCATCAGAAGGCTCAGGTGAGGAGGAGGTTGGGAAAGAAAGGAGCTTACCTGGCAGCCTTGACACTGGCCTACAGAGAGCTCGGGTCAAGAATCATTGGCCGTCATTACAACTTTGGCGGTAGCCATGCCGCTATTGATGGCATGGCTGCCGCCAAAATCGGGTCCGGGTCCGGGATCCCAGAATGGGGAAGTACTGGGCCATTCCGAGTTCGGAGGGCCCAGTAATTCCTCCCTTCAGGAACCCAGGCCCAGACCTTCCCCATTCCCATTTCAGCCCCCTTAGGGCTGAATGGGAATGGGAGAGGGAGCAAACAACGGGCCGATTACGAGCGGCCCGCTGTTTGCTCCCTCTTCCCCTCGCGGGACCCGCTCTGCATGTCTGGTGAAACCAGACATGCAGAGCGGGTCCCGCGAGGGGACCGCATAATCAGGTGGTACAGGGTTGACGGTGCCGGCACCTTCACCGGCACCGTTAACCCCTTACCGCCTGACTTATAATGAGGCCCATTGTCTCAGTGCTGGTCTGCAGTTCTGAAGCATGGGTCGAGACGTCTCAAATGTCTTAAAGCGACTGCGGCTGGACAATGGTCAGCGTTGCAGTCAGTTGCAGCACAACAAACTCGCCTGGCTCCAAAAAGTCCTTTATGGTGGACGTCAGTAGATGCTTGTTGGAGCACTTCACCCAGCTTCTTCAATGGGCTTGTGTCGTCCTTTAAGGCAGACGGCCCACAGATGTGCAGTGTGTTGCAGAAGCAGCCTTGTCCTTGGTTGTAGGTTCAGAGACCTTCTGGCACGTTCTACCCCAGGAGCTTGCTGCAGCTCGTAGCAGGGAACGCTGTGTGCTGACTGGGTAATGGTTCTGAGCAGCTCTAGAGTCATCTGAGCTCTTTATCTGATATCCCGGCATTCCTTCGCTGGTGGAAGATGTAAGGCAGATGGCACACACGCCCACCATGTGGAAGGGCAAATTCCTCACAATGTCTGTGCTTCAATAAACATACTTCCGCCAGATTAATTGTTCACATTTGTATTTCAAAACTAACTCTATAGCAAAGGCAAGCAGCCTAATAGTGAAGCAATTAGTGCTAGGTAGGGAGGAAGATAGGACTTGCAGTTGGTTAAGAAAAGTAACAGAGAGTACCTTATCTTAAATATGCATGGCAGGCTTGAGCCATATTCAGCATAAATCCCATATGTTTTGGCCATAAAATGGCTTGTTCGCTTTAATTTCAACCTGTTGCCAATTGGACGAGACCTAGTTATGTGGTCGAATTTAATGTCATAGCCTATATTAGGTGCTTGCTGTCCCAACCTGGAGGAAGCACTTACTTATTTCATTTTTTTTATTCCCCAAATATCTGCACATTCTGCCATTCCACCACTCTTTTCACATTGTAAAAATGTAGGCATTACCCAGTGAAAATCAGCAATGTTGCACGTGCAATTGATATCTGATTTTGCAGTGTCCTTGGCAGTGCAGATTGATCTGATTAGGGTTTTGAGATTACAAGGGTTGAAACATCATTAATCAGTTGGACGGTGCATTCATTGTATGATGATTTATGATTAATTAGCTTATTTTCTACACAGTTCCCCCCCTTTATATTTTAACTTTGTACTTATTGTATTTTACATCATGTTTTTTATTTTGATCATGAACATGGTTTTATTTTTCAATGGTTGTCTATATCATGCTGTTTTAAAACCTGTATAGCTTTTCGAAAATAAACTATTAAAAGAGATCGATGGTGAGATAGAGGGTCAGTCTGTTTACCAACCCCAATGCCTATCGTGTTGAAGACCACCACTGAGAGATGTAGTAGGAAGATCAGGGAGCACTGGCCTTTGTCTGTTGTCGCCAGATTGACATCCCATACAAGGAAAAGGGCAGATCTGTTCCTATGCCCTAGCCAGGAGCAGATGGAAAGTATCTGGACTGTTGTTAGATAAGGTAAAGATTTGAATTTGAGAGATTGGCACAGTTTCTAGAATGATAGTCATACAAAATACGATCACAATGTCTTTAGCCACTTGTGTGGTTTTAAAGGAGTCTTTTTTCTATAAGATGTTTCATGACAGCTTGTACATAACCAGCAGGGAAGACACCTCGCTGCAGGGCTGCGCTCACTATGCTGGAGATGGAAAGGGGAAACATGCTGGGAGGCAAGTGTGGAGGCAGCCATAGAGTTTAAAGTCTTAAAACATCTAAGACGGGCTTCAATACCTTGCAATGATACCAGCAGGATGTTTAAACATGTGAGCCAAGATGGACTACGAGGAATCATGCTGATTATGCTTCCACCATATTTTCTGTATGTTGCATAAAGGAAGGCCCTTATGTTGTTGATCTTGGAAGAGAGGAAAGCAAGAATTTCAAGTTAAAATTATGCAATAATCGATCTAACATTGACAGAGGGGGAATAAGACCTTGCAGACATTTGAATAAAATCATATTTTTGTTGGTATGTTATCAAATTCTATCAATAAAACATGTGTTTTCTTGAGCAATTGAGTTTTGGTCGAGCTTGAGAATATCCCTGTATTATATTCTGTTGTATTGTAGAGCATTATTCTGATATTTGGCCTCCTGATTAATCACCCACTGACAGCAGCCAGGGCCTCACCATGCTAATTCCAGAAGACCACACTGCATTAGCAACATCTGGAGAAGAAACTGCATTTCAGAGCACAGACCGAAAGTCCAACCTCAACTGTCTGTCCTTGCACCAGCCAATTGCTATCCTAAGGGAAAGCAGTCCTATCACTGACGCTCGTGGTCTCACTGCATCTATTTCTGGGGAACACCCTGCCACACAAGAAGACGAACACTCCATCTAGGTGCAGGGTGCACAAGTGTGATCTCCCATGACTGATGTGAACACATATGGCAGCCATTTTAAGTGTGGGCAGACCCACCACTGGAACCTTGAGGTTACGTTTTCATCCACTTAATCTTTGGCCTTAGACATCACATTCCCATCTTTTGCAGTGAAGGGCAACAACACAAAGGACAAGTGCTGCTTCCCCTTGTTTTGACCTGATCAGGCCTATGGCTCCAATCCGTGTCCTTCAAAATTGCCTCTTGTATCTTAAAGACCCCGAATTACTTAACAATAATTCCCACATTTCACATAACTCCAACACTGCATCTAATTTCCTGGAATTCCATGAGTGGCACTATAAACGACTAGCCTATCTGATTAAATAATTTCTGTTGGTTGCAACAAACGTAACAGTGTAGACTTTTTGTGTTGGTAGCAACAAGCCCAATAGTTTTTTGTCTGTTGGTCAGTACCAGCCTGATTAACTAGAGTTTTTCTATTGTTCACTACTAGTCTAATTGCTTAAAGTCACCTACTAATGCCCTATCCCCTCACAGGGGCCACATTTCATTACCTATCTCTACTGCTGCTTGCCACCTCCACCCAACTACTATCATGATGCCTACGTTCCATCTCCATCTTCCCGCCACCTATCCCATCAACATCCTACTCATCACTCAGAGGAAACAACCAGGTTTTCATTCTCATAGTGACCTAATATGCCCCTCGTAATGCCCCTTTATCACTCCTCACTTGTCCCTCTCCTTCTCAGAAACTCATTCTACCCTCACATTCTGTAATGCCAATCAGTGTGCAACAAAACCTCCTTTCTTTCTGACAAGTTTGAATCTCACAACCCGCAGATTTCTCTCATGGGCATAAGTGAAACTTGGAACAAGTCCCATGACATTACCAACACTCCACTGCTGAATTCTCAAACTGTATGCACTCCTTCCGCTTCACCAAGAGGAGGTCAGGGGGGCGGAATTGGCTTTATGATCAACAAGGCTAGCCACAGAGCCCCTGTCACACTATCTGACTTCTCGCTGCACTCTTTTTAGTTTACTGCCACTCTGATTTCTTTCCTTTACCCCTTCAACATCTTCTTTATTTACCAAGCATGTGACCCACTCAACTCTTTATTCCCAGATCTTGACCTACCCATTGGATCTCCTCCCACAAAAACCTCACTGCCAAAAGGATAACTACAAACTATCCAAATTATCCAAAATCTCCTTATCCCATCATATTGAACTTGGATCTTTATTTTCCAACCACTCTCTGACCTCCCTCTACAACCTTACTGCTCACACTCAAGGCAACTCTCTTGATATTGTATTCCTTTATTTCACCCGTACTTCATCCAACTTCACTATTGACGCCTCCACATCGGATTCATTCTATATCAGTATTCAGTGACCTCATTGCAGAATATTCATCGCACACATTGGCCCTCATTACGACCCAGGCGGTAAGTTACCGCCTTGGTCGTACCCTTACCACCATGGCGTAAACTATGTTTACGCCATGGTGGTTGGCGGATTTACCGCCCCATTCCAAGGTGAGTGGGGCGGTAAATCCCCATTTCCCATTTTACCCTTCCCTATTCCCATTTTTGCCCCATAGGGCATAATGGGAATGGGGAAAGGCGCTAATTACGCCACTGTAAATTACGGTGGCGTAATTAGCACCAAGGTCCCTTTGCGGCATGGGTTTTAACGCCTGCAAAAAGCAGGCGTTAAAATCACCATCCCGCAAAGGGACCTTGGAATCAGGCGTTAAGGGTCGGCGCCGTTTACGGCGCCGTAAACCCCTTAACGCCTGGGTCCTAATGAGGGCCATTGTTGCAGTGCAGAAATTTCATTGCAGTTTACTGAACATATCAAAATGAAAAAAGATGGTTGGTTTGGAAAAGATGATAATTGGTGTATAGCAGTGGGATTAAAAAGCAGATGTGAGGGTTCTCCCCAACATTTTTCAGCAGCAATTTGCTAAATAAGTTATTAAAATCATGAAACTAATTTTGTGGTAAAAAACGCAGTAAAAGATTTGGAGGTAAAAACACCTGTAACCCCTATCTTCACGACAAGTCTCTGTCCCTCTATCAAACTCCCACCCTCAGACCTCCCCGATTTGTAGACCAAATTCGAACCTGACTCAATGGTCTCCTATCTTGCTGAGGTCAGAGCCTACAACATAGCCCTCACTGCTCCATAGGCATATCTTTTGATCAAACATTCAGTCTTTAAGCTTGCTCTAACCCCCCCCCCCCCTTTAACATCCCGATATTTGATGAACTTGGTCACCCATAACTGCTTGCCCTAGACCTGGATTACCCCTGAACAAAAAGCACTATGCGCGTTTACCTCTGCCAATGGCATAATCTTGCACCCATATGCTTCTCACAGTATGAAAAAAGGCCCTTCTCAAACTCTCTTCTACCTTAGACACTTGTAAACCTAACTACTTGACTCACATCTACTCTCTCTACCTAGACTCTCACAAACTATCTTCTACCCTATAGGGCAAGCACCTTAATCATCAAAATATATGTTATACCCCCTCAGCTAATGACTTTTCCTTCAACTAAACCTTTTACATTTCTAAGATACCCAACAAGCTATCTGCTCACCTCAACTTGTCTCTCTTAGTAGCCCCTTCAATCCCTACTTGCACTTTCCACTACCTCACCATCTACATTATTTTCTATCCATAGCACTGCCAAGCCCTTGAGCACTATAGTTAACCCCTCTTTCCTTCAAACCATCAAATGGCTTGCTCTAATAACCTAATTATTTCTCTCATTCCTCTTCAGCCTTTCCCTCACTACTGGAACCCTTTGCACATGCTTCTAGGAAGTCAGACTATTGCCTGTCCTCAAGGAGCCCTATGGACACCTATTCTATTCTATTTCATTTTTATAAAGTGCTAACTCGCCTGCAGGCCTCAGAATGCTAACAGACAACACAGAACAGACAAAACAGCCATTTTAGGATATCAAGGTGGATCAAGATTCCAATAGATCCATGATTCCAGTGAGAGGGTCAGAGAGGGTGATCTAAACACCTCCACCATCAAACAGACTGGTTTTGATGGACTTTCTAAACCATAACATCCCTTTCAACTACAGGTCTATCTCTCTCCTGCCTCACCACAAAACATCCTGGACGATTTAGTCTTTAAAAGAATCCCATACTACTATGACAAATATTATTTCCATGACAATCTTCAAACTACTTTCCACAGCCGTCATTCTACAGAACCACATCACTAACATCATCTCATTGTTCCCCTGGATCAATTTTCTGCTTTCAACAGTCTATCACCTCTTCCTCCCCCAACCCACTCTCACCTTCATACAGATGACTCGTCTCTCTTGCTTTGCCTCCTACATCTCTTACCATTCTTTCTCTATGTCCTTGAGCAAGGGCACCTTGAATACTAATTCCACCCTAATAGGCTTCTGTCAAAGCTCAATGCCTATTCCTTTCCTTTTCAAATTCTATAACCCCACCACTGGCAAACTCATCTCCTCCTTCAGGTTTGTCTATAACCTCTTTGTGGAATAACCAAATCATCTTCTCTTTTCTCTCTTCCCAGTTGATCTCCCCCACACTATCTCAAGCTGCTTGTCCATAATCTTACACTGGATGTCTCTTGTTGCATTATGTTCACCTCTCCCAAAACCAAAGTAATTCCTCGTGCAGCCTTCGCCACCTCTTCTCTTCTCCCTACTTCATTTCCTTTTCCCATGTCCTACTCATACCCTTCCCCCAAGGCAAACAGCCTTGTGCTGCTCTTTGACAGTAATCTTAATATTAATTACTTTCTGACTGCCCCTGGCCCGTGGATCACTTTTCCACATTCGCAGGACTCCTGTCTCCCTTGCCTATCATTCCACCAAAACTCCTATCTCTTGTAACAATGCTGAGAAGGATCAACAATGGGTGGCAGAAAGGTATTAGTTTTATTGAAGGTAGGTTTTATTATGGGTTTTTACAGGATAGTACCACATGAATTAAAATAAGCAACTCAAATGATATCCAGCAACAAAAACACGATGGCTTCTCCTTGGTTTCAAATGTTCTTAATTCACCAAACAAGAACCTTTGTTACCTTGTCAAAGATGGCATTGTTCACTGTCATTCACACAGCTGATGGTTTGATTGTCCCCAACACATGTTTATTGCCTCCCATGTTCTTCCATTACTTGTTATCAGAACCTCATCCTTGATGTCATGGACAACTGCCCCATGGACCTCCAGGTCCACATGCACCTTCACGCCAGGCTATGCAAAGGTTGGGTTTTGGAGGGTCAGAAAGAACTGACAATCCCCAAGAGCTTCCACAACGGAATAGATGACATGACCGTTTCTACAGTTTCCTTCTCTCTATCTCCTTGCTAATGATTGATATATATGTCTCCTGTAACTCTGACCCTCATCTATCCCTTGGAAGAATCACAATTATTGCTTTTAAGCAATTAATGATAATGATAGTACCACATTTCGGAAGTTGGTCGCAGTGGGTAGCATTGAAAAAAGGAACGTGCTTCAAGGTAATATCCCAGAAAGCATATGGCTTGATTATTTAAGGGATGTATTCAAAGAACATCAGGTCAAAGTAGGTTCTAATCATTCTACACCTGCAGTAGATATGCTCAATGGTTGTCCATTTGACTTTTTCTTGGAGGAAGTATCTGTAGCAATTTGGAACAAACAAATAATAAGGCTCCATGCCAAGAAAAGTTCACAGCAGAAGTCCTTATGAACAAACCAAAAATGTGGCCTTTTTTCTTGCTGCGTCTGTTCAATACAATCGCAGCCTCTTGATCAAGAAGACAATAATATCATAGGCCACTTAGAAGTAGGCTTTCAGTCAGGCTTGGGCATAACTGACCAATGTTTTCAGCTTTTTCATATTTTGCAAACATATGTAGTCCTTATGAAAATGAAAGTGTATGCATTATTTATTGACTTTTGAACCGCTTGTGATGGTGTCCCACGACTGAAACTATAGGAGACTCATTGGAATCTAGGAATTCCTCCTACGCTTCTTAAAGCACTTTATCCACTTTACTGTGGCAATGAAGAACCATTAAGGTGGCGTCTGGCAGGGAAAACCACAGCTTGATTCGCAATGGAAAAGGGGGTAAACCAAGGATGAGTACTAGCCCCCACACGTTGACTTTTTATGAATGCCATTGCATAGTTGCTCTTAGCCACACACTCGGACGCCGCGACATTGGGAAAATATAAAATTCCACTTGTGTTATATGCTCATGACAACATGCTGACGTCACTAACACCAATGGGTTTGAAAAAGCAATTCGCTCTTTTTCAAGAATTATGTGTTAAAAGTGGTCTTGAAATAAATTGCACTAAAATGAAATCAATAGTCATTCCAGTTTTTGGGGAAAAAATAGTCAAAACTTATTTTAGATCACGATGGCATGGCACAAGAATTGAACAAGTAAGAGAATACAATGACTTGGGTATTAGATACACTGATGATTGTAAAAGGATTTTGTCATAATCTGTGCTGGGCCTGATTACGGCTATGAGTGTTGTGTTGGTTGAAGAGAGGGAGATATGCCATAATCTGTGCTGGGCTTGATTATAGCTGTGAGTGTTGTGATGGTGGTGATGGCACTGATATTCTAGGTGGAGTGTAGATCTGGTGATGTCACTGGGACGCTAGGTGGAGTGTTGATGGATGTTTGGAGTGCAGGGTTCTACTGGTGTCAGTTGGACCTAATGTGCTGGGCTGGATGGATGTCCCAGTGCTTTCTCTACTTTACAACTAAGAGAAATAAGCTTACATGTAAACTTACCTTCTGGGGTTCCTGATTGGTGAAGGAGGCTTAGTTTACCACAGATTTCCAAAGTTGAGAGGTCAAATCTAACACTAACTGAAAAGAGTTATAGCAAGATTCCATGGAGGACATTAGTATGGAGTATTGATGCCTGTGCTGAAGGTGCAGGAGCCACAGGCTGCCAAGCCTCTATGAATGGCTCTGAACTCACTAGTGGGAGATAAGTCAATTTCCTGAAGGGAATACTCTGCTTGCTAACCTCCTGCCCCCAACGTATTATTACACACAGAAACATATACAAATGGTAGCGATTACTTGATTTCACTAAATCCCGTCTTGGACTGGATAAAGGTATTGGGTAATCCAACCCTGAAAACATATAAGGAGGCTCTTGCAGACTTGGGGGGCCATACCACGGCGTAGTGGTTGCAAGTTAAACATTACAATACCTAGGTCATTCAGACATTTTGCACAGAGTGGAGCCAATTGGCTGTGTTTCTAAATCATTTATAAAAGCAGTGTTCTTTCGAAAGGAAGAGGAGTACAGAATGACCGATCTGGGTAACACGTCCTTAACTGTAAGATGTTTGGCATTTACAGCATTTTTGGAGCATGAGCCTCACGTGTATTATAATATGCCTCAGATTGCTCGCTTATGATTTTTTATTTGAGGTTCGGTTTTCTAGAACTGGCAACTAGAACACAATTGTTGAGCCAATCGAAAACAGATCAATGTCCCTACTGCTTAAATATGAGCGAAAATGGATTGTATTGTGTCTTCATCTGCCCATTATATAAAAACAGGCTCAGGGTGCTACATTTAAAATCTTGTTTTCTTGAGTAAAATGCACAGAATGTTTCATCGGCAATATCCTTATATAAAAGCCCAGATAAACCTAAAGTTGGCCAGGATGTTTCTAAATACTGAATCAAAGGCTAGACTTTAAGGAAAAGGCGTATACATTGTACTTGTGATTAACCTTTGACTCTGCTTCTAAACATTCCTCTACGTTCTTACTCTGCATATGTATTTTAGATTCTGTATTGTTTATTTTTGCAATTATTTATCATAATGGATACATTGGTGTTTTGTACATTTTGTTTGTCTAAAGATATAATATTGAATAAAGGCATAGAACATGGATTTCTTTACTGATAGAGCCTCTCTGCTTTCGCCTCCCACCCCCTCCTGTGCCTTTTGAATTCAATCTGAAACCTCTCTGGTTTGCTTCTCTTGTTCTCGACCACCTTTCTCCCCTCTACTTTTATCCACATTTCTCCTGATTTTGAACCCCGCCTCCACTTTGATCTGTACTCCCCCCTTCATCAAAGTTCTTTACAAGTTTCTCTTCACCTACTTGTAACTCTTGCTAACCTCCTTCTCAGAGCTTCTTTTCTTGTACAACCCCCTCCTTACTCAGCCTGCCCAATCCTTACCACACCTTCTGCCCATTTCCTTCTTAGCACCATGACCAACCTTTTCCTTACTTGTTCTGTCTACCTCCTTCTTACAACCTTTGTTCACCAACTATATGTTCCCCCCAACATTCCTCCTGGCACTGTCTCCTCCCTCTTGCCCCTTCCTACTGCCACCCTCCGGCCACTAGTCTCGTTCAACATCATTTTTAACCACCAGCTCTTCTCACCACACAATCCATGCCTTTTTCACCAACTCCTAATGGCCACACCCCAACTAGGCAACTTTTGGGCTTTTACGGAGCCTCTGCTCCTAACTCTGGGACATGCTTCTCCTGACCGGATGTACCTGAACTCTTATGGTTCTTTTAATTAAGGTCTCACATTGTACGATGTACAGGATGCAGAATAACTCTTACACCAATAATAAGACTGACTCAGGAAGTTGGCAATATGTCTCTGTTTTATTGTCAATAATCTAAAACAGGGAGTACAATGGACATCAATGGACGTCGCACAGCATAGTCTCAAAGCATTAAATATAAAACAGTACTTATATAGCAAAAACTCATCATACGTGATGTCATACTACGTGGCAAGCTAAGAAACCTATGCCGTATTGTGATAGGACTACGGGGGTTATCTAAGTATACCTTCTATAAGGGATTGGATTGTGATTGGGTCGCTATAGTCAGGTGGGCAACTTATGCCCTCCCTTAGTGCAAGTCATCTTTAACAGTTATTGAAAACACAATACATCATTAGCTCTCAAACTATAAGGCCCTTCTTTATATGGGCCTCTACAACTGGCTGGCACGCTTGTACCCTTCTGGAACATTCAATTCTCTAGCAGCATGTAAGCTGGCACCCCAGGTGCTGGTGGAAGGACTTGACCGTACCTCCCCACCCAATTAGCCCAACATCTCTCATCGCTCATGCCTATCTGCCTTTCTGATTGTCTTTGAACTTGGCCTTGTGTGAGCATGTTCTTATCAAGGTTCAGGTCTACATGCCCACTTCTATTTCCAACCTGGACTCACGTGACAGGAGACTGTCATCCAGCCCATTTTATATCATTTAATTGTCTCGAATAAAGAAACTTGGCACTCATGGTGTTCTCTCTTAGCAACTTAACAAGGGATGCCTCAGTGTCTCACATTCACTGTTCTTCAAGAACTGATAACCAGTTTTGGCTGCCTTAGCCTTTGACACCAGGCAAAGCAGCGTTCGTTGGGTCCATCTTCGAGCCTCGGCTTATTTCTTTGCTGCGAGACACACACAGCTATCAATCCTCCTTTCTCCACAGGTTGAGCTAACTAAAATTCTGACATTGAATGTCCATATTCTATATACATATATATTTTGGTGGCACCCCCTGCAGTCTATTCACTACGTATAGCCAGCCTTCACGATTACTTAGGCTACTTGTGTTGCGGCATCTGTAAAGTTATAAAATGGCTTGCATTTTCTGTAGTGCTTCTTCACACATGCAATATTCATTCTGCACAATGAAGTCTTCTCGATTCTTTACTTCATCATATTCAACAAGGTCTATGACTTCTCTTCTTTGATCATCTTCTCGGTGTGTCACACTCATTTCTTGTGACATCACCAACCTCTCCTTTTTTCATCTTAACACTTCTTCAGGGATCTCCCTCAGGAGACCGTCATCTCTTCAGGGGATACATCACATAGAGTTTTCTCAGTGGATAACTTGTCTCAAAGGCTTTTCGTGTAATCGGCACCATCGCTGGCATTGCACATGTCGCAATTGTTGGTTTCCAACATATAGGCAGAATAGGGGCAGGACTTCCTGCAGAGGCATTCAGCTGCTCCTCTACATACTATAATAATTTTGTGGCTGTGATTTGTTTACTAGTTAAGACTTAGTGTGTACATCTGTGAATGAGGCAGGATTGATGGGATGTGGCATATCAAGGACAATGCCTTCATAATGCTAATCCGCCTTCAAGTAATTGGCAACAAGTAAGTGTGGCAAGGGCGGGGACAGAAGCAATTACCTCACGCCTTACTACCCTACCACCCAACCCTAGAAGCTAAACTACTGTAATAATCATCATACTGTGGTAGCATTGCATTTAGAAAACCCGGCTAACAGTATTGTGATATTATTGCTTTGAGAAAGTGTGCCGAATAACGTATCTGTGTTATAGTAGTGCATAGAAAAGGGAATTCACAGTGGAATCTAGAATTGTGCCTAATACCCTCTCTGTGCAAAACTTGATTTTAGAAGTGTGCCTAGATAACCCCTCTGTGCAAAGTTGCATTTAGAAGTGTGCCCAATAGCGTGCCCTGGGTGAATTTAGAAGTGTGCCTAAATATCCCCTCTGTGCAAAATTTGATTTTAGAAGTGTGCCTAAATATCGCCTCTGTGCAAAGTTGAATTTAGAAGTGTGTCTAAATATCCCCTCTGTGCAAAGTTGCATTTGGAAGAGTGCCCAATAGTGTGCCTTGCTTGCATTTAGATATGTGCCCAATAGCGTGCCCTGGGTGAATTTAGAAGTGTGCCTAAATATCCTCGCTGTGCAAAACTTGATTATAGAAGTGTGCCTAAATATCCCCTCTGTGCAAAGTTGAATTTAGAAGTGTGCCTAAATATCCCCTCTGTGCAAAGTTGAATTTGGAAGTGTGCCCAATAATGTGCCTTGCGTGCATTTAGAAGTGTGCCCAATAGCATGCCCTGGTTGAATTTAGAATTGTACCTAATATCCTCTCTGTGTAAACTGAATTTAGAAGTGTGCCTAAATATCCCCTCTGTGCAAAGTTGAATCTAGAAGTGTGCCTTATAGTGTGCCCGGATTGAATTTAGATGTGTGCCTAATATCCTCTCTGTGCAACGCTTAATTCAGAAGTGTGCCCAATAGAGTGCCTTGCTTGCCTTTAGAAGGGTGCCCAATAGCGTGCCCTGGTTGAATTTAGAATTGTACCTAATATCCTCTCTGTGTAAAGGGAATTTAGAAGTGTGCCTAAATATCCCCTCTGTGCAAAGTTGAATCTAGAAGTGTGCCTAATAGTGTGCCCGGACTGAATTTAGATGTGTGCCTAATATCCTCTCTGTGCAACGCTTAATTTAGAAGTGTGCCCAATAGCGTGCCTTGCTTACATTTAGAAGTGTGCCCAATAGCGTGCCCTGGTTGAATTTAGAATTGTGGCTAATATCCTCTCTGTGTAAAGTTGAATCTAGAAGTGTGCCTAAATATCCCCTCTGTGCAAAGTTGCATTCAGAAGTGTGCCCAATAACGTGCCTTGCTTGCATTTAGAAGTGTGCCCAATAGCGTGCCCTGGGTGAATTTAGAAGTGCCTAAATATCCTTTCTGTGTAAAGTTGAACTTAGAAGTGTGCCTAATAGCCTCTCTGTGCAAAACTTCAATTTAGAAGTGTACCTAAATATCCCCTGTGTGCAAAGTTGAATTTAGAAGTGTGCCTGATAGCCTCTCTGTGCAAAGGGAATTTAGAAGTGTGCCTAAATATCCCCTCTGTGCAAAGTTGAATCTAGAAGTGTGCCTAATAGTGTGCCCGGACTGAATTTAGATGTGTGCCTAATATCCTCTCTGTGCAACGCTTAATTTAGAAGTGTGCCCAATAGCGTGCCTTGCTTGCATTTAGAAGTGTACCCAATAGTGTGCCCTGGTTGAATTTAGAATTGTGCCTAATATCCTTTCTGTGTAAAGCTGAATTTAGAAGAGTGCTTAATATCCCCTCTTTGCAAAGTTGCATTTAGAAGTGTGCCCAATAGCGTGCCTTGCGTGCATTTAGAAATGTGCCCAATAGCGTGCCCTGGATGAATTTAGAATTGTGCCTAATATCCCCTCTGTGCAAAGTTGCATTTAGAAGTGTGCCCAATAGTGTGCCTTGCTTTCATTTCGAAGTGTGCCCAATAGTGTGCCCTGGTTGAATTTAGAATTGTGCCTATTATCCTCCCTGCGCAAAGTTGCATTTAGAAGTGTGCCCAACAGCGGTCCCTGCTTGCATTTAGAAATGTGCCCAATAGCGTGCACTGTTTGAATTCAGAATTGTGCCTCCCTGTGTAAAGTTGAATTTAGAAGTGTGCCTAAATATCCCCTTTGTGCATAGTTGCATTTAAAAGTGTGCCTAATAGTGTGCCTTGCTTGCATTCAGAAGTGTGCCCAATAGCGGGCCCTGGTTGAATTTAGAATTTTGCCTAATATTCCCCTTGTGTAAAGTTGAATTTAGAAGTGTGCCTAAATATCCCCTTGGTGGAAAGTTGCATTTAGAAGTGTGCCCAATGGCGTGCCCTGGTTGATTCTGGAAGTGTGCCCAATAGCGTGCCTTGCTTGCATTTAGAAGTGTGCCCAATAATGTGCCCTGGGTGAATTTAGAAGCGTGCCTAATAGCCTCTCTGTGCAAAACATGATTTTAGAAGTGTGCCTAAATATCCCCTCCATGCAAATTTGAATTTAGAATTGTGCCTAATACCATCTCTGTGCAAAGTCGCATTTAGAAGTGTGTCCAATAACGTGTCCTGGTTGAATTTAGAATTGTGCCTAATATCCTCTCTGTGTAAAGTTGAATTTAGAAGTGTGCCTAATAGCCCCTCTGTGCAAAACTTGAATCTGGAAATGTACCTGAATATCCCCTCGGTGCAGAGTTGAATTTAGAAGTGTGCCTAATAGCTGGCCCGGGTTGATTTTAGATTTGTGCCTAATATCCTCTCTGTGCAAAGTTAAATTTAGAAGTGTGCCTAATAGACTCTCTGTGCAAAACTTGAATTTAGAGTGTGCCTAAATATCCCCTCTGTGCAAAGTTGAATTTAGAAGTGTGCCTAATAGCGGGCCCGGGTTGAATTTAGATTTGTGCCTAATATCCTCTCTGTGCAAAGCGTAATTTAGAAGTGTGCCTAATAGCATGCCCTGGTTGAATTTAGAAGTGTGCCTAATAGCGTGCCTGGGTTGGATTTAGATTTGTGCCAAATATTCTCTCTGTGCAAAGCTTAATTTAGAAGTGTGCCCAATAGTGTGCCCTGGTTGAACTTAGAATTGTGCCTAATAGCGTGCCCTAGTTGAACTGACCAGTGTCCGTAATAGCCTCTCTGTGCAAAGTTTAATCTAGAAGTGTGCCTAATAGCGTGCCCAGGTTGAATTTAGATCTGTGCCTAATATCCTCTCTGTGCAAAGCTTAATTTAGAAGTGTGCCTAATAGCGTGCCCTGTTTGAATTTAGAAGTGTGCCTAATAGCGTGCCCTGTTTGAATTTAGAAGTGTGCCTAATATCCGCTCTGTGCAAAGCTTAATTTAGAAGTGTGCCCAATAGCCAGCCCTGGTTGGACTTAGAATTGTGCCTAATAGCATGCCCTAGTTGAACTGACTAGTGTCCCTAATAGCCTCTCTGTGCAAAGTTTAATCTAGAAGTGTGCCTAATAGTGTGCCCTGGTTGAATTTAAAAGTGTGCCTAAGAGTGTGCCGTGGTGAATTTAGAATTGTGCCTAATATCCTCTCTGTGCAAAGTTGAATTTATAAGTGTGCCTAACAGTGTGCCCTAGTTGAACTGACAAAGTGTCAATAATATCCTCGTTCTGCAAATTGAACTTAGAAATGTGCCTAATATCCTCTCTGTATCCATAATATCCCTCTCTGTGCAAAAGTGTGCCTATTAGCGTTGTTATTAGTTG
The DNA here is from genome assembly GCF_040938575.1 of Ambystoma mexicanum. Taxonomy (NCBI): domain Eukaryota; kingdom Metazoa; phylum Chordata; class Amphibia; order Caudata; family Ambystomatidae; genus Ambystoma; species Ambystoma mexicanum. The sequence goes on from NC_090929.1 coordinate 886,870,453, forward strand.
AATATAGAAGCATCCCTAATATCCTCTCTGTACAAAACTCAAATTTAGAAGTGTGCCTAATAGCGCCCCTAGCCTGAATCTAGAAGTGTGCCTAATAGCGTGCCCTGATTTAATTTAGAACTGCAATTAGAAAGTCCCCCTAAATTGCACTTAAAAGTCCACCTAAAAGCATATCAGTGGCATTGTTACATTCAAATTTCTCCCTAATATCTTACCTGTATTCCAGCTTGCTAGAAGAAAGTCTACCCAACAGCGTAACTGTGCTGTAGATGCAACTAAATAGGCTGCCTAACAGCATATACTAAGGTCTAGCTACACTTCAAAACGGCCTAATGGCATATCTGCAGCCTGGTTACAATTAATACATTAAAACCTAGAATAAGTGAATAATATCACCCTGCCTAGTGGAACCCAGAAACCAAGAATAATCTCACCCAGTGATATAGCCGAACATATAAAGTCCAATTATAAAGTCCAAATATAAAGTGTAATTTGCATCTGAAACTATACCTAATAGCTGGTACTAACCAGGAGTGCACCCAATCCACCAAGGTATGCCAGAAACCACCACCTTGGACCGCCTCCGCCCTCCGGCCAACCCTGTCTCCTGTCCCCCCTCCCCAAAGCATCCCACCCTCCACCTCATCCCCTACCCATCCCCTTTCCAAACACCAAGCCAGAGGGGCACGATGGCGAGCCAACCAACCTAAGACCAATGCTCCCCCGAACCCCTGCACCGATCAGCCTACTTTGTTCATACAGGCTCCCCTCATTAACATACCGGACACCCCCTGCCCAGCAATCAGTCACCCACCGATTTTCCCACTTACCCCACCATCATCCCCCCGACCACACCCCTTCCCCTCCCTAAAAACCGCATGCCTAGTCCTAGCAAGAACAGAAGCCTTATCCCTCTCCCCCTCTGACCTCCCACCCTCTCGCTCACACTAATCACAACAAAGACACTAAAGAGGAAACATACCTGGTCCCCCTCAATCTCTCAGCACTCATCGCCTCCCCTGTCTCGACCCACCACCTCATTCCCCCAATCACCACCTTCCTCCCTTCCTTCACCCTTCCTGAAACCCCTCTCCCTCGATTTCTCACCGACTGCAACTGAAACTCCTAACCCCCCACACCCCACCTTCAAATCCCCCGTACCAAACCCAATCACCCTAACACACGTATCCATCCACTCCCACCCGAAACCCACCAACTTTTCTGCTCGCCCACTTTTCCCATTAATCATCAACCACCCCACCCCTCTCGCTCTCCAGTTTCCACCCTCTCCCTCCCTACCCCCCCATCACTGTAGCTCCGACACCAACCTTACCTACCAAAATAAATTGCAACCTATTTAATGCCCGATCTGTAGCAAAAAACAGACACAGCATCTTTGACCTCCTCGCCTCTGACAAACCAGACCTGGTTTTCATCATTGAAACTTGGTTCTCTGACAACTTCGCCCCTATCGCCAATGCAGCCTTCACCCCCGGCTACTCCCTCATCCCACTGAACCGTCCCTTTAGAGGAGGGGGAATAGCATTCGTCTTCAAGTCTCACTTCAATGCCTCAATCATCGACAACCAACCTTCCATTCCTTCCTGAGAATCACTCCTCGTTAAACTATCCCTTTCCCTGTCGTTCTCACACAGCTTCCTAATAATCTACAGACTCCCTGGCTACGATAGACAATTCTCAAACAACCTCTGCGACTCTATCGTCACCCTTCAACTAAACCATCCCAATCTCACCCTTCTAAGAGATTTCAACATATGGCTCGACATCCCCACCAACCCTATGACACACTCTCTGGTTGACGCTCTAGACGCGATTAACCTCCAACCCCACATAAACGGCCTGACTCACTATAAAGGACACACTCTTGATGCCATCTTCAGCTCCCACAACCGGATACATCTAACCCCCCCCCACCCCTATCAACTGGTCCGATCACTTCATTGTTTCATTCGCCATTTGCTCACCCGACCCGCTTCCTGTACTCAAACCTGAAACCTCTGTATCTACACAAATGCTGGAAAAAACGAATAATCCTTCCTGACCTAGCCGACGCACTCCTCTAGTCTCCTCCACCTACCTGCGAACTCAATAAACAACTAACCCCCAACGTCTTTGACTCATGGCTCAACACCTCACTAATGCGGCTCACACCCTTTTGCAAACCATCAGCCAGCCGTGGCCTATTCCCTAGATGGTTCACACCTGATTTAAAGATCACTAAACAACTATATAAAATCCTAGAACGCAAATGGCGGAAAGACAAAATCCAAGAGAGCAGAGCCACCTTGGCCCAGCACCTTCATCAGTACAAGGACCAAATCCGGAAAGCAAAAAAAGCCCCCTACAACTCCCGAATCCTAAACTTCAAAAACCCCAGAAAAGAACTTACAAAATCATCACCGAATTCACCAAACCATCATGCACTACCACCATCCTGACCCCCTCACAATCGCTGTGCGACTCGCTCTCTCTCCACTTTTACACCACGGCTCTCGAAACAACAAACGCTCTACCCACCAAACTGGCTCTCTTACATCCACCAGGCAACCCTTGCGCCATACCGGCTAACCCACCGCCTGCGACTACTATGCAACCATTGTTCGACTCCTTTAGTCCAATATCACCCGACCAATTTCTCAAACTACTCTCTGTCTGCAAACCATCCGGCTCTCCGCTAGACCCTTGCCCAGCCACAACCATCAAATACATTTTTGCTTCTACCCGCACAGGAGAACACGCAAGATCCATCATAAATTACTCCCTTTCCTCGGGTATTTTTCCCGACACGCATTCAAAACAGTTCATGTCAAACCACTAATAAAAAACCCTTCCCTTGACCCTCTCAAGCCAAAAAACTACCGCCCCATCTCAAACACCAGGTTCCTTGCCAAACTCATTGACCAAACCACCTACTCCCAGCTAAATGCCTTTGTCGAAACCAACAATCTCCTAGACCCCGCACAATCAGATTTCAGAGCCCGACACGGAACTGAAACCACCCTAAACTCAATCTGGGAAGACCTTAAAATCACAGCAGACTCTGCGGGATGCGCTGAATTAATCCTTCTCGACCCATCAGCCGCCTTCAACACAATCAATCACTCAATCCTCCTTGACCACCTCCACTCCCTGGGAATTTGTGGAACCACACTCAAATGGATAGCTTTGTTCCTCAAAGATAGGTACCAAATAACGCTACTCTCCACCTATTCCTCCCAAGCCCGACCAGTCGACACAGGAGTTCCACAAGGAGCATGCCTATCTGCCCTCCTGTTCAATCTCTACTTCATCACCCTCCCACCAATAATTCGCTCACACAACATCCTTTGTTACAACTACGCTGATGACACTCAACTAATTCTAAAACTCCTGAACTCAAAACCCAACTGCTGACGTGACCTCGCTTCCTGCCTCCTCAACATAGAGCTCTGGATGACCAAAAACCACCTCTTGCTATACCCCTCCAAAACCGAAATCATGGTATGTGGCAACTCTGAACTTCTGCCACACCCACTACCCTGGCCATCTGCCATGGGCAATTCAACGACTCCCTCTAAGTCTGTTAAAAACCTTGGATGCACCCTTGACTCTGACCTAACACACTCGCGCCAAGTCAACAATGTCTCAAAGTCCTGCCACTACCACCTTAAAACTCTTAGGCAAATCTTTCCATACCTCTCCTTTCCCAACAGACTCTCCGTGGTCCAATCAATTGTTATATCAAGATTGGACTACGCTAACCCACTCTACCTCGGAGTCCACGCTTACCAACTGAATAAAATACAAAGAGCATAAAACGCTGCAGCATAACTTGCTACTAGCGCTCAGCCCGAGAGACCACATCTCCCCAGCCCTCAAAACTCTGCACTGGCTTCTGGTGGCCCGAAGGGTGACCTTCAAAACCTTATGCATTTCTCACCGAGCACTGCATAAAAACAGACCTCAATATCTTCAAGACAAGCTAAAACCCTATCACCCTCCACGTACTCTAAGATCTAGCTCAGCCGGCCTCCTAGTCATACCTAAAACAAACTCAGTCAGGTGAGGCGGATCATCATTCTCAGCCTTGGCCCCCACGCTGTGGAACGCACTCCCACCCCACGTCCGCCTAACTGAAGATCTAATGTCTTTCCGCAAATTACTGAAAATTCGGCTCTTCCCCTAAAACCAACCCTGTACTCAAACTAACTCAAACTGAATAACAGCATCGCAAAGACACGAACTCAACAAACTACTAGACCTTGAATAACAATAAGACAAATAAAAATACAACATCAAGATCCAAGCGAGAAATCGACAACTAATAACCGCTAATGTAAACTAAAAGGACAAACAGAATAGAATGAGGAAAGTAGATCAAAGCAGTGAAATGGATAAAAAGAATAAATCGTACGAAAACAGTAATTGCGGTTTAAATTAATGAAACGGATGTAACGATTGCAATGGACAAAATGAACAAAATGGACGAAATGAATAAAGAGAAGATGATGGAAAGATGAGTACAGGAGACTGATGAGTACACAGATAGATGGCATAAAATGTATAAGTGCATGGCATAAATGGAAAGTACAGAATAGACAATTCAAGTACATGAGACAGGTGTAGTGCATGAAACAGGGCATGGAACGAATCCAGTGCGTATGGCAAGTGGCATGACCTGAACCGATAATGCATGATGAATGAACGAAGTGAGTGGAGTGGATGAAATCGGTAGAATGGTTGAAGCACGTAGAACGGATGAGTGCGCTGAGCGGATGAATGCGTTGAGCAGATGAGTGTGTAGATCGGATGAATGTGTAGATCGGATGAATGTGTAGAGCGGATGAGTGTGTAGAGCGGATGGGTGTATAAGAGCGGACAAGTGTGTTGCGTAGAGCGGAAGGGTGCTTAGAGCGGATGAATGCATAGAGCAGACGATTGCGTAGAGCGGACTAGTGTGTAGAGCAGATGACTGTATAGAGCGGATGAGCGTGTAGAGCGGATGAGTTAGTAAGAGCGGAGGAGTGTGTAGACTGCAGGAGTGCATAGAGCAGATGAATGTGTAGAGTGGATGAGTGTATGGAACATATGAGTGTATAGAGCAGATGAGTGCGCGGAAAGGATGAGTGCATAGAGCGGATGAGTGCGTGGAGCGGATGTGTGCGTGGAGCGGATGAGTGCGTGGAGCGGATGGGTGCGTGGAGCAGATGGGTGCGTGGAGCAGATGGGTGCGTGGAGCAGATGGGTGCGTGGAGCGGATGGGTGCGTAACGCGGATGAGTGCGTGAAGCGGATGAGTGCGTAGAGCGGATGTGTGTGTAGAGCGGATGTGTGCGTAGAGCAGATGGGTGCATAGAGCAGATGGGTGCGTAGAGTGAAGGTGTGAGTAGAGAGGTTGAGTGCCTTGAGCGGATGAATGCGTTGAGCAGATGGGTTTCTAGAGCGAATGAGTGTGCAGAGCGGAAGGGTGCTTAGAGCAGACGAGTGTGTAGAGCGGATGAGTGTGTAGAGAGGACGAGTATGTAGAGCGGACGAGTGTATAGAGTGGACGAGTGTTTAAGGGCGGACGAGTGAATAAGAGCGGATGAGTGCATAAGAGCGGACGAGTGCGTAAGAGTTGGCGAGTGTGTAAGAGTGAATAAGTGCAGAAGAGCGGATGAGTGCGTAAGAGAGGATGAGTGTGTAGAGCGGATGGCTGCGTTGAGAGGATGGCTCCATAGAGCGGATGGCTGCGTAGAGCGGATGACTGCATAGAGCGGATGGGAGCATAGAGCGGATGGGTGCGCGGAACGGATGAGTGCGCAGAACGGATGGGTGTGCAGAGCGGAAGAGTGTGCAGACCAAAAGAGTGTGCAGAGCAGACGAGTGTGCAGAGCGGGTGAGTGTGTAAGAACGGAGGAATGTGTAAGAACTGAGGAATGTGTAGAGCAGATGGGTGCATAAGAGCAAAGGAGTGTGTAAGAGCAGAGAAGTGCGTAAGAGCGGAGGAGTGCCCAGAGAAGATGAGGGTGTAGAGCGGATGGGTGAGCAGAGCAGGTGAGTGCGTAGACCTGGTGAGTGCATAGAGCAGGTGTGTGAGTAGAGCGGGTGAGTGAGTAGAGCGGGTGAGTGCGTAGAGAGGATGTGTGCGTAGAGCGGAAGGGTACTTAGAGCGGACGAGTGTGTAGAGCGGACAAGTATGTAGAGCGGACGAGTGTATAGAGTGGACGAGTGTGTAAGGGCGGACGAGTGAGTAAGAGCGGACAAGTGCATAAGAGCGGACGAGTGCGTAAGAGTGGACGAGTGCGTAAGAGCGAATTAGTGCATAAGAGCGGATCAGTGCGTAAGAGCGGATGAGCGCATAGAGCGGATGGCTGCGTAGAGCAGATGGCTGCATAGAGCGGACGGCTGCATAGAGCGGATGGGTGCCCGGAACGGATGAGTGTGCAGAACGGATAGGTGTGCAGAGTGGAAGAGTGTGCAGAGCAGAAGAGTGTGCAGAGCAGACGAGTGTGCAGAGCGGGTGAGTGTGTAAGAACGGAGGAATGAGTAAGAGCAGAGGAGTGCGTAAGAGCGGAGGAGTGCCCAGAGAAGATGAGGGTGTAGAGCGGATGGGTGCGCAGAGCGGGTGGGTGCACAGAGCAGATGGGTGCATAGAGCAGGTGAGTGCGTAGACTGGGTGAGTGTGTAGAGCGGGTGAGTGAGTAGAGCGGGTGAGTGCATAGAGTGGGTGAGTGAGTAGAGTGGGTGAGTGAGTAGAATGGGTGAGCACATAGACCGGGTGAGTGCGTAGAGCGGGTGAGTGCGTAGAGCGAATGGAACAGGGTAAGTATGTGGATGGAATGGGTGACATATGTGGATAGAACGAGTGATGTATGTGGATAGAACATGTGATGTATGTGGATGGAACGGGTGATGTATGTGGATGGAATGGGTGATGTATGTGGATGGAACGGGTGATGTATGTGGATGGAATGGGTGAAGTATGTGGATGGAACGGATGAAGTATGTGGAAGGTACTGGTGTAATATGTGAAAGGTACGGGTGAAATATGTGGAAGGTACGGGATGAAATATGTGGATGGAGTGCACAAATCAACTTAGAATACATGGAATGGATCGGAGTACATGGAACAGATTAGAGTGCATGGAACGAATTAGAGAGCACGGAACGGATTGGAGTGCATGAAACGGATTGGAGTGCGTGGAACGGATTGGAGTGCGTGGAACGGATTGGGGTGCGTGGAACAGATTGGAGTGCGTGGAACGGATTGGAGTGCGTCGAACGGATTGGAGCGCATGGAATGGATCGGAGTGCATGAAGTGGATTGGAGTGCATGGAACAGATTGGAGTGCATAGAATTACGCAACATACATGGAATGGTTTGGAGTACATAGAATGTTTGAAAGAGCATGTAAACCATCATATCACATCACCATGCTTACTCTCTTCTTTACACCACCATTCAACTAGAACACAGAGATACTATGACACCATTCGGTATAGCTGTTCTCATAATAACATCTGCCTCATACTCCCCATCACTCTAACTAAACACTGCTGTTACACACCCTCCAGCCAGGCGTTCTCCTCAGGCATAACGCAGCCAGAATCAGTCTGGATAAAACCTGCCAGAACGAACACCACCCCACCTAACGCTAAGAAGCAGCTATTACACGAATGCCACACCAGCTGCACACATATCGCTCACACGCACCTTTGACTCTCTCTACTCCCTGTACTGACTTGAACTTCGGTTCCCGAGGGCGTTCAACCTACCAGCGCCTTGAGACTATACCAATGGTACATAAGGCGCTATATAAATGCAAAGTAACATAACATAACATGCTAAGCGCAACCTGCGCCGTGTAGATGACCCTTTCACAATGCTCTGCCACGGAACTGCAGCTGCATACTCTTGAAGCCAGAGTGAGACTTGTGCTTTCGCTCTTACTACCTAGATGATCAGAATACATTGTAGTAGAATACCAGGCCTCAGAGCAGTGCCACAAAGTACACCCTGGAGCCATGCTTTGAAGGGACAAGTACAGCGTGTGCCAAAATCCTGTGATATTGCTAGGGCTATTTTTTTGGTTTTGTTGCATTTTTAAAGCGCTCACACAGCCCACGGGCATTGAGGCGCTGTTACAGGAATTGTTCGTTTTTTTTTTAGTTGCATAATTGTTTTTTGTCTTAGTTGTTTTTATAATGAGCTTAAACACCCAGAGGTTTCTAAGCGAGGACCCGGGGATCGAACCTGTGTTGCTTCATGTCGTCTTGCTTCCAAGGCATGCACGTTGCCGTTAAGCTATCCTCCCGGGACATGATGGGGTGTTCCATGAAATTCGCCATTTGCTGCCCCTATACCCAGCATCATGTTACCAGTGGCTGCACATGGCCCCTGTTACCACACCATACAGCACCCGACAGGCATAGAGAATTCACCAAACAATCCACCCTGATCCCCAGTCTCCTTAACAATGCTTGAGTCTACTCCTGTGCCCCTCTAATATTTTTTTGTTTTTGCCCTCTTGACAAAGTCCCCCAGTTTTCCAAACACATCCATTAAAAGCTACTGTGCTCCTGCCCTACCTCTCTTCATCGATTCATCATACCATTTGGCTATTCATGCAAACTATACGATTCTTCTTATTGTAGCAAAATCTATTCAAAGCCTTGCCTTGTCCCTAACTTGCATCTTCTATCCCCACAACTCTCCTCTTCAAATTATAGAATTTAACCACCCCCTCAATCTGTCTGTTCCTCGCCCAACCTGAGCACCCTCCTGCTTCTATCCCTTCTCCCTCCATGCAACCCTCCACTGCAACACTCTTCCTCCTGATATTGATAACAACACCAATATTCATTCATTTAAATTAGCATCCTAGACCCACCTACCGCACATTGAAGAGACTCCCATCCTCACAAACCACAGCACTTGGGTCACCTACCCCCAATTATCCCTCCCCAAAGGCGGAGATTCCCTACTCTGTATTTGCCCCTCATCTATGTTTTGCTCCAAACCCCTTCACAACCTGGTCATTTATCACCTATGTAATAGAAGTCAGTTTTTATGAAAGGCGCCAAAATGCAGGACTGCCCAGCTAGCTTGTTCATTTTCTGCAAGAGTTTCTGATAGAGAGAAATGTCCTTCTTGATAAAAAAGAAAACAAAGGCAGATAAAGTGCACTCTTCTTGGCCTTTAGATCATGTAGATGCTCTGGCAACCCTTGGTAATCCTTTGTTTAATTATTTGACTTGTTTCCGTTTCCAGATCCTGATAAGTGCTTCTAAGAGTGTTATAATAGACAGTAGCTAACCTATCACAGCTTGTCAAATCAGGTGTATTGTCATATAAAGGAGCCAGCAAAGAAGTCAGTGAGGCCCTAGATGATTCTTGTGTAGATCAGATGAGCATACAGTGGCAGGACAATATACTGTAATGGCAGTCTCAAAAGGGAGTATATTCTGTTCCGTCATCATGAAAGCAGAGGGGGGGCGTCACGGGTAACCCTCTAACACAACCATTTCTAAAGTGAGGCCAGGAGTGAGGGCAGGGCCAGGAATGGATCAAGAACGATTAAGCATTTTGCAGTGTCATGGAAAATGCGCACAAGCGGACCAGGAGCTATGAAGTGGATATTAAAGTCCCCAAGGATCAGAGGCTGGTCATGCGTGTATGCACGATATGGAAGAATAGCCTCCCGGTATTTCATTCTTCTAGATGAAGGATGGGGATGGGGATGCCAGAGAATGAGTATCTGGTAGATGTTAGGGGAGAGCAAGAACTTCACTGTAAAACAGTTCAATTTCAACAGAGTTGTAGAAACATCTATGGTGGAGGTAGGCCAATGTTTAAGGGCAATGACAGCTGGTCCTGCTCCATTGCCTGCAGGGTAAGTTAACATACTTAACATGGAGCTGTAGGGCACTAGAGTGCCACTTGCTGGACTAGAATGATCTGTGAACCATATTTCAATGAGTTACTTGAGTACTAAGTGATTGTCCTGAATCCGATCCTGGATGAGCAGGGCACTCTTTATTGCAGGCAACAACAGTTAAGAAAAGATCTACGAATAGTGGCAGCCGCCTGCCCTAAGCAGGGCAATTTAGCATTGCAATGTAGTGGGCTTGCAAGATTTGTGATGTCTTACCATCAATATTGAATTATCTGCGTTCCCATTTGTCACTGGGATATTGATGGTGTGCACTGTGACCTTTGTTTCAGAGCATGGATTCAGAAAATAAATTCGCTTGGTGTCTAAGGCAGCACATAACTAACATGATTCACAAATTAAAATGAAAAGAGGCTTGTCCTGTGCCTTCTCTTTTTGGTGAAGTGTACCCAGTATGGCTTTTTTCTGTGATGCTGGAATAATTGGATGGATGATAACATTTGAAAACATTTTCTCCAAATTGACTGCCTTCCACGATTACGTATCCTGTTGTTTTCATCAGTTTAGAGCCCCTACCTGCAGATACTTATCATCAGGTCTTTAAGTGGGCCCGGGCTAGTTGGGGCACAGCCACTGCAGTCTTTTGAGTCAGGGCTCCCCTCGGACCCACAATACCGATTTCTTCAGAGAGAATTTATGCACAGTCTTCCTTCACCATCCTTTGGCTAAAACGTGAAGTGTACTTAGGATTTGGATCCCATTTTCAGATTTATTGGAGACCAGAGCGAGGCCTAGCTGAGCAGTGGTGATGTATTTGCCTGTCACCCCCCACAACAGAAACATGCAGCCAATGTTCACAGGGGCCTGGCTTTTGAGTGTTCCTTCACCTTTTCTTTGGTTCACGCCCATAGTGATGAATTGTAGTCAGGAGTCAGGAGCAGACACACCGCTGCGATGGGTGGCCATTACACAAGTCCGAGTGAAAGTCCCATCTGCTGTTACATGCTGTGGCTCATCCTCACATAACCGGGACTCTGCTTTGCCTGCTGAAGGCTGCAATTAATCTGCCTTTCAGTCTAGGAAGAATGTTTTCCTTGAGAACTTGGATGAGTCTATTTTTAAAGAGCTTGGAACCCTGTGCTCTCTAAACGGCGGTGCAGATTGTTTTTTTGCTTTAACCCCTTAAGTGCCAAGGACGAGTATACTCGTCCTTTTTGCATAGACTTCCATAATGGCCTTGCACTTATAAAATAATACTGATATGGTTAAACGGTATTAACTCTGAAGATATCTGTGTCTTTGTTCGCTTTACAAAAGCTCTGCACTGTTCATCTTGATAACACAGTATTCCAACCCTTCCTAAAGTTAGACAAAACTATGGTGGCCTAAGCTACCAAGTAAATCAATTTTATGAAACCGAAAACCACCAGTGGATTTCTGTAACTTACAGCATCTTTGGTTTTCTGTAGGAATGCATGCTGACCACGATATAGGCTCTGCCCACCACTAAGTCCCCGCCCTTGTGAGAGCAGCTCCTCGATCTCTCATCATACTTAATGCATTGCTTGCCACGAACAATTTCGGAGCACCTTTCTAGAAATGATGATGAGTCTGTAAGGATTAAACTGGAAAGGATTCAGTGTGGAGGTGTTCATTTTATTGCTTAAAGTATGTATGCAGGATGCTGACATGCATTAGTCATGTACATGTTGTTACAATGCTGTAAATTCTGTACCTACCAACATTATTAAGGCTGTCCTCACCCTCTTCTTTTTTTCAATTGGCACTTAGGTTCTTGTACACATGCATATGTACTTATGAACCAAATGTGAAGGTGCGTTGAAGTGGTGCAGTGCTTCTTAATTATATTAAAGGGTTTTTGTGTGTAATGCATTTCTCCAATGTTAATACATTTTCGAGGTACATGCAGATGAAAATATGCATCATGTATTGCACAGGTTAATGCATCCTATAATAAAATCCCTAATGATCAGGTGACAAAACAACTCTGGAGTTACCTTCTTATGCAACTAGCGCTCTTGATACATGGCAATATAATTGTGTTTCCATGTAGGCACATAGTGTCAACAAATAGAGAATCTATATATACAAAATACTCTGTTTTGTTTCTGTACTCAGCTGATACAATTTATCAGTGTTAGGTTGCCCTCTGCTGTCCAAATGTGAAAGTGCACCTTTTCGTGCCCTTCCAATTCAACAACAGCTATCATTTTACCCAACAGAATGAGCATGGTTCTAAGCAGTCACCTTCACCTTCCACTATTGCAAACATTCAGAATAAATTCAAGTTACTTCTTTCCACTTCCACTTCTCTTCACACGGGTCATGGCGGTTCCAGTGTCAATGAACGGCTCAACATTTCAGTCTCTAAAGAGCGAAACACTGTAGGAGGAATTCCTCCACAAGTGCTTAAACTGAAAGTAGGTGCTGTAATTATGCTACTACACAATCTTATGCCATCACGGAGACTCTGCAATGGAACAAGGTTGATAATTACTTGTCTGCAAAGACACATCATAGAGGCCCAAGTAATCGATGGAACTTAGCTACTGTTCCGATACTGCGCATACCTCTCATTCCATCTGGTACAAATATGTCTTTCAAATTCAAAGGAAGACAGTTGCCTATACATTTAGCATTTTCAATGACCAGTAATAAGTCACAGCTTCTATGCCCCCTTCCTGGAAGCGATCATTGGTGACCATTAATAATTCACAGGGACCTACGACACTCCCTTCCTTGAATGATTGGTGGTAATTCTGATATTTAAGAAGGGCGACAGAAGTGACCCTATGAATTACCGACCAATATTGACCTTTAAGATATGATAGAATGGTATATGTTATGCCGGGAACAGCTCCTAAAGAAAAAAAAGTTGTAGGGCCTGATTGTGAGTTTGGTGGTATCACCTTTAGTAATACCACCAAACTCATTTACCATCATCACATGCTGTAAATAGCAGGTTTCCAGAAAGGTTTGAAAGATACCAGGTCATGCTGACTTTCCATTATTCCCCATTTTGGAGTGCCTGGGACTTCATAGAGTCCAGCATGTACAGCATGTGGTAATTACTGCATGAGATAAATACTTCATGCAGCACTGATTTTGTGTGCAGGTAATGACCTCCACAGAAAAGCTCTTGGAACAAGAGTTTTAGTAAAGAGACTTAACATTTTTCTCAGTGGTAAAACATCCAATATATTATAATAGGCACTTAGTGGAATAGTAGGAGATGGCTTCTTAATTGGATTAGCTGTAGAGATGATGAATCTGTGAGGATGAATGCTCTTTGCACTTGACACCATAGATTTTTATGATTGATGATAACGTAAATTGCTTGGCATTCTCGGCGGTGGACTGCCCTTGTGAATGGTACCAGACTGATATGGAAATTAATATTTCACAATTATCTGAAACATGGTTCCATAATCTCCTAACTAGGGAACATCCCATGGAACAAGTCATTTGACTCCTGTTTGTTGTCAGTAGAGAGACTCTTAGGGCCTCATTATGAGATGTGCAGAATGGGTTTAACAGCGCCGGTAATGAAACTAGCATAGAGAAGCTGAGCTGGGACGGGTAGTGCATGCATGAATAGCTCTGTCTGGATTGAACAATTCTAGTTTATAAACTCTAGGAGCAAAGTTTTATTGTGGTTTAAATACGATTCCTCTAAGATATAAAGATTACATCGAGGTACGTCTTCTCCATAGGGAGAGAGCTGTCTGCGAGCACCTCTTTTAGGGCTGTAGTTAGGCCACCTGTTATCCACTGACCATCAACTGTTTGAGTTTCTTTTCTGAGCCTCCTATGCTGACATTGAAGAGGGAAAATCAAGATCAAACTCCTGCCCCCCTCACCCCAGGCACATCAACAGAAAGAACGACAGGAAGAATAATGAGCGCACTCATCAATTTGCACCAGGCCCCAGTACGCCAATGGGCGACAAATATGCTGAAAGACACCCACTTCACCAACATTGCAAACTGCATGCTACATTAGCCTCAAATGCAGCAGTACCGCCATGCACAATTTACAAAACATAAGAATTCCTGTTTAAAGGCTTTCAGATGCTCACATGAATTAACCTAACAGCACTATAACTAATCAATTCATGCATTTTCAAATGGCACAGTGTAAAGCCATGCTTCGGGAAAATTACAGCCAAGAACACTTGTCTCACTGAACACCAGCTGCAGTGGGGATTCATGCTGGCTTCAGGAATGCGCCTCGCAAACCCAGGAGCAGCTCAAGGCCTTGCAGTAAGATAAGATTCTTTTCTTTGAACGACAGTGAACTCTGACACGCATGCATTTTTAATTCTTCATAAATACGAGTATTTCAGAGCAGAACACCCAGGGCCCAGTGTTTTTTCTCTGGGAACGAAAGACATTTTTGCAAGATCCAGACATCATTTGAAACATAATTGTAACAAGAATGGCTCAGCTCTGGCCAATGAACACTGAGGGCCCAGGGGCGAAAAGCCTGCTCAGCTAAAACTAATGGGAACAAATTCACAATGAAACAATTTTAGAATTAGGTAATGGGGGAGGAGCAGCGAAGGTCCAAAGGTCCAATGATCAGGCTTCCTATAAGGGCACTATAGGTCACCTACTACTCGGCAGCCAATCTCAGGATGAGATAGGTTTCTGGGAGCTGGTCCAATTTTGTGATGTCAGCCTGCAGTGTGTTACAAAGCTGGCTTGCAAACCAGTCTTTCTGAGATGGTGCCTGGATTCTCTCTGTGCACTAAACCCTGTGTGTGTTTTTTTTTTGCTGCCCAGAAATAAAACACAGTTTGGAACATGATGCTTGCTTGGAACTCTGGTGCATTTCTTTGGGCAAAATGAGAGGTGTTAGGGCTTCCCATACCCCAGGACTCCCAGAAGCCTGGTGGGGGGGTTCAACTTCTCCCCAACAATATCAGATAGGATTCCAGCATTGTGTAGCGCAGCCAGACTCCCATGTGTTTTTACTCTACATGTATAATGAAAGGTGGAGACCACTGAGATGATGGGCATGACGCATGATACAATGTATTTTTTTTGTAAACGAAAAGTTCTAAAATTTCACAATAATTGGATTTTGCAAAATATTTCTAAAACCAAGTGACAAATATACATAACATATATATGTTGTTCTCACAAAAGTGTTTGAGGCAAGCCGCTGTGTTCAAAAGAGCATACCAAAGTCTGTCTCTGCTGTGTAATAATGAAAATTCCCTTTGAGAGAGCTGCCCATATCACTTCACTTGTCCCTTGCCGTCCCTGCCCCAAAGCGGTTTCAGCTACCTCATGTGAACAGCTTTTGTTTCCAGTGAGTAGAAAGGATACTGGCTCCATTGCATTTCCCATGCTGTCATGCAGGTAAATGCTTTCTTCTGTTAGAAGGTGAAGAATACCTTAATAAGCTGGTTGTGAAATGCACACTTGAACCGAGTTCTCTAAAATGCCTTTGTCTACACTTACTTTGATCCATTCAGGGAGTTCCATTATCATTTTCCTGCTGACTGTTAAGATGTGGGTCCTCAGACATATGTTCCCAACTTAAATTTGTACTTTTTGTGAGTGGTTTGGGTCCCAAATGCACAGTGATCTGAGGAGAATTATGCACCCAGCAGTCAACTGTAGGCTAATCTTTGAAGGAATGGTAGTAGAGGTTTTGCAACTTCTTTCGAATCACTTCTCCACTGCATCATGTGGCCAGGGGTTCAGTGTTGCCCCGGAAGTTCACCGGCTCTGTTTCATCAAAAAAGTGAGTGCAAAGTGTAAAGGGTCTGTAGACAGGCAGGCACTACAAGTTTTTGTTTGTATGCGGATGAAGTCTTCTCTGAAGTGAAAAAGCAGTGTTTCATGCGAGTGACACTTCACAAAATAATTTTGGAGATGATCTCGGGCCTTATGGCGCTAATTCAATGACTTAAATGGGTGTGCATGTAAACTGCAAGTAACGTGTGTGTGTGTGCTCTGTGCATGCATGTGTGCATGTGGCTGTGTTATTTGTGTGTGTGTGTAGGTGTGTGTGCTCCGTGCATGCATGTGTGTGCATGTGTGTGCGTGTCTGTGTTATGTGCGTGTGTGTATAGTTGTGTGTGTGCTCTGTGCATGTCTGTGTGCGCATGTCTCTGTTTGTGTGTATGTGTGTGTGTAGGTGTGTGTTTAGGTGTGTGTGTGTGTGTGTGTGTGCGTGCGTGCGTGTGTGTGTGTGTGTGTGTGTGTGTGTGGGTCTGTTTCACAGCATCCTGATGTTGGGAAGAAGAGAGGTCAGTAGGGTTTAGACTCGTTCACCATCCCTTCCTATGTCAATATGTTTCCATTTGCTTGATCCATAACACACATGTGGATGAATGCCTGTGTGTGCATGGTTTACAATGATTTCCTATGCAATGCAGGATGAAAATATACACAGTACAGCTTACATGTGAGGATACCCAGTCCAAGAAAATTGAGGGGTTGTAGCAAATGTAATGTGTGCTGTGGGGAAACATGGCAGCTTTTGAGACTGCAGTTAAGGGTGGTGGTATATAGCAATCTCTTTGAAATGAGTCACATGTAACGGTGTTATACTACAATTTTACTTTGGGAGGCTCAATAGCTCAAGCTAGCTAAGAATGCGTGCAGTCACTTACCTCTGGAGTTCTTTGGCCTGCCTGGAATTCGAAATGCTCTCGTTGGTTTCTCTTTCCTAACCCTGAAGCATGTGCTTTCCTTCATAATATAAATGTATTTTCCACCCTGGAAGCTGTTTGTGGATAGGACATGTATGACTGCCAGTTGTGATTCTGTTCGTGGGTGCAGTGCTTTAAAGTATGCATGTGAAAGCAACAAAGACACTTCTCGCCTTGTTGGAGCCGAGAAGAGAAGAGCAGTTCGGAACAAAGCAGGCATTGCTTTTAATATTGACATCAGACATGCCCTGGTCTGGCTGGTCATTTCACTTCCCGTCTTTCCAGTAATAAGAGGACATTATTTTGTTATCCTTGCACATTTTTTATTGTCAGACTCGAACTTGATATAATGACAATCTTAGTGCACATTAAAGATATAAAGAGAAAAAAGGAACATGCTATACAAACATATTTCTCCTTAGAGTTAAAAGATTTCTTCCTTATGTGGAATTTAGTTAAATCAAAGAAAAACATTTCTCAAATCAATACATTTATTAAGACTATACAGGTTCACTTCAATGTAAGATAGTTGGGATAGAAATCCTTCTGTAACAACTGCTCGGGCAAAATGCCCCTATATATGATTAATAATTAGCGTTGCCAAAGTAAATACATAATTTGGCCGGTTAAGGCAGCCCTTGCCTACATAAAAATCAAGATATGCATAACATATACATAAATCTGATACGTCCACAGAGAACCAGGATTACATGATAGTCCATTTCTAAAATCGTGTCACTATATTATGCAGAGTGACGAAACAGAATCCTGGTGTTTTAACAAGACTTCAGTGCTGTAAAGGATCGTTTTGTGTTCCTCCAAATAGGTGTTTCTTTATGTTAGAATGGCTGAGTCCCTAAGGCTCAGTCTGTCCTTTCTCATACGTGTACATTTGTTTATAGAATCGGGTGTTCAATAACAAATGACATGGCATGAAATATTCTCCATTATATAATCTGTTTGATACTTCTCTTTCTGGTCTCGCCCAATTGGAGACATGATGCCCCATATATTGAAATTGTAGCACTTGGCAATTGTAGACCGCCAGCCGAGATATCAGCATTTAATGTATACCTGCTGAGACTCAACTTGTTGGTCCACCATATTAATCTACTAAGGCCAGCTTTAATGGTCTTCAACTAGCAAGCTTTAGGAGAAATATGTATCATTCCAAAAATTATTTTTGGAACTATGTTAATTTTAATGCATTGTATGTTCCCCCATAATGAAATTTGCAGTGCAGACCATTATTGGATACTAAGTTTTACGTTCCCCCAGATGGGTTTGTAAGTTGACCTCCATTATTTTGGTGAGTCCCGTTTACATTTTTCTCCGCCCATTTGAAATACAATTTTGCGATGTACTCTTTATATGAACATGGTGTTACACTCAGAGCCTCACATATTCACTAGGTCATCTTACATCCGAAAAAGATAGTCGACTCTGTGATCATGGAAATTACATGCTCTATTGATTGATCAGGAAGTGCACCAAGAAAAGAATATCGTCTATATATAGCAACCCCTAAAATTCACCTATAGGGGTCCGAATACATTTAATATTGTTGTTTTGCCATATTGATTTTGCCAAAGGCTCTAGCTCCAACAAGAATTGTAAAATGGGTATCTCTGCCATGCCACTCAGGTTTTTTTGAAAGGGTGGAGCGATGTAGCCTCCTCCAGAAACCGCTATTGGTTTGTTCATCAATAATTTAAACTAAACTAGGAGATGAATCCCAGATGCGAAAAAGTGGATATTAAACTTGAATACTGAATTCTGTGATAATACAGAAACAGATGTGGGACTACATCAATATCTAACTTGACCTGAAATCTTGTTAGCCCTAAGGCGTGAGATATTGTCCACTTGCCTCATTTTAGCTCCATGAAGACTGGACTACTGTTCCACTGTGACTTTGCGTCATGGTGTTGGAAGCACAGCTGGGATTCTAAAAAATTTGGAGGACTGCCGCATGGACCAATGGACTACAGGAAGCATATGTGAATGGGGCCCCAGTGCTGATCAAACAATTACAAGTCTCCCTGAGGCACAGAAATCACCCATCATTAGAGCATTTTTCTTGACATGCAGGCACAACACTGACCATGAACCTAACTTCTGGAGCCGATATGGAAGGATGTTACATATTTGTACCCACTTTCCCATATTGCCAGAGAGCCTTTGTGTGCTGTTTGGAGGTTTAAGAAGGCACCAGTCTCCAAGTGTGCATTTTGCTGCTATGTGCCCAAATGTGTTACTTAACGTATTGAACAATCTCTACTCCTATGCATGATACAGAACCCTGGCATTCACCAACAACTTCATGCTCTACACCAACTCAACCGGATGTGTGAGCAGCAGGCTCAGACTCTTTGCAGTCAATGCCCGCAAACTACACCCTATTTGCAAAAGCCTTATTAAAGAATTCAGCGGTAAGGGTGGAGTGGGGGGAGGAGGCGCACAAACAAAAGCCACCCTGGAGACTAAACGAGCTACTCCTGAAGGACGTAGCTCTGAGACCCCACATGGAGCGCATCATCTCAATTCTTCCAGGAGAATGACAGCTGGGAAACAGGTTGGGGGATGATTTGGGACGCTGGGAAAGCAGTGGTCAGAGGAGAGTTCATATCACAGACAGCAGCATATTATAGGGAAAGATCCCTGGTAGCTCATCAGCTGGAGAAGGTGCTGAGCAAAGCCGAATCCCGGCACAAGTCCCGACAAAACAAAAAGTCCCTTTGGGAGCTCAGGAAGAGCAGAGCCCAGCTTGAGAACCACATGGCAGAACGAGTGGCTCAGTCACTGCTCAACACAAAACAGAGCTAATAAATACATGGGGGCAAGACAAATAGATTTCTGGCAGCAAAACTGCGAAAACGAAAGACCAGAAACTATATAGCGCAGCTAAATGACGAGCAAGACAATCCACACACTGCAGAGCAGGAAAGAATGGAAATAATGATGCGTTTCTATGAGGAACACCTGTACAGCGAAAATCTAGATCCAGCGCAGCAACTCACCTATATTTGTTCTAACCCCCTACCCCAGATCACAGAACAGGACAGATTAGACCTTGTGGGCCCAATCTCGGCACAGGAGGTCAGCAACACCATCTCTGCTTTGCCGGCAAACAAGGCCCCAGGCCCAGATGGCCTTGGAAACTGGTACTACAAAACATTTTGTACGCAACTGCTGGCCCCACTGACAAGGCTCTTCAACGCGATCCGAGAGGACAGGCAGGTAACACTCGATATGGGGAGGTCTATGACCATAATGCCCCTAAAACCGGGGAAGGTCCGCCGCGAATCCTCCAGCTACAGCCCATCGCATTATTGGACACTGATGCGAAAATATATGCGAAAATCCTTGCAACCAGATTAATGAAGGTCCTACCGAGCATAATACATGCTGACCAGGTGGGGTTCATCACAGGCCGCCACACTCAAAATAACATGAGAAGATCAATAGATGTAATAGACATGGGGACTCAAACACAGCAGATGTTCACGGTGGCCACCCTGGACACTAGATGGGCCTTCGACAGTATGGACTGGCGATATCTGAAACTGGTTCTCGAAAGCTTTGGATGTGGCCCAGAGTTCACAAAGATGGGGCTTGTCAACTACCAGATCCCATCAACAAGTTTCACACTCAATGGTCAAAGCTCAGAGTTTGTCAAGATAAGACGAGGCACGTGTCAGGGCTGCCCTCTCTCCCGATTGGTCTTCGCAATGGCAATGGCACCGTGTGCAATGCAATTACGTCAAGAGGTGGGGATCAGAGGGGTAAAGATTGGCCAAGAGACCAATAAAATTGCACCATATGTGGATGACATCATGCTCTTCATTGGGGACCCAGAAGTTATGATGCCTAGAGCTATGATAAAGCTGCAGGAATTCAGGAAGGTTTCAGGGTTCGCCATAAACTTCTCAAAATCCAAGACCATGTAACATCACTGCAAAACGAGAGGTGATTGGGGTTCTCAAGAAGTCATTCCCTGGTGACCTGGGTAGGGGAATCACTAGATTGCCTGGGGATTCAGCTAACTAGGGATCTAAGTAAGCTATATAAGTCAAATGCAACCCCGCTGTGGAATCAGCTCCTGGGAGATATGCTCAGATGGGAAACTCAGGAACTGCCATGGTTCACCCGTATTACAGCAGTAAAAATTTCAATCCTCCCTTGTCTCCTCTACTTGGTAGGATCACTCCCAGTACTCAATCCACCCGCCAAGAGCAAAGAGCTGCAGAAAGCAATACTCAATGTTCATATGGCAAGGTAAAAAACCTAGGGTTCAAAAACGCATCCTAATGCACCCACCGCTTCTAGGAGGCTTGGGAGTCCCGGAGGTGGACAGATATGTATTGGCAACACTGCTGGCACCAATGTTGAGATGGGCGAAATCGGAAAACCACAAAGGTTGGTGTCGGATTGAACAGTCAGCCACGACAATTCCTCTACAAGCCCTGTTGGGCCTAAAAGCAGAGAGCCGGGAGAAGGGGGGAAAGCTCCTAGAATCAACTAGACTATCTCTGCTAGGCTGGGATAAAGCCCGGAGGTGGAAGCGCACCCCACGAGGTCTAGGCCCCTCCTCACTGCTAATGCACAATCCGTATTTCACACCGGGCCTCCAGAGGAGGTTCTGGGAGGGCTAGTCTGGGCATGAAGACTTAACACTGAAAGACATGTATAGCAATGGCTCCCCACTGCTTTACACAGACTGCCAGCTGAAATTTGGATTAGGGGAAAAGCACCATTATAGATACACTCAAGTCAGACATTGGACGACCCACCCGGCAGTGAAGAAGGCGGGGACGAGGAAGCCATCGGGTCTCAAGTTGACCCTGCAGGAGGGTCAGACAACGAAGGGAGTGTCCAGGCTCTACAGACTACTCTCCAAGGCGCAACCAACGGATACTCTCCCATGCAAAGCCAATATGGAAAGAAACTTAGAAGAATCATTAACAGAGGAGGAATGGAATCATATATGGGCAAGGGCACACAGCACTTCCAGATGCACCGCGATTAAAGAGTCCACTTACAATTATGCCTGAGATGGTATATGTCCCCATATTGTGTACACAAAATTCACAAGACCTACCCACCTCAGTGCTGGAGAAACTGTGGCGGTAGGGGGGACCTATTCCATATGTGGTGGTCATGTCCCAAAGCAGTGGCTTTTTGGAAGGAAATACTAAGTCACATCAAAGACATTACAGGAACGGAACTGCCAATGTCTCTGAAAACGATCCTGCTAGGGGCACCCATAGAGGGAGTGCACACAATGTCGGGGCGCAATCTACTTTAATCACTCATCTCCTGTCAGCGGCGAGAATGACCCTCGCACAGGACTCGAAAAGGGAAGCTGGTCGACAGTCTGCATGGTGGTGGGTTAAGGTTTGGGGAGTGATGGCCATGGAGAAGATATGCGCCCTCAGCACAGGGAAGTACCTAATGTTCCTGACAACCTGGAATCCCTTCCACGAACTGGAGAAGGACAAAGAAGCAGAATACTACAGACCATGCCTACTCACGAACACACAAGTCATATGATCCCCATTAAGGGGTTCGGAAACCTGGTTCATCCCCCAGTTAACGACCTCATATTGTTTGAACTCTGGACCCCAAAAGTTGAAATAATAGGGTGGGAATGGGGAGGTGGGAGGGTGGGAGTAGAGGGGCGAGATAAGGGATAAATGTTAAAATTCAGAGACAAAAGGGTCAACCATTGAACTGGTGGAAATGAAAATAAGACGGACATAGAGTACAGATACTAGTTCACTGAAAATGTTATGTTACATTGATCGGATATTTGCAGGATATATACATCTATAAGTCCACCATTGGCAACCAACGAGTACGAACAATCAAGCCTCTATTATATGCTAGTCAAACCGGTAACGGCAGACTTATAGATGTATGTATCCCGCATATATCCGATGATATATGCCTAGCGAATTACCTTAAATGTTTAGGAAAACTTTTGTAGGATTCCCAATAATGGAGGCTGTGGCGATGTATCACCATGACAACGGATAAATAGATCCAATATGGCGGCAGACGCTGTGAGAACACAGCAGTGCCAACGCGGATGACCGAAGCACAAGTAAGCAGCAGACACTCGTATTAACAAGGCGTGTTTTTGGATTATACAATAACTGAATTACACGTGCTGTACATCACGCAGTGAAGATGCATTCACGTACTAGTAACTCTTTTGTTTCCACACACGATCTAGACGAGTACTGTGCTTTCTGATTTTGATTACATAACACTAGTAACAATCAGATAGGATTTAATGGCACTCTCGGACGTGTTAGCATTTCTTTTCTTATTTTTTGTTTTCCTATTATGACCTAGATTAGTGATGCGGCTTAAGTTGTTGAACAAACAACTCTTGATAACATTAAGATAGGATCTAATGGCTTTCTTATTAATGAATAGAATTAGGATCATGGGAATGTACCAGTAATTCAAGTGCGAGAGCAAAAGGCTAAGAATTAACAAGCTGACTCCCACAGAGGGTAAGTCATTGCAACATTGCGAGATGGCCATGAATACTCTATTTTAAATTGGAATATATGGGATTTTTTGACATTATACTTACCACTCTCCCATTTTTTTGTTTTCTTGTTTCTGTCCTTTTCTCTGACCTCTCCCCCTCCCCACCTTTTACACTTTTTATTTTTTCAATTATCTTATATTGACGTATTGTATATTTCATGTTATTTTGTTGTCGATTAACATACCCTATGCATCCGCTCCCAACCCTTAAATCTCTGTCTATGGTGATGCAAACCCAATGTTATGGTTTATTTTATGTGTGTACTTTGTATGATATCATTGTGATGTTTTACTGACTGCTCCTAATGGATATTTTTTGTTTTTTGTTTTTTTTTGGGTTGGGGTGCACGGTTGGTACTATTATGTTGGTTCAATAATGTTGAATTTACCAACTGACTGATATAGAGGACTATAACCAATTGTGAATATAATAGCCCTGATTTGAGAAAGGCCGAGAAAGGCCGAAACACGTGTTATCCATTTAAAGGGCAACTTATTAAAATACGTACTGACACAACTGGGCGCTGAATCCTGGATTTTTGTTCTAGTGTTATTCAACATTTCAGTTGTTTGCTGCATACTAGGCTGAGACTAGGGTGTATCGCCTGATTGAAATCCTTAACAGTGTGCCGGGGCAGGCGTATCCAAGACATTTTGATACCATTCGATATTTACTCTTGGTTTTCCAACATATTCTGTCAGGGTTGTTTTACCTCTCCTATGGCCAAAAAACCCTTAATTTCTGCTTTTATATATTTACTGCACTCACCACCTGGGTGTGCACTGGTACACTTTTTTGTCTTTGATTATCATGAGACGGACAGCCAGTAGGGAGCTTAAACACTTAATGCTCACTGAAGAACGCTAAACCCTTCTTTGTCCGTAAGGGGCTAATGTGGAGGAACCAGTGTTCAAAGGCAACAAGATGATAACTGTAAGTGATTTCAACCGGGCACTCCACCTAAGTCAATGCTTAGCGTGTGATGCACAGTTGGAACCCTTAATTATATATTTTTGTCTATAAGTTCTCTTATTTCTGAATGATGTACCCTTATATCACGCCCCTCTCTTTGAATCCCCCCGGTCTCACTGAATCAGGAAGCAGACTGTTTTGAAAAGTTAAAATATTTATTTTATGAATTTGAACAAGATATATATCTCACTTTTATGAATTTAAACAATATATATATCACACTATTAATATTTATACAATGATCACCTTTAGGGTGATGTCACGACAATCAACAATCTCTTTAATCAGAATGAGTATGGAGAAGAATAATAATGCAGCATCGAATAATACTTGATATGGGTTCAATCAAATGCAATGTCACTCTTTCCCCCAGTACGCTACTCATTCCCCCCTAATATGGAAGATGAAGAGATGAAAGGAGAGCACACAGGTTTCAGGAATACACACTCAACAAATACAGTTTCAATCCCAATTCCCCCCAGCAAGCATAGAGAGAAACAGGAATGATTTCAAAACAGTTCAAAATGCTTTTGAATGTGGGTTGGAATGAATGGGAAAAACACTGAAAAATGATTTTAATGCTCTAAATTGGATTCAAAACTAGTGGGAGCCGCTTTGTATAGTTTCAGGTAAACACTAGCAATGATGATTGAATAACTAGCAGATTGGAAACTGAATTCTGAGGTTGGATGCAAAGAATAGCTGGTTTACACGTGATGAAATTGAGACAATTGCAAATTCACGGCAAACCTTTCCACGGTTCAGAAGTTATGAAGGTTTTAGTAGAGGTCGTTTTTTTTCAAAAAGAGTCAAGATTTTCAAATGGAAGATGCGCTTTTGAATTACCAACAGGATTTCCTTTACACTAGGGAGGCTATGAATATACAAGATACCCAACCGGACAGCCACCAGAACAGCGGCTCTTCTGTTCTGACTTTTGCCCGCCGAGACACTTGTCTTTCTTCAGCAAATATATTAGGGCAAAGATGATATTATCACTACTATTATCAACGGACTATATGGATGAGGGAAAGATTCAGGAAAACTAAAGAGATTCTAAAATGCAGTTCTGGATATGATAGAATGGGTTGGATAGGATGATTTAAGGATAAGATACTGGCTATGGACAATTCTATGCTATAGATACTCACAACTATTGTTTGGAATAGGCCCGTCAAAGATCTGGTCAAAGGTTTTGGACTGGAATCTGCTAGCCCACCGCACAGTTTTCAGGCGCTTGGTTCTGTACGCAGCACGGCACTTGGGACACTGCACGGCCTCTGGAATGGATCTGATGGGTTGGTTCTGGGTTGCAGCAATCTGGTTACAGCTCTGCTCTACTGGTTTGGATCTCTGGGTTCTAGCAAGAGTTCTTGGCAAGAAAGCAGAAACAGCATGGCCAGGCTGTTCTTTTTGTTGTGCCCCTTGGAAGTCTGGGGTTAAAATCAGGTTTCAAGATTTTAATGGCCAAGCTGAGAAGGGTCCAGCTTTGAAATTGGGCCTTCTCTGCTTTCAAAGTTCTGGAGTCTTGGATCTGGGTTCTCCTGCAGAGCGCTTCGGCAGTAAATCAGTTGATGGATGAATCTGTGTATCTCTCTAGGTCCTAGACTGTCCCTATTTATGTATTTCCCAAATTGGTGGGTAGGCTAAATTATATTAAGCACACCCTCTAAGAATCCTATTGGTTAGGGTCAGTCCTGTCTCCTGATTTGAGAAGGAACACATGGTTTCATGATGATGCAGTGTTTTACAATCCTGGGAGTACCTCCTCTTTGTTTCAGCACAGTAACTCTATTTTTCACATACATCATATTTACAATATCACCAACTTGTTAATAATACATATTCACATCACAGCTTTAGTATAGCACGTATCCATCCGAGTCCCAACTCAGTGAGAGCTTTGGTTCAAAATGTACCATTTTTCACGCTTTCGGTTGGGTACCCAGTGTCAGATCTGTCCACATTTGTCTCCATACATGCGCATGACATCTGGGCATAAACCTGTGAAGTTTCATATTTCTAGCATTATCACAATTGCTACAACATCAACATTTCGGTAGTCCTGTCTCTGAACATTGCACAGAGTTCAGAGTAGTCTCAAACTGTGAGCAGCATTTTCATATTAACAACCTATAAATTACAGAGTTTTGCACAGTTCTCTATGAGTCTTTTTTCAAAAAAGATATTTTCTACAGTTTCTGATACACAAATCTGTCTGGTCCCGCCTCCATGGTTTGCTGGGCCCAAAGCTCTCTTCCTGCTGGTGGTTGGTTTCTGGTGACACTTGAATTTTCTTTCCCTTTCAGTCCACGAAGCCTATTGTCTCTCCCAGAGAAGCAGAGCAAAATCCCCTCCTTCTTTCATTAGCATCTAAAAATTAGTTCCTGGTGAGAGAGCAAAAGGAACACACCCTTGTTTGGGGCAAACTGTGGAATGTGCCTTTGAAGTCCTGTGTGGCCTCAGTTCACTTGAAAACATTTTGTTTAAAATTGTCTTTTGCTAAACTAAATCTTGCAATTTCAACAAATATATACAGATCTCTTCATTCCAGTCTTTTTAAAACATAGAAATTGAATTGTAGCAACCTATATTGCTTTTGATGGCAAGTCTCTTCTGTTCCACAATTTTATCTTAATGTACAAGTTTGACTAACAGTATAAGTAAATGACAGCTCTGACAGAGGCGAGCAGCGGTAATGCGCCCATATCTGACAGATTTTTCCAGGCAAGCACCTTTTTGAATGTGGATTTTCTTGTGATGAAATGTGCTTTTCCTGACATTGTGCCTAGGTGGATTCTTTCAATAAAATGATGGTTAACACCCAACAAGGATGTTGGATCTTTTCTGATGTTTGAGGAACCATTATTTGGCAATTCCCACAGCCAATGAAAAATGGATTTTAGAGCACTTCTGTGTTTTCCTGGCAATGAAGCCCTGCCTTTTTAGGTATTTCCATTTTACTCTGTGGGCAGCCCAATGACAGGTTTTGGCAGTGTGGTCTCCTGTTCTACCATTAACATAGGCAAAATAGATTGGCGGCCTATTTTCCGGTTTCCCTGCGCACTTCTCAGAGATTTTTTAGCACACATCAGGATTTTTGGAGGCCATTCTGTTGTTTCTGATGAACGCAGCACACAGTGATGTTGCAGGGCAGAGCCTAGTGGGTCAGAACATCCCACATAACACATATCTATATATCCCATGGGAATAGAAAATGCAGCTTTCAATGCGAATGCTGCACAGCGCACATTTTAAGCCGCAGAACGAAAATAGAGAAATTCATATTTTGCTGTGTTACAATACTGCTGACTTGCTTGGACCCCCTGAGGCTTGAAGCCCTTTTCATTTGAAAAACTTGAAAGGGCCTGATGCCGTCCCTGCCATGCGTCCAGCATGCTGCTGCCTCGTTGAGCCATTGCCCTGGCCTGCTGTGTTATGTATCTATGTATCGTATAATGTATGTATGCAGCATGTATTGAATTAATGAATATTTCATTGTAATGAATGTATGTATTGCAATGAACGTATGTATTGTTATGAATGTATGTATATGTGTTTTTGAACATAATGCATTGTGTGTGCAGGACTAGTTGAATGATTGTGCGTGTATGTATGAATGCATGCTTATATTAATATAAGAGTGTGTGTGGGCATGTGTGTGTGCGCACATATAGCATCTCGGCAAGGGATATACATGACCGGTTGATCCCAAAAATCTCTTGCTGAAGTGACCATTACTGGCATAGATAGAGTTCTATCTATGCCAGTAATGGTCACTTTAAATCACATGCTTTAAGTTTGAATCACTTCATGCATGTAATTTAAAGTGACCATTACTGGCATAGGTTGTGGCAGCAGCCTCTCACATGCAATTTACACTGACCATTAGTGGTATAGATAGGTTGCAACTGCAGCCTTATGAAAATAGTATAAAGTGCTTCTATGTAGTGTACTGTTGATGACACAGCACTTACTTGTGTTCATGTTTTACTCCAGAGAACAAACTGCAAATCACATTGATTTTTACCTCATTGTTTCCAAAATGGTACTGCAAAACGCATAATTTCAGCACATTATTTAAAAGTTATTCTTGGGGCGGGGGGCCAAACTCCCCTCCCTTATTGGGGTCTCCCTCGCAAAGGCTCAGTCGCTTGCGCTCATTTGCAGAAACATTTAGAACTATCTACTGAAAACATTCACCACCCATCGAGGGCTTGCTTACCCATGAATCATTTAGCCATCGTGGTGCCCCTTTAGGAGTTATCCACCCCTGGCACCAAAAGCTGCCTCTGCCACAGGACTCAAAGCAGCTCATTAACAGCAACATATAAATGTAGTACATTTTCACAATAACACTGCTAATTGTGTATCATGTACTAGGCTCCCCTCAACATTGCAACCTTACTAGAGAACTCGGACAATGAAATGGCCTTTCCTTTGACAGGAGTAGAGTTAGAATGTTGCTATTGAGCTGAAGTGGTGCAATCTTTCTTTTGCTCAGTTTGTTCTCAGTCAGCACATACAGACTGCCCTACTTTTAGAACTATTTTAAACATGCCAAACATTCTAAATGCCAAATAGTGTTGCTGTAACAACCCTTCGTAATGAATTATTCACAATCTAACGTTTATATTTCTCTGAAGCAGCGAAGTTGCATAACACTGATCCCTTTCTCAGAATCTTAAAAGTGATCACATTATGAATGATATTCCAAATATGTTGTGACGCCTTGCTGTCAGAGACTGTCCAGTCCTTTTAATCATCTGAGTGGCAAGCTTGTGCACTGCCTCCGTTCACACATTGGGGACACACACATTACACAATCCACCTGTGAGCAAGTACTAACTGTAACTGCACACATTTCCCCTCATTACAAGCTTCGTTTGTGATCACAATTCTCTCAAAACGTGGCTTTTTCAACAGCACCTGACCATGGACTAATCCCAATGAATGCAAAGAACGCAACTCACAATACTGCGCATGCCAGCCTAAACATTGGCTACCCAAACCTTGAACAGCGCTCTGCTGCTCTAGACCTAGGTCCTCCCTTTAAACAATAAAATAAACAATAAAACAAAAAAGAACTGGGATTTACAAAAATTATCAGACCATTTCTCTTTTTCAGTTTTGCAGTCTTACCAATTGCAATGTGTAGGTTAACGGAGGATAGCACAGGGGCAACGGGTATTAGGCGCGTTCTAAAAAAAAAATAAATGAACTGTGCTTCAAAACATCCTTAGTAATTAAGTCCACAGCAGGATCAATAGAATAAAAAAACAATTCCGTATTAGGCCGAAACAAGCACCGCTTTTTCGGATGCAAAATGATGATTTCCAATGTGTCGAAGGAACAGTTCAATCCACAGTTAGAGAGCATTGCGAATTGCAATGTTCACTTTGTAGTCTCTTGTGGGACGCAGTGTGGAAAGGGGCGGGAAGAAGGTTCTCCATTTCCTTCTCCACTTCCTTACAACCAGCAAAGGACGTCTTCAATGCTTCACCATCACTCATGCAGCGGCACAGGGGTAACCATTTGCCAAGTGGAAGCAGTTTATTTAGGAATGCATCCAGTGGGTAGGAAGCCGGGGTGCCTTTGAAGGTGCACATGTATCTTTAAGGCACAGCAGTGCCATTCCCATTTAAAAACAAATGCGGGTGCAGAATCCTGCTTCTCCCATGCCTGCTGAGCGCTAGGGTTGCTGTGCACCATGAGTCACATGCTGAAATCACATCATGCGTATTATTGAGGCTGCTTGTGTCCGTGCCTCTGCTATGTGCACCAGGATAAACATCTGTGCGAGGCACAGGGCAGGACTCTGTTTTTGTACCTCTTGCATTGTATTTATTTATTTAATTGTTTTTTTATAACGCGCCTAAAACCATACCTGGGTATGGTTTCTAAGCGTGGATCCGGGATTTGAACCTCAGTTGCTCTGCATAGTCGTGCTTCTAATTTTACAATGGCTTTAATTGAATGTGACAGTTCCATTTTTGGATTTCCAATTTGTGCTGTCCACAACAGATCTCTCCAAACATAACTAGGCTTTTTGTCTAACCATGGGATATGTACTTTGTCTTGAGAGCTATGCAATCCATGCATTCTCTTGTCATTAATGCACCGAGAGACTAGTCATATCTTTCTTTCCCTTGGTCTTCACATCTTCTGGTCTTTGTCAGCCTCTGAGCTATCCTCCCAGTATGAATTAATAAATAAACACATTTAAAAAATGAGATTGCATTGTTATGTTATGAAATGTCATTTGATATGTGTATATCGCCTACTGTCATTGTTATGGTTACGAATCGTTGTTGGGTGGATGGCCCTTTCGGCAGACCGCAATCTGTGCAAACATGAAAATAAAAAGAGTATTACATTGCATGCATTGCATAGTAATTATAATTATGTGACTATTCAATTACAAGTCTAGATGACAAGTTTGAAACATTATTAAAAAAAACAAGCAGAGCATTGCATTGAGGGGCAGAGATGACTGCTATGCTACTGATTACGTGACAGCTCTACTGAATGTTTCATGGAACTCAGCTATAGTCTATTGGTTGCAACGGGAATGAGTACTATAAATAGTCTGTCAATCCCTAGGGCAACTGTCTACAGTTGAGGGCTCTGCTATGCTTTACATGCTGAACAAATACAAAATGAATAATGTGCATTCACATGCAAATTGCATGCTGAATTGTCACATATGTCAAAGATGCATTTAATGCATGTCCTCTCACCTGTACCATTGGGTTATTGCAGTACAGATATTTTATATTGGATACAAATGTGATGGTGGTAATACATTGCCATCTATAGAGAAAAATACATCCTTCATGACATCACCAATCTCCCGATGCTCTAGAGAAAAACCACTTGCTCCCCCCAACCCATCTGAGTCCGTGAATATCGATTTTCCCACCCGTAGGAGTCCTGTGCACCTCATCTTGACTTAGTGGGAATGCTATTAAAGTATTTTACTCATGTTTGGACCCTGCAATCCCCCTTGGACTACCGCAAGCCTAATGCTAAACCACAAGCACAATGATAACAATAAATCCATATGCACACTTGGAAGTCACATACGCACCTAATTGCATCACACGCCCACCCATTGGGTGGACACTCGGGTATACTCAGTAGACAAATCACAGTTTCATATAAGGCTATGTATAAATGGCAATATACCAGCTGGAATGACAAGGTAACAGTATCCCAGAAAAACATTCTGAAACATATCGTATTAAAACTTACAAATCAAAGTCTAACACGAATGAGGATATGTGGGTGAAGAGCGCATCACTGTAAAGCATAGTATCATGTAGTAACCTCAAGGTGTGTGTTGTACAGAGCCTGCCAGTGTTTTCTTTTAATGAGGTCCCAGCTTACCTGTCCTGCGGAGGTTGAAGATGAATGATGAATGCCCCATTATCCCCTTCAGAACTGTCAAACCTGAGCACTAACTACACTGCAGCATGGATATCCCTGGGGGAGGATGGGGGGGGGGGGAATGGAAAACATAATAAACTTCCAGATCTTCTATTCCTGACTCTCTGATGCGGGGCTCTGCTCTTTCTATATTGCTGCCTCTGTCTACAGTGGTGGAAAATATCAGGATCTACAACAAACATAGGAGCTCTTTAGAACTCTAATCTTAATACCTGTTTAACTTTAGAATCATCTCTATTTTCATTTTCTCTAATAGTACCTGGTTGCCTCATCTGAAAGCTTAGAGGCAAAGACATTCTCTCTCTCTCGCACGCTCAAAAAATAAATTATCCAACGGTTGTCTGAAAGATCTTCTTCCTGTACTCAGTTGCTGAAAACACCCTCTCTCTGAAATGTTCACTGAACTTATTCACTTGTACTTTCTGTTTTCATGTCACCATGCTGCCCACACCTTCTCACCATGTTATCCTTTATTTTACTGACTGCGTGCCACCCCTGCTAAATTCTGAGGTGCCCTCTTCAGTTCCTGAATCGCTGTGCTGCCCATGCTAGTACCAATATAATTCTTCAGTTATTTTCTTTTAGTCACTGTGCTGCCCGCTTAAGTACCAATACAATTCTTCAGTTCTTTTGTTTTTGTCACTGCGCTACCCGCACATATGCAAGTTGCATCTCTGTGTAAATTACTGCGATACACGCTGACTACTTTTTGGCAATTCACCAGGATTAGTCACTGTGCTAACAAGCTCAGTGTCTGGTCACATCAAGCGACCTAGACGCCTTCTGTTTGCCAGAGGAACGCCACTCGCTTTGAATAAACACATGCACACAACAAAAGGTCCTTTTCTCAAAACTGAGTTGCACGCTTCCAATAACAGCGAAGCAGTTACCCGCAACTTCCTCATGCGCTGCATACCAAATTGTAAAAGAGTGCTTCGGTATTCCCTAAAGCATTTTTTTTATTTACAGTTACTTAAACTGACTATAATTTGCTCTTGGAGAAATCAATACATATAATGACTAACAATGTTCTGTGCTTCCATAATGAACAAATATTTACAGTTTGCAATATCCATCTGATTACTCTAAAGATTCAACTTAGCTTAGTTGCTCGTTGTGCCAACTGGTGTTTCCTGAACTCTGTTTGTTCAAATGCCCCATATTTACAACGTGTCTCCTGGAGCTGTGGATATTGCGACCTCTCTTGACAAGATCAGGATGCAAAGCAGTGAAGGATCTTCCTAAAGATTTCACACTCCCTTTTTTCCAATCAGTTTCCAGAACTGTGCATGCCATTCTGTCCTGGGAAGGTTCCAGGTTATGGATTCACTATAGTTAAGGGAAAGACTGTAGCACCAACTCTCATTCACTCACCACCTCACTCTAACTACACCTAGACTCTCCTGTGTGAGGAACATCCTCCCACTCTATGACAGATTCTAATAATTCTCCTGATATGTTTTCACTGCTGGGCCCTGGCATTTTTAAGCAGTCTTCTGAGATGTAATGCCATGATTGAGCATGTAAATGAGTTACTGTTGTGATTAAAATAAGACAGGAGTGTGTCCTTGCACCTGTTCCTCCCCCTTAGGTCCACTTACAAATATGAACTAACAAAGGCTAATGTTTAGGTAGGTAATAGATAGGAATTTGTGAGGCACAGACATCAAATGATTGGGTACATGCACCATTTTCCCTCTATTGCCATGTCCTGGGCGAGTCCATTATGGCAGTGCTTGGGGAAATACCTATTCATTATTATCTCGCTACATCTATCATGCAAAATCCTCAACAGTTGAGTTGTATAGGGCCTGCCAGTGTTATTTATAAGCAGTCACCTGAGATGTAATCCAACAATTGTGCATGTAATTAAGTTCCTGTTGTAATTAGAATAAGACAGATGTGTGCCCTTACACCTGTTCCTTGCACTTAAGTCATGTTAAAAATAAGTACTAAAAAAAGGCAAACATTTTGGCTTTCGTATAGGTATTATGTAATTTAACTGTTGGTGGCCTCGCTGAGCTTCACTCTGTAAGACAAAAGGGGGTCAGTGTTCATTGGCGGGACATTGCGAAAGGCAGATGTGAAAGCTGTGGTGTTGATGTGTGTATGTCAGAAGAACTCAGTTCCTGAGTGCCACTTTGCTTTCTATGGGTTTTTCAGAAGAAACTTGGGTGTATGTTTTCCATAATATGATTGACTACAGCGCTTTTGTTCTGGTTAGCCACTGATGTTGAAGAGTGCGACAAAGCTAACGAGGGAACCTTAGTCGTGGCTCAGTTAGTGTTGCTGTGCTCAAGGCTAGGCATCTGGTGGGTGTCTGCAGGAGCTCTATGTGTGTAGTCTAAGGTGGTATGAGATCTTCAAGGTGAGATGGTTAGTCTGGGGATATTTACACACTTGTAGACTATGTTCCTGATAACTAATTTTAGCACTTTGGAGGTGGACAAACGTATGTGAATGAAGCACTGGCAAGTGTTTAGTGTACTTTACCTTTGTGACTTGGAGCCTGCATCATGTAGAGCAGCAGCAACAAGGGGGATGTCAATGGTATCTGGGATTCAGTGTGTGTGTGAAAGGTGCTGCCAGGCAGTTGTGTACTTTGCATTGATTGTGACAATCGGGCTGCAAGAGAAGAGAGGTCAGAGGAAGAAGAGGTAGCAGGAGTAAATGGGGCCAGGAGTGGGCATAGCACGTGTGTAAAATGAGCTGTGGCCTGCGGTTTGTGTAAGCAACACTGTTTTTGTACCTGGGCAGCAGGGCAGCAATTGCTAATATAGCATGACAATTCCTAACAATTGTGCAAATGCTGGTAGCAAAAAGAAGAAACAAAAGAGATAAAAAATGCTGACAAGGCAGGTCATCTTCCAAGCAGCAAATTGCTGTGAAGGTGTTTTCTTCTTCTCTGATATCCATAGAAAGGATTTGCCATACAAAGGTGTCACTGTTAGACAGGTCATTGGATGAAAATGTTAATGTAATTAGACCTGACTCCCACATTAAATGCCCCGTGAGCTTTGCTTCAAAAAGTGAACTTCAAATTGCCCATGTGATAGAAGACCCTATGTAATAAGTCCTTGTTAGCTCATAATACCCCTGCCATATCGCAGAGAACATAGCCTTTTGGGGATTGCATTACTATATTATTGAGACATGTCTGTGACATGCCAAAGAACAAAGAGGCAGGGTTTCTACAAAGGATGCCCTTATTTAATCAAGAAAATGGCAAGGTGCCCATTGGCGAAGGGCAGAACTGTGGATCAAGACCCAGGACACTCCCCTCTTTTCTGGTGAGTGGTCCTGGAGATGACCACGTAGAGGGCGTGGGGATAGCCTCTGTAAGAAGTCAACATTGACAGGAAGGCTGTGGCTTAACCTCTTCCTGTCTGGAATATAATTTAAGTGACCAACCACATGGAAGTGGGGGCAAGGGAATCTACTAGCTTAACTGGTGGCACAGTACCGAAAACAAAGGAAAGTGACTCAAAGATCCCATACCAGGATTGATTTCCCAAGGACTGAAAGAGCACAGCCTTGCCAAAACATCATACACAGTTCCAAAAGAAGGGCTAGTCGCTGGTGTGAGCTATTTGGCTGGCGTGTACACAAAGGTGCTACACAGCCAGCACCTCCTGACCTGCGAAGCAACTAACAAGACAACTAGCAAGAAATGGTTGGGCAAAGAGGGGAAAGAGCCAAAGGAGTGAGGCAATCAAAAGAAGTGCTCCTCTTGGACTATTTTTCATTTAGTGTCTTTGATCAAAAAAGATTTCAATTCATGGGAAACTGTTATGAGTGCTTTTGGAGGTATCCCTAATTCAAAGTCCACACGTTCGAGAAACGATTCAAGAGAGGTGGCGTTTACATGGTTCATGTGTTGTTCATTTTGATATCACATTTTGTATTGTTGTGCAACACTTTCACACTCTTTCAAATTAAAGTATATGAAATGTAAAGAAAGCTATCCATGCAGTATGTTTTCCAAAATACTTCAGTCAGTGGTAGGAGGGAAAGTCATATTTTTAATTCGAGGCAGTAAAATAGTTTTGTCAAATTTGCATCACTTCCTCTGTGCATATTCCGAGGGATCCTGGTAATGACTCAAAATTGATCCTGCAATGCTTGTGTTTATGAGAACAAATGTACATAACTTTGAGTCAGCAAAAATGGAAAGTATATATACCAAAGTATATATTGATCTGAGAAAAGTTATTTATTTTGACCATACGTGTTCTGCCAGGTCTGTTAGAAGAACAATATAGATGGAATATAGATGGCAAAGTATTATGCATGCATGTACTGCTGTTCATATTAGCAGTAATGCTATGGTGAGCTTCAAAAAGACGATCAAGCAAAATGAAGACTCCTAACAGTAAAAAAACAAAACTCTTCCAGAACTTTACAAATTGTTAAAAGTAGAGGAACTACGTTCCCATTGTTGTTCCACGTTGATTCCAAACTCTGCCAGTCTCCATGGCCTAGCTGATGTGTGAGCACTGCCTCCTATCACTGGGATCACCAGCGGTCTCTCACTTGCAGTGCAGTAGAAGCCATTCATTGTACTCAAATAAGAAGGGTTTCCTGAAAAGTTACAGCTGTATTACTTTATTTATTTTTGATCTGTAAGATAGCAATTGTG
The DNA here is from genome assembly GCF_040938575.1 of Ambystoma mexicanum. Taxonomy (NCBI): domain Eukaryota; kingdom Metazoa; phylum Chordata; class Amphibia; order Caudata; family Ambystomatidae; genus Ambystoma; species Ambystoma mexicanum. Next base: position 886,906,640 of record NC_090929.1, read on the forward strand.
ATGTAATTCCATCACAGAATTTTAGAGAAAGGGGTGGCAAAACCTAGGGAACATGGAAATTAACATTTGATCAGTCACATTCCCTGGTGATCTCCAGATTGGTTAAGTGCGGGGGGGGGATGTTTAGAGGGGCTAGAGTTTGGTAGTCAATAATTCATGAAGTGCTTGAAGGAACCAAAGTCTACATTTCAAATACGTACTAAGAGGGACCAAGGTTCGTGTAGTGACGAGACCAGGACAACAATGATCATGCTCAATTGGTCCCATTCAGGAAACCAGGTCATTTAAAAGTCCAAGATCATGATGTTTCCTGGCTGCAAATTCAAAGGACATGCCGAGCAGTGCAGTGTCCAAGAGAGAGGGCAGAGAGGGATTGCAGCAGTGCAGGGGCAAAGGTCATGCATATTGGATGGGTACGCTGAAGGGCATTACGATCCTCCAGGAGTGCTGAAATTGTTTGAAGCTCTAGACCTCAGGCCTTGTTGAGGAGAGCTGCATCTTCTGGGGTCATCGAATGGGAGACAGCTCCCAGGTCCTAATTCAGGGGACTTGAATAAAATATTGGATTCATTATTCAAAGACTTGTATTAAAGGATGTTTTTTAATAGTGCTTAAACATGGACTTGGTTCTTTGCTTATCAGTGACAAAGATTGCTAGTTCCAGAGGGTGGGGAATGCGGCTCTGATGATTCTGCCACCAAATCTCTTTTTTTATATGAGTGCTAGCGAGCTTCATCCCAGGTTGAGAGGCTGCAGCTGCTGAGCCTTAGAACAAAATGTCAACAAGTGATCCTTCATCTTCAACTGTTCTTGTATCTTCATTCTTAGTAAACTGACCTGGTCCTACAATGAACAATTTGTACATTTGCAAAAAATGTACAACCAAATTTCTTGTCATTTACCTATTCTTACCTCCACCACCTTACTGAACACTACTATTCTGAGGTACACGAGTGGTGCTTGTGCATTTTATCTGCAGACATTGTATAAGCTTTTGCAATCAATTACAGCCTGATATTTGCTCAACATGTCTATTGTGAAAGCCGTTGCGATGACCCTTCGATTCCAAACACCTCAGAGGGGAATTGAGCAACCAATGTAGAGCAGACTCAGTGAAAAGGTGGAGACACAGTTGAAAGCGAGATTGCTGTGTGAGCTGCCAGAATACCAGTGAGCATAAAACGCTGTTAGGATGTTGTGGAAGCCCTAACGGAATCAATAATAAGGATGTCACACACCAGAACCAATAAAAACCAATCCAAACTAGATGGGCTTTCTGTAAATCCCCAAGATGAGGTTAATAACGGGCGTGATGACCACCAGGGAACAGTTGAAGGTGCAGCAGAACGCCACAGTGCACTGAACCAAGCAAACCAAACAGAAAGAAGATCCTGTTATAATTGAGATGTTTAAAGACTTTAAAATGCCATTACAACTCTTCACCACAAGCTAGATTTCTCAATATATTTGATGCCTTGCAATACAAAGTGAAACAATAATTCGAATTATCTTGGCAAAGCAGAACACAGAATCAGAGAAGCTGAGGCTGTGGTAGAGAAACACTGCATGGACATAGCAATGCTGAAGAAAGAACTAACCACTGTACAAGCACAGAACAAAGACCTAGAATCCAGGTCTCGGTGGAACAACATCCTCATAATAGGCATGTCAGAAAGCACGGTCCAGGGACAATGGAATTATTCCTTGAGAAAGTACTGCTAGAAATCCAGGGTAATCCAGTATTTTAGCAGCACTTCCTAATGGAAAGATCCGAAAAGTAATTGAGCCCCAGATTGGCACCAGGGCTAGCCCTGTGGCCTGTTTTAGTGATAATATTTAACGTCAGGGACAGGGGCCTAATTTTGAAAGCCGTAAAAGAGCTGCCTGAAATTAAGTATGACAGTGCACACATTAAACTGTCCCCATATTTCAGCCCTGCAGTTCAAGCAGCACGTAAGATATTTTCTGAAGTCAAAGCAAGTCTCCAAAAGAAAAATGCCCAATATCAAATGCTGTTTCCAGTGAAACTGAAAATATTGTACCAAAACAAGGTGCATTTCTTGAAAACGCTGGCAGAAGCACAATACTTTATAGACCAACAGATATTATGAAGTCCCACCCCTACCTGAACACATAGAACAGTACTCTAGATGAATATTACACAAGGCCTTACCTTCAGTTCCACCAAAGGATCACATAGAACAACGATTGCCTGACACTGTCCCACAATGATTAAACTAACCAGCTTTTAATTACCATTACCAATGATATGCTGCGAGTTGGGGCAACTCTATTTCCCCCAAACAGTGCAGTAGCACATACACAAGTGTGAGAGCGGTTTGTATTAGGGGTTAATGGGCGGGAGAATACCACTGTAAGTAAGGGTTAACATGGAGGGAGGGGAAGGGCTGAGGGACATTTCTGTTGTACATTTCTCGACAACACGGACATTGGTAGCGGTGGTCATGCTCATCGGTCATTACAAGTTATGCTACACAGGGCTCAGAATAACAGCAGTGGAGGGCATGAAGAGACGTACCATGCATTAACAGCTATGGCTGTATTGAGGTGTTTATCGTGGAGTAATGCGGAAATACATAACAAGTTGTTAAAATAAGGAAGGTGCTAGCATATGCAAGAAGGAATGTTATACATATCTAATTCTCACAAGAAACCCACCTAACACCAGAGAAACACAGCAATATGGCTAAAGAATGGCGAACATGCAAGTTGTATGCCTCATTCACAAAACAAGGCTAAAGGAGTGCTGACACTAGTTTACAAAAGTGTACCTTGCGTAATGAAGACTCAGTTACAGACCTCAGCACAGTTTGGGGGGCATTCAAGGTAATTCATCAGGGGTGTTTATATATCAAAAGAATTAGGAATACTGAAATATATTCATAAAGATTTGACCAAAGTAGAGGGTGAACTGAAAAACTTGGAAGTTATGTACGATCAATCATATTCACAGTCTGTAGCTGGCAAAATAATTTCCCTAAAAGAAAGGTTCCATGATCTAGCAAACCAAGTAATTAAATGCCAATACCCAACACACGAGACCAGGAGATAAGGAGAATCTGAATGGCCAAGCAGAATTTCAGGAATGATCTTGAAACACGAGCAAGGCAATATACCAATAGACATGATAAGGCACACAGCAGGCTTTTAACAGATCCAGTCATGATGAATGACAATTTTAATTTTAAAACATATTCTGAATTATATACGTCCTTAACCATGAAAAAAATTGCAGATATAGGACCGTACTTAGATGCAGTGGCGTAACACAAAATGTGGGGGCCCCCCTGCGAGCCATGCTGAGGGGGCCCCCCAACTCGGCAACAAATCACGGGTTGCGCCACACTCTGGGCCGGCCTAGACTGTCACGCTTGCACAATACGCATGAACGTGCTGCTGAAGGGGTATGCCGCACACTGCACTAGGAAAAAGATATAAATATGTGTTTTAATGCAATATACAGCACACTTTCTGAGATAAATTGGCTATAAAGCCAGAGTGTTTGCAATTGTTTTGTAGGGTAACACAATCCAATACATGCAAGTCACCAACAGTGCACAGGAACATTAATGCTTCCAACTGGCTGCACAATGTAGACCAGTGTAAACACGTAATAACATTATAGTACAGAATGCCAGGCCACATTTAGACATACCTAGACTGTTTTCAGCAAAATGCCAGTCAAAGCAATAACACTCATCAAGAAGAGAGCACACAATAAAGCATGTGTCTCCATGGCCTCGAACAACACGGCCAAACTCTTTAAAATCTGTAAGGAACTGGTCAATCCTGTTGTGGTCTATACCTCTTCTGTTCCCTCCCATGGCCTCTGTACAGCTCTGGCCTCTCATTTCTCAGCTAAATCTCAGGACATCCTGTCCTCTATGTCCTCTTCCTCTCTGCCCATTTTGGCCATCTCTTCTCTCCTCCTCCTTTTTCCTCTTTCTCTCTGACAACACCTGACAAGGTTTCTAGACAAGTCCGATCTATGAAAGTGTCGTCCAAACAGGTGCTCCGCTGCTCCTCCAGAACCATCAAAGCCCATATTGACACCCTCGCTCCAGCCTTGGCCGATTTCTGTAATCACTCTTTCGCCACTGCAATGTTCCCCTCTCCCTTTGAGCACTCCCTTGTGCACCCACTCCTCAAGAAGCAGTCTGCTGATCCTACCTGCTGTAAAACTATCGCTCAATCTCCACCTTTCCTGAGCAAACTCTTGGAAAAGCTTGCCATCTCCCAGCTTACTCTCCACACTGAATCTGTTGATTGTCTCCATGACCATCAGTCTGGCTTCAGAGCTGCCAGAGGCATGGAAACTGCTCTCCTTAACACCTGTGCTGCTCTCTAACCTTGATTCCAGCATTCCTTCTATTCTCATCCTTCATCTTTCCTCTGCTTTCGACAGGGTCAACATCGCCATCCTGATCAATCGACTCTGTGAGAACCTGGGCATCACAGATCAGACCCTAGAGTGACTGACCTACTTCCACTTGGACCGCCACTCCGCTCCCAGGTCGATCGTGGTCCCATTCTCTCCGCCACCTCTCTCTACCTGTGGCATTCCCCAGGGCTCTATCCTCTCACGCTGGTTTTTCAACCTCTACTTGGCCACTTTGGCCTCCCTGATCTCTACCTTATCCTCTAACTTTCAGTGTTTCAGTGTTGTGCGGATGACTCAGCTTTCCTTCAGGCTCCCCTCATCCTCCTCTCCTCTCTTGCTCATTCCTGACTGTCTATCCACGATTCAGGATTGGTGCGCCTCCAACAATCTCTGCCTTAATGCCAGTAAGACAGAGATCCTTCTCATTGGGACCCTTGCCACTGTGTTTCCTCTCTCACTATAGCAGACCACCTTGGGCCCTCTTCCTTTGCCTTCCTGCGAGGCAAAAAACCTTGGTGTCATCTTCAACGCCACACTCTCTTTCTCTCCTAACATCTCGGACATCACCAAGAAGTCCCACTACCGGCTGCTCCTCCTCAAAGGGACTCTTCCCTTTCTCACTCTCCACCAGAAGCTCACTGTCTCTAAGCTGGACTACTGCAACAGCCACTTTCTCAATCTGTCTTCCTCTAGTCTCCTTCATATGCAAATAATCCAGAACAGGACTGCAAGACTTAGCCTTGGCCTCAAGCCCTGGGATTGTATTTCTCCAGCCCTGAAATCTCTCCACTGGCTGCAAGGATCAAGTTCAAGAACCTTTGCATTGCCCACAAGGCTTTCTGGGGCCAGTGCCAACACTAAATCCAATGCCCTCTTCCAAAAAACCGTCTTTCTCTAACCCTTCACTCAGCTACCTCCAACACTCTAAGGCTTAGACATTTATCCAGGCAGAGAGTGGGGGTAGACCTCTCTCCTCTGCTGGTGCCTCCAACTGGAATGGCCTCCCTGCCCCTCTCAAACTTGAGGCGGACAACCTGAAGTTTCGGAAGCAGCTAAAAGCTTTCCTCTTCTCTGCTGCTTTCGCTCTCTCTCCCCCCCTGCTGACCTACCTGACCTACATGTCTGCTGTACTGGCTGGCTGCTTGGCTACCCTCAGAGTCTCTCTGAGTCCAGGCTCTTTCTTGATTGGTCACCCTTGCACTGCCTCCGGGCCTACCATGCACTTAGGGGCTGTAACTGTAACCCTGCAGTCCATTGTTCTCCTTGCACAACCAATAGCTTCTCTGCCCTGGCTGCACTTACTGAGAGCATTGCTGCCCTGTTTTCCCCTCCCCTCTCACTTGCACTTCCCCGCTCCCTTTTCCCTTGCACTTCTCGTTCTCACAATGACACAAGGCCTAGTGAGATTGTTTGTCTTGTCCTCCCTCTATCATCCCTCCCTTGTGTACACTTGTGTACAGGCGCATTATAAATGACTTCAATCACATCAAATCATTTTATCACAGATGCCCAGAAAAATATACAATGCCGCAGTAAGAAATGGCTAGACTGGCAGCACCCAAATGCCAATCTAGCCAGGTAATTAAAGTTAGCAGGACTACTTTATCAGAAATGTCCAGTTAAAAGAAAGTCATACCAAACTGAGGAATGACTAGACTGGCTAAATCAAAATGCCTCTCTAGCCACTAATACCACATATCATGCCTGCTTAGACTGGACATGGACAACCATTATGATTTATCACACAATCCTGCCCCCCCACACATCCACTCTCCCTCCCACCCACCACCCCAACCTCCACAATCAGCTCCTTGGCCCAGAATTACCTCTGCGTCCCTCTTCCTTGTCCCAGAGCTTTCGTATGAGGCTCCTTGCCTCATAGGTAAGTACTGGGATGAGGAACAGTGGGACTAGGAGTGATGAAGATTACAGGTAGCTAAATCAGGCATTACCTCCATGTACCTCTACCTCTTCCCAGTACTATTGTATGAGGCAGAGTGCTTCAAACACATGTACTGCCTCGTATATAAGTACTGGGACGAGGAAGAATAGGGCTAGGAGTAAGCAAGGCATTAAACACAAGTAGTAGCGCAACACCATTGAGTTGACTGGGCTTCAGAACTACCCCCCCTGACATTTTGGGCTATATTGACTCAACTTGGCTAACCTTTAGAGCAGTTGCCAGACCGAACAGGACACAGATTTTAAACGGCACCTGGTTTTTGCTGTTAACAAGAACCCAGCAATTACCAACGTAAAGCATTTCACTGTTGGTACCTGCATTCAAATTCCACATTGTTTAGGCGATTGAAATCGTGATGTGGGTTTAGTACTTGCATGCCAGGGGAGTGATTGGAAGGGTAGAGAGGGAAAAGGAGACTTATAGGAGAGAGCTATCTGCTTGTAACATTGCATCTGCACTAGAATAGTCTCATTAAAATGCGTAAATAATTTGGATGCGCCCACACAAATAAGTTTCCCCCTTCCCACCGCATGTGAAGTTAGCGCCTCTCCCAACATTTGAAGGGTTAGCCCCCCCGAAATGAAGGTTTTCTTGTGCCCCTGTACACAAGCACACACACCATTTACCTTATACACACCCAGTCATCCACACATTTACGTATGCACCCTTTCACCATACACTCACACAGGTAGCCACCTATACATTTATGTGTGCACCCTTTCACCATGCAGGCACACCCCCACAGCCACCCATACATTTAAGTGTGCACCCTTTCACCATACACACACAGGCAGCCGGCTATACATTTGAGTGTGCACCCTTTCACCATAGACTCATAAACGCACACCTCATGGAGTTGAGGGGGGGCCCTATTACTTAAAAAAGAAATTGGGGCTCATTACGGGTCCAGCGGTAACCGTGCCGGTGCTACCGGCGGGTTGCCGCCAGACCCATGAAAAATTACTATGGCCTGACTTCCCGGTGCCACCATGCTATTTCAAGTCCGGCGGCTGGGAAATCAGGTGCCGGTAATTTCGTTAAACCCCAGACTCCACGGGAATGGGGACACAGAAGCACCTGCACCATTGTTAACGGTGCCGGTGCTTCCGTGACAGGTCTGCCTACCGTGGCTGCTGTGTCTGGCAGGGTCAGACCTGTCGGGCACGGCAGCCCCACCAGGCAGACCTGTAATATGCCGGTCCGGAAAAAACAGTGCCTGTAAGCTTACCAGCACCGTTGTTTCCGGACCGGCATGGTCAGAATGAGCCCCATTGTTTCTTTTTTAAGTCACTATAACTTCATTAAGAAATTATTTCAGTTAAGGACCGAACCATAATCAAAATAATTTCTTTATGATGGCTGAGTGGCTTCAAAAACAAACAATTTCTTTTTGAAGGCATAGGGTTCCCCACCCCCCCCCCCCCCCCCCCCCACCCCATGACATGGAGGCCTCCAGCCTAGGGTCTTCCATGTCATGGGGTACAGGGGCCCTCAGACTTCAAAAAGAAAGTTTCTTTTTGTAGTCACTCTGCCTTCATAAAGAAATTATTTCTGTTACAGAAATGTTCTTTATGAATGCAGAGTGAATTTCAAAAGAAACTTTTTTTTTTTAGAAAAAAATATATATTTTTTTTTTTTACTGGGGCCCCCTCCCAGCCATGTGCTGGTGGGGCCCCCACACCGCGGGCCCCCCCACACCGCGGGGGCTGCGGGGGCCCCTGTTACGCCAGTGCTTAGATGAACTAACAATGCTATGGTTTAATGATAACCACATGGAACGGGGAGGTCACCCTATTATAATAGATGAAGTTAAGGACGCCATAGAAGAACTAGCCTTGAAGACATCCCCTGAACTAGATGGAATGAGTGCTGAATTCTACCGCCACTTTGCAGACAGCCTAGCACCCAAATTAAGTTGGCTATATCAACGCTCATTAGCGCACATCATCCTGATAAAAATAAGGTTGCAGTGGCAAGGAACTATGCTGCTACGGTGCCTAAAGTCATCCCGTTGGTTGAAGTTGATGCAAAAGTGGTGACATCAAGTGAAAAATCTGAGCAGAAAACTAAGAATCCTATTAATAGATCCAAAATGGTGTTCGCTAAGGTTCCTGCACTGCAGATTCTTAAATCTTGTGATTTTGAGTTTATTGAGCCACTGAGGAGGAACTTTGGAGCAATTACACTTGATTGCATTTTACCTTCAACAGAAGCGCTGATACGTTCTCAAGGAGAGTCATTGGACTTTCTGGGTTATGATCTGAACTGCTTGATTCCTCAAACTAATGATTCTAAAGAGTGTGAAAACTGCATGAAATGTAAATCTCTAAGGAAGACTGTGGTGGAAAGCAAATCACTTACTGAGAACCAAGTGGGTATTTGCTGGTTGCAGCAACGGGTGGACCAAGTGCAAAAATTACAACCATGATCATGCGTGGGTACATCCTGGAACACACGGGGCATTCTCATTTCATTAACCTGGGAAAGTCTTTGCATGCAACTGCTGACAATCCAATATTTGTGTTGCAGGAAACATGGTTGGTGAATGATTTTCATGTGGATACCCATGTTTTGCCCCAGCATAATGCGCTCAAGGGTCAAAAGGGTAGACCGTATGGGGCGTGATTTTAGGGGTTAATCATGATTTCCATGCTCTTGAGGTTATGCCTTCCTCATACAATAAAAATGTTCTTGCAGCCGAAGTTTATGCAAAGAATGTGGCTGATCCCTATAAAATATTAATAATTAATATGTATGATCCTCCTAGTGGAGAATATACTGATAGAACTTTTGATTAGCGCACATTCACCTCACAAAATGCTGCGCAAAGTAAACATAATAGTCCTGCTAAAGCCTGGGAAAGACAGAATGGCTTGGGCTTCCTGTAGGCACCAATGCATGTTGCATTTTGGACAATTTGGACAAAAAAAATATTTTCTAAGCTGCTGGGCCACAGAGTACTACCTCTTATGGCAGACATTGTGCTAGCGAGCAATCTGCCTTTGTTCCTGGCAGAACCACCTGGCAGCAACCCCATAGGTATTTCACAATACTATAGCAGATATCGCCTGAAATTGAGGCAGTGTCTGTTTTACTAGATATGCAAAAAGCATTTGATACACTAGAATAGAACTACCTGTTCTTAATACTCCAAAAGATTGGAGCGGACCCAAACTTTATAAATATGTTATCATTGTTCTATGAAACAACTATTGCCTGTATCTACTCAGATGGTATAACATCAACTCCTTTCAAAATCGCCAAGAGAGCACAACAAGGATGCCCACTAGATTCCTTGCTATTTGTGACCACTGTAGAGCCCCTGGCCTGTGTCCTGCGGGAGAGACACATCGACAGAGGGCTGAATTGTATGGGATACGCACCTTTGTAACATTCTATGATGACAACGTATTGCTTTATGTTAATAACCCTAGAGAGAACCTGTAACCACTACTAAAGGAGGTTACCTCCTTCAGAGAACTTTCCGGTCTGAGAGTTAGTCCTGCTAAGTCTGAAATGTTCCCCCTCACCACTTGCACCAGACACACAAATTCACTCCTCTGGACACCCAATAAGTTACGCTACCTAGATATCCATTTGGCGCACACAGTGGCCAGGTTAAGAAAGTACAACTCCACGTCCTTACAAATTCAAGCAGAAGATCACCAGGTGGTCTACGCTCCTCATCACAATGTGAGGGAGGATATCAATTGCCCATATGGTGGTACTTCCCGAATGGCTATACCTCTTTGTGAATATTCCAATCAAGATACCATCATCATTTTCCATGGAGCTCCGGCGATTGATCACCAAACTAATATGGGTCACGAAACAACCAAGGATGAGCTGCGAGTCACTAATGGAACCACTGGACAGGGTGGACTTGGGTTACCTGACCTGTAGTTATACTGTCTTAGAGCACAGGTCTCGAATGCTTGCTGGTGGTTCTCCACTGTATCTACCCCCACACATGTGTGTGAAAATACAGAGAGCTTTAAAATACCCTAACTCATTATCCAATGCTATAAGAGAAACGCCTGGTGGCTTCACCGCTGTGATAGATACTGTTGACATGACCATCTGAACATGCAGAAAATTACAAAACTTCCTCACTGCTGCTCCACCCATATATGTCTGCCCAGCTTAGCCTGTTAGTGCACACCTGTCTAGTATATGTTCGTCATTGCATCCACTGTCCCTGTGCTTGACTATACGTATTTGAACATGTACACCATCACATGCAACATGTTGGACTGGTCCTGTGTGGCACAGGGGTGTCACAAGATGTAGTTCTGCACTGTTCCATAGGTGGTAGTTAGTGATAGACTCCTGTGTTGATACATGATGTTGCTAACTGGACAACACAACTGACAGTTATTATCTGGGCATGAGCAAGTAGGAGACCAACATCATGTGGCAGGTTGGTGTGCAGGAGAAACCATGTGATGCTATAAAAGCAGAAGAGGTCTCACGGCAGGCAGAGATAAAGCAGAAGCTCTGTGAAGTGCAATGTTCCATCTCTCCCCTGCCCTATAGGCCTCAATGTGGGGTGGGATGACTGGTCCATGTCAGACAGCAATGCCAGAATGTTACTGTAAGGACATAGGCTTCAGTGTGTGCAAGGCTGTTCCAGTGACTTGTCATTCTGCCTGTGTGATGACTCTTTCCAGAAGACTACTAAGCAGAACATGCAGGGGGTGATCATTGCAGGCACATTCTTATATGTGCATGGAGGACCCATGAACGAGGGGCTCCTGGACTTCATCCCTTTGCTTAGGTTTAGAATGCAACCTAAACCTGGGCATTGAAAAGGACATTCAGGGTCTTGGGAGTCAGGCTGAACCCCACTGAGAGGTTAATGTATCAGATTTACGACTGTATAATTAAATCAATGATGATGTAGCCCCCTGAGACAAAATTAGTTATGAGGAAATTCCCAGAGATCACGAAGTTATGTTTTCTTTTACTGGAATCTGGGTCTCGATGGACAATAGAGCAGTGTATAAGAAAAGCGGGACAGCGCATCCATGGAGTGCATCGTTTCATGGATGGGAAATCGCATTACTATAAAGCAGGCTCCAACATTGAGTAGCTTGATATATAATTCTCAGGTAACATGGTTTCAATCCAGGCAAGTGTGTTGACCTTCCTCAGAGCCAGTCAATTCAGATGGTATGCCTTTGGCGTGACATGTACATTAGCTGATTCCAGGTACCCCATTGTTGAATAAAATACTGTGTGAATAGATCAGATGTAGGACGAAGTCCTTTCTAAAATGGCTTGACTAGGGCATGCATTTCTAATATATGTTGACTGAACAGGGAGTCATCTCTAAGTTGTTTAGGCTTGCCACACAATTCCCCAAACTTTGTGCCAGAAGAGTGAATTTGCTTTTCCCTATGTTTGGGTAGAATTGCACAGGCTAGGGAAGGACCTCCTGGGGAAAGTTGGTGCTATTTGGTGGGTATACAGAAATACAAGTGAAAAGCAAAAAAACGTTGACATGTGTTCTCCCAGAAGCAACACCATAAACCCTATCAAAGTAAACATGTGTGGGTATTTCACTCATGCAACCTATGTGCTTGGAATGTGTCAAGCATATTTAGCATTATACAACTTATAACTATGCACCTGTTCACATGAGATACATATTTATGCAAAGGAGAAATTAACTTGGAATGGCAACATAATCTAGGTCTTACAGTCGTAGTGGCTGCCCCAGGATATTCTCGGGCAAACGAAGTGTGGGAGGCTAAAAATATAGCATTACCTCCAAGCCAATATTTGTTTACGTTCTGGTGTACCCAGTGTTATTTCAGAACTTGGCAGATTTGTATTAAGGGAAGAGCTACAAAGTCTTTCTTGTGAAGGGCAGAGGGTATCATTGGTGGGTACAGTAGTGCCAGTGAGTTCCAGTGCTTGGACAACATAGTGCCTTATCCATTCTCCTGTGAGCCTACTAGGTGACAAATGGGTGCCGAGGTGAGAGAAGGGGTGCCCTCTCTCTCTCACAAAGACAACTCACATCCATCTCTCTAGTGCTGACACACCTTCTCTGTACCTTTCCCTGAGTTGTGGTGTCATCTAGGCAGATTCAGAACTTACATTAGCTTATGTCTCCCAAAGGTGTTCCTCTAACTTTCAATGTTGGGACAGTCCCCCAAAATATATCTACTACATACTAACAGCTTTTCTACAGAAAAGAAATGCAACCTATCTGCTGTTGACTCAGTAATGCTTTTATTCCAGTTCGCACACATATCCAAAGATAGAACAACAAACAAGAATAACTATTCTAGACACTAGAATAAAAGATCTCACAAAATGTACACACAAATTCGCATTCATTAAGCTTTATAGACACAGCCCTGGGTCTATACTGAGAGTTATGAGCCCAGAAGAACGAGTTAAAAGCCTGAGCATTGTGAGGGCATTTAACAAGGTTTATGTGACCATAAATCCAGGAATGGCTGAGGTCAGGGTCCGTAAAGCTAGTAGGACCTGCTCACATTTAAAGCTGAAGGTGATAAAAAAAAAGCAATTGCCTGAAGTGGTCCTGGATACTGATTAGTTCCTAGAAAACACACAGAAGCATGATGTAGTGAACAGCAAGATGTATTGGATTTCTGAGTCATACTGACTAGTATTGCACAGGAATTGGCCAATGGCGTAGTGCACCATCACTCCCCCAGGTTACAATGTTCATAAAATGTTATTCACGCAATCAGAATATAGAAATATAGCCGTCCAACTGAAAGCAGTCTCCCAATGAAGTCAAAAGATGAAGAGGTTCTCATAAAAAAAAGTTGAAAAGAAACATATTACTTGGTTTTCGACTAAACTATTAAGTAGTTGACTCTGAGACAAATATTAGCTCTATCATATGTTTCGATATGTTTCTCTGATTCTAGGACTCAGTCAAATCTAAAATGTTGGACATATATGTGACACACTATTAATTCCTAGCGTGGGTATAGATACAACAATGTGTTTATGCAGTTGAATTGGTTACAATTATTTTAAAGGCTTTTGTTTAGGAGTTCAGTTTCCTTTTGGAATAGCACCTACATCTCTCAATATTCTCTAGGCATAGGATTCAGTCTCTCAATATCCCAATTCCATGTGTTCTTTAATGGAAGATATTTCAATGACTTTACTCAGGGTGGCAGGCACCACTAAAAGTACTCGCTATTCCACATTTCAGTTTGAGATAAAGCTTTTTTCAGGACATAAGCCCTAATTTAATTAGGCTTACTAGGGTTTCAATTTTTAATTGTAAATCAAAAGGCATATACCTCTATGCTATATTCCCTCTTTAGTGACATAACGTGTAAACAAGGTCTCCCAAAGTACTCTGAATTTCTATATGGGAACATTGTATTTACTTTTAATTTGTCTTTCGAAGTTCCAGGCCAGTTATGGACATCAACCTGCTTTAGACATCACAACGAGATAAGCTCCTAGTTTTAGTCTGTTCACGCTCAGGTAATCCAGATCTGCATTTAGTGTCATCTGGAAAAGGCGATCTTAAGGACATGTGCCATCAGCTACTTCCACTTGTAGTCCCAAGCAGCCTTTCTCCTGTTGAGTTGGCTATCAGGCTCCCATGTTTTTCTGCTTTTCCCAAACCCTCTTGCTCCAATGTGTTTGCTCATTGGTAGGATGTGATGTTATGCCAGAGAGAGAAATGCTCACTCCTATACTGGACACCATGAAATGTTGAACCTGCCAGATTTGTCAGTGCCTGCCCATTCGTGATATGCTCAGTAGACTTTGGTATTCTTTTCCATCACCTGGTGGATTTTACCTTCTAATTAGACAAAAGTGGACAGGTAACCGGCAAACGTTTCGAGCATAGAGGCTGTCTAGTGCACCGGTGTTTATTCAAAAAGAAGGCAGGGAGAGAAAACTATCCCTAAAGACATATACACCTCTCTGTAGATGGCGGTGGTGAGCCGCCTATCTATGACAGTGGATAGAAAAAGCTTTGACGCACTCTGTTTTATGATTTTTTATTTTTTTGTAGTGATGATAATAATATTGACAGCAGTAAAGAGACCATACCCTGCCATGTCTGAACAAAAGATCAGCTCAGGTTACTCTAGAAAATCAGAAAAGTGTATCAAAATTGTAGCAAATCTAAAAACGAAGGGAAGATCGCATTGAGGCATCCAACTTTAATTATGCCTTCGTTTAAGAATCTCTACGGGTATCTATCCTCATTATTATAAAACACAAAGGTTGTTTTTCTGAAAGAATGAAAAACGAGGGGTTTCACTCTAACTCTTAATATTCCCAGTTTAGGTTGACCGATTTCAGTGACATATCTTAGTTACTACTCACATTCGTCAGGACCAGATTGGGTCGTACATTCAATATTACTGCTCAACATACTTCCTGTTTACGGGTCTTTCTAAGGCCTTTTTCTTTTCTGGGAGAATTTCTTGGGGTGAAATAACGCCCACTCCTTGCTGTAGAGGAGACGAAAAAACAAAAGTCATATGTTGCACTATAGACGTCTTAAAATGAGGACTTGTGTTGGTAATAATAGGCCTTATTACGTATCAGCTTACTTGCATTGCAAAAGTTGCAATCTCGCTCCTAAATCATGCAGGTACATCACCCTGAGTGTTTGAAATTAGCCTGCATTGGAGCAATGAATCAACAGTAGTGCTGTAAATGTGTGTACTCCTGGGAGCAACTACTAAGAGCTTTAGCTAATTTTCTTCTACTTCCTCCTGTAAGGATATTTGGCGTGTTACAGCACAGAGTACAGCACTACTACACAGGTAGCAAACACCACAGAGTACAGCACTACTACACAGGTAGCAAACAGCACAGAGTACAGCACTACTGCACAGGTAGCAATTTTTTTTTGCAGCACCACCACAAGGGTGCAGTGCATTGCTATATGTGTTACCAGATTAACAAGGAAAGACAGGCCATTCAGTCAAAACGATTTTAACATATAAGATGCAAATCTATTTTTGCAGTTAAAAGTACACGTGCACATTCAAAAATGCACACTATTTTTCACCTGAAATGCCTACGGTGCGAGAGACACATTTGAAAATAATAACTAACCTTACTGACAACTAACCTGACTAATGAAACATAATCCACTAATAAAAATGTGTCTCCACTGCAGAATTAGGCCTATTCTGAAAGTGAACTTTTAAACGCACATCCATGTTTTTTTCTGTTCTCTCTGCTGCCCTGTCCACATAACTACAGGAAGCAAATGGGCTCGAAAGAACAGGAAATCAGTTGGTTACAAAGTATTACTATAAAAATGAGCCATTGTGTAGAGAAGGAGGAGATGGCGTGATTAATTCTGATTGGAGCAGCGTCATAGCAAGTATCATGCTAGAGGGAGTGATCAGGCTTTTTGCTGGGGGAAGTTTGAGGGAGGAGAAAGGCAGTCAAGATTTGGCAGAACTGGAAGAAGGACCTTTCCCCTGGCTGAGGCATTCCTATCTGCAAAAGCTGAGAATTCCAGGCAATGACCCCGGTTTGAGAAGGCAGGCGTTCCTTTACTGGGGTTAATCTTCAAGGGAGCCACATTCAGAAAGAGAACAGCTGAAGAAAACTCTGAACAGATAAGGTAATTACATAAGTGTGGGAGCTGGGTGTGCACGAAAATATGCAGTCAGTGTAGGAAAGGGGATTCCTGTGCGTGCCTTAATCAAATGCTAATGTTGCAATTTGAGTTCTGTTCTCCGCCACTCTCTTTGCAGTGTGTCACAGACAATGCTTTTACTGTACCATTTTATTTATTTCTGTAAAGAATGAGATCGTGTTTAATTGCAACTTTTATAATACAGAAAAATATTTGAAAACAGACGGGTGGTGTATTTACTATTTACCATTACAATGCTGATGATGTGGGGAGATTTTTAAACAGTGCAATGGTCATTTTAAGACAGATGTGTGCATGTCAGATTCAGTATGAATAGTTGTGAGTGACTGTAGCATAGCTCGTTGGAGGTACATGAGCCAACGGGAAGAGAGACTCTCTGAAAATAGCTCCCTACTGTATATAAGGTAGTGGAAATTACCACAAGATTACCATATATAGCTCTCTGTCGTAAATAGGTCAGTGAGATCGCCCATGGTGGCACACTAACACTAACACTGAAAAATGTGGTATTCCTAAAATGTAGGTCTGAGGTCTCTCTAGTGATTACACGAAAAATCTAAGCAAAGATAAGGGATTCTGGACATTGGGGCCACAAATAAAACAAGGGAATTATGCTCACCAAAATACCACCAACCACGCATACCAACCACGCATACCAAATATGCATGTCTGGGTGCTGAAATAATGCATGTCCACTGTATTATCGTTGTACAGGGCCAAATCTGAATACGAGGAGTGATTATTGCTAAGTTATTTTTCGGCGGTAATAAAATACCGTCAGGCCCCAAATCTCCACAAAATATCCTACACTCCATATATGACTCACTTCTTACCTGCTCTGCGCCTGCATGTTTCTGCATGGTCGACCACATCTGAAGTGATGAGAGTTAACGCGGCTGCTGCTCTGAATATGGAATAGGGCAGATGCCGTTCTCCATTTATCACATGAGGCAGAGGCGTACCGATGTCACCACGTTGCACAGCGTCACCTAGAATGTTACCTTCTGCCATAGCTCTTACCAGGCTGAGGCAAAAAGTCCAGTGGCTGGTATTTTATTTGTTATTCATGCATTTTGCTATTTAGTGTGACATAGAGTTTACATCGTAAGATTGAATTAACACATATTTTTTTTTATTTTGTATAAAAGGTTGATTAATTGTTGTCACTGATGATGCCCAACAAAGCAAAAACATGTGCCTGGGGTTGCTGTCTGTACTCTTTTTAAAAGGAAAATTCCCTAGAATTTCAGTGCTGCATTTTCCATGTGCGTGGAACCGTACTGATATGCAAATTACCATTTCTGTTCTGTGGAAGTTACAGTCAGCCAAAATGTGGTTGTAGACACTCCTGAGTGAGAATCATCCCATAGCACAGGTTATTTGACAGTTCATTTTCAGTCAAGGAGCTCCCACATTTTTGCCATTTTTGAAAAATGTGGGGTTTATTCCTAAATCACTATGGGTAATGCAGACCTGGACCCCTTGATCACTGTGCTTAGAGAGCCTCAGCTTCACCTCACTGCTAATGTACAACAAGATAGAAACACGCATCTGAGATTGCTATTGGTGATTTTTATCAGAAGAGAATTGTCTAGATTTTCGGTGGTGGACTGTCCTTGTGAGTGGGGCAAGACTAATAGAAAAATGGATACCTCTCTGTGCAAAAGGCAAGGCACAGTGAGTGAAAATGTGATTAGGACCTTAGTTTGAACCATCCCACAGACCAATTTATTCGGCTGTTTTTTTCTTAGCAAAAGACCTCCCCCAATGTTGCATGTTTTGGAAAACTTGGAGATTAACTGGCAGGGGGCAATTTTAAAAAAAAAGTGCAAATTGCATATCAGGGACCTCTAATTTCAATATTCATCATTTCAAGGAGTAGTGTAACTGTGAAGAGCAAAACAAGGGCAAATCCCTCAGCTCTTCACTTTTGCCCTCCATTTTTCAGAAAAATAAAAAGTATGCTTTGCAGGTGGGATTTATTAATGGATTCTCATAAGGTAAAAAGGGATATCCAGACACGGACGCCTTCTTCGCTGAACTTAAATAGGGACAGTTTCACCTCACTGATGAGGTTTAACAAGGAAGAATCATGTGTCTGGGATTGCTGTTGGGACTTTTACTTTTGTTGAGAGGAAAATGTGCTAGTGTGTGGGTGGTGGATTGGTCTTGTGGGTAGTGTGGTGAAGTGGAGTGAGGAGGCAGACAATATGATGGCATTTTGGCTATAGACTTTTATTATGAGCCTAACGAAAAATAACCTATCTTTCCCTAATTCTATAAGGTTATCCCTACCTAAACAAATATTATCTAGAAATAAAAATGTTTTAAACAAAATAAACATAAATGATTAATAATAATATCTAGGGTGCTTGTCATCAGAATGTATGTCCAAACCAAAACACTGTCCTCTGTCCAAATCACCTACTCTATCTCTGCCACTAGTAAACAAATAAAAGGATTCAATGAGCTCTTGACAAGAATACCAGGAGAATTACTCCCTTCTCCTGGTGTAATAATTCAGGCTTTGGCTGGGCCAACAGCAGTCTTTTGCAATAGAGTCCATTTTACCAACATGACCAGGAGAGACCCTTCATCTGGTCTATCTGTTGGAATCTGAAGGCTGTTCGGTTACAGTCTTTTGTCTTTTATAATACGGTTTCATTTACCAATATGACCAGGAGAATGACTCCCTATTCCTGGTCTACCTGGAGGAATCTTGAAGAATGTTCCATTACAGTATTCTTCACATGTCTTCAAAAGTCTCTCGACTTCCTCCCAGGCATTCTTAGGGATCTGCCTCAAAATGCTATCAACTCTTCTTCTTATGTTGTTTATACTGTCATGGCTGGCTGGGCCCTGTGTCTGATCTTGATCATTGGGGAGCTTGCTCCCAGGCAGTTCTTGATTTAATAAACATTTTCTGTTCTTAGTAGGTTCACCACTGTGACGAGGGAGTTCTCTCCTAAGGCACTCTTGGGTTTTACTACTTTCGTTGTCACCACGGTGAGGAGGAAGTTCACTCCCGAGGCACCCTTGGCTTTTACTATTGTTGTCATCACTGTGACAAGGGAGTTCACTCCAGAGGCATTCTTGGCTTTTACTACTTTGGTTGTCACCATTGTGATGAGGGGGTTCACTCCCATTGCACTCTGGCTGTTTTGTAGACTACTATTGTAACAAGGGAGATTCAACCTATGACTTCCTGGACTCTTGGTTCACTGGGTGTCACTATAATGATGACAGAGATTACTCCCGAGGAAGACTTGACTCTTGGTTCTCTGGGTATCATTACTGTGATGAGGAAGTTCACTCCTGAGGAATGCTTGACCCTTGGCTCTTTGCATATCACTATTGTGACAGGGGAGATTATTCCTGAAGAAGATTTGACTTTTGGTTCTCTGGGTATCACTACCGTGATGAGGGAGTTCACTCCGCTTGACTCTTGGTTCTTTGTGTATCACTATTGTGATGAGGGTGATTACTTCCGAAGAAGACTTGACTCTTGGTTCTCTGGGTATCACCACTGTGATGAGGGTGTTCACTCCCAAGGAATGCTTGACTTGTGTACCTCCCTGAAACCCACCCGGCTTGCCAACAACTCCTGTTACCTTCACCTTGACTGGGGAGTGTGATTGGTTCTTTCTGGGGTCTGGGGAGTTTCTTCTGCACACTTCCCCAGCATGCTCTTCTGCTGCTTCTCTTCAGTCGCTGTGGCTCCGCAGAGCCGTTTCCACAGCAGTCTCTACATTGTTAATGGAGCACGTGGTTCACCTCTCAGAAGTCATACCAGCAGTGGATTCTTACCACTTGAGTAGCGAGTCGGTCTCCCACTGGCTTGCGTACCACCTCTCTGCTTCTTGCCCAAGAACCAGCTTTGTTTCAGGACTTCTAATTCCATGGTTTTGAACTTTCTGACCAGCACAGGGCAGATGCTGGCTTCCCACGCAACTGTTCTTGCTTCCCGTCCACCTTAGTTCTTCCGCAGCCTTTACGTTATATAACTGTGCCAGCCCCAGCATACCATCAATGTCTTTTTTGGAATTCTTGATGAAATTCTCATGCCTCCTTGGGGCCACCTCGTCACAGTCTCTTGGTAATAAAGAATGTGGTTACGCTGCATGTTTCCTTGGATCTACCTCATCTCAGTGAAAGCAGATCTTGAAGGTGTGATTGAAGAGACTTTACAACAACAAACAATAGCACTGTCAGGTTAGATGTTAGATGGCTTTACCGGCGTGATGGTATCTAGGGAAATGGGTATAAAGAGGTTGTTCACGAGCCAGGCGTCCTTATCCCCAGGAGAGGAGTCTCTCCCCATGAGGTCCCGCATTCCACCACTCCTAGGGGACTATTGGTTAGCAGCCTCAACTCCCTAGCATCAAAGGGAAGGGTAACCCCTTGGGGAGAAGTAACGAGATTCCGTGAATTAACACAGTAGGAGAAGACTGAAATGCAAATGGATATTTCTCCTCTGTGAAAGGTACAGTGATCTAAAATATTGTTGTACCCAATCCTGAATGGGAAGCATCCCAGAGAACAGGTTATTTGGTCGTGTTCATGCTCATTCCAGGGGCTCCCACATTTGTGTGCATAAGTGTTTTAGTACTTTGAATTCCAATTTTAAGAAAAGGAGACATATTAAGTCAGTATGCACGACAGGCCTCACAGCATTGGGCACAGATATTGGTGTCCTTGTTTTTATTGATTGTATTTCATTTTATTTTGATGTTTTGTGAAGTGTGAGGTCGCAGTTAGACAGTTGCAGTGGTTTTCGGTACACAAGCTTATAGGTTTGAGTGCCCTTCACTTGTTCAAAATGTGTTTATATATTGTATTTTATTAATGTATACACATTCTAAACAGTACAATAGACATGAATATGATAATATCACGAAATACATGTAAATCATCGGGCAGTTGAAAGAAGATCATGTGTTTAAGTTTAGGTGGAAAGTAGAGGGAGGGAGAGAATCCTATTTGAAGGGATAGAGAGTTCCAGTGTTTGGGGGCCAATAGTGTAAAAGAGCATCTTGCAAACGCAAGATGGGGCACTAAGATTTTTGGGGAGCTACAAGTATGAATTGATTTCGGGAGCAAAGAAAACGGGATGGGACATAAAGGTAGAGAAGTGAAGGAATGTAAAGGGCTGCAAGATCATGTATGCACTTCAACACAATACAGAAAAAGTGGAACAGTAAACAAGATTCAAAGGATAGCCAAGACAAGGAGCGTAAGGAGGAGGGGATAAACAAATGAGAAGAAAGAAAGCAAAGGCTGTGAAGGGTAAGAGTTAAAGATAGGGCGCAGTTGGGCAAGCTGACATTGAGTGAGAATAATAAGTAGTGCAGAACAATAGTCTAGAAGGAAAATAACCAATGTACAAATGATGGGTTTAGTGGCAGGAAAGGATACAAAAGAACAGGCTTTATCAATGATGTACAGCTGAGAGCAACGTGAGTGGGCAGCGTTAGAAATATGAATGGTGGAGGAGAGAGAGTACTCAGAGAGGAGTCAGAGTAAACACCAAGATTACAAGTTAAAGTGGAAAAGAGAAGATTAGATGGTGCAAAGAGAACAGAGAGGGAGAGAGAATGGTAGAAGAAGGGAAGAAGAGAATTGTGGTATTGAAGGGGATGAGATGCAAAAGGTTAGTATGCCTACATGACTGGATTGCAGATAGATGGGAAAAGATAGTAGAGTGAAGTGAGCAAGAGAAGGAAGAGACAGAAACATATATTTGTGAATCATCAGCACAGGAGTGGGAGGAGAGATCAAATAATGAGACGATAAAGGATAGTGGAAAGGTGGAGAGTAAAAAGAGTAGTAGATGGAGAAGAAGCGGTCATCATGAAACACCATTTCTGTAATTTGCAATAAATAAATAAATCCAGATGGAAATTAAACCATTCTAGGATAGTCCTTGAGAGCCCTAGAAAAGAGAGAGTGCAAGGAAGAGTTGGGACGTCATCCTTGCCAAAAGCATCAGAGAGATCAAAGAGAATATGGAAAGAAGACATTTTAGAGTGGCAAGCAGAAAAGTGCATTAGAAACAGAGAGAAGAGCTGTTTAAGTAGAATGAAGAGGGTGTCAGCAAGATTGGAGCTCAGGAAGTAGGGAGTGGAGATTAAGATAGGAAGCAATCTGAGAGTAGACAACATGGATTTGAAAAGAAATGGAAAAAAGAGAGATAGGACAGAGATTTGCATGGACGGAAGGAAAGCCTTTTTGAAAATAGGAAGTATGACTGAGTTTAAATATTGAAGGGTAATTAGCTGCCGAAAGATTGATTAAAACATGCAGCCAGAAAGGAAAGAAGATGAGTAAAGACTTTAGGGATAAGAAGAGACCGAAAGGAATCCAGAGGAGATGCAGTAGGGTGAGTATGAGAGAGGAATAAGGCAGTGTCAAGGCCAGAGAGAGGAGTGAAGAGACAGATTTAAGATTGGATTGAAGCAAGGGGTATGGTCAGGAGGTGGGAGTGATGAAGATAGAGAGAGCATCTCCACAGTGCTACTTTTTTAGTAAAGAAAGAGCAACATCAGAGGGATAGAATGAAGAAGACAGGCAAGCCTCAGGGATGGGAATGGGGCAGGGGATGAAAGCCTGTTATTGAGGATTTGGAATAAGCACCGAGGTTGGAGAGAGTGAGAATACATGTGATCCGTGAAATAGCATTTTTATTTCAGCGACGGGTGCTGATGCATAGAATGCATGTAGATCAGTTAGGAGGAGGAGGTCTGCAGAGAATTTCGAATTTTTCCATCATCATTCATCACGTTGCAACAGTGAATGGTGGGAAAGAAGATCAGGAGTCAGCCAAGACTGGGGTGGTCTACAAGAGGACTGGAAAGGACGAAAACGGACGTAGGGAGTACAGTTGAGGTAATACCAAGAGTTAAGGGCAGAGAGAGCAGAATCAATAGGGAGGAGTCAACATTCAGAAAAAGAAGAAAGAGTAGCAAAAAGGACAGGAAGTAAAACAGATAGGCTAAAAGACATCGGGTTACAATGTACAAAGGTGCTGGAAGAGTCCGAAGGTAAAAACCTATTGGAAGGTGAGAAAAGGAAAGATAAGAAGAGATGATCTGATGAAGTAAAAGGAATAGCTGTGACATTGGAAGTTGGGGAGAGAAAGGAAAAATGAGGAAAAGAGAGGAGCCAAATTGATGGGAAGGAGGAGAAGGGTGTTGAACAAGATGTTAAGAATCAGACAGGGCTAGAAATTAAACAGAATCCTGCATTGTCAGAGGCTGTAGATCGAAAATACTTAGTAGGAGGAAGGGGAAGGTTAGTCGAAAAAGGTCAGAAGGGAGTCAAGAATATCTAGAAATGAACAGAGTAAACCAGGTTGGCAGTTGACGATTACACATGAGGTAGGATGAGGCTGAGAGATGGAGGCAAAATGAAATTCAAAGGAGGAGTAAGAATGAAGAGGTGAAGGTGGAAGATGTAAATAGAGTAGTAGAGAATGCCAGTCCTAGCGCCTCTGCGTGTCAGGTGAGGAAAGTGAGGAATGTTTGGCAGAGGGGTGGTGAGAAAGGCAGGGGGGATGGTGTCAGAGAGAGGAATCCACCTCTCAGTTAAGCAAAGAAAAGGAAGAATGAGTAAAAAGAATGGGTCCCTGGTAGAATAAGAAAGATAGTGTGACAAAAATAATTCAGAAAGTGATTATGTATTTAAAGACATAACCATTGTTGTGTTGATGTGATTAGTCTGCTAAACTAAAACATGCATTCACCTGCCATTGCTTTTAGTTTGTTTGGGAGAAGAGATTTTTCAAGCTTGGTATCAGGGCCTCTTCAATTATGAATCTCCTATTTTAAAAATAATAGTTAAGGTGAATATTGAATCAGATACAAAGATCCTTCTTTTGACCATATCACATTGAAATAAATGTGTTCTTACGCAAGACTATGCCGTGCATGACTATAAAATGGGGCTATTCGCTTTTTTATTTGTGCTTCTAATTGGTCCATTGCAATGCTCACATTTTTAAACAAGCTTTGGCAATGCCAACAGTTTGGGCTTTGTGTAAGCATGGCAAAAGGACTTGTCAGGCACAGTCGTAGTGGCATTAACTGCCCATTGATGGTAGCAGCTGCAAAATGGTGCAGGCGCCTGGGCATCTAAATGCAGTGTCTGGCAAATGCCTAGCACGTATATACAAGCCAAAGCTTTTGGCTTTGCCATTACTTGAATTAAACAGGACTTCAGTGAAGCACAAAAACAGTGTTTATAAATCGAGTGGCTGAAGGCAGACCTGGTTAAGACATTTTTACTGCACTATTAGCAAGTTTACAACTCCATTGAAGTGGTTAACTCTCAGAAGACTGCTGAAAAACACTGGCAGGCACTTTGAGTGCAACTTTTGATGGTAAGGCTTTATTAAAGCAAGCTTAAAGAGTTGCCATGAGGAAGTGTTTTGGGGTGTGGAGGGGCAGGAACTGAGTGGGAATGGCCATAGGGATTAGCATGGGATCATGCCTGATTTGCATATGGTGTTTCCCATTTTGTAATGGCTTGGCAGGCAAAGAACGGTGATCTGGAGGGTTGCCCAGAGCAATGCCAGAGGTTCAGATTTATTCAAAACCTTCCAGCCATCACCTCTTTTGTTTTGTCATAGTCGCCTCGAGTGGGAGGGGAATGCCCAGATGTGGCTTCCTTGCCTGCTGCGCCTAGAGACCCATGTTGGGCCCAGAGACCTAAGTACTCCTCACTGATGAGGCCCAATGAGGCTGGCACATGTTTGTGGATGCTTGTGGTCTCGTGCAGACAGGATGTGACCAAGCAGTTTGAGTTTGTCTGCCCCTTTTGGGGTGGGACCAAGCCTGATTTGCATATGGTATTTCCATTTTTGTAATGACTTGTCAGGCAAAGAACAATGAGCTGGGGTTGCCCAGAGCAATGCCAGAGGTTCAGATTAATTCAAAACCTTCCACCCATTATCTCTTTTGTTTTGTCATAGGGATTAGTGTGAGGGATTTCAATCAGGCACACACCCAGGTCTCGCCTAGCAATGTAATATTAAAATCACACATTTGAATACACATTCAAGGAATGGCAAATATATACACTCTATGTGATACAACACATTACTTAAATGCAGTAATAGATGCACTAACTGCAGATGGTTTTAAATAGGCAAGTTGTCAGACTCCTGAGTGATTTCCCCACACTACTCCTCACCTGTATCCTCTATCGAACTGTCTGGTGCTTCCGATGTTTTCTTTCTACGTGCCTTCCTCTGTTCTATCATCTTTTTCTCCTTCTTCTGATGAAGATAGGGACGCGCTCCCTAGGAGGCCACCTTGACTGATAATTTTGACTAGACCAGGTGAACCCCAGGGAGCAGGTCCCAAAAGTCTCAGGGAAAAAGCCTCCTGGCATAAAAAACCCTGGTAGATAGTGTAGCAGTAGTTGACTCCAGAAGTAAGGACTGCTCTTGGTCTCTGGAAGTTTTTTCAAAGTCCATGGAAATCCAATTCTTCTGCAAGTTGAGGAAGAACTCTGGGGACTGTATTAACTCAGGAAACACCGAATTAAAAGAAGAGTCAGAACAACAGAAGAGGAAGGGAATGCTTGGAGAAAGGGATAAGTATAAGCTAGTTTAAAGTGGAAATAGGAAATAAGAAGAAAGAAAAGAAAGAATCCAGGAAACTAGAAATATCAGGAAAACGAATTACTGTAAGCGTTGGGAAAGGTGCACTGCTCCTGAACTCTGTACGTGGAGTATGTAAACAATGGAGCATACAGCGTTGCGAGAAGAGAAAGACAAAAGAAGATCGCAGCTTCGGTAGGGAGAAGTGTATTACTGATAGCTGCGAAAAGGCAAAAAAGGAAAGTGCACACTCACGGACGCCGCACGCCTGGAGGCAGGAGCAGATGACCCAGGCTACGCGAGTGTGGAAATAGGAAGAGGCAGCGGCGCCGGGAAAAAGGTAAGAAACACTGGACGCGGTTATAAGTTTGGAACACACGGCCACCGAAGCCTGGAGACCTCGGCACCAGTGAGGAAGTCGACAGCTAGGTAAGAACGAGGAAAGAGTGTAAAAAAGGAAGGCAGGAGAGACAGAAAGTAAACAAACCAAATTTACCTGAACGCTGAGAAGGCACCCGAGTGAAAGAAGGATTCCAAACAGAAGGAAACAAGGAGATAAACTAGAATAAGGGGCAAATGGTAAGCAGACAAGAGTAACTGTAAAACACACAGCACTGACAGTGGATACCATAGACGATACAACACAAGGAGTATAGCACTGCTCCTCGATCATAAGCTGTAAGCGGCCGTCTTGAAAAAGACTAGAGCGTCAATGTGGAACCATCGGCCACCATGTTAAGTGTGTTTCCATCTTTTCCAGCACTTCCAAGGGCGGTGTATGACACAGGTACCTTCTTAGGTGAGGTGTACCAGGATAGAATAGGGAAGAAAGGCAGTTTACTGGTGAACAGTAGCAGAATACTTTCTTTTAGCTAGATATATAATTCTGAGTAAGGATCCTCCCACCTGGGCAACCTGTAATGGAAAAGTTAGGGAGTAGCTTATTCTGTCATTTACAGCACAGTCCAATAATGTTCAATAACCTTGTGCTTTCTTTAAAAGGTTCTACCACCCCAAAGAACCTGAGAGGCTACAGGAGAACAGGATCTGGGATGCCTGGACGACTCACTATCCTAGAAAATGTTCTTCCTCATCACAGTACCCTTGGTACCTTGGCAGGCAAAGTGGAAGAGTTTCTCAGTTTCACTCGACGATTCCCTCTGAGGATGGACCTCCTTTGGAAGAAGGAGCTACTGGGATGCTGACTTCAAGAAGAAAAATGAAAGCAAAGTCTTTCTGAAGTGCAGAAGTTTGGCTCTTTCCCGGTGCTCTCCTTTGGTTGACTATTTCTCTGACCATACAAGTCCTGTGAAGATGAAACTTGCTGTGGACTCCTTAAAGGCTTGTTGGATGAAAGAAAGACCACTGGGATCCTTCAATGACTTTGGGCGGTGATGTGTGCATAGATCACTTTTGGTGTCAGGTTTCGGATTTACGCGGTTATCTGACTTTCAGTTCTTCGGTGCTGCAGCCGCAACGCAGACCTCTGAACAGCTTCTGGTGACCTGAACTCGACCACTGGAGTGGACCTTGGACCCTCACCAAGTCTGGATCCTCGGGATGTCTTGGTTAGCTTCTGGTGTTGGGAAAACCACCAGCAGACCTTTCTCTGCTTTCAGCGACTCTGAACTCTCTCTGGCAGGAAAAAATAGTGAGGGATAATGGCAAGGATGTCCTTTGAAATGTTCTAAGGCAGTTTTGAACTTTCGCAGCTCTGCGAGTCCAGCAGGGTCTGGATCAGTCCTTGAGAGACACAACAGCTTTTGGATTACTTGAAAAAATTGCAGCAGAAGACTTCTCCTCCAGCTGGGCTTCAACAGCTTCTTCTTGTTAAGCTTTGACTTCAGCTTCTGAACAAATTGGTAAGTGAGAGGTCCCCAGACATACACATCTGTCCCTCATTCACTATGGCTGAGCTAGGCTCAGTCAGCCAATCACACAGTAGGGCATTCATGCACACAGGCAGCTAATCAGGCTCACAGGCATTCAGGCCATTCACTCCACCCAGGACCCCATAACATAGAATGTGGATTGGGGCATGTGGGATGTATTGACCCACTTTTACTCTTCCATGCGGCATCCTTGTGTTCTGATGGTGCCAGAAATCCAAAAATGGCTGCAAAATTCCAGAACTAGAATCCCACCACCAAAGGGGAACATTAAACAAACAGCCAGGCTGTGCTGTACTGTTGCCTGCTAAAAGAATTATCATCAGAACCAAAAGATCCAATCCAGTTGTGCCGTGCTGTGACCAGAGTCATTGCAGACCCGATCCAGGCCTGTGCATGCTATGATTGACCCAGTCCAGTCCGGTGTGCCCAGCTGTCTATCCCAGAACCAGGTTCCCTTCCCGACCAGAAATCTTGACGGACCAGAATCCTGACGGTTCAGTTTGAAACATATCAAGGGAGTATCTATAGATAGGACTGTGTCACTAGCATATGTAGTGTCCATAGTTAATCCCTATCTTAAACCCATCCTATCTTGTATTAAGAACCGGTAGTGTTAGGAGTATTTTGAATTGTCAGAACTGTTCTTGCGCTAAGTTTCTCTTATCTGTTGTGAATAAATAAATTGAATCCCAGAAAGAAAGTGAGTATCCACCATGTGAAGGGTCCCTGGCCAGGACTGTGGAGATTCATGTGTGGCATTCTCTTTTTCTATAGTCATAATCTAGTGTAAGAAATCCCATTTATCATTTTAAAGTGCATTCCTGTTTTCCCATTATCGCGCCTATCTGAGAAAAACAACCTCCAATAAAACGTCCATAACTTCCTCGTTTTTAAGCTAGAAACAAGATTTCAACGTATGCTTCTAGCTAACACCATCGGCTTTCCATAGAACCTAAAACCACATCCCAAATCCATACGATTCTCCCGTAATCGCAATTACCACATGCTGAAAAGTTTGGCGCGAATTTTCATTTAGGGAAATTCTGACACGTGTAAAACAGCTTTTGATTGCTTCCGACCTTAATTTTCAGATTTCACATTGTTCCTTAGTATCAAATCATTGCTAGTTTTTGTGTGTAACTATCTAAAATGGCTGCCATAAGAATTTAAACCATTTAAGCAATTTAGACCATATTTAGTGTTTTCACCCAAGCCATTCTTCAGACAACTTTAAAAACCATCTTGACAGCCTGCCAAACAATTCCGTTTTTCTCTTGTGTTTGCTGGGGGGGGAATTGGAATTGTTATTTTGTTTGAATTCTGCCATTCCTGAATACCTGTTCTCTCCTCCTATCTCTTTACATTGGCCCTCATTACGACCCTGGCGGAGTGGGTTTACGCCAGCGGTATTCGTGGCGGACCCGTCCGCCCTACTACGAGTTCCCGTAGCGCCATGGAGCCTTTCTCCGCCTGGTTTTTCCGGGCGGAGAAATCCATGGCGCTACGGGACCTTGTTGTTAATTACGCCACCGTAGTTTACGGTGGCGTAATTAATGCCTTCCCCACTCCCATTATACCCTATGGGGCAAAAATGGGAATGGGGAAGGGTAAAATGGGGATTGGGGATTTACCGCCCCGCCAAGGTTGGAATGGGGCGGAAAATCCGCCAACCCCCATGGCGGTATCGGCAGCTTTCCGCCGTGCTCCAAGGTGCATTTTGCACCGCGATTTCCGCCAGGGTCGTAATGAGGGCCATTGACTATTGGCGGGTTGAGGGGCTTGCAGGTGGGAATAATAACCACACTGCTATTTGATTTGAACACACACACAAAAGTATTATTTCTGTGCTGCTTTGTTTTTGCTCATTATTACTCATTGTGATTAAAGAGATTGCTTAGTGTTACATCACCCCATTGGTGATCATTATGTACCCATTAAACATAGTGGCCCTCATTACGACCCTTGCGGAATTCGACCGACCGGACCGCCATAGCGTAAATAGCGTTTCCGCCATTGCACGACGGAGCAAAGTGCGGCTCATTCCGACCCATCGGGCACGAGCACCACGCCATGGCGGAAGTGCAAAGTCCGGGATGGCGGAAATGTCCCCAAAACGCCCCTCACCGCCGTCGTACGGCGACCTAGGTGCAATACCGCCACCGGACATAGCGGTCACCGCAAAGAGCGGCAATCGGAAAATACGGTGACCGTAAATATACGGAAACGGAAGCAAAAACATGGACCCGGAACGGGAAGCAGCACGCCGTACATCTATAAAACAAGAACATTCACACAACCATTACAAATACTACCCTGAGAGACATCCCAACCCGACATCCACCCTCGTGAAACCAAAACAATGGGAAAAGTAGCGAAAAAAGCGTGCGACCGCAAGCGGCAGGTCCACTTCTCACGTGAGGAACTCACGGTGCTCACAGAGACCCTCCAGGAGAATGCTGCCGTCGTCTTCTCGACGCAAATGACCAGGACGGCACTTGCGAACAAGAAGGCCATATGGGCCCTGGTGGCACAGCGGGTAAGTGCGGTGGGGACCGCACCCCGCAACCCACAGCAATGCAGAAAGCGATGGGACGACCTGCGGATCCGCATCCGTAGCATACTTTCTGCAAACCGAAACATTGCCACAGCTACCGGGGGAGGATCGGAATCACCCATCAAGCTGACCCCCTGGGAAGAAATCTGTGCCTCCACCATTGGAATGGAGACCATAGAGGGAGTCGGAGGGATGGAGAAAGGAGTGCAGACATCCGAAGAATCAGGTAGGTGGCCCAAATAAAACTATGCTAAAACCACAATGTCCAATCATGTGAAGTACCATGTGTCCACATAGTGCAACAGAAACACATGTCCAGGAGAACGTCCACTTACATTGGCCTGATATCGGACATTAAAAGTCAAATTAAATAAATAAATAATTAAAATCCCTAAAAACACCCTCTACACGTGCAGCAGGCACCCCCTAACTGCAGGCTGCAATACAACTGCACCCTCAATCCACACAAAAATGAAACTACCTCCAAGGCCCTGACCCAAATCACCCTCAGGTACCACCCCAATGCATGTGATACATTGCCATTCCAATTTCCACAGACCCATTAATAACGCTCGCCCTCCTTTACTCCACCACAGGGTCCGATTCAAACGACTAGCACCAGGACACCCCTACCAGCACACCTGCAAAGAGGGCCAAGACCAACGGCCAAAGACCCTCCACCTCAGCTGCATGCATCAAGACACGGCTGCAGCACAAATCAAGTGGCAGCACACAGGAGGGGACTTCAACAGGCACCCCAGCAGCCAGCATGGCCACAACACCACCACCACCACAGGCCCCCCAATGGATGCCACAGAAGGCACTGCTTCTGGTGGCAGCAGCACCATAGGTGACACTGCATTAATGGCAGCATGCTCCGACACAGAAAACGGTGATGTTGATGTACGATCCATCCATGACCTGTCTCAATCCCCCTGTTTGTTTCATCCCGTACAACATGAGGATACCACGCAGGGGCACTCAGAAGACGACGACTGGCCATCCCCCACAAGCCCTGTGGCAAGGCAACATCAGCCCCTCTGTGACACCACCGCAAATGGCCATGGCCCAGCAGAGGCAACAGTCCCTCGACCAGGTGATCGAGCAACAGCAGCAACTCGCCACGCTCCTCAAGGAGCATGCTGATGAATGTGGGGGTACCAAGGCAGCCATAGAAACATGTACAGAGACACTAAGGGCAGAAATGGAGAGAAGCACCGAGAGCCTGAGAGAACAAATGGAGAGAAGCACCGAGAGCCTGAGAGTACAAATGGAGAGAAGCACCGAGAGCCTGAGGGGGGAACTGCATGCGACGTCCAAAGACGTATGTGCTGAACTTGCCGCTGTGCGCCGAGTGCTCACTGAGCTCTCACAAACCCTTAGGGACATGCATGGACGTGAGCAGGCAGAGACATCATCCGTTGCAAGTTCCGTCCAGGGCAGCCCCCAACGTAGATCTGGGAGGAACCTGCGCTCCACAGGCAGGGGTGCCCCTGATACCCGCAGAGGGGGCTTGCAATAGCGACAGGCCACTGACAATGAGCATCCTTGGACACTGGTGTTCGGGGGGAGGTAGGAGGGTGGAGGGGGTGTGTTGGGCTCACTTGGGTGGCGGGTCGATGGGGTGTGTAACACAATTTCACATATGCTATAAACATTTCACAATCATCCAATGAGAAGTGTGGACATTGATCTTTGTGTACGAGGCCATCATAGGCGTAAAGTCCATATTGTGCATGTTCCGGACACACACAGTGCCACAACTCCCGTGTCCATGTATCAGCCACCAGGCGTGAGTGCTAGAACCATGAATCTATGATAATCTGACGAATTTCACGGCCCTCCTGTGCCTCGCGGACTCCTTCAGGTTCTGCCACATCCCCACCCACATCATGAGCATAATCTGGTGGTTGCAGTTCTGCGTCAGGGGGCATGGGCACATTTCTACGTATGCACATGTTGTGTAGCATGACACATGCCATGACCATTTTAGAAACCTTCTCATGGCGGTACAGGAGTGCCCCGCCAGACCTGCTGAGGCAGCGGAAACGAGCCTTCAGTAGGCCGAATGCCTGTTCTATGACTACACGGGGACGTGAGTGGGCATGGTTGTAGTCCTCCTCATGCTGGTCCTGTGGGTTCCGGAGTGGTGTAAGGAGCCATCTCTTCATTGGATACCCGGCATCACCTGTATGTGGACAATAAAGGATGTTTGAGGAATGACATTGCTACGTAAGCACCCCCCCCTTCCTGGCAGGTCATTGCCGCATCACATACCCCACATTATCATGCATGAAATGAGACTCACCGAGTAGCCAGGATCTGTTCCCTGCATGTCGCTCCATGTAGCGTGGTATTGTAGAGTTCCGTAAGACCATGGAATCATGGGTTGATCCAGGAAATCGGGCACAACAATGTGTAATGATCCCGTTTTAGTCACACACCATTTGTACATTAAGTGAATGATATTGTTTTCGCTTGCGGTACTGGGCCTCCATGGCATGTGGGACAACCAATTCCACAGGGGTGCAGTCGATGGCACCAATGCAACCCGGTATGCCGGCAAGTGCATGGAATCCCACTTTTGTGTTGGTAATTTCCTGCTCCGAGCGTGGTAGAGAGATGTAGTCGTCTGCGTGCTTCAGGAGGGCATCGGGCACTTGCAATAGTGTCCGTGAGAACAGTGGCTGTGATATGCCATGCAACTGTCCGACTGTGTGCTGGTAGGTGCCTGTGGCCAGGAAGTGGAGTACAGACACCACCTTCAGTAGGGGTGGGATGGCGGTTGGGCTATCTATCATGCTGACAAGGTCAGCGTGTGTCATGTCCACAATGGCGGTTATGGTGTCCCGGTCCAAACGGTAGAGGGTGTGGATCTGCTCATCAGTGAGGTTGGACGGATGTGCTCGGAGGCGTGGGATTGCGGGATGCCTGCGTGGTGGTAGTGGCTGTGCTGGTGGGCCTTGCTGGCCCTGCCTTGCCATCCTCCTCCTCCTGCGTCTCCTCTGTGCGGCCGGTTGTTGTAGTAGTTGGTGTTCGTCTTCTTCTTGAAGTTGGAGTACTTGCAGTGCTATCAGGTCCCCCAGGGCCAACATCGCAAGTCATGCCGGCATCATTTTGGAGTGGGTGTGGTTGTGGGAGGGGTTTGGGTGTGCAATTTATGTGTTTCCAAGCTGTATAGCCTCCACCTGTGGTGATTCATTCCACCTGTGCAAGCTGCTCTCCCCTTTGGGCGAGCACGTCCCGCACACAACGCTGCAAATCGACGCATGGCATCTTGCTATTACAATCATGTATTTCATCCCGATGGCAGTGAGATATCGCTTCATATGTTGATTCTGCTATGCTCCCATTGTTTCACATACTATATTCGCTGTCGGGTACAAACTTGTGAAGGGTCAGTGGAATGTAGTACTCGATTGACGGTGGACCCTCATGCAGCTCTGTACCGCGGTTCACCGACGGGCGGGGCGTCCCATTTGTGAGTGTAGCCAGTTGCCATTTTCACACACAGCCGCACTAGATGGATTATTTTGTGATTTCAAGCGGCCACAGATGCCTTTTCGACGTGATGTTGCAAATGAGGAATTCGAAGGGCGGCGCTTTCGGTTTTCAGCTAGCGGCGAGGAGATGGCCACAGGTCTGACTGCGAATATTACGTTCTATTGTTCAATGTCCTTGGGACAGGGGCCATGGCGAGGATGCAATGATTGATATGAATAGTATGGGATGCGCAATAGCGAAGTGGGCGATAAGGCCGGACGTTCCCAATTACATGTTGCTTCACAACACTGGAATTACGGGCTGGGGCACAGTGGATTTTGCAGGCTGCATTACGCACAGACTCAATGGAAGGTTCACATGTCATGTGAGTATGGAAGCAGGCGTTTGTGATAGTGTTTTCACCTCAATATAGATAGTTATGATTCGCTAGTGGTTTTTGGTTGGTGATGATCCTTTGGAGTGGGCTAGCATGCATATGGCTGTGGATTTGGTGTGATCATTGAGGTGGGTAATTCAAATGTAGTTCTGATGGCCATACTATTCTTTTTCATTTCGTTTGGGTGACAGGTGTCTTCTCCCCTTTTGCCACTGCCATCTGTATGCCACTCCTGCAGATGGATTTTACTCCCGACACCTGCTGCTTCGTGTTAATCAGTGGAGCAGCATTACGATCTTATGGGACGATCGCCAATGGGCCACATGCCCTTACGCTGTACTAGTGGCTAGGAGCAACATTTCGGCCTTTCAGCTGGACTAGTGCCTCCCTATTGGGACGGCCCTGCGGGTCGAGGCGCTTCCATGTTGCCTTTTCGTACGAGAATGTAGCCCCTGTGTGCCATGAGGGTACGGGGCGTCACACAAGAAGTAGCTGGTCATTTCTTGCGGATGCAGCCCACAATGGTGAAATGTATTTTGGAGTTCATGGCCTGATGGCTGTATGGGCTTGGTGAATTTGTTGTGCATTTATTCCTATTCTGATATGAACCGTGTAGCGTTCTTCTTTGCAGGTGATGTGTCATATTCCTATTTGGGGAGCGATGTATTGTGAGGAGATCTGCATTGGGTTCCAGCTTCGGAGTATAGTTGCGTGGTACTGTGCTGGGTGCGTTTGCCTACGAAGCCCAGTGAGGTCAGGGATGAGGGCTGCCAATGTGACTGTTTTGGTGATGTGATGCTCAGGGGCGGGGGAATGGATTTTGTGTAACAGATGCCGGTCAGCCAGTTGGATTGGTGGTATGATGTGATTATCAGAATATGGCTGGTCACAGGTGCCTGTGTTTGCGTGCGTTTCTTGGAGGGTGACTGAGGTCATGTCCATTTGTGTGGCTTCTGTATTCGTGCCATCTGTGCCCTGCAGCTTCCATTGGCCCCTCTTGAGATTCATTTGTTCGTTGGCAGGCATGGATGACTTGTACATTTCACTGGTTGCATTGTGTGGCTTCATTGCACCTACGGGGAGTTGTACAATGTGGCCAGGGAGCGGTGTACAGGCACTCAGTAGGGCCGTTTACGGTTGGTTCGCGATGCCGTACTTCTCACCATGGCGGAATGGTACTTTCCGCCGTGCTTGATGGCGTTAGGTGCATGTCCGCTGGGGTCAGAATTCGCGTACCGTTGCGCCATGGTGGTAATTGCGGTTTGGCATGGCGCGCGCGCGCGTACTTGGTGCAGTTAGCGTTGGCGTTCACTGCGGTGTCGCTAATGGCATCGTACTTTGCGGTGACGGGTCATAATCGCACCGAGCGCTATTCGATGGCGGTATTGCATTTCTGCCATCGTTTTTCCATTTCCGCCAGGGTCGTAATGAGGGCCAGTGTGATTGAATTGTGAATACATAAATAAATATTTTAACTTTGCAAACCAGCCTGATTCCTGGTTTAGTGTGACCGGGGGGTTCCAAGAGAGGGGCGTGATATGAGTGGTATATCGTTCCGAATAAAAGAACTTTTAGACATAGATAAATAAGGATTTCAGTTGTGCATTACACGCTAGGCGTTGACTTAGGTG
This sequence comes from Ambystoma mexicanum, assembly GCF_040938575.1. NCBI lineage: Eukaryota > Metazoa > Chordata > Amphibia > Caudata > Ambystomatidae > Ambystoma > Ambystoma mexicanum. The sequence goes on from NC_090929.1 coordinate 886,942,203, forward strand.
AAGTGCCGGATTGAAATCACTTACAGGCAAGTACCCAGACTTTCAGCACACTAGACTGCATTCATGTCAGTTTTAGGGAGGGCTGTTTCATTCATTTTGTCACACACACGGGAAGAAGACACCCACAACAGAGAATGTGAGTTGACTCCCCACTCCATTCACACATGTCCCACCGCTAGGGTGTACCCACAACACATCACAAATACGAAGGCTCCAGTCAGTTTGACAGGAGGCAGCCCCAGAGCCATATATGGTATTCACACCGAACAGCAAGTCAGGGGGAAAGGGAACAGAGACATATATGTTGTTTCCACCCAATAGCCAATCAGGGGAAAGGGAACAGAGACAGAGATTCCCAAAACTTTGATAAACAAGGTAAAAGGCAATAGAAATCAAGAGGCTACTGGGGCCACCTTGCCTTGTATCAGGAATCCATTGATTCCTATGGCAGCACGTGAGTGTCCAAAATGGAGGACACTAAGAGCCACTGCCAAGTCAGCATGTAGCTGCCAAAAGCCCATATCATGCTCTGTGGTCAACACACAGGTGCCCAAAAACACACATAAGGGGTACCAGAGTGTACCCCCACCCATGGGTGCCATAAGGTTATCCCATGGATGTTGTTCACCAAAAGATAAAATGAAGAGCTGCACTGCCAGAGGTCCAGGCTGGACCTCAGTGGCAGAAGACATAAGGAAAACACACACAGAGAAGTAGTAGTACAAGGACTAGGCGGCCCTGTCCCTCCTTAAGGCATTTCCAGCATCACAGCCCGTAGCACAAAAAGGTTTTTTAAGGCTGAAGTAACACATAAACATATGCATTTCTTAACTCTTTTTGTGCTCTAAAACCTTCAAAAATCTGACCTAATATGTGAGAAGGTGTTCTCCAGAGCCACTCCTTCTCCTCCTTTAAAATGTGCTAGAGACATATAGGGCCTAAGTGGGATGTTTAGCATGGTGCAAAGTGGTATTGCACTGCCAACAAACACGTTGAAGCGGGTCTAATTCACAGAAAAGTGCACAGTGTATTTTTGCAGAGCAAAGTCACCTTGCACTGCAAATGTTCTCTTTGCACTGTGCTAAATGGGCCTAATTCACAAAAAAGCACTATTGCCCTGATTCATGGAATTATTTGCGTGTAAAACGGGGATTTGAGTGCCATTCTGCCCACAAATCCCCATTCGTCAAACAGTGCTTAGTGCAGGTTTTTGGATTTAGGTCCATTCAGGTGGTGCAAAGAGTACTTTATCAGAGCAAAGTGACCTCACTCCATAAAATACACTTTGCACCACTCCGTGAATTAGACCCAGTTCAAAGTGTATGTTGGCAGTGCAAAGTCACTTTGCACCGTGTGTTTGTTGGCAGTGCAAAGTCACTTTGCACCGTGTGTTTGTTGGCAGTGCAAAGTCACTTTGCACTATGCTAAACGTTCCATGATTTGGACCCTAAATAACAGTCAGCAGGAGCTCGCATGTGTATGCATTGCATCATTTTAACAGTGATTCCACTAAATTGAACAAAAGGATTCCAGTTCAGGAGTCTTTAGAAGAAATTGAAGATGTGTATTATCTCTCCAGCTATTTCACGAAAGACAAACAACTCAACCTCAAAATCACTGCTACCAGAGAGGGACAGACCAACTGTGCCCGGTCAAGTGCAATGGGGGAATTTCTGTTCCAAGCCAGGGGGCATCTTCACTGCATGAAGCAGTAGGTCCTAATGCTCAAAAGAATGAGTTTAACCATAACAGCTTGGAAATAATGATCCCCCTCTCTTGCATCTTTATTTTCCAAACCTCTATGATTAACACAGCTCTGTCATTTAAAACAGATAAGATTTGTAGTGTACTCTTTATAGTTGAAGTAATCATGTAAGGGGGCCTTGGAGGTCAATGTGACTGCTGTTTCAATCATTTTGCGCATGTTGGAAGCCCCCATGGCGATTAAGCAAGGGAAGGCATCTCAGTCTCTCATCTCTCAAGATGCTGGACATAACCTTTCGAGTTAAGTGACCCATTATTATAGCACTAGGATAACCTAGCCGTGTATTTGCACTATCCGGCGGTCAGACATGTCAAAACGCAGCACTGAGCCACACTAAGAAAAGTACACAAGGAAGTAGTTATTTGAAAATGAAGAAAATAGTTTCAATACTTAATAAAGATGGTATTAAAGTGAGAAAAATCAGTAATGCAGAAAAAAATAATGTACTGAAGATATGACACGTATTTATTTATTTATTTTATTTGCAATGCGCATCGACAAGACCCTTAGGCATAAGAGCGCAAGGACACACATTAAGAACAAGACAGATTAGGACGAGGAGGCATTTGTTTTATTATTTTTTTATTAAAGTTTTTAACACATTTGTTTAAAGATAGCATTATTGAAACAATTTGGGCTGCGTTCTTTGTAAATACAAATATACACTGGTGGTCTAGGAAGTTATCGCTGGTTAAGGATGTTTTCAATCTCTTTTAACATGTGTTTTTGCTGCAAGTGTTTTACATTTCTGTAGCTAGTATTTTCTTTAAGAAAATTCTCTTTTTTGTGGGTAGTGATTTGTTTAAATTCAATTTTACATGATATTTAAAGAACAACACAGTTTTAAATAGGTTCCATACAACTCTCTACGATTTGGAGAAGCCCGGATTTGCACCTGTGGCATTTTGCCTGATTCACAAAGCCTAACACCCTGGCAGACATGGTGATGCCAGGAACAGCTCTGAAATATCCACATGCAAATGCAGTTCCCCAAGATGTGTTCAAGGACCGCTCAGAGACGCTTCAGGAATCTCCAGAAAGGCACCAGTTTGGAGCTCAGTGAAGCAGATGCCAACTTGAGGTGCATCCCCTGATTTTCTCTGGTGCAAATCGATGTCAATCAGGGCCCTTTTTCTGAAATTGCCATCTGTGGTTGCCATTAATGCACCTGTAATGTTATTTGCCGTGATGACTTCTCCATTATTATGTTTTCCTTCTAGTATTAATAATCTCAGTCTTTAGTTTCACATAAGTAGCATATCTAGTCACCAGATGTAATCACAAGCACCCCTCCCCCAAGCACCCTCACCCTCTCCCTGCCTAATTACTTTGCCTGGTGCCCCAACTCTACCACGTTTTCCCCAAGAGGGTATGCTTTGCTTGGCTACAGCTTTTTTGTAATCAGTTTATATTTTATAAGTCATTACAACGCGTGGGTATTAAGTAGTCTGGAATCGGAATGTATTTATCTTGCAGTGTGCTAATTACCTCACTTGCGAATCCTCTCTTCAGTGGCCAATGGCTCACGGTGCCCACAGAGTGCCATCTGTTGCTCTCCTTTGCAGGCATGGCATTAATGGGCCCACCGACGCAGCTGCACTTCAATTTGAATACCGCTGTATTCATTAGTGACACATTCTGCTGCCGCGAACAAGGCACGCGAGATCAAGGTGCGCCACGTGTCAGACGCACGAGATCTGAAACACCTCGCGCACAGGATATAAAGCAGCGGCAGCAGCAATGTGATCTCCTGGCCTCCCCCACCCCGAGCCTGCAAGGTTGGCATGCACGGGGAAATACATGGAAATGCCTCATTTGATACCGGAAGGCAGCATGCGTCCAAGCTTTCCCGAATTTGGCACATAGTTGAATGAGACACAGACATAACGGATTGTAATCAAGAGTGGGTGTTGGGGTCTCCTAACCGCACAGTCTGCTATTTAAATTATATTCTCGGACGGAGATGTTCTGGAGCTAATCTCAGGTTGTTCAACTGCAGTCAGCAATCACTACATGGCTGTTTGTGTCTCCTTTCATTTCCCATTGACCAAGCGACAAATGAACCTTTATACAAGTGTCAACAGGGTTGTCATGAAATAACTAACCATGGAGCGCAGGACATGATATGTTTTGCAGGTTTTAATGAAGTGCTTGAATGAAAGCATTTGTATATCGACAAGTCTCACATGCACGCTAACACACGTGTCCTTAAGGAGAGCCCCACAACAACAAACCACCCTACTCGCAAAACACCCTCCTTTTCAGGCCCCAGGAGGCGGTACCTGGGATGTTTGGGAGTGAAAGCAACTTCCATCTTCTTTTCCTGTCACGAAGAAACTGATGCTAGCGTATAGTACATCACTGGTTAACTGTGCTTCTCTCCTGGCTGTGACTGCATTGAATTGGCGCCTCTCCCCTCACGGCATGGTTCTGATTGCATATGCCTATATTAGGTATCACCAAAGTACTACTAAAGGGAACTGGATCCCATCTCAGAGACAGGAGCCACTGGTGCTTTAAATTATGTTTAACCATTTAAAGGGTTGCTTGTATTTTGATTGGTTTACCCGGAACTGTCCAACTACTACAAAAGTCATGATCACACGTGTAGAAGGTAAATTGAGCCTCATTCCAATGTTGGTACTGAGGGAAAAATTGGTGTTAATTCCAATACCACCACTTCTTTTAGGCAATAACAGAATTACTGCATTTCCATCACCACAGGATTTCCCTCCAGCATGTTGCTGGGGGGAAATCCTTAACTTCAATGCCAAACATCAGAGGATTTACTTCTTTGGAATTACTGCTCACATTAAATCTTCCAAAATCTCCATGTGGTCTTATGGACTCCAAAAATGGGGAGTAATGCTGCCATACCATCGCTCTGAATCCGGTGGTAAGTCCATGGAAACAATTGGCAGTGACTGTCACCGATTTTGACTTGCGATAAAGCCCATAAACCCTTGGAGTGTTTGCTCAAGCCTGTAAGGCCTTTGGCGAGAAAGAGTAGGATTTGGAGTAATGAAATTTACCAACAAGCAATAGAGTTATTACTTTAATGAGCCTTCCCCAAAGTAGCGTGGAGTTCCGCAGGACCATAGAGTCATGAGTTGATCCAGGATATCGGGCACAACAATGTGTGATGATCTTGCTGGCGTTGCATACCATCTGCAAATTGATGGAATAGTATTGCTTGCGGTTGCGGTACACCACCTCCATGGCATGCAGGACCACCAACTCAACGTCGGTGCAGTCGAGGGCACCTACACAATTTGGCATGCCTGCCAGTGCATGGAAGTCAACTTTTGTATCAAAAATCTCCTGAGGAGTCCGTGGTAAGGATATGTAGTCCCTTGTGTGCTTGAGGAGGGCATCCAGCACTTGGTTCAGAATGCGAGAAAATAAGGGTTGTGATATGCCATGCATGTGCCCCACTGTGTGCTGGTAGGTGCCTGTGGCAAGGAAGTGGAGCACAGACACTACCTTCAGTAGAAGGGGGATGGTGGTGCATATTTCAATGAGGCTGACAATGTCGTCGTGTATCATGTCCACGATGGTGGTGATGGTGTTCCGGTCCAGACGGTACAGGGTGTGGATCTGCTCAGGGGTTAGGTTGAGAGGACTGGCTCTGATGCGAGGGATTGGGGACTGCCTGCGTGGTAACGCTGGCTGCACTGGTGGGGCATGCTGGACCTGTCTAGCCCTCCTTCTCCTCCTGCGTCTCCTCTGTGGTGCCAACTGTTGTTGTTGTTGCTGGTGTGGCAATGCAAGCATGTCCTCCAGCTCCAGTATTGCTATAAATATTGGAATCATCTTGGTGTGGGAGGGGGTGTGTGTGTGGGTGTGCTCCTTTTGTACCTGATCAGACTCCATTGCCTCCAGCTGTGCTGATTGTGTGCACCTGTGGCAGTTGGGAACACTGCACATGGCACTTTACAGTTGGTTCGCGATGCCGGTATTACTGGCATGCTGGTATCGCCTATTAGCACTTTCATGATGCCCGTATTTGCTTGTCCGCCTACCTTGGATTTCCTCGGATTCACGACATGCCGGTATTGCCAGTATGATGGGTTGCGTGCCCGCATCTATTCCGCTATTAGAGGTACCGTTAATTATGGTACCGCTAATAGTGGTGTACCAATTCCGAATAGGCCGGAGGCGTATGCGATGCCGGTAATCCTTACCAGCATTGTTTTTCCATTACCTGCAACCTCGGAATGACCCCCTGTATATTACTTGGCCAGCTCTTACTGCCGAAAACAACCACCCTTTTAGCTTTGTGAGATGCCATTGGCAAAATAACAGAATTTAATGTGACTTTTCAGAAGACCATGTCTGAAGTGGATGAGAGGGCACTAGAGGGCCGACCAAGATGGCGGCTCCCTAAAGAGCTCTCTGTGGCTCCCAAATTAATCCTGTAACATCCTGACTCTGCGGTACAAGCCTTAACGATTCCTCACTGCCCGGGACCCACGGGAGACACTGCTGCCCAAGCAGAGCCCATAATCACAGCGAACAATAGAAAATCCAAGCTCCAGCATAACAACCGACAGAGGCCTGCCCACCCGCGCAGCATCAAGGCCCCAGCCGGCGGGAACCGTGCTGTTGGCGTAACCGGCACCCACCAGAGGAGGAGCCTGGGTGAGCGTAATAACGCGCCAGTAAAGAGCCACTGCAGCCGCCGTGGGAAACCCGCGAGCGACCCAAGAAGTGAGCGAGACCCGAGCACCTGTGGTTACCAGTGAGCTCCAGCGGCCTGCAGGGAACCCAGCTTGCCAGCCCTTAAGGAGAAGAAGGACAACGTCACGGCACCCGGGCAGACTCCGGGCAGGTGCAATCTGGGCAGCGGCGGCGCGACACCTCTCCCTTCTGCTCCTGATAGCTCCACGATCCGGGGCTCCCTAAACACCAACAAGCAGGTCAGCAAGCTCAGGCATTGACATTTCACACTGGAATCAGTGCAAACCTCCACCCCAAGGCAGGGGCAATATACACAGAACCCTGTGAGTGGAAACGCCAATGTTGCCAGTGCTAATTGAACCACAAAGCAGCAAGTTAGCGCCAGAAATATCGGACTCTGTGACCTCGCAAGTCCAGACTCGTGTGTCGTGGTTGACCCAAAACCAGAGTCGCAAGCAAGCGATGAAGTTGCAGGACCCAACCACCCCATGAGAAACTTCACTCCCTCACGCAACACAGAGGTGGTTAGAGCCCCCCAAGCAACTAACACGAACAAGCAGAATCAACATCCTGCTCAACAGAGCCACAGAACAACTGTCTGCATGTGAGTGGAGACCCGCGCTCCCAGGCACACCAAGCCCTCTGAAGTCTGAAAGCGGATTCTACCCCAACCCGGGAGTCAAGGCCCATGTAATTACAACAAAACCCCACAAGAACATCCACTGCCACAAGCTGAAAGCATACCCCGCATGCCTGGAGGGCTACACTTTCAAGGTGCACAGGCTAAAGAACAACTGCGTCAAAGCCCCATCTTGACACCACCCAGCAACAGCAATCCTGCGCACTCCCCAGAACCATATAAGGGACAACCCAACTAAAACAACGTTAAATGAGACCGTCACAACCTGGTGCCCACATCACGTCTTCACCCCCATTGCCGTAGCTGACCGACACCCATGAGCAAACAGCAACCAATCCACGCTGTACATGGGGAAGAACGGCAAATCACAAATAAAGTTAAACTTCGAAGCCAGCTCTTCCACCAAACCGTCTAATCCCAACAGCAGACAGCAATCACCCACACAAGAAACCCCCCAAATGGAAGAAGAAGCTCAGAACTTCGATATCAGGGAAATCCTACTAGACCTCAACGCCGGAATTGGAGGCCTACACAGTAAACTGGACACGCTATCCTCAAAGGTCGATCTGCTCCAACACCACCTGGACAAACATGCAGACAGATTAGATGCAGTGGAATAACGAGTGTCAGACCTTGACGATGGAGCTACGTCCCTGACCTCCGGAGTATCTGCACTGGAGTCCCAAATGAAAGCAATATGCGCTAAAAATGAAGACTTGGAGGGACGCTCTTGGAGGAATAATATTAGAATCATCGGGGTCAGAGAGCAACAGCTCCGGATCAAAATGGAAGAGCATATGGAAAATATCTGTATCGAACTTTTTGGAGCTGAGACCCTCTCCCAGCTGTTTGTTATTGAGAGAGCACACCGTGTTCCCAACACTAAGCCGATTCCAGGCGTGAACCCACGATCATAGCAAAGTTGTTAAACTACAAAGATTGTGACGCAATACTTAAACCGGCTAGAGAAAAAGGAGACCTTCAATACGATGGTGATCGCATCCAATTCTTCCCTGACTTCTCCCAAGCTGTGCAAGCACAAAGAAGATCATATACAGCCGTCAAACGGCGACTCCAGGACAATCAAATACAGTATTCAATGCTCTTTTCCGTGAAACTGCGCATCCAGCACGAGGGCAAAGATACATTTTTCACTACACCAGAAAAAGCCAGGGACTACTTGAACCAAGCCGGTTGCAGACCCGCCTCCAACAACTCAACGCCACAACGCAGGGACCAAATGAGGAGAGATCCGCCATAAACTACTCCGCAAATAACACCAAGCCACCACCACTACCTGAAACATCACCGCAGTAGTCCTACTCTTTGAATTAAGGGAGCCTCTCCCCTCTTGGAAGGCCACCAGCGCCCCGCATGCAGCAATGTTAAATGTTCAGTTTATAAGGGAAGGTTCATAGTGGGCCATTTGGGAGTTGCCCACGCAAGGGAGGGACAAAGATAAGTTCAAGATCCCATCATCTGCTCACCTTCACGCCACCGCAACCATGCCACAGAACCCCACTCAGACATCGATAAGACCCAACAGATCCTTTCACAAACCCAGCTCCAGCAGGAAACCGCCAACTGTGAAATGTGTACCACTAACCATCCACCCATCCTCCGGTAACACTATTTAAAACTGCCACCTGGAACATTCCAGCTGGCAACCATCCAGCAAAAACCAGAGGAATCCTACAATACCTCCAGAGACACCAAATCAGCGTGGCCATGCTACAAGAGACTCATCTTTTACCAACCTCGGAACAACACTGGGCCCGATCCTGGGGGTGCCATAGATATTTTCCATCATACTCATCCTATGCAAGAGGGGTCGCAATCCTAATCGACAAGAGAGACAACTTCAGCTTGATTGAATCGCAAAAAGACACAGAGGGAAGAGCCCTCCTGGTAAAAGGAATCCCAGCGGGAAGACAAGTAGTCCTAGGGTACTCGTATGCTCCCAAAACAGACGGTCCAAACAACTTCAGCTGGGTCACAACACAGCTAGGAAGGGCCAATGCAGCGACAATCATCTGGGGAGCAGATCTTAACACACCAATAGACCCCAGGGTCAATAAATCTCACAATACAACTAGCAAGCCGTCCAAAGCAAGCCTTCAGGTCAGGGAGATCTGCCATACGTTCGATCTTATCGACACATGGAGACACTCCAACCGTAATGCAAGAGAATACACGTTCTAATCAGATGTCCACAGCACCGGATCCCGCATAGATTACATCCTAGCATCAGCTCACAGTCCATTTACCTGGGGATCCAGCGATATTCTTCCACGGTCCTTTTCAGACCACTCGATGGTGACACTAGAGTTCAAGCTATCCGCCGCCACTGTACCAGGCCTCAACTGGAGATTCAAACCAGGCTCCCTAGCAGACTCAGTCTTTGCAACAGAACTACAACAAGAGATCACATCATTCCAAGAAGTTAACCAAGACTCCGTAGGCTCTGCTGGCACCTTGTGGGAAACTCTAAAGTGTTATATTCGCAGAGTCTGTATGACCAAAGAGAACGGCATCTTAAAACTGATACGTGTGAACTGGCAAGCAGTGAACAACACCTGAAGTAGTTAGAATTCAAATGCAACAGCTCTAACGACCCACAAACCCAAGCCGACGTGAAGGAAGAACTGCTGAAGTTTAAAGAAATAGGCAAGCGTGAGCTGAAATTCCTAGGGCGCTGTCACCAAATCCGTCAATACGGTGAAGGTAAGAAACCAGGAGCGCTGCTGGCCCGGCTACTAGCAATCGATAAAAAAACGACCCATGTGGAACGTATCAGAGACACACATGGAACCCTAACTTACACGGAGGAAGGAATGGTTAACGTGTTCCGAAACTTTTAGCAAAACTTGTACAGCTCCAAGAGTAGTATAAATCCAAGGCACTACAAAACTTCCTCAATGACACCGAATGGTACTGGGTGGACAATGAACTGCGAGAACCCTTAAACACACCCATAACTCAAGAGGAAATCCTGGAAGCAATTAAACATGACCCGAACACCAAAGCACCAGGCCCTGACGGACTCACAGGAGAATTCTATAAAACCTATGCAGCCATCATCACCCCCTTACTACTTCGAGTCTACGAAGAATCCGTAGACCGAGGGATTTTCCCACCCACACTACAAGAAGCCAATGTAATCGTACTACACAAGGAAGGCAAACCCCCCGAAGACTGTGCATCCTACACTCCAATTTCTCTGATCAACCTGGACAACAAGATTCTGGCCAAAATCCTAGTGTCACACCTACTTCCTTTCATGCCACCACTAGTGCTCGGGGATCAAGCCAGTTTTATACCAGGGCACAGCACGACCTACGGCATCAGGAGACTGTTAGGAGTCATAGAGGCACTCTACCCGACACAACAAGCAATAGCTGTTTTACTCGATGCCGAGAAGGCATTCGACTCTGTCGAATGGCCCTACATCTTTGCAACGCTCAAACAAATAGGACTGGGGAACTTCTTCATTAAACTCGTCTCACTGCTATACAATGACCCACAATCCAACATCACCCTGGGGAACACAAGGCCACCCTGCATCAAACTTGAACATGGGACCAGACAGGGTTGCCCCCTGTCAGCCCTCATTTTTGCCTTAGTGATGGAATCTCTGGCCTTGAGACTAAGGTCCAACCAGCTGCATAGAGGCTTTACGCTAGGACCCCACAAACTAGTGGTCTCCCTATACGCTGACGATGTCTTATTATTCGTCAATGAACCCCAAACCAACCTCAACCCAATAATGTGGGAGGTGATAAAGTTTAGTCATATCTCAGAACCAATCACTCGAAATCAGTAATATTCCCCCTAACTCCAAACACCACTAGGTTCACACATGACCACGGCTTTAAGTGGGAAAGCTCAAAAGTTCGATACCTAGGTATTTACATGTCCCTCAACCAGGACGACATATATAAAGACAACTACGAGACAACATTAAGCTCCCTACAGGATCGGGTCCAAAGGTGGAAGTCGCTACCACTAACACTATGGGGCAGAACCTCCCTAACTAAAATGGTCATACTCCCCAAACTCCTTTACCTGTTCACAAACATACTTTTACTCCTCCCAAGATCCTGCTTCCAAAAAGTTAAAAGCCTCATCCTGGAATTACTGTGGGCGGGGAAACCCGCACGGGTAGCCTACGCAACACTAACTCTTCCAACATCATGTGGTGGTCTCGCACTCAAAGATGTAGAGAAATATAACTGGGCCGCCCAGGCATAATTTTTAAGTCACTGGCACACAATACACTTCATACGCCCACACGTACAGGTAGAACGTGCACTGGCATCTCCAAACTTGTTGAGAGCTGTCATTATCAGCCAAATCCCGGTACCACGCAATACGCTGAAGATGGTCCTATCCACATATGCAATCTGCAGGAAGATCGCTCGGAGGTACGGTGTGAGCATAAGGTTCTCGCCCCTGCTGCCAATCAAATTTATTCCAGGTATTCCCCTAACAGCTGAAAAGGTATTTTTGGTATGGCTAAACAAACGTAACATTCAATCCCTTGGAGAACTCTTCCCTGAGGGCACCTTCTTAACCCCACAAATGGCCAAAGAGAGGGGAGGCACTACTTCATTCGACACAATCCTTTACTTTAGGCTACGCTACACCCTACAAGCCATGTTTCCACCCTTCCCCAAACAGCCAGAGACATGGAACCTACTACATAATGTAATCCAGGAGCAGGGCGAGGGGAGACTAGTGTCACTGTTATATAAGTCCATTCTAACAGATACAATAGCGATTGATCCCCGAGTGAAGTTGAGATGGGAAACAGCCATCCAAGCGACAATACCAGGAGAAGATTGGACCTACATCCTTTGTCAAACTCAGAAAGTCGCCATAAACACACGTCTAAAACAAATCCATTTTAACTTTGTGCACCAAACCTACTATACCCCTGCCAAGAAAAACAGACATCACCCAGAACAGTCACCACTAAGTGAAAGATGTAATGCTCCAACCGCAGACTTCTTCCACCTCGCCTGGAACTGCCCCGAACTATATCGGTTTTGGACTTCGGTGTTACAAATAACAACCAACATACTAGGGGAGGAACTGGCCCCACTCCCGCTAGTGGCCCTATTGGGGCTGACAAAACACCTACAACCCGCATCAAGGAAACTAGCAGCCCTCCTCCTGGTCTTAGCACGCAGGAGGATTGCCATGACATGGGGTCGCGGCCCGGTTCCCACCCTCGCAGCCTTGAAGAAAGACATTCTGTACTGTCAAGATATGGACACTGAATTTATAAGGACACTGCCACTGCATGCACAACCCCCCGATATTTGGGGCACTTATGTAACATACTTGCTAAACAGCACTGAGACTCCAGATTCACAGTCTCAAGATGCATAGATGAAAAGCGAGGACAAATGTTGGTCAGCAGAGCAACGCGCAGCAGACCACGTCGTTGGGGACAAGCGAACAATCATAAACAGTCAAGCTGAGTGTCAGGGGGTGGGGGGTACCAGAGCAGTAAAAAAGGCATGTTGAAACTGTTATGTCTGCACCCTGTTGGTGCAATTATGTTTGTTTGTATGTGTAAACTCTAAAAATAAAGTAAGTAAAAAAAAAGGTCTGAAGTGGAGAAACCGGATGTACTAATCCCAACCTCCCGCTGAATTTTTAACAAATATTGTGGGTGCAGATTTATGAAAGTGATATACAGTGGCAAAGCCACATATATATTGGTGTATCACCATCAAAGTGATATGCAGGGGCACTGCTGGCATATATTGAGGGCAGAGTAACGGTATTTACAGTGGCAGCGTTGATACATACTGTGAAGGCAGCAATCAAAAGTGATTTATATTGACCACATCACCATTTAATGTGCAGTCAACATCAAAGTGATTTACAGTGAAAATGCTGGCAAATATTGTGCCTGAACCTTCATAAAAATGGATTTACATTGGCAATAACTGCATCTATTGCGGGCTGGTATTTATTGTTGGTACAGTTCACCAAAATGATATGCAGTGAGAAAGCTGGCATATTGTGGGTGCAGATTCATGAAAGGGAATTGCAGTGTCAATGCTGGCATTTATTGTGGGTGGAGATTACTTAAAGTGATTTACAGTGTCAATGCTGGCATATATTGTGGGTGCTGTATCATTAAAGTGATTTACAGTGTTACTGCTGGCATATATAGTGGACTAAGACATCATGAAAATGTTGTGAAATATTATGCTGAACTCTTGATGACCAAACATGTAGTGAATATTTTCATATGTTACCCCACAGAACCAATTTAGTCTCGGGAGGATAGCTCAGGGGCAATGTGCTCACCTTGGAAGCAAGATGATACGGAGCAACACATTCGATCCCCGGGTCTGCGCTTAGAAACTCTGGGTATTAAGCGTGTTATAAATAACATATCATATCATATCGATTGTTTGGAATCTCATGCTCATTTGGGGGATGGTAATTCACCTTGTGATGAAGTCCCCTACCTGTTCCTAGAAGAATTGCATGGAGTGATCCTGGGCACCAGATCTCACCCCCACAATGTAAAACTTCTCTTGAGGGCACTATATGGAGGTATCCCCAATGTTATACTTCTCTTGAGGGCACTGTATGGAGGTATCCCTGGGTCAACGCAACTTGCCCCAGATCCATAGCATGGGACTGTCACTAAATGCATAACTTTAGGACCCATGCCTCTTTAAGGGATTCATGTGTCTCTATATTTCCCCAACATCACAACAGGCCTGCAAATTATGGGAAGTTTTGGACGTGGGATGCACTGAGAAAGACAAGAGAATATCTTCTAAAGACTGCGGAACACCAAAACAACATGCTTAACCATTATGTGGATCGCAGACACAGGAAGAGAGTGCATATGGATAGACCACTCTGCAGTATTGAGGGAACAAACATGACGTCCAAGATTCTGGCCAAGCAAGAAATGGGTTCCGTCTGCAGTGCAATGCAGCACTGCAGAAACCTATTTCCAGCAGGTGTACTTCAAGATCAAGACTACTTTTCTACAGCTACATTTCCACTAAAGTTCTAATAATCATACACGGGAGGTGTATCCTCTCCTGAGCAGGGCATCCCAGTGGGAGGACCCCTGTAGAAGAAAAACATTCAGACACAGTTGTGAATGTGAGGAGTTGGGGATTACAATATGGAGGGAACATCAATAAAGGAGTTAGGAATAGGAGAGAGAGAATGGTGAATGAGTGGGCATAGAAGAAGTTGGAAGAGGGAAAAGATGGTAAAATGTTGGGAGCATTATAGTGGAAGATGGGGAAACATCACAGAGGAAGTTGAAAGAAAGCAAGTAGAGTAGTTTGGAGAAAAGATTAAGGAGGTGGCAACAGATAACAACACAGAGCTGCTTGGGAGAAACACCAGACAACAGGGTGGAGGTTATGCTCATGAGGTAGGTGGAGGTGATGAAGTGAAGAAGGGAGAATGTGAAGTCAATAGAGATCTGAGAAGGAGTGAGCTTGAGTAGAAGGAGTAGGCAAACACTAAGCCATAACATAGTGAGTTCAGGAAGGGAGGCAGTACAAGTATCTGGCAAAGCATTGAGGAGATAGAGAGGGAAGGTGAGAGTGAAGAAGAGAGGAGAGATTCACTTAGCTGCATGACCATTGTGCTCCTTCAAGGAGGGAAGTAAGTACAGGTGTTCTAGGGACAACACCAAGATCCAGGAGGTTGTGAGAAAGCTGAAGTAAAGCTAGCAGATAAGATAAGGTTAACAGTCACTTAATGGAATCTCTAGGTTTAAATAAATCCCCAAATGGCTTGGCTTCTACCTCTGTGCTTGTGCCGAGCATATGGGCACACAGAGGCCCCAGAGACCCAGGATAGGAGACATCTCAATAATTGAGGATGAGAAGCAAATGACAAGAATCTACAGGACAAGAAGACATGAAACAAGTCCAAATGAGAGTGACTATAAATCAATGTCCTTCACTGGAAAGAGACTCCAGATAGAGGTGGCAAGATAAGAGTCTCTAATGAGCCACTGTTTAATATAAATATATATGTGTCCACCTTGCATCAATCATACTTGGCTTTATGAAATATGTGTCAGAAGTTGGACTAATAGGGCCTGAGTGGGACGTCCCACCATGTTGTCAATCTCCACTGTTAAAGTTCATGAATGCGACAAGGAGGTCTAAGTTCATTTTAAAGCAACGGCAGCAACAGCATATTTCAATCTATTCAGTTTGTAAGAGATTGCTATTCTGGTAGGAGTCTAGGCCCTGGTTTTTGCAGTCTTTAGAATCCAGGCACCCAATGGTATTTGTCCAGCGTCTTTTCATCCACACCCATTTTTACAACCAGTGTTTTGCGGCAGCATTTTTTCTGAGAATTTCGATTTTTTGGGGGGGCATGGGCATATAAAGGGTTGGCGGGGGTTGGGAAATAAACAAATAGGTAAATGACTGCTCGGCTTGAGGGTGCAACCCCCCTAAAAATATCTTTACAAACATTTCAAAAAGATTTTTCGGCAGAATTCTGCAGTAAAACACCCATCTAAAAAAAAGGGGGTGTTGATGAAATGACATAGAACCTGGTATTTATGGGTAGAAAGCAGCTACAACCCCCTTGGCAGTAAATATGGTATAGATTTGGGTTGGCACTGGAGTAGTGGGTGAAAGTTATCAGCGGATAATGTAGGTCTTTCATCATGGCAAGGAGTTATTTGTAGAACAACAAGGTGATCCCACCACAGTGAAGATGTATGATATTTTCTTTAAGCCATTTTTGATAGAGGATGCAGTACTGCCTCGTAATCTGAGAGGAGAGAAAAGGGTTTGGGTCATCTCATTGATAGAATCAAGCCAAAAGGTAGAACCAGTTGCCTTTCTGATGCACGCTCACATCTGACAGTGGGGCGCAAGTGTATTGCTAGCATATAAGATCATGTCCTTCATAAATCCTTCTTGCCCTGAACTTATCACCATGTGAAAAATATCTGTCATAAATGTGCTTTTTGTCAAAAGACCTTCTGAAAAGATGAAGGAAGAGCCACACACAACCTCTACCCATTAAAGTTGAAGCTCTTTGTAGACTAGGCATGGATATTGTGAACCCTTGAGGCATTTTTAAACTAGGGAACTCATATGTCTTGATAATCATGGATAATGACAACCGTTACTTTATTCATTTCTATTCCAAAGCAAAATGACACAACAGATCAAATATTTAGTCCCTATTATCCTTACGGAAAAGGGCTCCATATCCTTGTCTAAACTGATGACTGAGCTAAAAGCTTTCTTACACCTTGAAACTATCCAAACCTCTATATACAGGCTTCAAATGGATGGCTTAATTGGGAGATTAAATCAATCTTAAAGAATCTTTTGTGACAGTTTATGTGGGCACCAGGAGCTGGGACAATCTACACCTAGGGGTCTATTTCTTGCATGGAACACACCGCAATCATCAACCTGGTTCTCCCTTTGAATTGACTTGATGGTGAGAAGCTCAAGGTGCCCTTGAAATGCTCATGATAGGATAGGAAACCAGGAACAGTCTTTGCAAAACAATGCCAGTTTATCCAATTCACAAAATGCCAAATACTTGGCATGGGTGATGGGTTGCTGTGCTTCTAGGTCTGGTTCCATAGTTAGTGCAATAGGAGAAACCAACTTTCTTCCACCCTGCAAATAAGATACTCAGGAATGGTTGGGTTCCGTCTCACCACACCACAGGCTTGCATTACGGTAGTGAAGATAGTGCAAGCACTGGACCAGCAGGTGTACAGGGCTCTGGTAGGTAGCCAAATAAGCCAGATAAGGATACACTAGAAGTTCAGGAACATCCATAGCCAGGCCAAAGGAGAAAAAAGGTCTGATATGAAGATAAGAAGTAAAATAAAAGTAGGAAATCATAGGAAACCTCTGAGGAAGGAGCAGGGCAAGGAGAAAAGAAAAGAGGGGGAAAGCAGAGCTCTGGAGGAAAGCGTATAGCGTTGTCATTGCCATGGTGACTGGGATGCACCATGCGTGTGTGGCGTTCAGTGCCGTGTACGTCTGTCTCCTGTGCCCGAGCAGCATCCTCTCAGGTATGGAGGCCCAACCCGATGGGCGGAGTTGAGAGTGCGGGGAATAGCGCCATTGCAGATACAGGTTCCAGCCTGTAGTAAATAAGGTGTGGCTGTGGTGGTGATGGCAGTATGTAACACCTTGCCTCTCCTCCGAAGACATTGTGGCACACAGTTTCTAAGGATATTGAGAATAGAAACAACATAGAAAAACCTGGGCATGGACTTGAGTGGCAGGTTCTCAAGTATGGTCAGCTGCTGAATAAGCAACCCAATTGATGAGATAGTACAGGCAGCTCTTTCAAAATATGGAATCGCAAATGGAACGCACTTCGTATTCGGGATGTTAACATCGACTGGTGTTGGACAAGCTGGTTGTCTTTCATAAGGATCTATCACATGTGCTTTCAGAAGTGAGACATGAAAGCCAGGATGTACACACCAAGCAGATAGCAGACATAGGTGATACACTACTTTAGAAATCCGCAGTGTGATAGCAAATGGTCCAAGGTGCCTAAGTGCTAGTTTAGTTTACAAATTACACAGATTCTTGGAGGAGAGCCACACAAGGGAACCGACCCGGTACATGGGTTCTGTAGATCAACATTTGCTTGTAGCTTTTGCCATTTCTTGGTATCCCATAATATGGCAGACGTGGTTCTGTGTATGTCTTGTATCTGTCTAAACATGTTGTTAGCTGATTGAACAGGACCTCTGGAAATTATTTGTATAGAAAAGACTTTAGGATGGTATCCATAGGTGAAAAAAACACACTTTACTTAATGGATGAGTGCAAGAAGTTTTTGTAGGCTATCTCAGCCAGATTTAGATATAGGGATCAATTGTCCTGGGTGGCATTGGCATAGCTTTGTAAATACTGTTCAAAGGTCTAGTTTGTTCTTTCTGTTTGTCCATTGGTTAGGGGATGGTAAGCAGAACTAAGGCCATGCTGGAGGTTAGCATGGTTGCAGACCTGAGACCAGAACCAAGAAATGAACTGGGAACCATGATCCGATATGGGTTTTCTGGGAATCCATGATAGGGTGGTTGTTCTGTGGTTTGTAACAAGCCCACTGGTCTTTGTCTTGAGGTTTTGACCTGAGCACATACCGGAAAGGTGGTAACACAGTCAGACACTTGTTAAGGCAATCCAAGCCACCAAAAGTGGTGAGATACTAACTGACTGGTGGTCTTGATACTTCTATTCCCAGCCACACTGGAAACACGCAGACCATGCAGAACTGCCTCTTGTAGATCAGTGGATGGTATATACAGTCGATGATTGTAAAGGAGTAGCCATCTTGAGGTGTAATAGGGGAATTCTGAAGAAGACGGGGAACCATGGGGTCAGAAGCAGTCGCCTCTTGAATACTTTCTAGGTATCACAGGATGCCTCCCATGAAGTGCTTGTCGGGAAGGAAAGGTACAGGCAGATAATCCATTGGTTTTTCAATGGCCAGGGAATGGGATAGGATATCCGCTCTTTTATTGGTGGGTCCTGGAATGCACATCAAAGTAAACTCGTACTAGGAAAAGAAGATTGCCCAACGGGCTTGATGAATGATCTGGCACGGTAGGTTCCTCAAGTTGTAATGAATGGCCCGTACAGTGACCAGAATGCATGCCCCTTGGATTTGATGTTGCCATTGTTCAAATGCACCATTGATGGCTAAGAGTTCTTTCTTGATAAATGTCTAGTTACACTCGCTAGGTGTAAGCTTGTGCAAGAAATATGTGATGGGGTGCTCTATCGAGGTTTGTGGGTTATCTTGTAGTAATACTGTAGCAATGATGCTGCCAGATGCATCTGCTTCAATCAAAAATGTTATGGTGTCATCAGGATGGTGTAGGACAGGTGCTGACATGAAGGCCTTCTTAAAGGCTTAGAAAGCAGTTTTCGCTGCTGTATTCCAATATAAAGGTTGATTGGTTTGTAACACTTGCATAATATCAACAGAGAGCTGTGGAAAGGCAGCACTAAAGTCCTGATAATAATTGGAAAATACAAGAAAGTGTTTTACTGCCTTTTTGTCAGAGGATCTTTGCCAGTTCTTGATGGCCTGTACTTTTGTGGTGTCTGTCTAAATACCGGAATCGCTGATAGCATGTCCCAGATAACTCATCTGCCTCTGATGCAAAGCGCATTTCTTGGTCTAGCATAAAAGTGGTTTTCCTGAAGTCATTGGAGAAATTGTGTAACATATAATCGATGTTCTATAAGAGACAGAGGATATCGTCCAAGTAGACCCAGACACTTAGGCTAATCAAATCTGAGAATACGTGATCCAAAAAGCTCTGGTAGTCTGCTGGGGCATTGCCAAGACCGAAGACCTTACCGATGTACTCGCAATACTGCTGGGAGTATTTGAAGGGGGTCTTCCACTCATCTCTGGGTCTTGTCTAGATCGGGTAGTAGGCTCCCCAAAGGTCCAACTTGGTGAACATTTTAGCATCTTTGAGGGACTCCAGGATCTCACAGATAAGGGGAAAGGGATACCGATCATGTACAGTTATCTCGCTGAGATCCAGATAGTCAACACATGACCTTAATGTGCCTTCATTTTTAGGCATGAAAAATAATGGAACTTCAGCAGGAGAGTGCCAATGTGGTAATGCTGGAATTGGTGACGGGATGATATAATCGGAGTTCCAGGACAAGTAAATGAGTAGCTGACAGGGGTTCTGAAGAACCTGTGGGAAGCGAGGATACACCCAAAAGGCCTGTTGTTTTCTTCCCTCCAGAAAACAAGACCATCAGTTCTGCCAGTCCTAGTTGGCGTGCAAGGCAAGTGCCCAAAAAATGGCCGATCTTCTGCATTACAAACACAGGCACTGGGAACGTCAATGCCATTTTTCCCCCTAGGAGAGCGGAACTTGAATAGCACCCAGCTGTATGGGTTCTAGCTGCTGTGTATCGGCCAGAGTCGTGGGTATTGCAGAAAGGGGCTTGTATACAGGATGAGTCTGCACATTACATTTCTTTTCGCCTTTGTATTCTGCTAGATAATGGTCAATCAGAAACAGTGTCCGCTGTATTATTTCGGGCCAATGAGCATCTGCCGCTAGTTGGCAAAACCTGCTGATCTATTGAACCAGATCTTGCGGTCCCTGTTTGATATCTACCAGCAGGTCCTGGGCTTGCGACACTATATTTGGTGACAGTAAGGTCTCTAGAAGGGCCTTCTCAAACTCCTGGATGCTATTCAGGATCAGGCTGTTGGCAGAAAAGTAAAGTGCAGCCCACGCCAGGGCATTACTGACCAGGGTACTCAACTTATACCCAATTCTAGATTTGTCTTTGGAAAAATGGGCTGGACAAAACATGAATTGTATTTTACAATGGTTGCAAAACTCAGATAATTTATGAGGGTCCCCATAAAGTGTCAGAGAGGAAGTATGCACCACTATCTGTTCAGAAGCTGAATCCCCAAGGTCTTGGGCTAGCGTGGCCCTCATGTTGGTATTCTATTGTCTAAGAGTGGTGACTTGAAGGCGTAAGGCCTGAAGCTCATCCCTGATCTCCTGTATGTCTTCCATATGTGGCCTGATTGCTTGGCATCTCAATCTGTCAAATACCTGATCACTGGGGCACCAAGTCTGTGGTATCATGGCAGGGGTGCAGTGTTATTGAGGTTCCAGATTTGGCTCCGAATTTACTGCAGTAGGAGAAACCAGCATCCTTCCACCTTGAGAATATCATACTCATGAATGGTTGGGTGCCATCTCCCCACACCATTGGCTCACCTTCCCATATTTAATGGGCATGAAGACAGTGCAAACACTGGACCAGAAGATGTACAGGGCTCTGGGAGGTACTCGAATGGGCCAGGTAATAATACACTAGAAGTGGAGGAACATAAAGAGCCAGTCCAAAGGAGAAAAAGGCCTAATACTAAGATAAGGAGAAAAATAATAGCAGGAAAATCACAGGAAGCATGCAGGGAAGGAGCAGAACTAGTAGTGCAGAAAGGAGAGGGAAAGAGGAACTCTGGAGGAAAGCGGAGCAGAAACAAAACAGATATCCAGAGGCAGGAGTCAAAAGCAGGGCAGGAATACAGGCCTGAGAACAAGAACGAGGCAAAGGGCAAATGGCAAGGCAAGGAATGACCAGAGCACCAGCAAAAGACAGAGCATTGATATGCGCCAAATGCAGGGCATGTTATGCTTTTATGGCCCAATAGCATTGTCATTGCCATAATGACCAGGACACACCATGTGTGTGCGGCGGTCCTTACACTGAATGCGGTGTCCCATGTCCGTCTGTCTCCTTTTCCCGGGCAGCATTCCCCCAGCTGCGGAAGCCCGCCAGGAGGGCTAACATTGAGGGTGCAGGGAGAGTCCATTGCGGATACAGGAGCCAGCCTGTAGTAGGTAAGGCGCAGCATGTAACTCCCATGAGCGCATGTTTTGGTGAGAAGATTAGTCCAGCAACACTTGCAGAAGAGGCAAGAGAAACAAAATGATTATAAGACCACCAAGCTCACTTAAAAGAAATTCCAAGTGTGAGTTCAGGTCCTTATGGGGTTGCAGATGTCTTGAGTGACTTGAACTATGAAGTGCAGCAGAGTGCCCATTAGACAACTTACAAATATATCACTTCCACTGGCTGAAACCCAGAAAAGGACCATAAGATCCAATGTTTATGGCCATTATAATGCTTCATGCAAGTTTGACCTAGCAGCTAACCTGAGGAAGATGTTTCCTGAGAACCTGAAGACACATCAGGCAAATGCTCTACATTACTACCTTGACCCTTTTAAAGATTATTTTGTTAACAAAAAGTGTTGCTGGTTTTGTGCATCATATTGAGAAACTTCCAGGGATCTGAATTTGATTTTATCGGTTGCCAGAAGCCCAACACCAGGCAATCAAGTCAGAGGTGCCACAGATGTTGGAGCTCAGAGCCATTAAACCATTCGAGAGCAACTGGTCCTCACTGATAGTGCTGGCTGCTTAGACAGATGGGAAATTGAGGCTTTGCACGTACTTCCTCAAGGTTATTATTCTTTAAGTTTTAGTTCAAACAACAGTTCATAAATGCATTGTAGCCATGCATAAAATACCGTTGCGCTGTAAAATCTTAAAATCCATAATAAAATACAAAATCAAGCTATAGCCCCCCATCAGCTGATATATAATCCTTAGAAAAAGTATTTGTATTTGTATTTGCATTTGTATTTGTATTTGTATGTATTAGAAAAACAGGGATGTCAATTTCAATCAGAAATCAGAAATTTACAGATGGTGAAGGGAAACTTTACAGTAGCACAGGGGGTGAGCCAGTTTTAAGAGGGTATAAAAAAGTGGACTATATAAAAGGGATAAAGCAAAACAAACAGAAATGTATATTACAGGGCCTGCGGTAGCACCCCTGTAGTTAGGGTAAAGTAGATCAACTCATAGAAAGAACACTTTTTGGGCAGCTTATAACGCCCCGCCCCCCAGACAAAACTTTGCAAAACATGTATATGGCCCCTTCGGAATGATTCTGCAAAGTTTGGTGCAGTTTCATCAAGGGGTCAAAATCATAGGGAGGGGGGGGCAAAATGTGTGGAAATCCTCATAGTTACAATGTAAAAAATAATTTGCTCACATCTAGAGCCCGAACCACTGGACGGATGTCCACCGGATGTCCACGTAAAAGTGTCGTGGTCCCGAAAGTATGTTTTTGAAAATTTGGTGTAAATCTGTCAAGTCATTTTAAAAAAATGTCTAAAAAGTAGGTAAATAAAAATTGGTGATATCTGGGTCCGGTCCGCATACTCACTTCCTGATTCGGGTCCATGGGCGCCCCCTGGAACAATCAGGTCACCATGTATGATCAGCAGGTAGAGGTCGGTGTCCAGGGCTATCCCAGTGGGGGGAAAGTCCGGAAAACACATTTGAGGTTATTTGGTGGTCAAAATAGGGGCTGGAAGGGGTGAAGGGTGGAATAAAGATAATAAGGGACTGTTTTTATGGGTGAAAAGAGGGAGTGCAGGTGCTGCAATGGTATGCGTACACCTCGGTAGTCAACAGAAAGCGCTGTGAATGAACAGTTTAAAACACAGTTGGGATTTTCGATGGCTGAAATAGGGCATGGAAAGGTTATGGGAGTGGAATAAAGATGATATAAAGCTATTTTTATTGGTGAAAAAAGGATTTGCAGATGCCTCTGAGTATTCTGTCAATTTTAGTGTCCGAGGACATCATTCAATTGGTGGGGGTTCAGGGCGAGTTTTGTTATTTGAAGGTGAATTGTACGTACTTGGTATATTGTTTAATTATATTGTGGTGGTAGTGGAAAGTCCCCAGATTCTTGGGGGCATGGCTGTTAGCCATGCCCCCAAGAATCTAGGCACTGGCCACACACACTATAGTATTACGTGTATAGTAATTATAGGTACTGTAGGGGGACTATACAATAGTTGTAATATGGTGGAATTATATAATTGAAGTGTATATGGTATTTATGATTGTAGTACAATTGAGGATAGTGCTTATGGAATATGTATTTGTTTATACTTGGTATGGTTACTTGTTGCCTACAGCAATAAAGCTGGACTCTGATTCTTTTTCTGTAAAAGAAACAGTATAATTTGTTGAGCAGGATAGCTTAAAAGCTGCAATTGCATAGAATTTTACATATACATTAACTTTATGTTTACCCTCATAAACAGTACATTCTATGTACTATGTTTAGTACAACACTAGTGTGTGCTATACTGTTATTGTATGGACATGAAATAATCATTGGGTCACTGGGAAAGAAAATGCATAGAGGATTTTAGAAAACTATTATTATTATATGTGTGTAAGTATGATAGTATTTTTGTTTGAAGTGTGTTGTAATTAAGGGAATGTTTAAAGTAGTTAGTACATTTTGGCATATTCTAACTATATTAGACTTTACAAAACGTTGTATAGTATCATGAACTGTGATGGTGTATTTAAAGCGTATTGCAATGAATGGATTTTTGAAGTAGTTTGATACCTGTTGTGTGTATTCTAACTGTTTATTGTGCTACAGTTTAGTGAGTACATTTGGATTGAAGGAATATTAAGTAGGCATTTGTTAGATCTGCTGGTCACCTATGTTTTGAAGTACTGGAGGTATCATTACATTCAAACCAACCATTTTTGACATATGCGGTATAGTGACTTGAAGTGGTTGTGATACCAGTATGGTGTATTATGCCTACTGTTGTGAACATTTTCTTGGCAAGAGAAACTTGTCCGTATGTAAAGCTAGTGAGCCTACTGTTATTTTTGGTACCATCTGCATTGTACCTTAGCAGCATTAATATGACATATTAGCTATGTGAGTTTATTTATTTGTATGCTGGAATGATTGTCTGAATTACAAAAAGGGCATAGTATGCCATGCTTTGCATTCTATAGAAGCTGGTGAAATGGAATGGATTCACAATTTGGTATGAATATATATACAAATCGTTCATTATGGATGTGCTGTTGTGAAACATGGTTTCAGACAGTGCATGTATGTCTCCACGTGTATTAAATCTGGAAGATTTCATGTATAGGGATGTTTTCTGGTTTCCAGTACTTGTTTTAAGTACATTAATAATTATTGTGGATCTTCCTGTGTGTTTATGGAAAATGTTACCATCCTGCACGGCAGTCCAAATCTTGCCTTATACCCCAGACACTGTAAGTGTTGTAAGGATTATTTCTGACATTTCTATGAAGGATGAGCATTTGCAGACACAACTGGTCTGAGCCATTGAATTAAATGTTGTGAACAATTGGTGGCAAATGGAAGGAAAACTGATTGGACATTTGCATAGAAATGTACTCCAGTTGTGTTGCTGAATTTCAATGGACCAGAGAGTTGTGCCTCTGCATCGATTGATGGGCCTTCAGATCTTTTCTGAGAAGATATGTGTGTCTCTTTGTCTTCTGATGGATGTGCACTTGAGTTTGTAGTAGACAGTTTTGTGGTTGTATTATTTGATGAGAAGCAGTTGGTCAATGTTTCTTTAGCAGTATTGTTCGGAGATCGGTTATAGGTTCTGTTTGTATTAAAGGTTTTACTTTTTGATGTAGAGGGTACATATCTAGATGGGAGGTGTACAGTGAACATAGCTTGTTATATTCTACAATGCAAGGAATATCAGCGTTTACTTTTGTTGCATCAAAGTAACTAGCAATAGACCATTACGAGACGTGTGAGTGCTACATAACTCTTACCTTCCGTAAAGACTGTGCTGCCAATGTCAATCAATGCATGATCTAGGGTTAGACCTTGCAATTTGTGAATAGGGACAGCATATGCAAGAAATAGAGAGAATTGGTCTCTTTGTACGTACATGTCTTTGAAAAGAAGAAATATGCTATTGTGTGGCCAATTATTTTAACTTATGCAAGTTTGTCAAAGTGGATGTTGACAAACCGAATGTTGTTGTCATGTGGCTATGTTTGGAAGCCAACAACTGTACAAATTGCTGCATTGACAAAACCTTGTTCTACGTCAAGGTTACGTTTTAGAATTACTCTGCAGTTTGGACACAAAATTAATATTTCTTTCCAATCCAGCTTTGTTGGAGATACAATTTTAGAAGCTATTTAGTTGTGCTGTTGCTAGTTGACACACAGGTTTTGTCATGCCGTGCACTTCTAGTTAGTATGTGGATCTGATATGCAGTATGGGTTGCATTTCTTTTTTAACACTGTCTCATTGAATTCACTACAGATTGCAAGGGTTGGCATTAAGAGCATGCATTTGTTATTTTGTTGAGTTAATTGTTCCATGACGTTAGGAGCTGATGTACTTCGCCCATATAGCATGTGGATTAGTCTACTATTAGTTTTCATCTTTAGTGAGCAGACCAGTTCTAATGCTTTTTAAAATTTTAGCATAGGTGAGGTCTGTAGACTGACGCATGTTTTGAATGAGTTCTCTATAGTGAAAATGTTGCCAGAGATTAAAATTTCCAATGCTGCTGAAGGTATTGTGGCATTGCTTGTGTCCTAATGTTTTGAGAATAGGCTGACATTTTACTGGTGTTAAAAAAACAATGTGTTTTCCCCCAAACAGTTCTTCATAGTCCGTTTTCAGGACTTCTTGCATTCTGAGGTGAATTAAAACCAACATGAGGTTGGAAACCATGCTTAAATCCTCTATTAGGAACACTTTAATTTGTTTCAGAATTCTGCATATTTCAGTAGCAGCTTATGCTGATCATTTGTAGTATTCTATTTTTTTTAGTGTTCTACTGGAAGGAGCAGTAGTCAGTGTAAAGGTACACCACCTCCAACTCCTATGTTGTAGGCAGCTAAAACTGTGGGGGCTGAAATTTGCTAATTATTTGATTTAAGAACATTTTGCCATAACCAGCTTCACCAATTACATACAGGAGCATAGGTGTATATTTTTACAGCTACAAGTTTTAGTTTCATGTTTAAAACCATGTTCAATTTATTCAGTGACTTCTACATAAATGGTGAGTTGTTCATCATTCAGCTGTGATTTGAGCACAGACAAGTCATCTTAAAATTGTTTATATTGATAGATGGTATAGATGGTATTTTCTACCTCAGTCATGGCAATTTCTGCTTCATTTAGAATGAGTGGTTCTCCAAGTGGTCCTTGGCTTCCTTTAAGGGAAGGTTGGCTGCCCTCTTGTTGGTGTTCATTGAATGGGGTATGTGTGGTTTGTGCACTGGATGTCGTTGTCTGTGGTGGTAGGGTGTTAATGTTAATGTTAGAGGATATTTGTACCACCCACTCACTATCACACTAAAGTGGTCCCCTGGTGCTCTGGTGGCTCTGAAAAGGGAAGGGGGTGGGGTGAGTTAGTAGGACTGAGCAGGAAAAGTGCAAGAGAGCAATGATGTGCTGTTGGCTGCATCAGTTCGGTTAGCACCATTCGCTGAGCTTAGGTATTGCTTTTTGGTTGGTAGCCGTAGTGTTCTGTTGTGTGAAGCCATGTGTGATGTGTTTTGTTGTTGCAGTGTAGTGAAGTTTGTGCGGTTTGCTGTGCTTTAGGGGTGTGTTGTGTTTGGTTAGAGTTTGAGAGGTGTATGCAGAGGGTTAAATTGTTGGTGGGTTGGTTAGTGGCCTCACTATCTAGATGTGATACATGCTAAGTTCCAAATTCTTTCTAGATGTGGCACATGAATATCTCCACATTTCTATCAAGATGCAGCAGTGGCTAATATTCACAATCCTGTTTAGATGTGACACAAGCCAACATTTACAATCCTGTCTAGATGTGATGCAAGCTAATGTTCACAATTCTATCTAAATGTGGCACTCACAATATTCACAATCCTGTCTAGATGTGACGCAAGCTAATATTCACAATTATATCTAAATGTGGTACTGGCTATCATTCATAATCCTGACTAGATGTGATGCAAGCCAACATTTACAATCCTGTCTAGATGTGATGCAATCTAATATTCACAATTCTATATAAATGTGGCACTGACTATCATTCACCAACCTGTCTAGATGTGGCGCAAGCTAATATTCACAATTATATCTAAATGTGGCACTGGCTAATATTCACAAACCCGTCTGGGAATGACACAAGCTAATATTCACAATTATATATAAATGTGGCACTGGCTAACATTCACAATCCTGTCTAGAAGGGATGCAAGCCAACACTCACAATCCTGTCTAGATGTGATGCAAGCTAATATTCGCCATTCTATCTAAATGTGGCACTGGCAATATTCACAATCCTGCCTAGATGTGATGCAAGCAAATAGTCACAATTATATCTAAATGTTGCACTGGCTAACATTCACCATCCTGTCTGGATGTGGTGCAAGCTAATATTCACAAGTATATCTAATAAATGTGGCATTGGCTAACATTCATATTCCTGTCTAGATGTGGCGCAAGCTAATATTCACAATTATAACTAAATGTGGCACTGGCTAACATTCACCATCCCGTGTAGATGTGGCACAAGCTAATATTCACAATTATATCTAAATGTGGCACTGGCTAACATTAACCATCCTTCTAGATGTGATGCAAGCTAATATTCACAATTATATCTAAATATGGCACTGGCTAACATTCACCATCCTTTTCTAGAAGTGGCACAAACTATTATTCACAAATATATCTAAATGTGGCATTGGCTAACATTCATATTCCTGTCTAGATGTGGTGCAAGCTAATATTCACAATAATATACAAGTGTGGGACTAGCAAACATTCACCATCCTGTCTAGATGTGGAGTAAGATAATATTCACAATTATATTTAAATGTGGCACTGGCTAACATTCATAATCCTGTCTAGATGTGACGCAAGCTAATATTCACAATTATATCTAAATGTGGCACTGGCTAAAATTCACCATCCTGTCTAGATGTGGCGCAAGCTAATATTCACAATTTCATCTAAATGTGGTATTGGCTAACATTCATATGCTTGTTTAGATGTGGTGCAAGATAATATTCAAAATTATAAATAATTGAGGCACTGGCTAACATTCACCATCCTGTCTAGATGTGGAGTATGCTAATATTCACAATTATATCTCAATGTGGCACTGGCTAACATTCAAAATCCTGTCTAGATGTGGCACAAACTAATATTCACCATTATATCTAAATGTTGCACTGGCTAACATTCACCATCCTGTCTGGATGTGGTGCAAGCTAATATTCACAAGTATATCTAATAAATGTGGCATTGGCTAACATTCATATTCCTGTCTAGATGTGGCGCAAGCTAATATTCACAATTATAACTAAATGTGGCACTGGCTAACATTCACCATCCCGTGTAGATGTGGCACAAGCTAATATTCACAATTATATCTAAATGTGGCACTGGCTAACATTAACCATCCTTCTAGATGTGATGCAAGCTAATATTCACAATTATATCTAAATATGGCACTGGCTAACATTCACCATCCTTTTCTAGAAGTGGCACAAACTATTATTCACAAATATATCTAAATGTGGCATTGGCTAACATTCATATTCCTGTCTAGATGTGGTGCAAGCTAATATTCACAATAATATACAAGTGTGGGACTAGCAAACATTCACCATCCTGTCTAGATGTGGAGTAAGATAATATTCACAATTATATTTAAATGTGGCACTGGCTAACATTCATAATCCTGTCTAGATGTGACGCAAGCTAATATTCACAATTATATCTAAATGTGGCACTGGCTAAAATTCACCATCCTGTCTAGATGTGGCGCAAGCTAATATTCACAATTTCATCTAAATGTGGTATTGGCTAACATTCATATGCTTGTTTAGATGTGGTGCAAGATAATATTCAAAATTATAAATAATTGAGGCACTGGCTAACATTCACCATCCTGTCTAGATGTGGAGTATGCTAATATTCACAATTATATCTCAATGTGGCACTGGCTAACATTCAAAATCCTGTCTAGATGTGGCACAAACTAATATTCACCATTATATCTAAATGTTGCACTGGCTAACATTCACCATCCTGTCTGGATGTGGTGCAAGCTAATATTCACAAGTATATCTAATAAATGTGGCATTGGCTAACATTCATATTCCTGTCTAGATGTGGCGCAAGCTAATATTCACAATTATAACTAAATGTGGCACTGGCTAACATTCACCATCCCGTGTAGATGTGGCACAAGCTAATATTCACAATTATATCTAAATGTGGCACTGGCTAACATTAACCATCCTTCTAGATGTGATGCAAGCTAATATTCACAATTATATCTAAATATGGCACTGGCTAACATTCACCATCCTTTTCTAGAAGTGGCACAAACTATTATTCACAAATATATCTAAATGTGGCATTGGCTAACATTCATATTCCTGTCTAGATGTGGAGTATGCTAATATTCACAATTATATCTAAATGTGGCACTGGCTAAAATTCACCATCCTGTCTAGATGTGGCGCAAGCTAATATTCACAATTTCATCTAAATGTGGTATTGGCTAACATTCATATGCTTGTTTAGATGTGGTGCAAGATAATATTCAAAATTATAAATAATTGAGGCACTGGCTAACATTCACCATCCTGTCTAGATGTGGAGTATGCTAATATTCACAATTATATCTCAATGTGGCACTGGCTAACATTCAAAATCCTGTCTAGATGTGGCACAAACTAATATTCACCATTATATCTAAATGTCGCACTGGCTAACATTCACCATCCTATCTAGATGTGGAGCAAGCTAATATTCACAATTATATCTAAATGAGGCACGGGTCATTCATAATACTGTCTGGATGTGGCGAAAGCTAACATTCACAGTTCTATCTCAGTATGGCATAGGCTAATATTCACAGTTCTATCTAGTTATTAAGCTGGTTAGTATTAACAGCCTGGCATGATATGTTCGGAGGTTAAGTAGAGTGGCAGGGCTTCCAGAGTACAGTGATTGCTCTACTCCCCACCCAGACCACACCTACCTTGATGGTTGCTGCTGGTTGACAGCTGGCCCTGGCTTCCCCTGCTGACACCTGCAGACACAGTTTGGAGCTGCTAATGTAGGAGCCACCCTTTGCCTTGGGGCCCTTTGCTGCAGGGGATGCATGGGCAGAGAGCTGCCCTGGGAGCGTGTGTTAAGAATAGCGATTTAGCCAATCAGGGTGGTATAGGCGCCCCCTCTGTGTCTGAGGCTAGGTACAGCCGGATCGTGGAATGAGGTGTGAGTGTTAAGAATAGCGATTTAGCCAATCAGGGACCCCCTCTGTGTCTGAGACTAGGTACAGTCGGATCGTGGAATGAGGTGTGAGGAATGCTGATTCGCGCTACAAGCACTTTGCTGGGCTGTTGGAGGAAGCATATGGCTGCTTTGATTGTCCGGTTGAGCTCCCTGTTGGGTCCCTCCATGGTCCGCTGGCTGCTGAAGGCTATGGTGCTGTGCTCCTCTTTGTGGTCTCGGCAGGGCGGGTTCCTGGGGTGGCCACTACAGGCTATATGGTGTGTGTGGTGCAGGGTGAAGTCTACGGTGTGGAGCAGGATGGTTCATGTTTCCCGGATGTATTGGTTGCCGTCCCTGGGCTGATTACTGGGTCGATCGATCCAGACCCAGGTGCTGCAAGGGGAGGACCGCTAGGGCCCTGGTCTGCGTGTAGGGAGGGTGAAAGTGGGAGAGCATGCTTCTGGTGCCCCACGTTGAGCGTGGTGTGGAGTTCGCTGGGCACAATAAGTCCAGCCCGCATACTCCAAAGTGTCGCCAGGCTGGATCCACAGCTTATACCGCAGGGGATGAACATGGTGTACACCGACCTTTTGTCGGAACAGGGGTGAGCATTGTCATCACGGCGGGAGTGCCACAAGTCGCTACTCATCAGTATCCCCCGTTTTTGAGGGATCCGTGCTGCTGCTGTCAGGAAAGATAGTACGGGTGAAGCTACTCATCAGCGGCCATCTCAGAATCCCATGTAGCACATTTTCAAATGGCAGTTGGCGTGTGGAAATGTATATGCTGGCAGTACATCCATACTTGCCAATATGACCCATAGCAATATGAAGAAGTTTATGAAGTCTTTGTGTTTTTCTTTACATTTTGGGAGTTGTACTTGAAATCTTTCTATTCCAAAACTTGAAGTGCAAGCCCCAGAATGCACAGAAGAAACTAGGACTCGATAAGCACCTACAGATTGGAATGCGTGATGGAAGCAAGTATGCATGTATGAGAAAGCAAAGTCCTGGATACCTTGTGCTATTTAGTTGAAAGGAATAAGTCACCTCATATGAGTTGGAATTCACAGTTACGCATACACAGACAGAAGCCTACCCAGGAACAGCCCACCATTACAGAGGGCGGACCTAAGCACACTTTTCCCAGGAATCACATGGGCAATACAAGCAATTTCTAGCCTTGAGTTCAAAACACATGTCGGCTGACTGACTAAGACTATGGGACTCATTACAACTATGCCGGTCCGAAAACAATGGTGCCGGTAAACTTACCACCACCGTTGTTTTCCCGGATCAGCATATTACAACTCTGCGGGCGGGTGCCGTCCTGCCCGGCAGGTCAGACGAATTTGCCGTAGCCTGACTTCTGGAACCGCCGGGTTTGTAATCCCCTGGTGTTACCAGGAAGTCAGGCGCCAGTAAATCATTACGGGTCCAGTGGCAATCTGCTGGTAGCACCGGCACGGTTACCGCCAGACCCGTAATGAGGCCCTATATCTGTTTACTACTTTAATAAAAACCACTTGGGTTTCTAAATCAACGACTTTCTCGATATTAATCCTTTCATCTAAATAGCGCAAGATATCTGGGACTTTGCTTTCTCATTCTACCAACCAGGAGGTATGGGCTTCACCTCCACCCACCCGTGGCTATGCTGCTACCAACCCAACTCAACAAAATCTAGATTGAAGCACAAGCTCTGTTTCAATCTAGGGCCCATCTTCTCCTTGTTCTAGTCAGCATGTACTGTGAAGATAATGAAATGCCACACAGTAAGTGGCATTTACAAATGTTGGAGAAATGTTTTGCATCTGGTTTTTGTTCGTTTTACCAAGAAAGAAGTTTCACACAGTACTGCTGTAAATGTAAATGCTCCTAAAATGAAAGTTCAGGAGTACATTTCAAGTGTTGACCTGAGATGACAGGGTTACATGTGGAGTTTTTGGATGTGATTGGTGAATGGGTGTGTGACTGTTTGAAAGCAGCCAATGAGGGGCTGTTAAAAACATAAAAATAGAAATAGTATAAGGGCTGGCCTGTGCTATGGGGTCAGCGGACAACTTGGTAGTTTCGCGGACTGCACATGTCACAACCGGGTCTTTTAAGGATTCCTGGCATGGAAAGGGGACTGTAGGGATTAGCCAATGAGGTTTGTGGTTTACAGGAAGAGAGGGTAGCAGGTGTTTTGATTGTTGTGTGTAGGGAAGATGGATGTGGCTATTTCTATGAAAAAGCTCACGGTGTGGATGTTGGTAGATTATTGGATGAATAATTTGAAAGGGTACACTGAATTGCTTGGCATCTCTGGTACTATTGGATTGGAGTCAGTGGAGATTTGGTGGTATACAGGTTCTGGGCTAAACTGGGTGAGTTTACTATCATTTTGTAAGATTATGGCTCACTTTCAATGTCCAGATATTATTGTTGTGCATTGTGGAGGAAACGTTTGGGCTACCTTGCTCCATTATCTTTGCAGGTTGCATTAAAGGATCTGTTCCAAGGATTAATGGAACTATTTCCATGTGGAAAGATTATTTTTTCACAAATACATTAAAGGGAAGTATGGAGATGCCCAAATGTGTGTTGTGCAAAACTAAAAGAAGGTAGGCGCCATGTAAATAAAGGTGTATGTGCTTTTTTGAATCGTGTATGCATGGCATCGTTTGAAAATGAAAACCTCAAGTTGGATGGTGCAAACAATTTTTGGACTGATGGAGTGAATTTTACTGATTTTGGGAATCAGATGTTTCTTGTAAATATTCAAAATGCACTGAGAAAGTTTACCTGAAAAAGATATACAGTGCATATGAAAACATTTGTAAGTAGTTCCAGGAAATAAAATCAGAAAAGCATAAAAAAATAAAAAATGAAACAAATGCTCTTTTAAGAGTCACCATTGCACAATAATTGTTTAAATTAAGTGTAAACCTTCCCACCCCTTCAATTGGATGGTCTGTCCGTGGACATCACGGTACTCTGTAGACACTGCATGTGCCATCCAGGTATTTTAAGGATGCCTGGCAAGGAAAGGGGACTTTGGAGACTGCAGACAGTCATAGATGTCTGCGGATATCGGGGGATTAGCCAATCAGGTTTACTGGTTCTGGTGTACAAGAAGAGATGGTAGCAGGAGTTTTGTTTGGTGAGTGCACTGAAGATGGCTATGGCTATGTGTTTGAGGAAGCAAAGTGTATGGATTCTGGGAGACTCCTGGATCCATTTACTGAAGGTGTATTCTGAGCACTGTGGATTGTCAGAAAATCTTGGATTCAATGAATTCCAAGTTTCATGGTATAGAGTTCGAGGAATGAAGTGGGCAGAATTTCTCCCATTTTGTGAGAATATGGTTCACTTGAAGCATCCGTATATCCTTTAGTTCAATGTGGAGGCAACAGTTTTGGCAATGTTACCGGAATATCATTACGGTTTGCAATGAAGGATACATTTTGAAAGTTGATGGAACTATTTCCACATTCGAAAAAAAAAAAATCTGGAATAGCTCAGATACAAATGTGGATGTTATGAAATGTATTTTGTCCACAAATTGAGAAAGCAAGGTGCAATGTGAACAAAGTTGTATGTGCCATTTTGCGGGATGTTGGCATGACATCTTTTCATAATGAAAATATTAAATTTGATATTGTCAACATTTTTCAAAGAGATGGAATGCATCTAACTGATTTGGCATATCAGATTGTTCTTGAAAATGTTCAAAATGCATTTATGCAGTTTCTCTAAACACATACAATATGGATTCAAGTGTTCTTTAGAAGTTGCATTAAACAAAAATAAAAAATAGACACAAATTTGGTAGCACTTTCTGTGAAAGTTACAAAGAAATTACGTTCTCTAGAATATTTGTTAGTTTAGTACATAAAACAAAACAATCAAAAAAAATATATAAAAGACAAAAATAGAAAAAAAGGTTCTTTTAAGAGCCACCATTTTTGCATGAAAAGCAATTAAAATGATTTTCATTACCCCATCCCATGCCTGAAATGTTCCCGGTGTTTGCGGACTACCGTGCTGTCTGCAGACTATGCAGGCTGAAAAGGAACCTGTAATTTTTTTCAGTTCTATTTTTTAACTTTGAGAGTTGGCTCCTAAAAGAAGCGTTTTTTTCGTGTGCTTTTTTGATTTTGTATTTTTTGGGCTTTATTAGTTTTTTATTTTCAGGAGAGGCAAGGTAAGGTGGGCCAGGAAAGGACACGAAGGAGCATCAACCACAGAGAAGGCAAAGCAGTTGGACAGAGGAAGATGTTGGGCGGGCCTTAAATTTAAGGTGAGGGTAGTGTTTCTCATGCTCCTTGACCGCAGCCTCGAAAGCACTGTGATATGGCTCATCCTTGCAGATTGGTGCATCACAGTACAAACATAGTACTGTGACCCTCTTAAGGTAAGGTTCAACATCATTCTGTATGTACTGCGAGGTGGCCGCTGGGATCCTCTGCCCCACAGAAGTAGAATGTGTGGTGACAGGAGCAGTCGAGGAAGATGGGGTAGAGGCTGTCAACCTGTTTCTCCCTGAAAAAGGTACCACCCTTTCCACAGCACCCGGGTGGCTGGATCTGGAGTGGCAGCGCATGGAGGCGGTAGGAGTACAGCCCAGGTCTTCCATGACTGAGCACACTCAGTGCATCTATCCTTGGCTGCCCAAGCCTTTGGTACACCTCCAAAGGAGGGGGAAAACCACGGCACCAGGACTCACTCCAGGCGCTGGATGTGGGCATTTCCTCTACCTCATCTTTGTCTTCCTCCTCATCCTTTCTGCATCTTTCCAGGCCCTCCAGATGGTGGTTGTGGTGGCGGTGGGGGTGGCTGGGGAGGAGAGATGGGCATGAGCAATGCCATTTCCACCAAGATTGCAGCTTTCCCTAGTAGCTCTCCAAAGCAGGTGCTCTCTCCTAGACTACCAGTTTGAGAATGACGGAAAGTAATGGGTGGGTCCCTTCAGAGGAGCCGTTCGCAGACTGTGTAATTGACTGCGGATTACTGATTCGCAAATATACCTTGGAAAGTTGTAAAAAGTTACCAGATCAACTAATAAAGGGTCTAGCAGCTCTGGAATGGTAAATGTTCAACTTTAAGAACACCCTAGATTGGCATAGAATGCAGGTTTAAACTGTCCCTGGAGCATGAACACCTTTCACAGTCAGGCCTTCACGCCACATGGGTGTGGTCAAATGATGACCTCTAAGGATGTCCGTGGTGCTTATGGCCATCTGTGGACACCCATCAGGTGGGAGATGCAGTGTGCATGCCCGTGAGTGTCCTTAGAACAGGCGCACTGTCATACGAGAACAGATATGTCCGGACACGGTGCGATGTCCACGGACACCTCCATTTTGTAAATGGATACCATGGACAGTCATGTGGTCTGCGGACTATAAATTGTGGTTTTCAAAAAAAAATGATGAGAGAATAATATACAAGACATTTATAGTATAAAAAATAAATGTATTTATAAAAGAGATGGGGTTCGGAATGGGAAACGTAAATGTGAGAATTTGGAATTTCTGTGCAATGCTCATCAGAGGAGGGAGAGCAGAAATTAAGTTTCATCAAAGCATCCTTCATTTATATTTTGGGAATTTGATGGGGGTGAAGGCTGAGGAAAGGCGATAGGTGCAAGAAGGATAGTGATAATCAACATTTTAATAACATGATTTGTAACATAATTGGGAAGTTCCTTAAAGTCATTATTAAGTTTATCCAATTTTGCAGACAACATCATCATTTCATTATATACAGTTGGGGATAGAGATTGTCTTTGTGATTCTTGGGATTCTCCATAACTAATTGGGCGTGTTGTTTCTTCACGTAAACTATGTACTATAAGAAAAGAAGAAATTAGTGTTTCACTGAGGTATGTAGAAATTACATTATTTCGTTATATTAAAAGATGTATTGTTTATCATTAGAGATGTTATCATCACTAATTTCTTCTGTTGGAAGGTTTTCTTCCACCCACTCAAATGTGTTTGCCATTTCTGTTAAAATAAAAAAAATATACTATTTGTTTTTGAGAAATGTTTTCATAATAAATGGTAATAATAAAGAAAGATTTACAGTGTGTTTACTGTTTGGTGAGAGACTGTGTTGGAATAAGTAAGTGAGTCTCTATGAACAGTTGTTTTGAAGTGATAATATGAGGTGTATAGTTATGGTTTATGCTTGGTGCATTCCATTATATAGTGTTGTAAATAAAACATAATTTGTACATTTTGAAGTAATCATTTGTACAAAAAGGTATATTTGGGTGCAGTAAATATAAGTAATGTTGTGTTACGTATATGTGCTTGTTGATTGATGGGTAGAACATTTTCTGTTCTCCCCTGTACTTCAGGGCTTTGTGAATACTACCTTCTGTCCGCGGACTATCGAATTGTCTGTTGACTCTACAGCTGCTACATTGGGGGGAGTACAATATGAACAATTTTATAGCAAATTAAGGGTGCACTGGTAAAAATGTATGAAATTCAGTGAAAAAACGTTGTTAAAGGGGCATTATGGTTAAATTGCACCAATAAAAACCTATGAAATTCAGTGAAAAAACTTTGTTAAAGGGACATTGTGATTAGAAGTAAAAACCAATGCCCCCCCTCTCCAATTATGGTAAGCTAAGCAACCATAACTCACACCACCAGTGTGCACTGCTAAAACTAACACCCAGGACATCAAAGATGACATCTCACATGTCACTGATGACATCACATATGCAATTAATTTTGATGAAAAGTCCCTAAAAGGGGTTGTGTTTATAATGTGGCAACAAGATTCCAGGGCAGATTGGAAGACTTATTATGAACTACTTAATGTATTAAAGAATGCACTAATGTAAACAAAACGTTATAATGGAGTGTTGTTGTTAATACAGGACGTTAATCATACATGCAAATAGGCAATGCCTGCAACATGCACCATAAAAGTACAATATTTTTTAAGTGGTAATTTTGGATAATACAATAACGAATGTTGCTTTATCAGAGTTTTCAGTAATGTTAAACACTGAATAAATAGCTAATAATTCAAGAATTACCACACAGTTGTGTTAGTACAAGCAACGCATACAAAGATTCACATTGCCTACACATTAGAGGCACATACAAGGAAACTAAAGTAAGGAAGAAAGAAACAACAGCACCAAAAAATGTCAATTACATTAAAGTTCATCTTCATGTATACAAATGAATTATGTATTTGAGGCTTGCTTATTGTCCTGTGTATGTGGACCATGAGCTAAGACCAAACTTTAAGGAAAGTACTTTAAGAACATACAACAAGGTTAACATCTATATACATAGCAACTTTTGAATTTTCATATTCTGACTGTCAGTGAACAAAAAGACTTGGTCTAGATTTGTTAGTGAAAAAAAACAAGTGGCGTGGATATGTGATGTCATCAGTGATGTCATCAAGGACATGTGTGATGTCATCTTTGATGTCCTGGGTGTTAGTCTTAGTAGTGCACAGTGGTGGGACAAGTAATGGTTGCTTAGCTTACCATAACTGGCACATTTTGGAGGCTTTTTGGTTTTACTTGTAACTATAACATCCCTTTAAGAAGGCTTTTCACTCTTAAAGGGATGTTATGGTTAAGTTACACTAATAAAAACCTAATAAATTCAGTGAAAGATCTTTGTAAAAGAGATGTTATCCTTACAAGTAAACC
Organism: Ambystoma mexicanum; assembly: GCF_040938575.1. NCBI lineage: Eukaryota > Metazoa > Chordata > Amphibia > Caudata > Ambystomatidae > Ambystoma > Ambystoma mexicanum. The sequence continues at coordinate 886,980,652 of NC_090929.1, forward strand.
CAAGAAATTCCCCATTTATAATAACCTATGCAACCATAACTCATGCCAACACAATGCACTGCTAATGCTCACACCCAGGACATCAAAGATGACATCACAAGTGACATCATCAATGACATCACTGATGACATCACATATCTGGGGTGGTTGTTTTTGTGACAGTATTAATTTGAAGGTGAGGACTTCATGTGATTATACTGCATTGAAACCATACTACACATACTATAAATGTACTGTGCATGTAGTGCTTGACCTCGTGATATATTCTGAAGTTCATTTCCCTATGGTTTGCCTGCGGTCATAATGCATATACAGAGAACAAGAAGCAGGTCCTATGCAGGTAATACATTTTTTAAAAAATGTGATAGGCTTAGACTTATCAATGTACTACCTAAACATAGCACCTTAAGAATTCTTTAGTTCTGTGATCCATACAACATTAATTGTTTCTCTTTATGTATTATTTGATGGCTGTATTCACAAAAGTAATTCAGTACAAAGTTTATTTTCCAATAAGAACCTTTTATGGACATGGAGTGGTTTATTGCAAGGCTACCTAACACCTTGGATGTGTTGTAAATGGCCTTGTAAGCAGTACCCCTTATACAGACGCTCCATTTGCATTATCACACAGTAGTAATAGCATATGTGATGTCATCAATGATGTCATTGATGATCTAATTGGTAATGTCATCTTTGACGTTCTGGGTGATAGTGTAAGCAGTGCATGGTGGTGGTGTGAGCTATGGTTGCAAAGCTTAACATAACTGGGGAATTTCTTTTTAAACATTTTTCTTGTAACCATAACATTCATTTTAACAATGTTTTTTCACTGAATTTGATATGTTTTTCTTACTGCAAATTAACCATAACGTCCCTTTAACAATGTTTTTTCACTGAATGTCATAGGTTTTTCTTTCTGCAACTTAACCATAACGTCCCTTAGTAAAGTATTTTCTGTAAATGTCTTAGGTTTTTATTAGTGAAAATGTTTTATGATGATACGTCACTGTATATGTTATTAAGAATTCCTCTTTTAACATATATGAAAGAACTATAAACCTCCTTTAACAAACATATTTTTTGCAACGCTTTCTGATGTTTGTTGTAAACAGCTGTGCATGCTGGCGATGCAAGTCATAGTTGAATTGCCTTGGGCATGAGGCTCGACCATGGCCACAGCCCCAACCAACTACCCCTGTTATTCACTGCACTTACCCTACATCCTAGTTCAGTGTCTACTGTACCATCATAATGTGACCAATGGCCAGTTTCCATGGCTTGACTATTCTCCACAATCCATGGGGAATGAGCTTTGGCCATGCCGCATGTCCCAAGAAGCAAATCAGAGTAGATATTTATCCTTGCTGAGGGCCAGGCACACTGCCCAGGCAGCAAAGTTATATCACTATTTTTTGTACTTACATTTTGGCACTTTGGAAAAAATAAAACACATGATAGATTTGCAAAACTATGCTTTGAGGTCCTTGCTGATTCTCATTGCGCAAGTTTGCTGCAATCCTGTCCAGCACTTTAGGCTGTAGCCATGAGCAGAATTTGTTTTTCCCATTCAACTATAAGCCAATTTCAAAACACCTTGCCACATAGCCAGTTTCTGGTGGCCAGGCCCACTTTAACCCCACTGCCGGTCCCTCATGGTCATGGCCAGTGGCCAGATTGTCCAGTTCTTCATGACCCGGACATTCTGGCCACTCCCCATGGCCACAGGCTATACCTCAGTCAACAAAGCTATATCACTATTATTTGTACCTACATTATGACACTTTTCAAAAAATAAAACTCAGACACATTTGCGAAACCATGCTTTACAGTCCTTGCCAATGCCCCTTGCACAAGTTTGCTGCAAATTCGTTGATGTTCTATTTTTTGAAAAGTGTCAAATGTACATACATAAAATAGTCCTATAACTTAGCCCCCACTTGATAAAATCCATTCAAACTTTGCACAAACATTCAAGGATGGGTCTATAATCTTTTTGTAAACTTGTATGCTGATTTGTCGAAAGGCATCAAATTGATAAGCCATTCAAACATTTTAGAACCACCCTCTAATTTTGCCCCATCTTGGAAAAACAGAACCAACCTTTGCAGAAGCATTCCAACTTGGGTCTAAAATGATATTTCCATTCACCTGCACACTGGTATCCAGCGTGGTGCTGTGTGGTCTGTAGATATGTGTTCACCGGGCCTATGATTGTGAAGGGCACATGTGGCACATGTGGGCGCCATGCCATCTTAACATGTGGGGATCTGGCACACTTAAGTCTGTACTGCTTGGTGAACATGATGACATTCACTCGCTAGAATCGTGGTTGACAGGTGAGTGGCTGTGTGTGTGATGTGGGAAGAGGCATGTCTCTGAGGGATATTTGAGTTTGGAGTACATGGGTCGACTGCTTGATGTTCGTCTCTGCAGGGATGATGGCAGATGCACATGCCAGGCAGCAACATAGTGACTAGATTTCATGCGCCCACCAGTTGGATCTTGTTCCAGATGTGCAATCTGGGGTTTAGTTGTGCTGGTGTTTGGAGTGCTGTTTCAATTTCGTTTTTGTGCTTGGCCCAGCCAGTAGTCCATCTTTCTGGCACCTTGCATGGGTGGTTTACCTGTGGAAGCCATTATGTGGTTTTGTGCCACTCACTCACTGCATTGTTCAGCGGATATTCCACTTAGTGTTTGCCTGCGCAGAGGAAGTGTTCTGAGCATGCCAGTCATCTTTGGGTCTTTTGAGTGTTTGGAATTTGCGCCACAATTTATTTGGGAATCGTCTTCACCTGCAAAATTAATCTTAGGGTTTGCGCAAACACTTTGCACTTTTTTGTGAGTCGGCCCCATCTGTCTTGTTGTTGCTAAACTGCATATCCCTGTTTGACTCCTGTTCTGCAAGTTAACTCTGTCCATCCCTACTCACCCCTCTTTTCCTCCCTGTCCAGCACCCCTCTTTTGCTCCTCTCTATATATTGTGTTAACCTGGTTTTGCCTCATAACTGCTACGAAGAGTTCTGTTGCCTTTGTAAGCGCATACGTAAGCGCGTACAGAAACCGAGAAAGATAACAGCAATTTCATGAATTACACACATATAATTTAGTTTTCGGAGAAAAGGAGATTTGTTTCATTCTCTCCCTTACTCGTGTAAAATATACTGACTTCTGAAAAAGGAAGATTTATGAACAGATTAAAAAAGTTACTTCCTGCATATATTGTAGTGAAGACACTACTGGGCAGCAATGCATTAATTGAATAAAGAAATAAAGAAATTATTCAACAATAGACTTTGCGTGAAAAGGGCATTTGTATGACTCACAATTTACTCAAGCATTCCCTGCATGACAGCACATTTTTATTTATCTATTTAGAAGTGTTATATAGCACATTATCGGGGTATTTGAGACAGCACATGGCACATGAATTTCTGCTACTGTGATTTATACAGTGCACCGCTGCCATTGTCATGGTCTCCAGGTGCTCTGGTGGATCTGAAAAGGAAGGAGGGGTGGGAGGGCTTCGTTAGTGGGATAGAGATGGAAAGCGTAGAAAGCTTTCATGTGCTGTAGTGAGCTTCAGTTTGGAAAAACTGGTCAAGTGTGCTGGGTTTGTTTTTAGTTGGTGAGGGTTAGGTCATGTTTGTAGTATGAGTGTGTGTGTGTGTGGGTTGATTTCTGTGTAAATGATGGTTAAATATTCTTTGGCATGTTGTGTTTAGTTGGATGTTACGGATTTTCCATTGGTTGACAGATTCAGGTATATTCTCCAGATGAAGGGAATAGATTTCCCGAAACGCGTTGAGAACATCGGCTTTCTTGAAAAATAAATGTTTGCATATTTATGATAGGTTATTTATAACACGCTGAATACTCAAAGGTTTGTAAGCGTGGACCCAGAGATGGAACCTGTGGTGCTCTGTGTCGTCTTGCTTCCAAGTGAGCATGTTGCCCCAGAGCTATCCTCCCTTCTTATGAAGAATCCGCTCCCACAACCTCACCTGCTACAACTATGCCGATGACACTAAGATCATTTTCAAGATCCCTTACTCCAACTCCTCACTGCTACCTGACCTGGCTGCCTGCCTCTCAGAAAGTGACCACTGGATGATGTCCAACCATCTCCCACTCAAAGCAAACAAAACCTGAAATTCTAATATCCAGCCAAACTGATATCCTCACCCAACCCACACCCTGGACTCCTTCCCTTGATCCCCTGCCCACAGCTTCACCCACAGTAAATAACTTAGGATGCACCCTCAGTTCATACCTTTCCCTCTCCCACATCAATGCTGTCTCCAGTTGCTGCCACTACTACCTGCGCATCCTTAGGCGCATCTTGCCTTATCTCTCCTTCCCTCACAGTGTCTTGACAATCGTGGCCATCATTCTCTCCCGGCTAGACTATGCCAACTCTCTCTACCTAGGCACCCCCTCATACCAGCTCAACAAGCTCCAATGGATCCAAAGGTCAGGTGCACATCTGCTCCTCGCCCTCACGCCTAGGTAGCACACCATGCCTGCACTCAGGGCACTGCACTGGCCCCCCTTCAGCCAAAGGGCCACCTTCAAAGCCATGTGTATCACCCACCAGGCCGTCCACAAGAAAGGCCCAGAATTCATCCAGACAAAGCTCTCGTCATACCAACCTAACAGAACCGTGAGATCTGGCAATGCTCGGCTTCTGGTGGTTCCTCCATTCAATACCAACATATTAGGAGGAACCTCTTTCTCGGTTCTATCACTGAACGTCTGTAAATTCCCACCTGCTGGACCTCCACCTCCAGGAGAACCACCTTGCCTTCCGAAAAGCCCTAAAAAACCTGGCTCTTCCCACCTTCTCCCTGTTCCGCCGAAGTGTGGGGATTGCAGAGTTCTGCCTCTACTGGGCTCCAACATCCCAGCCAGTCTCAGGTTACATTGCCAATTTCAGTTTTAGGCAGTCAAGGTGGCAGGGAATGTACCGCACTGTGATGGGTTGTTGGGGTTTGGAAATGTGTCACACTTAGATGGATTCTTGGGGTTAGGGAATGTATCGCATTTGGAAGACTGTTTGGAGCAGGAAATGCATCAGTCTTGGATAGACTGTTGGGGTAGGAAATGTGCACTTGGACTGTTGGGGGTAGGAAATGCATTGCACTTAGATGGATTGTTTGGGGTAGAAGAAGTGTTTGCACTTGAATGTGTTTTGGGGGTGGACAGTGTGCTGCACTGGATGGTTCCCATGACATGCATTGAATTGCAGTTATGATGAACCTCTGGGCAACGAGGAGCACTTGGAGAATTGCAGAGGATAATCCATTAGGTCAAATTTAGCCAGGCTAAAATGCAGCGGTCCTCTGTCCACTGGCTTGGCACATATTTTCATACTCTGGAAGCGTTAGCTCTTGCATCACACTAGAATGATGGTGCAGATAGCCTGCTACCACACACAGTAGAACTGTGATGGTTTAAACTGTATACTGCACCTGGAGGGAGCAAGCAGGTTGTTCCTGGTTCACACTCATTAGAATTATGAGGGTTAAACGAGAAGAATAGCGTAGTGCTTAGCCAGTGTATAATCACACTGAATATACAATCCCCTAACATTCTATTTCTAAATGATGGAAGAATGTAGCTAGTGCTAAGATTATTGGCAAAAGCTTTCACTCCATGCTTATGGAACTTGAGCCAAATGCACAGCCACAGACCCACTTGCATCTGCCATCACACACCACTCAAACACTTTGCACATCACCTCTGCCATAAGAATGCAGCTATTTTCCATGGCAAAAATGGCAAAAATGGCAAGAATGTGATATATAGATGCACACACAATAATCCTCTCTCTCTGATACCCTCTAGACTGCCTCTCACCACCCATCCACATGCCAGTTCGACATGGGTGGCCAGCAGGAACTTGGCCTCCCCTCCATAGCTCCGTACTGGCCGATATGCACACAGGCATACTAGCACTTCTCAATTTTTCCCTTATCTGGTCCTAGGTCCCCAAGGGTGTTCAACCTATAGCACGTTGGGACCATAACAATGGTTAAATGTGCTCTACAAATTAAAACAATACAATACAAGAAAAGTGTATGCCTTTTGTGATGGTTTTAGGTTTCTGCTGTGGTAGAGATATGGGTGAGTTTTGTTTGGTGTTTTAGGGTGAGTGTACAGGATATCGGAACATTTTTAGTTGGGCTAGGTAGTGATGTTAGTGTTCTGTGACCTTCTATGTAATGGTTATGTTGGACTGGCATTGTTATTATCTTTCTATCATGGTTTGTGTTAAAATGCTTTATTACGTTGGGGTATCCATGTTTTGGTTCATTACGTTTTGGTTGTTTTGGGTGTTTCTCTTGTTTTGTGTTTGCTGTTTCCCTTCATCAGTGTTTCCTCTTTAGTTCCGTGAGTTAAAGAGCCTCGTTTTAGCAATTTCCTCAATGTTAGGTAGTCTTCTGTTATACCGATTTCCATCAGGAGTGAATTCCAAAGTTTTGCTGAGATACAAGAGAATGCTGATCCAGCAGATTTCCGCTTTGTGTATAGTTTTGGGTTAAGGCTAATGTTGTTGCTGGATCTTACTGTTCGGTTTGGTTTGTAGATGGAAATCTTTCGCTGTATGACTGTTGCTCCTTGGCTATGGCCTGCTCTGTGGGTTATGCAAATGGTTTTGAAGAAACATCTTTTGTTGATTGGTAGCTAATGTAGGATTCTCAGTGCTGTTGTGATGTGTTTGCGCTTAGTGAGTCTGAGGAGCAGTCATGCTGCTGTGTTCTGTATTGATTGTAGTTTTTTGGTAAGGTAGTCTGGCATTCTGAGATAGATGCTGTTGGCATAGTCTATTCTTGACATGACATGGGAGATGATAGTTCTATATGGGAAAGGGAAGAAAGGTAGTGTCCACTTGATTGTGTGTAGATGGAAGAAGCACTTCTTTACTACTGATTTGACTTACAGTTAGAGTGGTTTTCAGTGTGGATAAATATTCTGAGGTTTTTATGATGGCCACAGGTGCACATATGTTCCCCATACCTTACAACCCAGTGTCTCATTCAGTCATCTGATGATAATGTTGCAGCATTTAAGGCTGTGCTTACAAGACAGCCAAAACCGTGATTGTTTCCAAATATCTTCGGTCTCTATGCTCAGTGCTTACCTTATGGGGGAGTTCAGCCACAGCACTTATTTCTGAGCCCTGCCACTTACTCTACCATCCTCAGTTTGATTACGTTGTGGTGATTTTGAGTAACGTTATTATTCTTACTATCAGTCAGTTGTAGCCACATGAAAAGCAATAACAGTGTAAGCTGGACCGTGTCACTGCTTCATGGGCTGGCTCATTGTTATTGATGAACCTAATTACCCAGATGGGCGGGGCAGGCTGGTTATCCATTTTAATGGATAGTTGGAAGGTGACAATGCTGGGCACTCATGCTGTCCATACCTGAATGATATGCCAGTCATCCTGCATAACATTAGTGCACCTTCATTATTTCAATAACCAGGAGCACTGCCACAGCATGGTGGGTTAACAACAACATGACATCTGCAAGCAGCCCCAACACAGTGAAAAGGCCAGTGAAAAGGCTACAACAGAGAGGAGTACCTGTCACGAGTGCCTGCTGCAGCATTTCACAGGCCAGTTCACCAGTTCAGTAATGATTTTTCCTGCATTTGTCCATCAATGTACCATAAGAGAAAAGCATGTTTGCTCTTTTTATGTGGATGGATGGTGAACATGTTCCCCTTCTCTAGAATGAGAGGAGCAACATGGCAGTTATGAGGTGTTTATAGAAAATACATTTTATTCAGAGACACAACTAATATGTTATTTTAATTTCTATCTGAAAATCGCACATCTGCCATAATCCGGGCATCCATGACCCTCAATGAGCCGGGGGTGGGGGGGAGCTTGCAGTTTTAACCCTAAATATGGTGACACTGTAGGGAGCAGCAGTGGGTGATGTCAACAGTGGGCAGGGAGCTGTCAGCACTCATCACTATGTGAAAGGCGTGCTAGACAATACTTGGGCCGTGGCAGTTACTGTTTTTTAATTAAAGCACTGACTCTACTTCTGTATGTGCAAAAAGTTATTTTTATTTTGAATGCAGAACATTACTTTCAGTATAAACACTGCCTTCCCGGTGCTCACACCTGCCACCTCCACCCTCTCTGAACTAATCTGTATTTTAGCATCACAGATCCTGGCAGTCCTAAATTGTAACGCATCTTATTTTATAATTCTATAGAGAGACATCATATTTGCAGGAAACACTGGCTACGCTTACATTCCCATAACATCAGCTTTTTTTTATTGTTGCTAACCTGATTCCTTTTGCTGAATGTCACATTGTAGGTTTTATGCTTCATCAGGGAAAGGTAGGAGATTATCTAGGCTGTCCATAACATCAGGAAGAGACAGGCATCGTCTCGTAGCATTTACCCTTACACATTCCCTAGACAGAACAGGACAATGTCAGTCTGCAGTGCCATTGCAATCCCACTATACGGGGCTGAGGCCTTTATTTAGACTAAAAATAATTCTCAGCCAGGCTTTTGAAGACCATAAGAGGTCCCTGATTGCTCTGCTGGGACCCAGACCCTGATGGCATGACGTGCGTCCTGCTTTGTTTTGCACTCCTATGCGCCAAACCACCCGGCCTACCCACACACACACCCACACACAATTGCACCGTGAACCAATGTTTGTTATAATTTGGTGCATTATGACACATCATCAATAAAATACAATACATTTTTAGAGGCGGTGTGAGAACGGTAAAAGTGGCCCGGGGACTAATCACGACAGTGGTAGGTTTGGCTGCAGTTTTTTGAGATACCCAGTATCTGACTAGGGCATGGCCAGGTGTCTAGTCATGCCCATGGTGTGTCCCGCTGTGAGTAAAGCCATCTCCCCAGGGCATGGAAGCAACAGGCCGACTGTTGTGTGAAAACAGTGGTCCTACGGGCCTAGCAGATGAGGGACCTCCTTCTCCCTTATTGCAAAGACTTTTGAACGAGTTCATTCTTTATATAATGTCATTGTTATTATTACTAATTGCTGTTAACCTATTAGATGTGTTGATTACTGTTCTTAAATTGGTTCCTACTAGTTTGAACACAAACAGTGGTTCTTTCAGAAAACATTGCTCAGTGTCCAGATCTCTATTAATCATTGAGCAATGTTTAATACATTTTTTATTGTGCACCTAATGGTCGAAATATGTTACGGATGTTGATTGAGCATCTCGGGCTACTTTGGTTGCTTGTGATAATAGTTTGTGATACTCCAATGTTGATGCATTCATGATGGTGATAATCATAAAGATTTTGACAATTTTCTTTAAACTGATTATTTGGAAATTGGCTAGCAGCAGATTTTTGATCATTTTCTTCACTTTTTATTCTCCTTTATACTTTGAGTGCACCAAGGGCCTGATTCATAGAATGTTTTGCGTGCTGATAAGTGGCTTCACACACTGATCAGCACTCAAAACACACTTCAGCGATTCATGAAACAGACTTTGCAAGCCTTTCCGTGGCTTTACGCGGGTGCATCACGTCGTTGTGTGAAATCGAGCGCTGTATGCGAGACTCCACGCAAAGTTTGGGATGGGCCTTTGCAAGGAAGTAAATAGCAGGCGGAACATGCATATTCCCCATGCAGAATGCCCTAAACCCGCAGGAAAAGATACTGACAGCACTCCATTTCATAGCCACAGGCTCCATTCAGTGCACCACAGCCATAGTTGGTGGCATATCTTAGACCACACAATCCAGCTGTCTCCACCAGGTGTTGGCCTGCAAAACATAACGTGCGTGTGTGCGTAGGCCCATACACATTCCCTGCACACTGCAAGAAAGGCAGAAAGTGTTCCAGGAGTTCTATGCTGTTGCATATTTCCCACGTGAACTCGGAGTAATATATTGCACACATGTTGCGCGATGCCCCACCCGATTGAAGGAGCACATTTACTGCTACTGGAAGCACTGGCATTCCATAAATGTGCAGGTCATCTGCGATGCAAATGGAGTCATCATGCAAGTCAATGCCAATCTTCCTGGTAGCACACATGCAGCTACATTTACCGCCAGTCACCACTCTACCGCCCCAGGCATCTAGAAAATATGGCAACACCTGGCTCATTGGCAAGAACTTTGCGTCACATTTCCGCTCCCTTGACCACTCTGGTGGATATGCCCCACCAGTAGTATATAAAATCATCGTGGGAGCATGTGTCCTGCACAATGTTGCCACATGGCATGGCATACCAGTTGATATGTAGGAGGGTCATTGCCCTCAGCCACAGGCACCACCCTTGCACTTGGTTGGCTGAAGGGCACAGGGAGAGACTGCACACAATTTGCTTGTTCAAACATAATTCTCAGCCCCTGTGGAGCACACACAGTGAAGCCACATCCCTGGTGCCATTCATTGATGACTTGGGGCCAATCCTACGTGTTCATAAAAACACCCTGAGAATGAGTGTTTGGGAGAGGCAAACTGTGCGTGGCCATAAGCATAGAATCAACTGCAACAAACACCCTGCTCGTCCAATAGGTCAAAAAGGGGCTTGCCCACAGACCTCTACTACTGTCAAAGATAAAAAATTGTGTACCTCAATTCAAGAATTATTCTGGTGTAATCCCATCCATTGTATATGCACTTTCCATAGGGCCATAAGCTCAGACCGTTGCTTGAACGGTGTATCTAAAGGTGTCCGGAGGGAGGAAGGGCTTGACTTTTAGCAGGAGGGAGAGCTGATACCAAGCTGTCTCAGTTTTCTTAGTTATGTGTATCTTGAAGGAGAGGTGTTTGTCAATGTGGAACACGAGGGACTTGATGCAGGAGGTGATCTTGGGTGTGAATCCCTCAGAGGTCATAGTTGATACCCGTTCTATATGTCTGGGTGTTCGGTGTTGTTGGTGAGGAGAAGGAATTAGGTCTTGGAGGGGTTGAGCTTCAAGTATGCACTAGACATACAAGACTGGGTCAGGATGCCTTGCTGGAGCGGCACCAGGTTTCCTCTTGTTTCCTGGTGACTCTTTTTCTGAGGTTGACTTCTTCAGTGTATCAGGGTGCTGACGGTTTTGGTTTGCAGGGCTTTGTTTGAGAGGCACGTGTTGGTCGATGGAGGCTGAAAGGGTGGCGTTGAGTGCTTCCAGTAGAGATTCCCAGTTTGGTTGAGGGTGTTCGGTCAATGTAAGGTATAGGTTGGGGAGGTTTTCTATGAGGACTTCCACTGGGAATTTCTTGAAGGACTTGAACGTTTGTCTTCTGGGTTTCTGCTACGTGTGCTTGACTGGGGTTATATGCAGGATGTTGAAAGGCACGACTAGGTGGTCAGACCAGTTAAGCGGGAGAGGAGAGCCGTAGTGGAGGGGAGACACTGAGGAGATGATTAGGTCGAGGATGTTACCCTTCTCATGTGTTGGGTCTTTTGTGTGCTGTGTGAGGCTGAGGGTGTCAAGAAGGCTAAGGAGAGCTTGCTTCATTGTTTTGATGGCATTGTTGCCTGGGAGGTTGATGTTGCCCAAGAAGATGTTGTTGGTGTGCGTGAGGGACATGGTGGTGACCAGGTTGGTGAAGTCTCTGATGAAGGTATTGTTGGCTTTGAGTGGTCTGTACATGAGATGACAGGTGACTGTGTCCATTGTGGAGAGCAGGAAATGGCAAGAGAGGACTTCGAAGGAGCCAATGTTGTTGACATGAAGTCTAGCGCAGGGCCACAAGGTCTTGTGTATGACTGCAAGGTCTCGGCCGGTCTTGTTCAGCTGGTCTCTGTGTTAGATGCTGTAGCCATCTGAGACAAGGATGTCTAGGATGTGGCTGGAGGTGGGTGCCAGCCAGGTCTCAGTGATGGAGAAGGCATCAAGGTCGGGTGTAGTGATGAGCTTGATCATTTCTGCTGCATGTGTGATAGCTGATCGGACGTTGGCGAGCATCAACTTCTGTGTTGTGGATGGTGAGGGGGTGTTGATGGGCTTGAGGCTGATGTGGGTGAGGTTGCTGCATTGCAGAGTCCATGCCTTAGAGGAGGGGCAATGTCATTGACATTGGCGTTGCCTGGTGATGGTGCGGATGACCTGTGGGAACAGAGGGAGAAAACAAATGTCGGCACATACTTACCTTTGTCTGAGAAGGTGTTCCGGCACTGGATTCTCCTGGTCCAAACAGGAATTGCCATTTTCTTCAACTGCCCTTCACTTCGAACACCTGGGGGAAAGACACCCTTCATCTAAGAGTAACAAGGAAGAGGCAGGACTAAGAAAGTGGGTGGGGTTTATGCCAGGTGACCTAGATCCAATTGCACCTGCTTACCAACTGCAGAGGAAAGAGGCTGGAGGGCTGCTTAAGTAGGGAAAAAGGGCATGAAAAGAGGAAGACACCAACAGTTTAAGGTGATTGATAGGTGGGTTGGGCTTAGGCCAGGTGACCTAGATCAGCTTGCAACTGCTCACCAACTGCAAGAGAAAGAGGAAGGAGGGCTGATTAAGTAGGGACAAAGGGCAGGAAAACAGCAAAGCGCAGAGCCAGTCTTTGCATAAGGCTGTGCAGACGGCTGCCTGATGTGCCATCCTCTAGGGGGCACCAAGAGGATCAACACACACACTGCTTTGTGAGGCATTTTGCATCATTTAAAGTAATAAAGTAGTATGTACACTGTGTACGGCAGTAATGTTGCCTATGTAAAAAAAAGAAAAAGTGCTACTCGAATTTGACATCAGACAAGAATGAGAGTGATAGCATTGTCTGATTCACTGCATGATGCCCGGGCCCTGGCTGCTGCTGCTGTCCAGCAAGGCAGACAGTCTAGAACCACATGTGAAGTGGGAAAAGTGAACAAAAGGCTCCCACCAATCCCCTCTCAACCCTGGCCTAGAGGATCACGGCCCAGACACCCGCCACGAGAGGAGTTTGCCCATCTCCCAGACGACCAAATACCCTGGTACAAGAACATACGGATGTGCCCACTCGCATGCCCACCCGCATGCCCACCAGCCTGCCCTGCACATGCCGACACCTGCGGCATGGATGAACTCGACTAAACCATCCAGAACCAAATCAACACATCGTTAGAGATGCCATGACGACCTAGCTAACGGTCAGCACACTCGTGCAACATACACACCGGACACTCCCACACCAATCCACACAAAGAACATACTCAGTGCTATGACGTAGGCGACGGACACACCCACGGACGTGCATCTTTATTATTTTTAACATAGGCTTTTCAAATGCAGAAACGCAAGACGCATAATGAACTTATCTAAAAAGGCTTGCTCACGCTTCTTCTAAAACCATGTACCATAATGAGAAATATAACGGAGACACGATACTGGGGATAGAGCAATATGATGCCATAACCTAAAGCGCTCTGCATCAAATGGTTCCACCTATGCACCAGGCCCAAGTAGGCCGCAAGCAAAAGCTTCCATGAACATTAAATGAGCAAGGGTTCGGTTGCTGACCCTGCAGAATGAGCCCAGTGAAAGCAGACAGTCAAGGGCACAACGTTGCAAACTCTCATTCCGCAAGCCGACGCCAAGGTCGCACCTGCAAGATAAGCCAGGCACACAGTGAGAAATGCAATATTAATTGTGCAGAATTCTGCCTCACGTGACCAAGCCGAACTTGATAGGGTGCCAAGCCCAGGAGGAAGAAGGCGTCTGGATCCCCCGTCTCAAGACACAGGCAGATACAATTAAGCGACTCAATAGACATCTGCGGCGGTGGGAGTAGTCGGCCTTCCTGCTTATGAATAAATCCTCACATTGTCTGCACATACCCATAGTGAAACATTGTTACAAATGACAGGTGCACCGCGAGCTGGGAACAGCGATGGTCCCAGACTGGGGGGCTCGCGGGTGAACCAATCAGGACATGGGACCCTTATCACTGACGCCATTAACATTGACCAATCCTCAGGGGTCTTCATGTAACAATTTTTATGTATCAAACTGAAGGGACAACCCAAGTATACCACCTGACTGACCCTTAACCAATAACCACATCCTCTATACGTATGCTATACTAACCCTACCACTCGGGGAACCAATCCAGAGTGGCGATAGGTTTTTTGCTAATTTCGCTAAGGTGACGCAAGTAGCGAGTCATGCTAAGGTAAAAAGGGCCTGCGAGCCCCACGATGCTGAGAGAGTGTCAGGACGGACGCGTACGATCCTTGGCCATCCCTGCCGTTTAGTTTAATAAACAGCAGAATCACCTTGCTTCTTGCGTGTGTCTCATACTCTATCTCTTTGGGATATACGGGAGGAGTTGGGGCCTCCCTGCCCGGAGGTCCGCGGACGGCCCAGCCGGCCCCGGGAGAATTTACCCCCCGACACATGCTTATCTAAATGAGGTCTTTCGTTCTTCTCAACCTTTGCAAACTCCAACAGATCTTGGCTGGGCATTGGACACGTTCTTTTACTCCAGAATTTTAGAGTGAGCCTTTCTTTTACACCAACTCTTTAGTGAGACAGTGACAGACATAACATATGCAAGGGAAAATGAAGGCTTTGTGGCAAAGGGGTCATTTGTAATAGGGAAGCAAAAACCAAGTAAAGCAAGCAGAGCTCTAAAGTTTGGGTAATGCTGCATGGGCATCCCACAAGCGAGGCAGGGTAACTGCTGTTCCCATCGGCAGCTGGGAGAGGGGCAGCCCCAACCCCCCGCGCCTGCTCCTCTCCTTCCCCCCCAGCTACGGAGACACGCAGTTTCGGCGGCACAAAAGCCACGGAAGGGTAAGGTGCGAACAGTCATCGCAGCCTTCCTCCAAACAGCAAGGCGCTAAGCGCCATAAGGAAACAACCATCAGGCAGGGCCCAGGTTCAAAGATCTGCCCCCACCTGGTGGTCAGACAGACGGCTATCCGGCAGGGGGCTGCGACAACAGCGGCCCCCACCACATACACAACAAAGACCCAGGGACTCCCTAGGTCCTATAAATGAGAGCAGCATGCTCAGAGTAAACACAATCTGTTTGTGGACCCTGAACTGGGACACAAGCAAACAGGAGGTTCACTGTTTACTCAGTTTCTTCCAAATCTTCTTGCTTCTTTAGCAATTCTTGAAGTTCGCTGTACATCGCAGTGTCTTTTTCCTTCCTGAACATTTTACTGTTCAAATCAATTGCAACGCAGTTTTAACGAAGGAAGAAACGACAACCGAACGGCCAGCGCGGATGCTGTCAGCTTCAACAATTTTCGGCATAGATCGAAAAAACGAGCGGTCAGCGTGTCCAATCCACAGCAAACAAAGACGCGTGCTGCGGAATTATCCACAAAACCAGTGCGAACGAAGGAGAAGCGGCACTCGAACAGCACAGCGTGGACAGTTTTCCGATTCAACATTTTTCAGGTGAGCCACCGCGCTGGGGCTACGAGGGAAGAAAAATAGACATTTATGTCCAGGAGAGATACATTGTATTTACAGTGGACCGGAACCCCCGTGTTATAAGGCAGACGGGGCAAGATAACACAACCCAATTTTAAATTTGGCAGAGTCACAAACCAGCTTTGGAGCTCGTCTTTGCTTGACAGCCACGCAGAGCTGGCGAACACATTGCCAAGCTCGGCGGGCCCAAAGATTGCAGATTTAAATAATTTCGGTAATATTGCAGGGCGTTCCCACAGCGAAACCAATTATTTAAATCCAGTAAATCAAGCCTGGGGGCTGCCCAATTTTCGGAAACCCAGGCAAGAAGGCACAGTCAACAGTTACCCAGCACGGACAACTAATAGAACAAGCACAAAGACGAGCTGATAACAACGGTTTTAACTCCGTGATAAAACCCCTTTTTCTTTTTCCTATAGCAGGCATAGAAAAGCATGGGGCCCAAACGGAAAACACGGGCACCCCCAACACCGGCGCAGAAGCCCAAACCACCACAATTGCTAGCAGCCATTGAAGCGGCAGAGCACTACGGATGGGCATGGGTTAGAGAAAACATGTACGGCCTACCCAGGGAAGGAATTACCAGCCCACCTAGCCAGGAGGAGGTTCCTGCACCATTGAAAAAGAGAAAAATATCCGAAGACGCCAGAAAAGGTACCAAACAATTGTCAAAATTATGCGAGAATATGGCAGAATTGCAGCAGCTAATGGTAGAAATAAGGGGGAAACAGATGACGCCCGCAAGGGAACCTGGGGCCTCAAACCCCCCACCACAATAGAACCTACTATAACGGTTGTCAATCCACCCGTAACACCACCTACAGCAACTCCGCCACAACAAGTACAGCACTTGCCAATAGCGGCCACAGCTATAAATGCAACAGCCTCCACAACTCCAGCAACTGATCCAACAGGTGCCCTAAAAGCATGGACAACGCCAGGCGCAGACAGCCCAGGGGCGACATGGATGCCCGGCAGCAATACAACTGACATTATATCAATCTGTAATGAGCAAGTAGAACAAAAAAATGAAATCTTTCCAAACAGAGATATTAAATAGATACAAAAGATGCCTGGCATGGAACATTGATACCACAATCAAAGAAGCCATATGGGCCAAAGAGTTAATAGAAATCTTTTCCCTAATAGAAGCACAGCGCAAAGAGAAAGACGCTTTTAGAGATCCCAAAACAATAGAAGAGAAAGCCATTGCCAGGAACGCCCAGGTCGAGCAAAACTGGGACAACTGGTTACAGGCCTTTGCCATACTAGCAACAATATACGAAGAAAAATTTCCCATGGATGGTAGGGAAATATGGGCATATGTTGATAAAATGAGGGAAGTAAAAGTAACACAGAAGGGGAAGACATGGCCTGCATACGACATCAGATTTAGGAGGAGCATGTCAGAAAGACCGGCCAATGAGTGGGGTGAAGTCCAGAACGATTTATACACCCTCAACGCCGAACCTCCCCAGGAAGAAGATACCATGCATTCTTCTTCCAAAAATAGCAAAAATTCTCAAGTAAGCAAATCCCATGACAATGATAAATCCAAAAAAGGGGAGCAGCCCTTTCGGAGGAACCAGCCTTGGGCGGCGAAAAATAATGCCCACAGACAGAACAAACAGCAGGCTGGCAAATCCAACATCCCATGCAGAAATTTTGGGAAAAACCAGTGTACATGGGGCAAAGAATGCTGGTACAAACACGCCTGCACAAACTGCAACGGCGACCATGCAACAAGCAACTGCACCAGACTCCCAGCCAAAAAAGAAAAATAGCCCCATTTTAGAACCAGGACGAACGCCCATCAACCCGGGCAATTTTAGGGACGCCCTAAACAGCTACCCAGACACAGAAACCAGCAGGATAATATCGCAGGGTTTCACCAAAGGTTTTTTTATCCCATTTAAGGGCTCTGGGTCACAATACATCCCGATGAATCTAAAGTCAGCCAGGGACAACCCCAGTTAGTAGAAACCAAAATCAAGAAAGAACTGCAACTGGGCAGGGTAGCAGGTCCTTGGGATGCCATGCCTCTAAAGGACTATTTAATATCTCCACTAGGCCTGGTTCCCAAAAAAGAACCCAGAAAAATGAGACTAATCCATCACCTATCCTACCCCAAAGACCAGTCTTTAAACGATGGCATCCCACACACAGAATCCGCTGTAACTTACACGTATTTCCAAGAAGCGGTAAGGCTCATACAAGAGTGCGGCAGAAACACCTTGATGGCAAAGCTGGACATCGAATCCGCTTTCAGATTTTTGCCAGTCTACCCAGAGTCACAGAAGTGGCTAGGTTTCACTTTTAACAACAAATTCTGCATAGATAGATGCCTTCCCATGGGGTGCGCAGTATCCTGGGCACTATTTGAGCAATTCAGTTCCTTTTTTCAATGGGCTTTCCTAAAGCAGAGACCAGGAACAAAAATAGTACATTACCTAGGCGATTTCATGGTCATAGGGCCACCACAATCCGAGGAATGCGGCCAGGCTTTAGCAAACCTGGAGCACATGGCCACACAGTGGGGAATTCCCCTAGCGAGGGAAAAAACCACCAAACCAGACACAAACATAATCTTCCTGGGCATCGAAATAGACTCAGCAAAGGGGCACTGCAGAATCCCAAAACAAAAATAACAGAACTCCGGGCTAAAATACAAAACCTGATAATGAGAGATAAGGGGACTGTAAAGGAAATACAATCCTTAGCAGGCTGCCTCAATTTGGCATCCAAAATAATACCTCAAGGGAGGATATTTTCCAGAAGCCTGGAGTTCAAAATCAAATCACTCACCAAACCACACTTGCATATCCGGCTAGGCAAAGAGGTGAAACAGGACCTGGAAACATGGGGAAAATTCCTCAGAGATTTCAACGGGTCTTTACTTCGGCGAACGCCTTTAAACACCCGGTCTAACAGGGTCCTATACACCGACGCAGCTGGGAGCAAGGGGTTTGAAGCCATACTAGACTCCGAATGGGTGGCAGGACACTGGCCCAATTCATGGCAAACAGCAGGGTGGACAAGAAACATCACCTTACTAGAATTATTCCCCATCTGGCTAACATTATACATCTGGGGCAGGCGACTAGCAAATACGGAACTTTTGATTTGGTGCAACAACATGGCTGTAGTGGGCTCCATAAACAGAAGGTCTACCAAATGCCCTTTAGTACTAAAAGTATTACGAGCCATTACAACAGTCACACTACAAGTAAACGTTGTACTCAAAGCGAAGCACATTTCAGGGGCAGATAATAACATTGCTGATGCCTTATCTCGCTTCCAGTGGACAAGATTCCGAGAGCTAGCGCCCCACGCCCAAGAACAGATGACGCCAATACCAGCAGAATGCTGGGCAATAGTGGGAAGACAAGAGTAACGGGATCAACGCCAATGCCAGAGAGCACAGGCCGGGATGCCCAACGAAAACCAGGCACCTCTAAAACGGGTGCCAACAACACATTGGCATCAACGCCAGCACCAGAGAGTGCAGGCCGGGATGACCAATACAAAGCAGGCACCTCTAAAAGGGGTGCCAGCAACACATTGGCATCAACGCCCGTGCCAGAGAGCCCAGGCTGGGATGCCCAACGAAAACCAGGCACCTCAGAAACGGGTGCCAAAAATACATTGGCATCAACGCCAGGACCAGAGAGTGCAGGCCGGGATGACCAATACAAAGCAGGCACCTCTAAAAGGGGTGCCAGAAACACATTGGCATCAACGCCAGTGCCAGAGAGCCCAGGCCGGGATGCCCAACAAGAATCAGGAACAACAACAACGGGTGCCAACAACCTCACAGGTTTCCTAACACAGATGGCCTTCGAGGGCGCGGTGGCAAGCACCACAGCAACACAGCAACACAGTACAGTACGTTTTTGCAAACAGTATTCAAAGCCACAGGTTTAAACTACGTAGAACTAATAACGATTAAAGATATAGAAGTATTTTTAAAATCGGCCCGGGAACAAGGTTTCAAAAGGGATTGGGCCAAAAGACACCTGGTGGCAATCTCATACTTCACGAAAATTCGGGGCGATACAGAACCCACACAGAAGACACTCATTTCTTATGCAATAAAGGGATGGGGCCGATTGGAGGGGCCGCAAGTGGACACCAGCCGACCCCTTGATTTCACCAAACTGGTACAGATAGCAAGCCATTTGGAAGCCATATGTTGGCACCCTTACGAGATAATGTTATTTAAAACAGCCTTTTTCCTAGCCTACTTCGGGGCTTTCCGGGTAGGAGAACTCATTGCTTCCAGCACCAAGGCCACAAACGGCCTGGGCGTCATGGAAATCAGGGTGAGACAGGAGAGTGTTAATATAGAAATGCAGCAGTTGAAAACGGGTGCAAAAAGAACCATCAATATTTGTTGCATCGACGAGGCAACAAACTGCCCGGTGTGCATCACCAACCTCTATTACGCACAACGACCTAAAGTGGGGGGGGAGTTTTTTAATCCACAAGGATGCATCGGCCCTAAGCCACTACCAATTTAAAGTAGTGCTGATGAAAGCAATCAGCAGAGCAGGGTGGGATCCCAAACATTTCGGCACTCATTCTTTCAGGATAGGTGCCACCACCGCTGCATGGCAAGGAGGTTTAGCACCGCAACTACTTAAAAACATAGGGGGATGGAAGTCAGACTGTTATAAAAGATATATCAGACCACAACCGATATAGCCATCTGCCCGTATAATATTGTATTCCTTTTCCCTCCCTCCCTCCACCACAGAAACAACAAGCGAATTGAGGACAACACTCCGATCAGCATGGACAGTTGGCCACTCATTCGTTTTCAGGACAGGCAGATGGACAGAAGAAACTAAAGATGGGCCACCTTTCAGAAACACCTTTACGTCATGGTGGGGATACAGAGGCCTACGTTGGGCGGACGTCCATGAAACATTAGCGGAACTGGTGGCATACAGGGACCCACCAGAATTCCTGATCATACATCTAGGGGGTAACAACCTAGTCAACACAGCTAGACGCACTCTATGCAAATAAATGTGCTCCTCCCTAGCAGGCATTGCGCACAACTGGAGGGGTACCAAAATATATTTCTCAGCCATCTTACCAAGAAAGAAATGTCTAGGGGCCAACTGCTACATATCTATAGACATATCCAGAAGAAAACTGAACAGGACCATAGAGAGATTCTGTATGACCAGAGGATTGGGTTTCATAAAACACCCAGCCATTACACTAGGCAACCCAGACCTTTTTCTCGACGACGGCACCCATCTGTCCAGCCAGGGCATGGAGCATTTTTACCTGGAAATCACTACAACTCTTGCTCACAGGGGCTGTCACTAGGGCATACTCTTGGGGGAACACGGCCAGCCAGGAACCTGCCCGTGTGTGGCGGCACGGGTCCGAGGGGGTAACCTCAGGACCCGGTGCCCAAAAGTATGATACCATCATGATATGTGATATTGTTATTGTCATAACCCATATCTGTACAATAAAAATCCTACTGCCTTTTATTGCCAACACTTGTAACAAGTTGTGAGCCTATCATTACGGGTGAGGGTTCGGGGTTCGGCCATTACTAATGCATGCATATGGGTTCAGCAGTTATGGGCAATGCTGCATGGGCATCCCACAAGCGAGGCAGGGTAACTGCTGTTACCATCGGGAGCTGAGAGAGGGGCAGCCCCAACCCCCCGCGCCTGCTCCTCTCCTTCCCCCCCAGCTACAGAGACACGCAGTCTTGGCGGCACAAAAGCCACGGAAGGGTAACGTGCGAACAGTCTACGCACCCTTCCTCCAAACAGCAAGGCGCTAAGCGCCATAAGGAAACAACCATCAGGCAGGGCCCAGGTTCAAAGATCTGCCCCCACCGGGGGGTCAGACCGTCGGCTATCCGGCCGGGGGCTGCGACAACAACAGCCCCCACCACATACACAACAAAGACCCAGGGCCTCCCTGGGTCCTATAAATGAGAGCAACATGCTCAGAGTAAACACAATCTATTTGTGGACCCTGAACTGGGACTCAAGCAAACAGGAGGTTCACTGTTTACACAGTGTCTTCCAAATCTTCTTGCTTCTTTACCACAGAACCCACCCACCCTACAAAAGGGGAGAAGAACAAAAAGAAGTACAAGGCACTGTACGGTGCCCACAACAATTCGTGGGACACAAGAAGGCGGCACTGGTCCGAGGGGGTAACCTCAGGACCCGGTGCCCAAAAGTATGATACCATCATGATATGTGATATTGTTATTGTCATAACCCATATCTGTACAATAAAATCCTACTGCCTTTTATTGCCAACACTTGTAACAAGTTGTGAGCCTATCATTACGGGTGAGGGTTCGGGGTTCGGCCATTACTAATGCATGCATATGGGTTCAGCAGTTATCCCAGTTCCATGCGTGAGAACGCCATCCAGTGATTTCCAGTCCAATGTTTTTCTTGGAATTCTGGGACTTGTAGTTTTGTCTTTGACTTTTATCTTTACGAATACATATACCAGAATGCCAAGCAAAAGAATGGAGGGCTTTCTCATGCATTAAACTAGTAAACATGAGAGCACTGGGCGAGTTGGTAAACAGGTATTCTTCAAGCACTTAGAAATGTTTCATTTTTTTTGTGGCGTGAAGGCTGTCAAGTGTGGGCTCAGGGACCTGTTGGTTCGCAGTCTCACAGTGGAAAGCAGTTGAAAGATCGATTGAGAGCCAGGCACCCCAAAGCAGGCCTCATCGCCAAAACCCTCCCCCCTCACTGCCTGTAAGAGGATTCAATTCAACACTACAGCTAAGTCAATGCCTAGTCTGGGATACTGAATGGAAACCCTTATTGATATATCTTTATGTCCAGTTCATGCGTTCTGGATGACTACCACTATATAACACCCCTCTTTTGGAATCCTCCTGACCCCACTGAGCCAAGAAGTAGTTCTGTTTTGCAAGTTTAAAAGGTTTCTTTGATAATTTAAACAATAGATATATATATCACACTTTATAATAAATTAATAATTGGATATCACACTTAATCTGATATGATAAAGATTAACAACGGAGAATCTGGCACTAGCACACTTGTGAATAGGAACAGAAGAAGAAGGTGGTAGAGAATGCTTTATATAAGTTCAGATGGATGTAATGTTGAATGAAAATGCAATACAGAAAATACTCAATATGATTTCAACAAAACAATGTAACCACTTTTCTCTGGCAATCCCCTCCCCCCTTTATGCAATGCAAGGAAATGGAAGGAAAGCACACAGTTCTCAGAAATGCAATCAAATGTAATTCAGTTCACCCCAGCAAGCTTAGACTACAGATCGGAGTTTTAAACACAGGCCCAAAATGCTTTTACATGTGCTGGCAATGAAGTGAAAAATATGCTAAAATGCTTTTAATTCCCCCTAGAGGTTCAGGGTGAGTGGTATCTAGTTAATATTAGTCCAGGCTCACTTTAGCAAGGATCTAGGAGTAACTAGCAGGTTAAACGAATTTTTGGCAACTGAAAGCAAGAAAACTGCTGTTTTCACACGTGAAGAAATTTTGCAAATCGCGGCAAAATTCGCGAGTGCGTTTTTCGCGATTACAGAGGAACTACAAGGACTAGCACTGTCGTTTTGGGGTCCTAGGACAGCCTAGGATCTCAGCTTCCAGATGAAAGTTACTGCAAGTCTCTAGGACAACGGTCACGGAGATATGAGCGATATGGTAAAGGTCGTTTTTCAGATTTGAAATTTTAAAGTTCAAAAAGACAAGTGACAGCTAGCAACTAGAAAATGACAGGTGACAGTTAGGAGGCAGTTCTACTTAGATTAAAATAGATTGAATTATATTATTTTAACTAAGAGATTGGTTCTGCACAGTCTGCTAGGTACTCACACTATATTCTTGAATTAAGTGGGCCTCGCCACGGATCTGGTCAGATTTTAGACTGGACTCTGGTCTGGTCTCTGCACTTCACAGTGATCTGCGTCAGCTCTGCTCTGCCTCTGGTTGTGGATATTGATAGATTTGAAGTCTGGATCCCTAGATGTGGATAGATTGAAGTCTCTTTGTTGGCTCTCTGAAGGTTGATGGAGGTAAAGTATGGATTTTCCCAGCAGAGCGTCCCGCAGCAAATGGATTTGAAGTTCCCTATCTGTCCTGACTGTCTGCTTTTATGTGTTTTGAAAATGGGTGTGTGTGCAGCATCACTAGCCAGCCCCTCTCTCAACTGCCCATTGGCCACTTCATCCTCTTCCCCTTCATTGGGGGAATGAAATGAAGTGTCATCATGATGAGGTCTGTTTATGATACAGAGAACCCACCCCTGTCAAATTACACACAATCTATATTTTGACCCAAAAGACATATTTCATAGGTACACAGTGGTTTGAAATTACATGCACCCATCATGCATTACAGGAGGTATACCCTGTCCAAATCTGCTCTTCCTGGGAGCTTGCATTCAGAAATGGCGACATTTGCACTTTTTAACTGGTTTCGCAATATCGGACATTACCCCAAATGTATACACATGTGCGCAAGGGGTATGGACATTACTTGATGAAGTGTCAGATTTTTAACATGCATACCTTTTAAGTAATACCCTCTTAACTGCTAAAACCCCCCTGAACATACCACCGGGTCCTAACACGTCTTCAAATGTGCACCGAAAAATCACAAGAATCATGGCATCATTTAAATAATTATGACAAGTCCGTACTATGAGTTATTCATCTTTTTCTAAAACCATATTCTGGCTACAGGGGTGTGTCTTTTCAGGTCACATGGTACAGAAACCAGTCTTTCCAGTTTCTGCCAAGCTCAGAGAACCTGCCCCTCCCAGCTTCTTCCAAGAGGAAGCTGTTTTACGACACCTGCAATAAACCATCTGCCTGGGCCCTGGAAGGCCCATTGTTCAAGAGGAAGCCATTTATGGCCCCCATAATAAAACATTTGCCTGAGTCAGCTTGTTCAATTTCCTGCAGAGCCCAGGTAATTCAATCAGAGAAGTGTCATATCCGTTTTGGTGGGAGCAGCAAATTGCAGGTCGGCCTGGGAACACAGCTGTTGTGCAAGTCTCAACTCCTGTCGGGGGTAGCTGGTGGGCAGAATTCAGTTCCTTAAGCCAGGTTTCAGATAAAATGTCACTTTTTGTTCCCCAGTTTAAGTCAAGACAATTTTTACATATGCAGCTAGAATGCTGATTCTAAGTTCAAAACTATGACATTTAAACAATTGCAACCTATGTGAGACTCAAAAGTAGGTCACTCATTTAATTTAAACATTTCGATTTTGGTGGTTTTAATCCAGTTTCAGTTAGGCTGCTGACATGCATAGCCCAGCCAGTTTTGTGATGAACATTGTTTTAGGCTCATCCTCTTTCCAGATTTTGTATGCCCACAAGACTTTATTCTGCCAGATGTCCGCTGGTGTTCAGTGAGATTTTTGGATGTGTTGCAAATAGGCATTTTGAGCTGGCATTCAGAGAAACAAAAGGTGATTTTAAAGTGCGTTTTTTCCTTTGGCACACATTTCACTCATGGCACCCCGGCCCATCCTGCTTGCATTGGTGGGTGCCAAGTTAGGCAACCATTTTAGTGTGCACAACTGCGCGGTTTTCATAGATTCTGGCGCACATGTGGGCTTTTTCGGCCATCTTGGATTTCCTAAGCCCACAGCACCAAATGTTGTAGCATAATAGTCCAAACGTGGGTCAGAACACCCAACAAACCCCCCCGCCCGACGGCACTTGGATTGAGTCGAGGGGATGTCGGATGCACAAGGGTTTTGACCCACGCACTGGTATGTCCGCATAATCTTCTTCCAATTCTGCAAATGGCACAGTTCAGCATCTTTTCCTCCATCCGGTACTGATCGATCGGTTCTCCTCGCCGGTCCTGATGGGAATATTGGGCGGTACACCGGGACCCTTGCGTCTCTGCTCCCGGTCTCCGGATCGTCCTCCTTGTCCCGTCTCCAGGCTTTCTTTCTCCTAGGATGACAAAGGAAGAGCGGCAATACCTATTCATAAACATTTTTCCACCACTGTTGAGATAGTGGGGCAGCATATGCATTTCATCATAACGAAACATTACATTCTTATTTTGAAAAAAAAAACAGTATAACTAAGAGACAGTTTCATGCAAATCACAATATTTTAGAGACTAGATGTGGTATGTTTTATGGTTGGAACTGAATTAGTCTGAGACAGTACCCGCTAGGATTCCAGAGGATTCCTCCAGTTGTTGCAGAGTGTGCCTGGGATGGCAACATTTCAACTGGTTTATGTGGACCCACTTGTCTTCCCCCGCTGCCAAAGGACCTTTGGGGATGTGGATTTTGTAGGCCACAGGGGAGATCTTGTCGATGATCTCAAAGGGTCCCTTCCATGTAGGCAAGAATTTCCGCTGTTTTGCCTGGTTTCTTTGGAAGTTGTATAGATAGACCCGGTCCCCCACCTGATATTCCTTCCTGTAAGTCTTCAGGTCATAGTGGGTCTTCATGCTATCAGCCGATCTTTCTAGATTCCGCTGAGCGTAAGCAAAAGCATGTTGGAGGTGTTTCCTTAAATTCTCCACATACTCATGAGTAGTGGAGGCATTTATCAGTGTCTGCTCTTGGGTCCTATAGAGCAAATGCTGCGGAAGCACCATCTTGCGCCCAGTCATCAACTCAAATGGTGACATTTTGGTTGCAGATGAAGGGGTAGATCTGATGGCCATTAGGACCAGAGGTAATCGGATATCCCAACTTGGCCCAGAATCTGCCACAAACTTCTTTAATATGCTCACAATGGTTCGGTTATATCTCTCTACTGCCCCAGAAGAAGCTGGCCGGTAAGCAATATGCAACTTCCTTTTGACCCCCAGTATCTCCCACATCTTTGTCATTACTTCACTGGTGAAGTGGCTACCCCTGTCTGACTCAATCCTTTGAGGTAGACCGAAACGGGAAAAGATGTGGTTGATCATCAGGGCAGCTGCTGTTTCTGCCTTGCAATTTGGGGCTGGGAGAGATTCCACCCACTTGGTAAACAAGCATGTAACGGTCAACATGTACTTGTTTCCTCTAGTCGAGCGAATCACAGGGCCTACAAAGTCGATTTGCAAATCTGACCATGGCAGTGTCATCCCCCTCTTTTGGAGAGGCGCACGGTGCGTGAGGGATGATGGCTGAAATTGTGCACACACAAGACACCCCTTCAAGTATTGGTCGAGGTCCTGCCCCATGTGTGGCCAGTATGCAACCTCTCTTAAGATTTCCAATGTCGTCTGAAACCCCCTATGACCGGCGGTGGCCGCATCATGGGCGTGACTTAACATCAGGCTTCGGAATGAGGTAGGAGCCACCCACTGATCGTGGCCAGCTTTGGATTTCCTTACCAACAAACCGTCTTGGATTCGGAACATTTTTGAACATTTCATCAACACTCTCAGGTCCTCTTTCCCAGTGTAATCGGTATCCGTCAGGGGAAAGTTCTCAGGGTCCTCAAGGTGCTGGTAAAATTTACCAATTATTGGATCCCCCTTCTGAGCTGTAATCAAATCAGCATCAGGGGTCTCCTTGCTCCACTGTGCAATTGAAAGGTCGTTGTGAGCATTTGTCTGGGACCTAGTGATAGCAGTGACCTGGATTTCCCCCAACAGGGACTCAATCTCAATTAGATCCCCTTGGATGGCCCTGGTTTTGGCCAGCTGATCAGCTAAGTCATTTCCAATTTTGTCTGGTCCCTCTACTTTGGAATGACCCTTGATCTTTTTCCAATAGATTACTGTCACGTCTGGAATTTGGCTATTCTGGAAGTGAAATTCTACTTGGTCAAATTTTTGTTGAAACATGTGGCAGGTGCCGTTTAAACTAACATGGTTGACACTCTGTTTTAATTTTATTGGTCGGCTAGTCTGGGTCCAGAGGACCTTGTTTACACAATCTATTAGAGGTGACAACCTTCTCAGGAGGTCATTCCCTAGTAAACAAGGGGTGCCCTCTGGAGTCACAACTATGACTCGGTGTTTCAACTTGTGTAGCCCAATTTTAATGTCCAAGTCTGCCGTCCCCTCGACGGGAATTTCCTTCCCGTCAAAGTTCTGGAGTTGTCCAGGAAGTGAGGTGAGAGGAATTTGGTAATTCCCTCCCCTTCCTGCATTCAGTTCATCAAAGGCCCTTCTGGACAGAAGGGTAGCTTGAGATCCAGTGTCCACCAGTGCCAAAATTGTACCCTGCCCCTGTACTTGTACCGGGGCATAGTATCTTCCCTCCTTCTCCTCAAGGGGGCACAGATAATGCACATTTTTAGACAACTGGTGGGCTAACTTTCTGGTTTTGGACATCGCTAGCGAAGAGATTTGGGCAGAATTCTGTGGAGAGCCTTGGGAATCTGAAAGAAAAAGTTGGCAACTGGAGATCAGAGCCATTGTGGGTTCCCCTGGCTCCGGTTCCGGGCCGCCCCCCCCCTTTTTGGAGGCAGTCACCAGGATGGGTTTGAACCAGGGGATTTTCGTGCTGTTGGTTCTGGGATGAGATGGTGGGTGGCGGTAGCTCAGTCTCCACATCTCCCCAGTCTGGATTTGCATCCCTAGGGACCCATTTTTCTTTGGGAGGAGTTCCCCCCTCTCTGAAGGAGAAGATCCTTTTCCCAGGATCCTCTAAGGATCCCTCTCCCTCAAATTGGAAGATCTGTACCTCCTCCTCAAACTGAGTCTGTTTGGGTCTTTTGTTTCTCCTACCACCCCTCTGCTCCTTAGGAGGCAGACTTTCAGGGGCAGGAGATTTTGTTTCCGGTTCCTGGGTTTCCAGGGGCTGTTTACAAGTGAGGAAGGAAGCTTCCTCCAAGGCTTTACACCCCCCTTCCCTTTGTGCCTCCTCCCTGGGAACCGGTGAGTTATCGGGGTGCTGCCCCCGTCATTGTTCTGGAGCACCAGGTCCAGAGTTGGGTGCGTTCTGTGTCGGCATGCCGATCTGAGGGTTCTGCTGAGCCCTCAGTATGTGACCCAGATCCCGCGCCATGTTTTGGACCTGGCGCTCTAACTGGGAAACCCGCTCAGGCTGATACGGGGCCCTGTTTTCTCCCCTGGGCTGATCCCGGGAAGGGTAGCTATCCCTTCTTTGGTAGTACCCCTGGTTGGGAAGATTTGGATACCCCTCCACCCTTGGCCTCCCCTCTCCCGGATTCGGTTGTCTGGGCTCAGGGAATTGGGGAAAGAAGGGTGGAGGATTTTGGGGTTGGAAATTGGGTGGATACCTGGTGAAAAAGTTCTGCCCAGGATTTGGTGAGTTTCTGCCCTCCGGTGGGAAGTTAGGAGGGAAGTTCCCTGGGTTAGGTGCTTGGCTGGATCCCCCCCCTTGGGCTGGAGGAGTCCACACATAACCCAGGATGGGTCGACTTCCCTTGTAACGGGGACTTACATAGTCAGGAGAGCGAGGGACCCCATTTGTGGGACTACCTCCTTGACTCCCTGTTTGTGACTGGCCCGAGGACCTTCTGGGCCTAGCATTATTAGGTGCAGGTAGGTTTTTAGGCCCCCCCATCTCCAACTCTAAAACGGGGGTGACCTTTACCTCTGCCACCTTGGCAGCAGCAGGGGTGTTGTTGGCTTTGGGGTTTTTGGGCGCATTATTTTTATTTTCTATTGGCTTCTGCACCTCATAGATCCGGGTCGCCTGTTCAATGACCCAGTCTAAAGATCTTTTCTTGTGAAAATCCCTCACGAGCTGGGTCATTATGTATTTGGGCAAGGCATGGAAAAACTTATTAATAAATTCTCTGCTATCCGTGCGCACCCTTATTGTGGTCTGTGCAAAAGCCCACTTTAACTCCTGCACAAATTCTTGTGGGGCCTGATCCTCCCCACATTGCAAATTGTAGGCTGCCTTGCGAGCCTCTTGGGGATTTCTGTGAACAGAAAAATGTTTTAATATGGCCGCCCTATAGGTGGACCACCTGGAATGATTTTGGTCCTCCAGCCCTGCAAAGAAACTGGAGTATTCTGGGGAGAATGTCCATTTGACGTACTGGATGCAGCTACTGCTGTCCTTCAAATGGAAAGTCTCCATCATTTGCTCATAGAGCTCCAAGTGTTCCCAAACAGAGTACTTGGCGTTCTTATGATAAGGCGTGATGACACTCCTGATTGCCTTAATCTGCTTCAATGGGTCCTTAAGCAAGGCCCTTTTTGCCTTATTGGCCTTTTTGGTCCGGGTAACCCTGGTCCATTCATCCTCTGACTCAGAGGCACTGCTCCCAGAGGTTCCTGTCTGATCTTCCAGGTTTTCCCGGATTCTGCGAGCCTGGGAATGGCTGGCAGAATGTGGGGACCTGGTCTCCTGTGTCCTGTACCGTTCAGAGGAGTCTTCAGATTCCTCTTTGCTGCCAGGATTTGATGGGTACCCCCCCCACTGACCTAACTGGGCAGAGGTTTTCAGGATGCCATTAATGGGCCTACTCTCCTGGGGTTCCCCACTAAATTGCACTGTGCTTGGGTGCCCATACCCGGATGCCCGCCCCTCCATTCCTGGGTGGTACTGGCCTATGAGCCCCATGCTTCTGGCTGGATAGTAATCTGCCATCCCTGTGGCCCTGTGCTCATGTGCGCCAGGGGACATGGGGGTGGCAGAGTCCAGGGACTGAGAGAAATAAAGGCCTCTGGTACTAGGGCTCCTGGGGTTATGCTCAGGAGTTTCTCTTTCCCAGCGAACCTCATCTCTATCCGCCCCTGCTCCCTGTTGCAATGCAAGAGCCTGCGCCTTCAGTTCCTCAGTTAAGGCCTTACTAGACTCTATCAGTCTCTCCTGCATCGCTACCTGTTGTTGGAGTCTATCATTGTGCTGGCAGAGAGCCTCATTCTCTCTCTGCGTTTCCTGATTGGTCCTGGAGCACTGGGCCAGTCTTTGCTGCAGGAGGGTTACCTCCTGAGCAGTGTCCCTATTGGCTTGCTCCTGTCTTGCCAGAGCCTCCTCCACCCTCCTGGTGTGCTCTAGCAAGTCCTGGTGTTCTTTTTGGATGTCACCCAGTCCCTGGTGGGCCAGGTGATTTTCTTCCATTTTTCTCCTTAAGTGGCAGACTTCCTGGCCTAAGGTGTCCCTTTCCTGACCAAGAGCTTGAATTTGTGACGCCAGGTCGTCCCTTTGCCTTTGGAAGGCACCAGCTTTCTGGCGCTCCTGATCAAACTCTGCCTGGGTATCCAGGTCTTTCAGGATCAGTTTATTGCTCTCCTCTTTCTCTCTGTCTAGTTGGATTTGCAGGGTGGCTACCTGCTGTGTGCATGCCCTATTGAAATTGATCTGTTGCTCCAGCTTTTTCTGGCTCTGCAGTAGGGAGTCCAAACTGTCTTGGCGTTCCTTCTGCAAAGCCAGAAATCTGGTATCCTGGTCAGCCTTTTCCTGTTGCAGGATGTCCATATCCCTCTTTATTTTAATGATGTGCTGTCTACTCTCATTTTCTGACTCCTGGCTCCCCTGCAGCCTCTGCTCAGAAGAGACCAGGTCAGATTGGACCTTCTCTAACGCCATCTGTCGCTTATTCGCCAGATCTTGGCTTTCAGTACATTTATCCTGCATGTCTCCCATATATAGGTACAGGTATGCCGCTATCCTAACCATCTTGTCTTGTTCATCCTTAGCTTTACGAGCCATGTATAGTTCACTCAGGGCCACATGTAGGGGACCCTGATCTCCCCATATATCTGACCCTGTTTCAGTGACCTGTTGCGTGATGGCCTGCAACCAGACCATGCGGTCCTGGTGAGTCCACTCACCTCTCACAAATAACTTATGTAAGAAGTGCTCTCTAGCTATTTTCATGTCTACTAAGGTCGTCATTCTAGAGATTTGAGTTCCTTCCTGACTTACAGAAGTTTGTATTTTATTTTTGCAAAACAGACCTTTTCCTTAGAGCGTTCCTTTGAGGAGTGCTTTACAGCGTAACACAGCGTGGTGATCCGACCGGATATGTGTATCTGGTCAGCTGCCACACTGTATTAATCTGCACAAGTGATAGGTCTAAACCAAACGTCCGGCCCGAGCCCCCAATTTGTAAGAGGATTCAATTCAACACTACAGCTAAGTCAATGCCTAGTCTGGGATACTGAATGGAAACCCTTATTGATATATCTTTATGTCCAGTTCATGCGTGTTGGATGACTACCCCTATATAACACCCCTCTCTTGGAATCCTCCTGACCCCACTGAGCCAAGAAGTAGTTCTGTTTTGCAAGTTTAAAAGGTTTCTTTGATAATTTAAACAATATATATATATATCACACTTTATAATAAATTAATAATTGGATATCACACTTAATCTGATATGATAAAGATTAACAACAGAGAATCTGGCACTAGCACACTTGTGAATAGGAACAGAAGAAGAAGGTGGTAGAGAATGCTTTATATAAGTTCAGATGGATGTAATGTTGAATGAAAATGCAATACAGAAAATACTCAATATGATTTCAACAAAACAATGTAACCACTTTTCTCTGGCAATCCCCTCCCCCCTTTATGCAATGCAAGGAAATGGAAGGAAAGCACACAGTTCTCAGAAATGCAATCAAATGTAATTCAGTTCACCCCAGCAAGCTTAGACTACAGATCAGAGTTTTAAACACAGGCCCAAAATGCTTTTACATGTGCTGGCAATGAAGTGAAAAATATGCTAAAATGCTTTTAATTCCCCCTAGAGGTTCAGGGTGAGTGGTATCTAGTTAATATTAGTCCAGGCTCACTTTAGCAAGGATCTAGGAGTAACTAGCAGGTTAAACGAATTTTTGGCAACTGAAAGCAAGAAAACTGCTGTTTTCACACGTGAAGAAATTTTGCAAATCGCGGCAAAATTCACGAGTGCGTTTTTCGCGATTACAGAGGAACTACAAGGACTAGCACTGTCGTTTTGGGGTCCTAGGACAGCCTAGGATCTCAGCTTCCAGATGAAAGTTACTGCAAGTCTCTAGGACAACGGTCACGGAGATATGAGCGATATGGTAAAGGTCGTTTTTCAGATTTGAAATTTTAAAGTTCAAAAAGACAAGTGACAGCTAGCAACTAGAAAATCACAGGTGACAGTTAGGAGGCAGTTCTACTTAGATTAAAATAGATTGAATTATATTATTTTAACTAAGAGATTGGTTCTGCACAGTCTGCTAGGTACTCACACTATATTCTTGAATTAAGTGGGCCTCGCCACGGATCTGGTCAGGTTTTAGACTGGACTCTGGTCTGGTCTCTGCACTTCACAGTGATCTGGGTCAGCTCTGCTCTGCCTCTGGTTGTGGATATTGATAGATTTGAAGTCTGGATCTCTAGATGTGGATAGATTGAAGTCTCTATGTTGGCTCTCTGAAGGTTGATGGAGGTAAAGTATGGATTTTCCCAGCAGAGCGTCCCGCAGCAAATGGATTTGAAGTTCCCTATCTGTCCTGACTGTCTGCTTTTATGTGTTTTGAAAATGGGTGTGTGTGCAGCATCACTAGCCAGCCCCTCTCTCAACTGCCCATTGGCCACTTCATCCTCTTCCCCTTGATTGGGGGAATGAAATGAAGTGTCATCATGATGAGGTCTGTTTATGATACAGAGAACCCACCCCTGTCAAATTACACACAATCTATATTTTGACCCAAAAGGCATATTTCATAGGTACACAGTGGTTTGAAATTACATGCACCCATCATGCATTACAGGAGGTATACCCTGTCCAAATCTGCTCTTCCTGGGAGCTTGCATTCAGAAATGGCGACATTTGCACTTTTTAACTGGTTTCGCAATATCGGACATTACCCCAAATTTATACACATGTGCGCAAGGGGTATGGACATTACTTGATGAAGTGTCAGATTTTTAACATGCATACCTTTTAAGTAATACCCTCTTAACTGCTAAAACCCCCCTGAACATACCACCGGGTCCTAACACGTCTTCAAATGTGCACCGAAAAATCACAAGAATTATGGTATCATTTAAATAATTATGACAAGTCCGTACAATGAGTTATTCATCTTTTTCTAAAACCATATTCTGGCTACAGGGGTGTGTCTTTTCAGGTCACATGGTACAGAAACCAGTCTTTCCAGTTTCTGCCAAGCTCAGAGACCCTGCCCCTTCCAGCTTCTGCCAAGAGGAAGCTGTTTTACGACACCTGCAATAAACCATCTGCCTGGGCCCTGGAAGGCCCATTGTTCAAGAGGAAGCCATTTATAATAAAACATTTGCCTGAGTCAGGACAGGGCTTTGTTCAATTTCCTGCAGAGCCCAGGTAATTCAATCAGAGAAGTGTCATATCCCTTTTGGTGGGAGCAGCAAATTGCAGGTCGGCCTGGGAACACAGCTGTTGTGCAAGTCTCAACTCCTGTCGGGGGTAGCTGGTGGGCAGAATTTAGTTCCTTAAGCCAGGTTTCAGATAAAATGTCACTTTTTGTTCCCCAGTTTAAGTCAAGACAATTTTTACATATGCAGCTAGAATGCTGATTCTAAGTTCAAAACTATGACATTTAAACAATTGCAACCTATGTGAGACTCAAAAGTAGGTCACTCATTTAATTTAAACATTTCGATTTTGGTGGTTTTAATCCAGTTTCAGTTAGGCTGCTGACATGCATAGCCCAGCCAGTTTTGTGATGAACATTGTTTTAGGCTCATCCTCTTTCCAGATTTTGTATGCCCACAAGACTTTATTCTGCGGGATGTCCGCTGGTGTTCAGTGAGATTTTTGGATGTGTTGCAAATAGGCATTTTGAGCTGGCATTCAGAGAAACAAAAGGTGATTTTAAAGTGCGGTTTTTCCTTTGGCACACATTTCACTCATGGCACCCCGGCCCATCCTGCTTGCATTGGTGGGTGGCAAGTTAGGCAACCATTTTAGTGTGCACAACTGCGCGGTTTTCATAGATTCTGGCGCACATGTGGGCTTTTTCGGCCATCTTGGATTTCCTAAGCCCACAGCACCAAATGTTGTAGCATAATAGTCCAAACGTGGGTCAGAACACCCAACATGCCCTCGTAGGAAAGAAAGCCTCTGGCCAGTGCCGCCGTCAGCACTGACTTCACGGTGGGCAATGGTTGGTGATAGTAAATACAGAGCCATGAATAAGGTAACAGCGGCTGCACTTCAGGCAGCCCAGCCTGCTGTGATTCCTTGTTTGCTCATGGCAGTGATGTTTGCCATGTAGTAACCAAAGCACGCAATTAGCAATTACATCCTGTCTTTAAAAAAATATAGATTCACAAAGGAGAAATATTGTCTCTAACTGGACAGTGCCAGTTCATTTCTGTAGCCATGATGAGGACAACCTAGAAATGGCACTTCTCGGAGCAGAGTCACTGTGGGGAGAGTCCCAGAGTATACTGCTGCAGGTACAAATAAACTTGGCAAAAAGATGCCAGGCGGCACCTAGGGCAAAATCACACTGGAGCAAAACAGCGGCTGAAGACATCCGGGGCAGATCATGTTGGAGTGAAATAGAATTGGTGAACTTCAATGATGTACTACAATGTTTGGTAGACTACAGGTTTTGCCGGGCCGTGAGCCTTGACTGTGTAGGGAGTCTGCCAGCTTCCATCCATTACCCTAGGCGGTTACTGGATGAGGGGATTCCAAATGCAGCCAGGAATGCGTGTGCGTGGCTGGTGAAGGTTTAGCATTCATTGCTGAGGTGTTTATATTCTGAAGGAGCAGGTGGGGCGGAGTCAGTACATCAAACCCAACCTCAGTTCAGTTTCCATGGGAACACTGCATACTCTGCATGCCTGGAGCGATAACAGGTCACCTTAAACGAGCTGTGTCACTGAACCTCCCCAAAGAGTGGAAAGTGGCACACTGCCTAGTCCCTTCCGTTAAACGCCAGCCACAATGGTGCAAGGAGAAGACGCACTGCAAATGTTGCATTGTTACATCAATTTCATGTTATAAGTGGCTCATACCAGGAAACATTTGTCAACACTGCAGCCCAAACACCACTTTCAAACCCCCCTTTCAGGGCTGTGGTTCAGTGGGGAGACCCCCTGTTTGAACTAAGCAATCTGCTCAGCTCAGGGTACTAGTTTCTGTGACTTTACAATGTCATCAGCCCTTTTTGATTTCTCAACATGTGGTGGTGCTTATGAGGATGGCTATTTTAGCATGCTGGTCGTTGATGTAGACATTGATGTATTCGCTCTGAAATTACTTTTACATTCAGTTGATATAAAATTAATGAAGGAACCTTTGTCAAGATGTTTAATTAAAGATTTGGGAAAAGAGTTACTTGTATGTAAAGATGTGCTTTGTCCTAAGAGAAGAACCAGTATCTTTGTGATAACAATTGTTTTAACAGGACGGTGTGAGGGCCTTTCAACATTTTCAAATGAAAGGGGCCTCGAGCCTCTGGAGGTCCCCAGCAACTGCCACCAGGTTTCCAGTCAGCAGTCTTTCAATATATTCATTTCTCTATTTTCGTTCTGGGGCTTAAAATGTGCATTACATGCTGTGTTTTCTATTCCCACGCGATGGGATATATAGAAGTGTTAACACCTCATTGCCTTCTAGCACTGGTTCCTCCACATCAAACATTTGCTGACAAAGAAGGTTTAGAGCTCTTCGGTAGGCATTTCGTGTTCAAGCTCCCTGGCGGCAAAGGGTAAAGTCAAGAAAAGTTACTTTTGTACACATATTACAGGTAACATTCTAAGACTGTCACCTAGTATCTAAAGTATGCCTTTTCTATTGCATTTGTTTGTAACATACCACTTTTGTTGTCATTTGGGCAGGGGGACGTCAACAATGCTTCCCCCCCCTGGGTGCAATCTGGTGTAAGACCGGCCCTGGCAAAGCGTCAACAGTTTATGGTGATTGACAGGTGGGCGGGGCTTTGGCCAGGTAACCTAGATCCACTTGCACCTGCTCCCCAACTGCCAAGGAAAGAGGCTGGAGGGCTGTAGTTTTTCTAGTTGAAAAGAAGGCACAAAGTGGAGCATTGCATATACCTAAGCGATTCTTTCCTTTGCACGGTGCAGATAAGCAAAGCCATGCACTGCATATGAATATACATGAGGCAAATGTTGTTTTTGTCGACTGCCACACTTCGTGGTTCTTTATGTTTTCCTTTTCTTTATGATGAAAATCAATGCTGACTTGAGAAAAAAATCTTCTGATTCTTCTGACCTACATCGTGGAGGTTTATGCATTATTTTATTGACTGCCTGCCTGAAGGTGTCTTGATTTACATTTTCAGGATGGCTTCTGTCTTCCGGAACTGGCGAACAGGAGTCTTTGTCTGAAATGAAGATGGCATGAGGACTGTTTGTAGGGCGGCAGGAAACGGGAAGAACAGAAACAGGTATTGAGAAAAAGTCCTGTCTTTTGCTGAAGAGAACTCTACTTGAGACCTCCATTAGTGTTTCTCTTCCGGAAGAAACACCCCCTAGGGAGCAAACTGAGAGGGGCTAATGGTGACACCACACTAAATAGCCACTCACAAACTGCAGAAGCCACTTCAGTTGAACCTATTTGACATCCGACTTCCCGTCCATAATTTTGTAAGTAGCACAGCAAAGCGAAAATCAGCAACAGCGCAAATTCAATTATATAGTATGGTACTGAGCATGCAAAGAGGCCTACAATTTCTTCACGACCCAGTAAGGGACATGATTTACTGTAATTTATTGACATCATATTGACATCTATCCAGTTAAATGTGGCCGCTGTGTCCTTTTGAAATGGCCATTGAGAGTTTTAGCTTAAACATTTTTTTTTTGATAATCAAGTACATAATATGAATCTTTCTGAACTAAATTACATAGCACACACTAAAAATAAATTGTCTCTTGGCACATTACTATATATTATTATGTTCATTTTATTATTATTATTATTATTATTATTATTATTATTATTATTATTATTGTTATATGTAACAATCTATATGTTGTGCATGCATTCCACACTTACCACTGTCAAATAAATGTTTTCTAAATACTATGGCG
This sequence comes from Ambystoma mexicanum, assembly GCF_040938575.1. Lineage (NCBI taxonomy): Eukaryota > Metazoa > Chordata > Amphibia > Caudata > Ambystomatidae > Ambystoma > Ambystoma mexicanum. Next base: position 887,017,968 of record NC_090929.1, read on the forward strand.
TGCAACTATGACATCACGTCAGTGAACTAAAGAAGCCATACTCTGCTGCCCTTATGTCCCAACAGCAGAATTACCCCCACGTCACTCTCCCTCATTACAGTCTTTACAAAGCGTGAGGTTGATCCTGACTCTGAGACTGACACCCCTGTTGCTTTAACTAATTGTCAATCCATTTCAAGATCAGCTTTGCCAATCCCCTTTATGAGTCACAAAACAAGTCTAAATTACCCAGAATCCTCCTGTCTTTCTCCATGTCTCCTGCTATAGACAGATTCATCTGTTGTGTTTTAGGAAGGAGCTTTTCTCAGGTTGCTTGCCCCTGGTGGTTCACCCTCTGCTGGGGAAGGGAGGCTTTGCAGTGATATATATGAATGCCAGGTCTCTAAAACTGAATTCCCCATTAAAGTCTCTCCCGTTTATTTCATATTTAAAATTACATTGAAATTGGTGCAAAAAGCCATAGATTCTAGGATGCCCTTCACTTTCTGAAACAAGCACATGGAACTGATTATTTAACTTTAAATTCTGGGAGAGCTATGCCCCACTCTTCCTCAGAGCTATGTCCCTAAGGAATATATATCTAAATTCAATGGGGTGGACATTCACTTATGTTTTTGTTTTTGTAATTAGATATCATGGACTGGAATCAGCCATTGGGATGTCTCACTGCCGCTATTAAATTGGTCCAGTACATTTGTTAAAATGGGGACATCGCTGACCATCAAGGTCATCTGGTTCTCCTCATCACCTTGGGATCTAGGTTAGAAGTTGGCCCTCTGCTCTGGTTGCCTTGTGGCTCCATGGTACTGAGTCGAAAAACTGTTTGAAAATAATCGAGTTAAAAAAAGATCGATTTAGAAAGACTGCTCGGTGACCACGCAGAACGATCTTTCTAAATCGAACTGTCAGCCCCTATGACTCACACAAGTGTGTGCAGGGGCTGACAGGATTGGCGAGACCAAGTGGATGAGTGAGCGGCAGGAGTGACAGGTGTGGCTGTGTGTCTCTGTGTGTGTGTAGTGTGTCTGTCTGTGCGTGTGCGTAACAAAATTTGTGTGTATGCAGTGGTGGGGTAGGGGAGCGGGTCGGCAAGGACCAAAGGAGGCGGTCGGTGGGTGGAACACGAATTTAAAAAAAATGCCTCGGTCATGTCCCTTTTCCACTTTCTGAGGGACCGACAAAATCGACCGAAATAAATCGGTCTTTTTTATGTGTGAGCTTCAGAAAATGGAAAAATTACATAGAACCGGCTCCATTAGCAAATCCTGTCTGGGTCCATTCCTTTTTCCCTTCTACGTATTTTGGTATGAGTTCATTGTGTGCGCTGGCAGGCAATGTGAAAAGGATCCAGTGTTTTTCTCTTTCATAGGAACATTACTTTTTATACTAGTGCACATCCAACCCACCTAGCATCATTTGACAATACATTTTGCAATGGATGAGTCCCATTATTGGTTTCCTTCACATTTTCACACCCGCAAAGTCCTGCCTCTTTGATTCCATTGTCCCACTGAACTTGGTGTGTCGTAAGGAGGTTGTGTCAGCTACAAACTGGCCCCCTTATAGGTACTGAGCTGAAATGATCCTTTTTAATAAAACTCTTTAAATAAATATTTGGTCATGGGGGAAAATAGGCATATTTAGTTTTGTGAATTTTGAGAATATTCTTAATTTAAGGATATAACTTGGGTTTCGGTCACTTTGTGCATAATGGTGTTATCAATATATATGGACTAGGAATAAAATATAAATTTCGTAGCATCATTTTGTTCACCCAATCAAGTTGAATTCAGATATGTATTACATTTTACAGTGTAATTAATAAGTCAAAATGTACAGCCAAATACATATTTTAAATAGGTTTCTATTGTACATTTGCACTTATTAAAGGTAAGTATGTTATGTTTGTCCTAATCATTTTAGGTAGTGGACCGCTGTTGTTTAAGAGCTCATTGAAAAAAAGAATAATTTAAGGGTCTGTTTTATATTAGCTGGTGCATAGCAGAACTGCTGCAAGACAGTAGCCTTGGGGATTGCCTTTCTTTGTTCCTTTGTGAGGGCAGGTAAAACACTCCCCAGAGAGACAGCCACTACACAGCATTCTTTCCTGGGAACAAGAATCAAAGTAGCACACCCGTTCCCAACCGGAGAAGCATCACACCAGTGTGCTGCAGATCTAAAAGCCTTTGCTTCTATGGAGAAGCGAAGGGCGGGGGTTACTCTAGACAGAGGGAGCTCTTTACAGATGGAGGAAAGTTCCACCATGTTGTTATCTCCGTCTCTATCTTTCATTCTCATCCCATTTGTTTCCTGGGGCACAAAGCACTTGGGTGTGAGGTCAGGCGGCAAGTTCCACTTGTTTCATGAAAAGGGATTGGGCCCCTACAATAAGCTTGCTTTAGTCCAATCACTGGTGGCATTTTACTTTAGAAGAAGGGGTCTCCCGGTCCTCATATTTACTTTAGTACAAACCACTAAGAAGTATTTTGTTGAACCGCTGTTGGGATAGTTGACTATCCAAAATAAGGGGCAAGCTCTGTTCCCTACCCATCCCAAGAGCACATTGGGGGTGAAGCTGTTGCTTGAAACAAGACCTGCATCTCTGCCATTCACACTGCTGCAGAGAACCTCAATTGTGGTTAAAGACCCTGACAGTGTGCACCCGCGTGTCTTGACTGGTGCCTGAGAAAAAGGAATGGATTTGTCCCAGAAAACCCACATTCTGACCCACAGCACCCTGAGAGCCAAGACAGCCAAGGTCCCTGTGTTTCATCACATTGAACCAGTCGAACTTTCATTAAACTGGGTTCATCACATCTCATATCAGCCAGACCCTCTGGAGCTACTTTTGGCAGCTTGTTGCTTCAGATACAACTATAAGCACTTTATTACATCTGCCGCATTTGAACCACACTTTCCATGCCAGCATCTTCGTCATCGTTAGTCAAACCGACCATGGTAAATCATCAAGCGACTACCATCGGGCACTGCACAGAACCAGACCAGCAAATCGAGTAGCCAGCAATTTTACTGTTTACTCGACCATTGAAACAGCCCTTTTGGCCCTCATGATCCACTGCCCCTCGAGCGCTTCATCAACTGATCCCATAGATAAGCACATCCAGTCACCAGCATATATGGAGTTAAACGGACTGTCAAACTGACCTTGGCGGTCCTCACAATACGCCCTTCTTCTAGCATCGACTTCAAACCGCAGCAAACCCCCATATCACCCATGCTCATTGCCGCTCCCCATCTAGAACAATGCAACCGTCACACTGAAACATCCTCGAACCACAGGACCACCACTGAACAGCCTGGTTTGCCATAGTCAAAGTGCCAAGGAGGAACCATTGGTGCATAACTGCCCCTTGATCCATTCTGGGACCTAGAGACTGCTGTGATTACTTGCGCACCTTTTTCCTCAAGACATATTCATTTAAAATAACATTGCAATAATTGAAATTGCCTAGCACCTCTGTATCTTTACCCAGAGTCTTGCATTTTCTTTTTCTCTGCATATTCTCTGTACTTTCCAAAAGGGTTAGTGTTAAGGGGCATTAGGCTAATCATAGGTTGAAGTCAGCACCCTCCTTCTGAAGAAGATTTGGGCAATATCCTGTAAACAATTGGGTTGGGGAAGGTAGGAAGCACATGGCTAGTCAGGATGTTCATGCAATGGTCCCCTCTCAGGGCAAGAAGCAGGCAATTTGTGACTGCCTAACCAGGAAGACATAGTAATTAGGTACCATTTATGGAAAGAGATCCCACCACAAACATCGCCCAATTAGAGACACAATGATGGAAGCACTTGAGACACTTAAGCTACTGAAGTTTACCCATTAATCCAAATTATTGGGATAGGCAATCATATGAGAGGGTGTCCAAGCCCATCAAATACTACATCTCTCCACACACCAGTCTGAGTGTTATAGCCCACATTCAGAAGCCTCAGTTGATGTAAAACATTTGTGGTCACAGTGGAGATACTAGAATGAAATGTTGTGGAAGGAGGAGAGGTTCTGCAAAATTAAGACCGGAGCCTCCATAACTATGGCACAGTTTTCTCTAACAGTCATAAAAAAGTTGGTTTGGCTAGATGTGGAGGAACAGGGGGTGTATGAAGGCACATGTTTTGATCAACATCATCCATCCCTCAGTTTCCAAAAAGTCAAAGAAAACACAGGAGGATCGTGAAAATTTACGTCAAACTGGGCAAATCATGCAACACCATACTCACAGCATTATAATCCCTGCAGCTTCTACTGACCTCAGCACGCCACACCATGGCAGCACACTGATTCAGCGCTCCACGCCCGCAGCAGCACACTGACCCCCACTTGTCCCAGTCACAATGCTATATGCCTGGACTTCCTTCTGACTTCCTTTCACCTATGGTTTGCATATTAGTACCCTCCTGCTAAGCTTGTTGAAAGGCAGCTGAATATGTCATTCATAGCTACTGCCCCTTCCCCATCCCAATATTGAGCAGGTGAGAAACGTTACCCACTAAGGTGTCCATATCGGCCTTAGCCCAGGCACATACAGGAGAAAATGTACCTAATGTAACTAAAGATGGTGAGAATAAGCAAACTCGTTGTTAACTGACAGACATTTATGCAATTGACACAACGCTAATATTCACTCACCATGAAAAGGCACAGACAATAGGTCAATTATGCATTTATACACAAAGAATATTGCTTGCAACCATAAAGGCACAAAGAACATACAATTAGCAATATATAAGCTGAAATGCAACACAAATGATACACATACATAACTCACTAACATAGAAACCCGACAGTATTGGGCAGCCATCTTTTTCAAAATGGAAGCAGCAGCCCGCATCAAAATGAATTAAAGGCTTTGAGGATTCGTGGAAACTTAAACTGCTGAATTTACTAAAATACAGACCTGTACAAAACATATACAGTAGCAGCCAAGGTTACTGAGTAATTAGGGAGAGGTTGGATGGCTCAGAGAGAACATGCGATAATAATTCCCATGGCACAAGAAATATTTATCTAAGATTAATTAAAGAACAACCATCCTTTGAAGGCCAGGTGCAGAATACTCATAAGCTAAAACTTTCATAGGTAACAGTTCGACTAAGTATCTAGTGGTCAGGAAAGCAATAACTCTTGCATTCATATTAGCTAAAACCTCAGTAAATGCAGGGTGAAGTAATTCAAAACCTGGTCCTTTCACACGTGACCCATAATTCAAGAACACTGTCTTTTCATTAGCCCGGTACATAGATAGCAACCTGCCTAGACTCCCCACGTATTCTCAGACATGCAGTACCATGCAAGAACATCTACAAAGAGGTTGCTCTGTTTTATAGCCTAGAAATAGGGGATAGTATATTTTTAATTGAACAGAAAGCAGTTCCTAGGCCCCTCTCCCCCTACTCATATTTTGCTCATGGGTTCTAATGGCTTGAGTAGATCCGACTAGTAGCGCGCTTCATGTCCTGACTTATGATCCGGCTTGCTGCACATCCAGAGCCCTGATGCTCTACTCCCAACCTCAAAGGTAATCAGTGAAAGTGTGATGGTGGGTCTGGATTGTTGCAGTAGCCTAGTTAATCATCAATGAAGTAAACATAAGTAATTCTGAATAATAAGGAATTTAAATAGTTATTTGTTGTCAATTTTTCTTGACAGTCAAACATTTCAGTCCTTCAGCCGACACGTGTTTCGACAAGTTGTCTTTGTCAAGGCTGATCAGTGAGCATTGAACAAATAAAAACATTGATTATATTCACATAGTTAGAAAATGAAACAAAAATCATCAATACATACCAATTTCGGGGTTAAGGGATGGCTGGGATAGAGATGGCGACAAGTGGAAAAGGGGTGTAAAATTAGTTGCATTGACATGGGCAATTGCCTTACAATTATTAACATGCTTCATGCAAGACATGTGGATTTCGGTACTATACAATGATTATTTTGGTCTAGTGCCAAAAGTGATCACAGAGTGTGCTAGGCGTATTTAACGAAAATGTAGAGGAAGAAGCAACAAAAAAAGTCAAATAGTGGTTTGTGCATGCTAATATATTAAAGAATAGTTTCCTAATTGGAATTAAACAGTTAGTGAAGTCGCATTAGCGCCAAGTTGCGTGACAAAAATGAGTGTGTGATGTACTTTGGTAAGTGATGGAGGTCTACTAAGAAAAATCTGAATTTGCCAATGTTGAATTCTTGAGAGACCTGCAAAATACACAGGGGAAAAATAGAGGTAAGAATCCAGTAATAAATACATCTCTTGCGTACAGAATGCGGGACTCGGTAGGCTCGAACCTGTATGGTCTGGTTTTAGATTCTATTTCTTATATGTAGTTGGTTTCTCAGCTCTGGTGTAGTTCTGTGTTGAAAAATGGGAGAAGTGGTAGAAGATCTATAAAACGCGAATGCATGGGTGATAATCTTGGGTAGAGCGAGAGAAAAGAAAGAATAGAACTTACCACTCACTTATAATTGATCAGTTATACTGACCTTTTCAAGTGAGCAGCGGCTGTGTGACAGTTATATATCCCTGTAGTGGGTTAAAAGACATACGGTCATGTGCTCGCCAAAAGGTTTTGGGATAATCTAAAAAAATCATGTCTGCCTGGCAAGCTCCCATGTTGAACAAGTGACAGCATAAATAATAATGCTTACAGTTATGACATTGATACAGTAGGAGCACAAATACCCAGAAAAGTCCTAGTGTCTGCTGACACAAGCCGTTTACTGCTAAACAGTGGCAGTTAGCTTACCTAATGGGAAGCAGTATGTCCCTTTAGTTTCCTTGTCGGTTTTTACGCACACAAATGGTTATTTAATGTTGTTGTGATGTCAGGAATCAAGTCTTGCATGAACGTGCCTGTCACGTGGCACGTTATGTGCGTGTGGTTGCCTGAGTGTAAATATTTACATTTGCTTGTCGGGTCTGGCGAGAAGCATGTTTTCTAAACTTGGAAATGAAAAAAGGGAAATACCAATTTAATACACTGTATAACAATGACTGTACATTAAGGCTTATATAGTGACAAGATTGCCAGATTAGCCCGTAAAAAAGATATTCAGATTGACAATAAGGAATTAATAAATAAACCTGTAGAGAATGCAAGTAAGTATTTTAATAAATAAACTCCATATTGTTGCACTTGTGCAATAGAAAAATGTCTGTATGATATTTCATAGAGTGTATGTGCACTTGAGACAATCTCACATTGATTTGTAAGTAATTTGATATGGGTCTTGTGGGTGCCTCTTCTTCCAACATTGGTTTATAATGCACTGAAACTGATTTTTAGGATAACAGGAGGTACCATGCATCCAATGCTCAGTTGATGTAAGAGATTAGCACCTATAATTAGTGTGTTATTAGTGCAATACATCTAGCCAAATTTCAGAATAGTACAACACAATTGAAAATAGGCATATTTATAATACAGCATGTGCATTCATCTTTGGTGTTGCTTGGATTAGCAAAAAACACATTGTTGAAACATTGTACACGTGGTGGCAGATAGGTGTGGTCCTGGAGCCGTTAATTATATACTGAGTGCAATATTTCATGACAATAATTGCATTAATAATTTCAAAATTTGAGATCAATTAAAGAAACACATTAATTTCACGTTCCGTATTGAGGCCATCCTTGATGCCTCTGCATTTACAAATTAATTTGGATTCCATTTTGTGTAACAACAGTGTGCGGTTACCCCTGCATTTGTTCATAGTGGCTGTCATCAGCCCATTGAATCAGATTTCTCTCTTGCCTGACAGTTGGTGATTGTTCTGCCAATTTTGTGCTAGGGGTAGCCTTGGGTGCTGGCTGATAAGACTGGTCAGGTGTTCTCGTATACAAATTCTTAGTTGCCTTATGCTGCTTCCATTACAATTTCTTTTGCAGGTGCATATGATAGCATAGACGTTTTAAGTGGTCTGGCAGTTAATTAAATCTTTTATGATGACCTCCCCTCCTTGTTTGGGTGAGAATCTGTCACAGTTGCCATGTGCATATTGGGACATGCTACAAGTTCCACAGAGATAGAATCTAGGCAGTGGTGTCAACCAGTTGGTGGCATTGCCTGTTCTGGACACATCGCTGCTCATGTAGGAAGGACAAAGCACGTTTCTGATTGTTGGCGCTCTGGTGTACATACATTTGGGTTTGGAAGAGATATAGACAAATCTTTGTCCATGCATAATAGATACCAATGCTTTGAACAATTGTGTGCAATGTGTGAGTATCACTTGAATATTGTGTGATGATATCTGTTGTTGTATGTTTATGGATTAATCTTTTGATTTGGTTTGCAAGATCTCTGACCTTGTGTGTTGCCTTATTTAATCAAAGGATTTCCAAAGCAAGGGTAACAAGTATCCTCTTGCTTGAAATCTTGTGGACAGCAGTGCACATTCTGCTTCAAAGTATTTGTCTCGGCTGCAGTTTAAGCGAGCCCGGTCGAACTCCCCTGCAGCTATGTTGTTGACGGTGGCTCTCCGGTGCCAGCTTGAGGTGTGAAGTGTAGAGTTTACCTCAGTTGATTTCCTGAATGTTTCTAACACTATGATTCAACTCCTCATCAAATATGCCAAAAGAGAGCAAGCCCGAGTAGTTTGTGACATTGATAAACTTAAAGTTGAAATTGGTGATAGGACCAATTGAGAAAACATCAAGCAGAGTAACTACAACAAGATGCATGACATCCTTAAATCTTACCAAGAAGAGATAAAACTACGCAATTCAAGAAGATTCTTGAGAGATGAATGCGACTATAGAGAAGATAGAGTGTACACATTTCAACCGAAATATGATGATGTTCAGAGAAATAAGTCTAGCGAAAGCACACCGAATACAGCGCCAGGGAGCTCTGATGTGGAATCTGAAGACAAAACCAATGCAGAGGCCTTGCCTAATACATCAGACCCAACCACTGACACTACGAACCAAAGAAGGGCTTTTAGAGCAAATTCACAGGTACAAAAAGGGCACCCTACGAGGCAATATGAGACACTTCAGATTTCAAGATTCCCTGGTACTAAATATCGCAACACAAAATGTAACATCAGGGGTAAGAGGGCCGGTAGGGGCCGGCCCAAGTGGAGATCAGGGGACCACCAGCAGATTTACAAGGTCAGGCACCAAGAAGCAAGTATTAATATAACCCAACCCAACTTGGTGATTAATCTGTCTGATGGGACATTATCAACAACAGAAGAAACTGTCCTCTACAAAGGTATTTCTTTTACCCTAAACTGTGACACTGATTATGTGGACTTTCAAATAGATCTGTTTAAGTTTGTTCGCAAACTCAAACTTAAGAAGTTTTTTGCAACTCAAATTAAAACCTTCACTACAAAAGACAAACCATTGAGTCCTAGCGAACTCTCCATATCTGATATTGAAAACACACATCTACTTGTATCTTTGGATGACAGTGCACACACTAATCTAGAGGCATTATGCACTGGACTACAGATTCATCAGAGTAACTTACCACTATTAGTGCTTAAACCCAAATCAAAATGTGTGCCCCAAATGACTACTGACAATGCCATCTCCACCTTCCACCAAGCAGTAATCAATAATATTCACAAGCATCTTAACACCACCAGAAAAGTATGGCACACCACCAGAAACAATCTGCAGAGACAGGCACTCAAGTCTCTAGGGTCGAAGACCACCATAGTTATTAAAGAGGCTGACAAAGGTGGGAATGTGGTGGTACTTAACAGAAAATATTACATTACCATGGGTTTGCTGCACCTAGCCACACCAGGCTGCTATAAGATCTTAGCTAGCAACCCCACCAAAAGAATATTCTTCGCACTTCAGGCTGAAATTTCCAAATGTTACCAACTAGGGCTACTGAGTGATGATGAGATGAAATTCCTGTCCAGCAAAGAGCCCAGGATCCCAACCATATACTTTATACCCAAGATCCACAAGCCCTATGTTAAGCTTCCTGAGGTTAGACCTATCATGAGTGAGATCGGATGGGCGACTGAAGGCCTATCCAAATATATCGACCACACAATCAGAAAACAAATCCTTTCACTTCCGCCATATCTCCGGGACAGCGCGGAGGTACTTACACTGCTGAAAGATTATGAATGGAAAGAGGGGTGCACGCTAGCCACACTAGATGTGACTGCTCTATACACCTTCATTGATCATGCTCTAGCCATCATTGATTATACTTTCAGGAACCATTCTGCCACATACCTACAACATGTTGAAATGATCAAATCTCTCTTACAAATCACACTTGACAAGAATATTTTTCTGTTTGATGATAAATACTATGCGCAAGTCAAAGGTGTCGCCATGGGGGCCAAATATGCTCCCTCTCTGGCAAATCTCTTCATGGCCCCATAGAAGATGCCCATGAGCTCAATAATCATATATTTGTTAAACATGTGACTCTCTGGAAGAGACACATCGATGACATCCTTCTTATTTGGGATGGACCGGCATCGTTATTCGGCAAATACCTAGAATGTCTCAATACAATTTTGGTTTACATCTCACCAGACATTGCAGCAATACTGCCATAGACTTTCTTGATCTACACATTTACATTGAAGTGAATAGAATTCAGACAAAAACATTCAGGAAATCAACTGAGATAGACTCTATGCTTCACACCTCAAGCTGCCACCGGAGAGCCACCCTCAACCACATACCTGCATGGGAGTTTCACCGGGCTCGCAGAAACTGCAGTAAAGACAAATACTTTGAAGGGGAATGTGCACTTCTGTCCACAGGATTTCGAGCAAGAGGATATGTAGTACCTTTTTGTTACGGAAATCCCTTGATAAAATAAGGCAACACACAATCCAGTAAACCCACAACAGATATCATCACACAATACTCAAGTGATGCTCACACGTTGTTCAAAAACATTGGTATCTATTATGCATGGACATAAATTTGCCTAACCATTTCACTTCGAAACCCAAATGAGTGTACACCAGAGTACCAACAATCAGAAACTTGCTCTGTCCTTCCTATATCAGCAGTGATGTGTCCAGTACAGGCAATGTCACCAACTGGTTGACGACATTGCCTGGTTTCTATCGCTGCGGAACTTGTAGCATGCGACAATATGCACATGGCAACTATAACAGATTCTCCCCCAAACATGGAGGGGAGATCATCATAAAAGATTTAATTAACTGCAAGACCACGTATGTCGTCTATGCTAATCTATGCACCTGCAAAAAACGCTAGATTGGTAGCACCATAAAGCAACTAAGAATTTGCATACAAGAACACCTGGCCAATCTCAACAGCCCAGACCTAAGGCTACCCATAGCACAACATTGACAGAACAATCACCAACTGTCAGAAAAGAGAGAAATCCAATTAATAGGGCCGATGAAAGCCACTACCAACTAACGTAGTTGTTGTTACGCAAAATGGAATCAAAATGTATTTGTAAATGCAGAGGCATCAAGGATGGCCTCAATACGGAACATGGAATGAATGTGTTTCTTTAATTGATCTCTGCCATCACATGTACAATGTTTCAACAATGTGTTCTTTGATAATCCAAGCGACACCTAAGATGAATGCAAATGCTTTATTACAAATATGCCTATACTCAAGTGTGTCGTACTATTCTGAAATTTGACTTAAGGGGTGGCCTTTTATTGTGTTTTTAATAGTTATTTGTGCATTGGTGTATTACATTTAAGTATATATATTTTTATAGAACTTTGATTGGACATACCTTTATTTTGAACCATCATACTTTGCTATTTGGGTCACTACTGGATCACATTCAAACCCGTTCTAAGAGTATAGCCTTCCCTCAGCCCACATTACCACAAAAGGTGAAGGAGATATAGCTCTTGGCTGAGCCTGCTGTACCTTAACTAATGGGATCACAGTTGGGTTGTAGTGTGAGGGTTGAGCTGGTGTTTAGTCACTACTCTTCCTTACACTCCTGCAGTGCAGAAGTCATTTTGTCAAAGTGATCAACTCACTAAGTTATTTTCCCATCTTATCTAAGGGTTTAAAGAAAATAGTACAGCAAATACCTCTCTCCGGACTCATGTTCAATGGAAGACATAAAAGCCTGAGTAAGGCTTGAACTCCTTCCATTCACACCACAGTTTTATTCATTTATACAGCAGAGAGGAGGGGCGGAACCCAACCTGCATGTTTGCTGCCCCCCTTCCTTTCCACCATACAAATGCTAACCGGCATGGCTTTTCATGCTGACACGTAAAGCCCCAGCATAAAGCAGGACGTCTCCATATGGATCCATTGTACATGCTACCTTCCACAGCTTGTACAATTACAAATAAACGCTGCCCAACATGTTAGCATGCCAGGCAGCGTGTATTTGTAATTATGGACACTGCATACAATGCGTGCATGGTAAGCACTGTTCAGAATTAAAATTAAACACTGCCCGACATACAAGCATATCAGGAAACGTTTAATTTTAATTGTGAGTGCCCCCTGCTATGCAAGCATGGAGAATGGCACTCATAATTAAAATGAAATAGTGCGTGGCATGCAAGCATGCCACGCAGCGTTTACTGATTTTTCACGGCAAAAGTGAATGACAAAATTGCAGGGCAAACACGTATGCGCCGCCTTTTGCCCTGCACTTTTGCACTCTGGGGTGGAAATGATAAAAATGTGGCAGCGGGGATCACCTACGTGCATGTCAGCATGTAACAGCTCCCGGCCACCAAATTAGGAAATTGTGGAAAATGGGCTCCTCCATGTTTTGCTTGGGCTTCATGTTATCCCATTCACAGTGTTTCATATAAACTGTTGAGGATAGATTCACAAAAGAAATTTCTCCAGTGTGCATGCTCTAGACTGATAAATAGCAGGGGATGTGTGCATGCAAATGGCTCTGCGTGCGCATATTAACTTTTGTGAACCAGCCCACCCACAGAACACAGTAATAAATGATGTCGAAAGCAGTTGAATGTGAACCATCTGCGCCCGATCTGCATCTCTCACCCACGCACCTTGTCACGACTGCCAGAAACGACATGTCGTGGAATCTACAATGCAATCAATGGCCTGTGCAGCTAGAAATGTTGTCCAGTACTATTCTATTTTCTTTGAACATGTCCAGTCTCCAAACCGAGACTGAAGTGTTAAACAGCATTTTCAGTAATGGTCATTTAAGTCCTGTCTCTGCGAATGCGCTCACTGAACCTGTGTGTGTGGATGGCTGTCAACAGCCGTTTGCTTGTGTGTGTCCAGTTGTAAAATGCATGTTCAATAGCGGGAATTTATCTGACACTAACATGTATCAAGCTGCTGGCTGTCCGTCCTTTGTCTCCATAGATCAATCTCCTACTCCTCAAAAGCCCTTGATGTGAATCAGGGACTTGTGAAAAGTGTGATGTTAGATATAAAATATGCCCTCGCTTTCTGCTCTTTCACAATTTTGTGAATGGTGCTATCACGTGGCCAGATGAATTCAATGGGACTTTCATTGTTCATTTAAACTGAATTAACTTGTGGTAGTCCAAAGCCAGTTCTCGTGCCCAACATAACAGCACTAATTTGGGCGACCTAAGAAAGATGAAAGACCGACTTGGCCCATTCAGGACAGAAACATGGAAGTCTCGAGGTTACACAGATTTCTGTGGCAGGTGCATTCACTCCACAGGGGTGGCAAGGGAGACCTAGTTGTTCACAGGTGTAACCCCTGGTGACCCCCTAAATGACGTCCTTGTTGTCATACTTCTTTATCTTGAGATATCATGCACACTTCCTTACGACATTAATTCACCCGTTTAGCGTCTCTTCATACTCCTTCAGGGTTTTCCTCCTGTAAGTTATCATCATGTCGAGGGTACATTCGTCAGGGCTGTCTCAACTGATATCCTCTTTCAAACACATGCTGCGGTATTGGTATTATGGCTGGTGTCAGGCATGGCAAGATCTCATGTATCCAGTACACGGGAGGTAGTGGGGGCAGGATCACCTGCAGATGCACACAGTTGCTCCTCTAAAGAGGCAAACTACAAGACATTATTAAAAAAAATACTAAAGCTGAGGCCGCAAAGTAGGGGCCCTCAACATATCCTCGTTGGTACGATGGCATGGTGACCCTCCCTAGGTTTCTCTACTTCTTTCAAGTTCTTCCTGTACTCCACCCCAAGACTTTCTTAACAACCTCGCATTAAATGGTAAGGGCCTTTATATTGAAAAATATTAGATCACGAGTAACTCTACAGACATTAACATCTCTGAGCAGCAAGGAGGGGTGGCGCTCCTAACTTTTATCAAGTATTTTGAAGCATCGCAATTAAGGGTCATAAGGGAATGACTCTCAGGGGATACAAGGAAAATCTGGGCCAAAATGGATAGGGTGGTATTAGAGTCACCACTGTCAGAAGTACTGTAACTTAATAAAGCTGACTGACCTAAAAGCATGCATGCAAGTCAGATTATATCGCTATTGGAGGATTCATGGGATAAATTGATAGATCATATTGCATTCTCTTCAATTCCATCCCTGTTTACACGACTATTTAGCAGCCCACAGTTTACACTGGGGATGGAAAGTGGGCCTTCCAACAGTGAGGTGAGTCAGGGTGCTTAAGGATGAGGGACTTAATGCATGGGCAGGAGGTAAAATCTTTTGATATGTGTAAACCGGAGTTTGGGATGGGAGAAGTCGAAAGACTCAGATATCACCAGCTGAGGCATTGGTTATCCCATCCTCACAACATATCAGTGGCCTCTCAACCACTCATCCCCTTTGAGAAATACATTACCTCCCATTCAGGGGATAGAAATAATTGTATAACATTTTCCGGGAAAATTCCCCACAGATTCAATGGCCATACATGAGGCATTGGGAACATACACTAGGTGGGAGAATTTTCAAGAGCGCACGAAATGTATCCAGGGGGATAAAAAAGGGCCATACAGCGACGACTGTAAATGTTGTAAAAAAAGTTCTGATACAATGGCACTATAACCCAGATCTTTCCTAGCGCTTCCCCTAATTGCTGGAGGGGCTGCACAGACTGAGGGGAATGGGATCTTATTTGGTAGACCTGTCCAATGATCAAACCCTACTGGGCGTTCATAACCGAAAGTATTAAAGAGATGTTCAATGCAAGGTCCACCTTGGGAATGGAGAGATGCTTACTAGGGTTGTGGATTCCAGAGAAGGCACCCACACCCAAACCATAGTTCAAAGCTTACACAATCCTACTATTGGCAGCATTATTGGTTCTGGCAAAGAACTTGAAGGTTAAAGAGGCCCTGACTACTAATCACTGGAATGGGTCACTTATTCCATTCAAGGGGACTATTTCAGGTAAGATGGGGATCGATTTTGACCTTCCTTTGGAATGATTTTAGATTTTCAGTGTGCCCACAATGGCTACACATTTTGGACAGCTTGTGAGCTTTGTGCTCTCCATACAGGGAGCTTTGGTGTGTTCCTTATTCTAGCTGACATGATTACCAGGGGGAGGGAGATGAAAGTTTGGGGGGGTTGAGGTGAGGGTTGTCACAACTTTCACTGTTGCGACTATCACAACCTGCTTGTGGGCTCACCTATGAAGACTTGGGGTGTTTCTTCCTTGACGAGTCTGTCTGCCCGCGTTTCCTGGAAGTGAGGGACTCGTGAAGGTAAGGGCGACCTTCTTCCGACGCCACTTCATCGGTGAAGTTTCAGATGCCTACAGTGTAGGCAGTTTTTCCCAGGATGGAGAGGAGATGGTCACAGTCAGCACGTAAGTATGTGATTAAAGAGCACAGGGAGGAATAGCAGCGGTCCGGAGGCACTGCGGTAGTAGAAAGCCCAGGAGTGGATATGTGATGCAATCCGGGAAGGTCCGTGAAGCAAGGAGTCCAGGAGGAAGCACCACAGAAGGCAGCAGTGCGGCCGTGGTCGAACAATCCAGGAATGAAGCACAGAAGGAATCGCTAGGCAGAGATTCCAGGTAGGCGAACGCTAGGAACAGCAACCGTAACTTTGGAACTGCGAGCGTTGACATGCGCCGTACCATAGGGGCAAAGCGCTTATCTAGCAGAGTAGTACTTCCCAGGAACTAGACCGTGAATCCGATGTCCGCCATATTGGGGGGTATGAGAGGCCATTCCGGTACATTGTCGCACCGACCAAGATGTCCACAGGGGAAAGTAGTGTCGTTTCATGACAGTATACCCCCTTCGAAGCCTTGAACCTCCTGGTTTGCCAGGATGTAACCAATGGAATTGCTGGACCAATCTTGGGGCATTCAGGTTGGAGACTGGTTCCCAGGTACGATCACTTGGTGGATATGCTTTCCATTCCACCAAGTATTGCAAGCGTCCTCATTTGAATCTGGAATCACAGATCCGGGAGACTTCATATTCGACCTGTCCCTGGAACAGCAGAGGAGGAGGACGAGGAGTATCTTTGGTGGATGGATGATAGGGTTTTAGCAAGGAGGTATGGAAAACAGGGTGAATCCTTTTCCACGTTTTAGGTAGGCGTAGTTGATAGGCCACTGGGTTGATAATCTTGGATACAGGGAAGGGCCCATAGTATCGGGGTGCCAATTTGTTTGGACTCAAATGCCTTGGCAAGTAGCGGGAGGACAACCAAACCTTATCTCCAACAGCATAAGATGGGGCAGTACATCTTTAGGCATCTGCATACCTCTTTACGTCATCCCTGGCCTTGGATAAATGGTTCTTTGCTTCCTGATGGGTTGAAACTAATTGTGCAGTCCAGGAATCAACAGAGGGAACAGGACTTGGTGAAGGCAGCACAGAAGGGTGCACTGAGGGATGAAAACCTTGGTTACTGAAAAAGGGACTAGTCCTTATAGCTGAGTGCTCAGAATTGCTGTAGGCAAATTCAGCAACCGGATCAAAACAGACCAGTCGTCCTGTACCTTGGTGGCGAAACACCGCAGATACTGTTCAAGGGTTTGATTGACACTTTCGGTAATGCCATTGGTCTGGAGATGATATCCTGATGACAGAGCGTGTTGAATACCTAGTGCCTTACAGAGGTGTTTCCAAAATCTCGAGATGTACTGGGGTCCACGGTCAGAAATGATCTTAGACGGGAGTCTATGTAGACAAAAAATGTGTTTCACAAAAATTTCCGCCATCTCAGGAGCAGAATGTAATTTCTGTAATGGTGTATAATGGGCCATGTGTGAGAACAGATCAATGGTTACCATTATGACTGTATGTCCCCTGGAGAGGGGTAAATCTACTATGAAATCAGTATCTATGGCTTCCCAGGGTCGAGAAGGAGGATCTGGATGGAGGAGTAGTCCTGCTGGTTTTCTGCTATCTGTCTTGTTCTGATTGCATATAGCACATGTCCGGATATATACTTGAACGTCCTTAGCCATCTTAGACCACCAGAAGATTCTTTGAATGGAAAGAAGGGTACCACTGACTCTGCGATGTCCGGAGTGGAAGGTATCATGACACAGATGTATTATCTGATCCTTCAAGGTCTGGGTAGGAATCACTAGTTGGGAGCCTCGGAAAAGGAAGCCATCTTTATAATTCAGGGACCACAAATTGCGTTCCTGTAAATCCGACCATATGTATGAATTTGAGGTTTGTCTTTTGACAGCATCCAGGATGTCACTAGCCTGGGGTGATGAACACAATGTTGGGGAACATCTTGGGCAGGTTGTGAATTTCTTGTGTTGGATAGTCAGGATGTCTGGATAAGGCATCTGCGATGACATTTGAGTTCCCTGGAATGTGTAAGATGTGTAACTGGTATTGGGCACATCGTGCTTGTCGACTATTTCTGCACTCCAAGGACTGGAGGGCTTGTAGGTTCCTGTGATCCGTCCATACCTGCACAGGGTGAGTGGCACCCAGGAGGAGATGACGCCATTCCTTGAAAGCTTGGCGAATAGCTAGTAGTTCTTTTTCCAGGACTGAATAGTGAGTCTCGCAAGGAAGCAGGGTTCGGGACAGATAAGCTACCGAATGTTCAAGACCATCGTCAGCTTCTTGTTTTAAAACCGCACCAATGGCATTTTCTGATGCATCTGTTTCCACAAAAAAGGGCCTTGAAATGTCAGGTTGAATCAGAATGGGTCCTCGAGTGAACATCTCTTTCAATCTCTGAAAGGCGTTCCTTGAGACGAAGTCCAAACAAAGGGAACATTCTTTTTGAGCAATGACACAATTGGTTGAACTATAGCTGAAAAGGACGGTATGAACTTTCTGTAGAAATTCGCAAGTCCCAGGAAGGATTGTATTTGTTTAACGGAACCTGGAACGGGCCTGGAAATGATGGCTTCAACCTTGTTTGGATACATAGCCACCCCTTGAGGACTTAATACAAATCCCAGGTAACGTACCTTAGAGACACGAAATATGCTTTTTTCGGGTTTGGCTAGCAAGTGATGTTCCCTTAGCCTTTGTAAAACAGCAGAGACGTGTTCTTGATGTAATATCGGGTCGCTGGAATATACCAGGATGTCATCTAGATATACAATTACAAAGAGGAACAGCATGTCTGAGAAAGCCTGATCCATAAAACGTTGAAAAACAGCTGGGGCATTGGCAAGACCAAAGGGCATAACTAGATACTCGAAGTGTCCAAAGGGCGCTCGGAGGCTGTCTTCCATTTGTCGCCTTCTCTTATTCGGACCAAATGGTACACTCCTCTTAGGTCCAACTTGGTGAAATTTACGGCACCTCAAAGTGCTTCCAGGATGTCCGATATCAAGGGCAAAGGGTATCTGTCTTTCCAGGTACATTGATTTAGGCCCCTATAGTCCAAACAGGGCCGTAGTTCCTTGGTGTCCTTCTTCGGTACAAAAAACAGAGAAGCCCCTGCGGGGGACCTGGATGGGTGGATGGTACCATTAGCCAGGTTGGTGTCCAAGTAGTCTCGTAGGGCCCTCTTCTCGGGTTCACATAGGATAAACATCCTGCCAAAAGGTATTATAGCATTCTCCTTGGTGTCAATGGCACAGTCTTCAGGTCTATGTGGAGGCAGACATTGTACGATAGCTGAAGAGAAGACATCCGAAAACTGCTGTTAGATGTCTGGTACTTGATTGACATTAGAAATAGTAAGGAAATGATTACCTTCTTTGCTTTCCATGGATATAATGGGTCTGGTGTCTTTTGTAAGGCAATGTGATAAACAAAACTCTGAGCCCAGGAACAAAGAACCATATGTCCAATTGATGTATGGATTGTGTTTTCTTAACCATGGCATGCCCAAGACCACTGGATAGTGAGCAGCCTTTATGATGTCGAATCGTATGGTTTCTTGATGGTTGTGGATGGAAAGTACAATGTCCAAGGTTTGTTGGGTGATGGGTCCAAAAGACAAGGGGGAGCCATCTATTCCTTCGACTGTCTGTATAAACTCCTTGGATTCTCTTGGAAGGTTATGGTTTGCTGCCCACTCATCATCCATAAACATGCCCATGGCTCCACAGTCCACCAAGGTCAAAACTGTATGTGTTGCTCCGATAGAAGAGGTCAGGGTTACTTGAAGGACCACCAAGTTACATCTTGATGCAGGATCAAGGACTTGACGGGTGGAGTGGTCTTTGGTCTCCCGAAGCTGGGCTCCGTTCAGGATTGGGAGCTGCCGTTTCCCGAACGTCTTGGAGGAGCCATGGGGCAATTCCTGACTAAGTGTTTGTCCGAAGCACAATACATGCATAGACCGCTATAAAAGATACGGTTTCTTTCTTGGGCGGACAAAGGACCTCTCATAGCTCCCAATTGCATAGGTTCTGGCTCAGCAGGAGGGTTTTCCCTGGAAGTAGGAGTGAAAGGAGATTTTGTGGGAGGAGAGCTTCGGGTCTTTTTCTTTTCCGCCTTTCTCTCTTGTATTCGGAAATCAATTTGCAAGGATAAATCCATAAGAGCCTGGAATGATCCGGGACATGCTATCCTGGCCAGCTCGTCCTTTACTTCCTCGTTCAGACCACGACGGAACAAAGTAAAGCATGCCTCTGCAGACCGGTCAGCTTCATTTGCGAGCTGTTTGAATCGGGTAACATAAGATAACATATCCTGGGAACCTTGTTGGAATTCCAGCAATCTTTCTTGAGCAGTGTAAACCTGGTCTGGGCGGTCAAACATTTCCTTAAAGGCCTTAATGAACCCATCATAATTGTCCAGTAAGGCGTCTCCTGAATAAACCATGGGTGTAGCCCCAGCTAGGGCATTGCCAGTAAGATGGGCTATGACAAATCCTACCTTGGCTCTGGGGGTGGAGAAATAATAGGGCTTAAAGGTGAAGTGAACCAGACTTGAATCCAGAAAACAACAGAGTCTTTTAGTGGAACCATTGTATTTATCCACTACACCACCCATTGAGGCGCTGTCCTGATATGCAGAATCTTGGGATAGAACCAATTATTTCAGGGCAGCGTTCTCCGCCTTCAGGTTTTGTACCTCTGTAGAGAGTTCTTGCATTCCTCGCAAAAGATCCTGTATAGTAGGATCCATCTCTGGCCTCTTGTTAAGTGTCTGGCATGTCAAACTGTCAGAACTTTCACTGTCACAACTATCACAACCTGCTTGTGGGCTCACCTGTGAAGACTTGGGGTCTTTCTTCCTTGACGACTCCATCTGCCCGCGTTTCCTGGACGTGCAGGACTCGTGAAAGTAAGGGCGACCTTCTTCCGACGCCACTTTGTCGGTGTAGTTTCAGATGTCTACAGTGAAGGTGTTTTTCCCCAGGCTGGAGAGGAGATGGTCACAGTCAGCACGTAAGTATGTGTTTAAAGAGCCCAGGGAGGAATAACAGCGGCCCGGGGGCACCGCGGTAGTAGAAAGCCCAGGAGTGGATGTGTGATGCGATCCGGGAAGGACCGTGAAGCAAGGAGTCCAGGAAGGAAGGACAGCAGAAGGCAGCAGTGCGCCCGCGGTTGAACAATCCAGGAAGGAAGCACAGAAGGAATCGCTAGGCAGAGAGTCCAGGTAGGTGAACGCTAGGAACAGCAACCGGAACTTCGGAACTGTGAGTGTTGACACACACCTTACCGCAGGGGCAGGGCGCTTATCTAGCAGAGTAGTACTTCCCAGGAACTAGACCGCGGATCTGATGTCCGCCAAATTGGGGGGTATGAGAGGCCATTCTGGTACGTTGTCGCACCAACCAAGATGTCCAGAGGGGGCAGTAGCGTCGTTTCATGGCAAGGGTAGGGGAAATGTTTTGATCTTATGTTAAAAATGTATGAACTGCCAATAGACACAAGTTAAAAAATATATATATTTTTGATTGCTAGAATTATTATTTTTTCGAATTCTGGCATGAGTTGGAGAGGAAACTGAAAACTAAAACATTTCCCACTGTCCAGTAGGAACCTAGTCAAGTTTTTTTTTTTTTCTTTCAAAAATGCTCAGTGCTTTGTTGGTGAGTTGGGTGGGCAAAAGAGGTGAATTTTCATTCCGTGGGAAAAATAACAAATTCTGGAACCCTATCCTCCAATTTTGACAATTTCATTTCACCTGTGGAAATTTTGCCCAGCCCTAGTGGAAGGCCAGTACCAGGGTCAGATTGGCCCCTCGGCATCCCTGGGGCGTGGGGCCGGTTTCTGGCCATGCCTGGGCCGGTTTTGAAAAGAAAATTGGAAAAAAAATGTGTTTTTTCTTTTTTTTTCTTCAAAAAGTCTTTCATTATTCTTAGATCGACAAATGAGTACCAACACAGGTTGGATGATATTGTATGCATATTTGTTCTATAAAAAAGAGCTTAAGCGTAAGTGCTATACAATAACATATTATCATTTGGCATTGGACGTCTGCTTGGATTCACAGTGATTTAGTATACTTAGGAACAATGCTATTTGATAACGCTTCCTGTTTTGTCAAGGGGTGAAAGGTCAGGTTTCATCGCTTCCGGGATGTCACTTTGGGGTGGGGTCAAATGACATTACTTCTGGTGATGTCACCAGAGGTCAAGGGTCGTGAGGCTAGGGGTGGGACACTTTTTTGAGGCGAGGGGTGGGCCACTTTTTTGGGGAGACCAGGCCTATTTCTTGTCCCAGTCCGACTTGGCCAGTACCTACAGCCTCATTACCCTCGTTCTGAAACCTTTTGGCTTGAGTCACCAGCGTGTTTCGCACCGGAAACATGAGTGATTCGAGCTTAAGCTGAGTAAGAGCGCACCGATTTACTGCTGCCAGGAAACAATACAGCCCTCCGCTCATTGTTAATTCGAAACAAGGGACTTCTTCGGCACTTAGTATCTATTGAAGGGCTGCAACTGATGATATATGTCAAAGCAAGCCTAATTGTCAGCTTATCTTTCCAAAGGATATGACAATTTCTAGAACAGCTCAGAGAGTCAAGGGCCCAGCAGCGCCCAACAGAGACGAGAAGTTGCTGCAACTCACTCAAAGAGTGTTTTGAGTCGACATGAGCTTTGAAGCCTGAAACTGCACACAGCTTTTCTGTACTGAAAATAGAAAGCCTCCAATTAAAATTTCTGAGTGTACATGTGAGCAGAGATATTTAGAGGAAAAATGCCTGGTGCAAAAACGTTAATTAGAGACATGTCTGCAATGTATTTATTTATTTTAATTTTTAAAGCGCTGCCACAGCCCGGGGCATCGAGGCGCTGTAACAAGAAAATGTCTTAGTTAAGGATTTATAACGCAGTTAATACCCAGAGGTTTCTAGGCGCGTACCCCGAGATCGAACCCGTGTTGCTTCTGGTGACATTAATCAGGCATTGCATAGTGGAGATGCAGCGCGTGAGGAACACTGTGTGGCTGCATGTTCAACATCATGGTAAATATAGCCGGGAGCCAAAGAGGCAACGAGGTAGTCGAGCACGAGACATGCCCAAACAACTGTCCAGCCAGTAGCCCAAAGGCCCTGGTTTTCAACTCGGCACGGTGAACACAACGCCACACCTCCAGGCCACCGTACACGCAAATACATGTTTGATTGCCTCACTCTGCAATCTTTATTCATGAGTTACTAATGACCTGATAACTCTTGCATGGTGGTGAGAAGCAAAGCTGCAAATGAGTTATGACAGATCATTTATTATCTGTGAAAGCGAATAATATATCCCGAGTCATCTCAGGGGAGATCTTCCTGCCGCGGAAGTAGTTGCACACACTGAACTGTATTTACTGTTAACTTTCTTTTCATCGATTTTCCCTTATCCGCTAGGGAGGCATTTATCACGTCCTGTGCTTTCTATTTTTACTGCCACGTCCTTTCCTCCGCAAATATATAGAGATACAAAGTGTTTGCCTTATTTTGCCTTAAATCAAGACCATTGGCACATTGGCACACACCACTTCATCGCGGTCAGAAACCGATTCCAGATGCAGGTTTACTTACATTCAGGGCGTTACTGTTATCCTAATGAAAAGGAGAGGCCATTATTATTGTATATGAACAGCTCTAACCTAGTATTAAAAAAAATCCCGAGGGGTCACTGTGAAATAGATAAAGACATACACACACACACACACCAGGGAAAAGAAAATATCCATCAAAACACGTGTTGAACACGTCTGTGAAAAAAAAGACTTTGCTAACTGGCAACTTGAAATGTAAAAATGCGTATGAAATTATTTCAGTGTGGGTTGCTCGCTCTGCTTTTTCTGGCAAAACAAAAAGGCGAAAAAAAAAAAAGTATTATTGCCTTATTGTCATTTCACCTAATTGTTGTTTTTGATGTGTCCCAAAGCAGATAAACAACTGCACACCTGCGAGTGGAATCTTTGGGGGGCAAGAATACAGCATCCCCTGGTGACTTGGGGACTTGGTGCAGCGCGAGAGTCTTCACACAGTGAAAATTCGCAGGTTAACTGGGGAGAGTGACAAGGGCATCCTGAAGAGGGAAGGGTGGCATCTCTGGGCAGCCCTGACAGAGGTGCATCAAGGACCGTCTGATTTAATGTCCCCTCATTGATCCTAGGGGATGTGCTGTGCCCGTCTGGTACCTTTCTAATACATACAAAGTAACTGCTGGACTCGTATGCATGCAAGTTCCATATCCGACCCACCCACCCTGCAATAAGTGAGTTGGACCACACAGTTTGCAAGTGTTGGCAATAAAAGGCTTTAGGATTTTATTGTTACAGATATGGTTATGGAAACAATAACAATAATCACATATCCATATGATATCATACTTTTGGGCACCGGGTCCAGAGGTAGCCCCCTCTGGCCCGTGCCGCCTTTCTTGTCCTACGACTTGTTGTGGTCACCGTACAGTGCCCTGTTCCTCTCTTCCTTTGTTCTTCTCCCTTCTTTTCTAGGGTGGGAGGATTTTGCGGAAAAGGAGGAAAAGTGGAGGACACTGAGTTAACAGTGAACCCCCTGCTTGTTTGAGTCGCCGTTCAGGGTCTACAAACATATTGTGTTTTCTGTGGAGCTGGTAGCTCTTTTTATAAGACCCAGGGCAAGCCCTAGGTCTTTGAAGTGTGTCTGTTGGGGGCTGTGACCCAGCCCCCAGGCCGGCAGAGCCGACTGTCTGGCCCCCCGGAAGGGGGGGTTGTGCTATTGCTCTCCCTGCCTGCCTGTTAGTTTCCCTAGGGCACTAGACACACTGCTGTTTTGCTGTTTTGTGGAAGGGTGAGGTGATTTTCTCACCTCACCCTTCTTTTGCTTTGTGATGGGGGAGACTGCTGTCTCCTGTCTAAATGGTGAAGAGGGGCCAGTTCTGGATGGGGGAGCTGGCCCTCTCTTGGGCCTTTACCCTGCCTCGCTTTGGGAGGCCCTACAGCATTGCCCATAACTGCTGGACCCATATGCATGCAAGTTCTATATACGACCCACCCACCCTGCAATAAGTGAGTTGGACCACACAGTTTGCAAGTGTTGTCAATAAAATTCTGTAGGATTTTATTGTTACAGATATGGTTATGGAAACAATAACAATAATCACATATCCATATGATGTCATACTTTTGGGCCCCGGGTCCAGAGGTAGCTCCCTTTGGCCCGTGCCGCAACACACGGCCAGGTGATAACTGTCCGTGTTCCCCCAAAAGTGATTATCTACAGCCCCTGGTGGCTAAGGTGGAGGAGATTTCTCAAAAGTGTGCCATCTTTGAGAAACAGATCAGGATCTCCCAACATAATGGCTGGGTGTTTTATGAACCCTATGCCCCTGGCTGTGCAGAACTCTTCTATCCCTCTGTTGAGTGTTCTTCTGGAAATGTCTACAGATTTGTAGCAGATGGCCCACTGCCATGTTCTTCTGGGTAGGATGGCTGAAAAATAGATTTTGGTATCTCTCCAATTGTGGGAGATGCCTGATAATGAGGCGCACATTTCTTCGAGTATGCTTTGTCTTCCTGTGGACACCAGGTCATTGCCACCTAGATGTATTATCAAGAATTCTGGTGGGTCACTGTATGCGACCAGGTCAGCTAGCTTGTCGTGTATGTCTGCCCAGAGGAGGTCTCTGTAACCCCACCAGCATGCAATGGTATTCTTAAAGGCGGGCCCTCCTTGGTTTCTTCTGCCCAGCGCCCTGTCCTGAAAACGAACGAGTGACCGACTATCTACGCTGATCGGAGGGGGGTGGTCCACCTGGCTGGAGGTTCTGGTGGGAGAAAAACAAGAGTGCTGGGCGGGGGAGTGGGAACCATATTAGTTCTGGTCTGATGTATCTTTTGTAACAGTCTGACTTCTATCCCCCTATATTTTTCACTTGTTGAGGGCCAAATCCCCCTTGCCATGCTGATGTTGCGGGCCCAAGTCTGAAGGAGTGGGTGCCAAATTATTTGGGGTCCCAACCTGCTTTGCTGATTGCTTTGGCAGCACCCCTTTGAATTGTTAGCGGATTAGTGCCGAGGCATCTCTGTGAATTAGGAATCTCCCCCTTACATTGGGCCTTTGTGCATAATATAGGTTGGTGATGCATACTGGGCAGTTTGTTGCATCATCGATGCAGCAAACGCTTATGGTTCTTTTGGCCCCCGTTTTGGACTGTTGTATGTCTATGGTGACACCGTCCTGTCTAACCCTTGTTTACATGATGCCTAAAACATTGTTGGCTTTGGTGGTGGAGGCGATGAGCTCTTCAATACGGAAAGCCCCAAAGTATGCCAAGAAAAATGCTGTTTTGAATAAAAGGCCCTCGTATGGATGGTGGCATATGCTTTCGAGCTGGCTTGTAATTATTGCTAATTTGTCAAAATCAAGCGGGCGGCGGGTGTCTACCTGAGGTCCCTCTATTTTGCCCCAACCCTTCATGGCATAAGTGATAAGTGCGCTTTGGGTGGGATCTGCGTCCCCCTGGAGTTTGGAGTAGTAGGATATTGCCACTAGGAGTCTTTCCGCCCAATCCCTCTTGTAACCTTGATCATGTGCCCATTTAAAAAACATTTCTATCTCTTTTACTGTTATTAATTCAACGTGGTTTAAACCTGTTGTTTTAAAGACATTTTGTAAGCACTTACTGTACTGTGCCATGGTAGTGTTTGCCAGTGCTTTCTCTGCCATCTCTGTGAGGAACCCCGTGCCAGGGTTCCTGGTCTCTATGGGCAGAGTGTTGTTGGCACCCGTATTCGAGGTGCCTGTTTTTCGTTGTACATCCCGGCCTAGGCACTCTGGTGGCAGCGTTGATGTAATTTCATTTAATTTCCCATTATTTCCCAGCAGTCCGCTGGTATTAACGTCATCGTTTCTTGAGCGTGTGGTGCTAGCTCCCAGAATCTTGTCCACTGAAAGCGATATAAAGCAGCTGCAATGTTATTATCTGTTGCAGTGATGTGCTTGGATTTTACCACAATGTTCTCTTGTAGCGTGACTGTGGTAATGGCTCTTAGGACTTTTAGCACTAGATGGAATTTGGTGGTTCTTCTTTATGATGCTTACCACTGCCATGTTGTCACACCAAATCAAGAGTTCTGTGTTAGCTAGCTGCCTGCCCCAGATGCATATTGTTAGCCAAATGGGAAATATTTCTAAAAGTGTGATGTTTTTTGTCCATCCTGCTGTTTGCCATGTTTTTGGCCAGTGCACGGCCTCCCATTCTGTGCCTAGGATGGCTTCAAAACCCTTGCTCCCGGCTGCTTCTGCGAAAAGGACTCTTTTGGCCCATGTATTCATTGTCGTGTGCCATAGGATGCTCACGTTAAAATGTTTGAGGAGGTCTCTGAGACTCTTAGGTCCTCTTTCACTTCTTTGCCTAGCCGGATGTGTAGCTGGGGTTTGGTGCAGGTTTTGGTTTTGAACTCTAGACTCCTAGACAAAACCTTCCCTTGTGGGATGATCTTTGTGCTAGGGATTCTGCAAATGCCCTTTGCTGAGTCAATACCCAGAAAGATTATGTTAGTGGATGGTTTGGTTGTCTTCTCTGTGGCCAAGGGGATGTCCCATATTGTAGCCATCTGTTCTAGCTCTGCTAGTGCCCTTCTGCATTCTCCTGCCTCTGAGGGCTCCATGAACATGAAATCGTCTAAGTAGTGTACTACTTTTACCCCTGGGCGTTGCTTCTGGAAGGCCCATTGGAAAAAAGAGCTGAATTGCTCCAAAAGGGAGCAGGAGACTGTGCATCCCATGGGGAGGCATCTATCAACGTAAACATTGTTTTCAAAGGTAAATGCTAACCATTGTTGTGATTCGGGAGGTACCGGGAGGTACCGACAAGAGTCTGAAAGCGGATTCGATGTCTAGTTTGGCCATTAGTGGGTTCTTGCCGCATTCTTGTATAAGTCTTACTGCTTCTTGGAATTGAGTATATGAAACTTCTGATTCATTGTGCAGAATACCGTCATTCAGCGATTGGCCTTTTGGGTGGGACAGGTGGCGAATTAGCCTAATTTTTCCTGGTTCCTTTTTGGGAACCAGGCCTAGCGGCGATACTAGGTAGTCAGAGAAAGGCATGGTGTCCCAGGGGCCTGCTATCCTGCCCAGGCTTAGCTCTTTCACCAATTTACATTTCACCACATCTGGGTTGGCCCTGGTGGATTTTAAATTCCTTGGAATGTTGGGGGACCCCGTTCCCTTAAATGATATCATAAAACCTGCTTTGAAATCTTGTAGGATTGCCGTGCTGGTTTCATTGTCTGGGTAGTCCCGTAGCACTTTGCTGAAATTGCTGGGGTTGATGGGTGTTCGGTCTGGTTCTAAAACTGTTTGTTCTTTTGGTTGGCCTGATTGGTTGCTAATCTTTCGTATTTTTTGCCGGGAGTCTGGTGCAATTACTGACCGGGTGGTCGCTGCTGCAGTTTGTACAGCTGTGCTTGTACCAACACTCTTTGCCCCATGTGCATACATTTTTTGCAAAATTCCTGCATGGAATATTGACTTTGGGACTGTGGTGGATTTTGTTCTGTCCCTGGGCATAGACTTAGCTGCCCAGGGCTGGTTTTTCTGAAAGGGCTGCTCCCCTTTCTTGTTTTTCTCGTTGTCAGTGCCTCTGGTGCCCTGAGAATTTTTGTTGGCTTTGGTTGCTGGTTGTGTGACTTCTTTCTCAGATGGAAGCTCTGCGTTTAATATGTATACATTATTTTGCACCCCATCCCATTCTATGGCTGGCCTCTCTGACATACTCCTTCTAAATCTCATGTCGTAAGCCAACCAGATTCAGCTTTTTTTGGCAATTTTTACCTCTCTGACTTTATCCATGTACGCCCTTAGTTTGGCCCCTTCGCCGGGGACTTTTTCCATATATATGGTTGCTAAAATGGCAAAGGATTTTAACCAGTTGTCCCAGTTCTGTTCTACCTGGGCGTTCCTAGCTATCTGTTACACAGTTGATGGTCGTGCAGAGTATGGGCTATCCCTCTGTCCCCAAATATCAAACTGACATCCACAGTAATACCTGTCAGAATGAATGTTAGGGCCAAAGATGGTAGTCCGTGGAGTCAGGACGCAGGAACAACCGGAAGAACCCCTGGAGCGCTGTAAGGGAAGGTATATGGTTATGTAACGTTACAGAATGCAGTATCTGAGTATAAACACCCGAACCACTGAAATACCTGTGAGTGTTGGAGCGTGGACCCAGGGAGGTTCTAAGGACAACAGGTCCGGGTGAAACTTGATAAAGTCCTGGCAGGCAACCACCTAAGGCAGGACCGAGGTCCAAAACAAATAAGGGTTAGACACAAGGCAGTCCGTAGAGCAGCGTGGAGGTCGGCAACAGATGATCAAAGTTCCAAGGCAAGTTAGGGCAAGACACGAGGCAGTCCGTTATGGGAAAACAGTTCGGCAGCCAAATATATCCAAAGTTCCAAAGTTGACAGGGTTTAGACGAAGAATAATCCGTAGTACAAAAGCCGTGGTCCAAAGTGAAAAAAGTCCTGAACGAAGCGCGAGCGACACGTGATCCCAAAAGTACAGCTGTGAAGCAAGGCTGTCAGTAACTGGACTCCTTTTATCCGACGTAGGGAAACACGTGACAACGGTCACGTGACGCAAGTTACCAAAGCGTTGCAGTATTGCTAGGCAACTAGTCACGTGATCCGCGCCGTGTTGTGTCGGACAGTCCTCCGTGAACAGTGTGTTTGTTTGTGATGAAGGAGCCTCCAATTAACTTGCCACAAACGTGAAGGGCGATAAACTCCTGTTTTGTCAAGCGTGCCATGTCGTGCCCTACAGTGTGGAACCTGTTGAGGCAGTAAGGTACCTCTGTTGGGATGTGTGGATTTGAGTGCTGCTTGAGAGGAGGACATAGAGGGGCGTGTCTTTTGTGCGGGGGGCGGTGTGACACTATCACCTTCTCTTCTATTTTCTTCAGATCCCTAAAAGTGTCTTTCCCCTTTCTTTGGGCTTCTATCAGTGAAAAGATTCCAATACATTCCTCGGCCCATATGGCTTCTTTAATTGTGGTGTCTATGTTCCATGCTAAACATCTTTTGTATATATTCAGACTTTCTGTTTGAAATTATTTGAACTTTTGGTCTAGTTGAGCAATCGTTACCATCTCAGCTCTGCTGATTTTGCTTGTATCTGTTTGCCCCGATGTGCTGGAATTGGTGGTTGCCAATGCCTTTAATGCACCATCTTGATTAGGTGTCGTTGTTGTTGTTGTATGCCTACTTGGGCTTGTGGCTGCTACTGCCGGATCAGCTGTGTTGGCGGATGGCGGAGTAGTTGTTGGTGCTGCCTGGTCCACCGTTGTTGGTGTTGGTGTGGGCACGGGGTTGGGGGGAGGAATTATGATAGCTGAGGGTTCCTGAGGGGTGCTGTGGTTACTTGCGTCATTTGTGCTTGTAGGGAGTTGTTGCTTGCTTCTAAATTCTAGCATCATTTGCTGCATGTCCCTCCTGTTCTTGCACAATTTTTTACAAAATATTACTTTTGTTACCTTTGCCTGATCCTTCGATTGACTTCTTCTTCTTTGAGGGTGGTGGGGTGTCTCCCAACCCAGGTGGCATGCGCATACCTTCTTTTGGTAGGCCGTATAGGATTTCCCTGACCCAGCCCCAACCATAATATTCTGCTGCCTCCATTGCTGCGAGCAGGTGGGGTGATTTGGATTTTGGTGGTGAGCTTTTCGTTTGGGAGCTGTGCTTTTCGTTTCGGAGCCATCTGCCTGTTTGTGGAAGAAACAACTTTTTATTTTGTGTAAAAACCTTAAAAAACTGGTGGCTTCTTTCTATGAAATTGTGCCCAATTTTTTGTTGCAAACAGCGTGTTGCAAAAAAACAATTCAGGGAGGACTTATGTTTTGTTAACCGGCGTGGCCACCCCTCTTTGCTGGAGAAATTTGTTTCGTATTGCACTTTAAAAAAACCCAGGTTTAGCTAAAGCGGCTCTCGGGATGCAAATTGTGTTGCTTCGTGTCGACTTGCTTCCAAGGCGAATGTGTTGCTGTTGATTTATGGTAAGAGAAAACAACTGTTGTTTTTATCCCCTGTTGAGCTGCGACGCGTGGCATCGTACTCGATTTAAACAAGTGCGGTCTGTGGTTTGTGCAGCTTGGAAAACTGTAGCTTGTAAATGGTTCCCCCGTGTTAGTATCATTTGTTAAAGTAGGAATTACAAAGTCATTTCTTTTAAACAATGTATCTTTTACTTGTGCGTGCACTGTCTATCACGCTGCTCCACGGCGGCTGGCTTCCAAATGGTATTGTCTATTCTGCGAGGGATCCTTGCTGCCTTTTGTTAAAGTACGTGCTCTATCTTTGTCTTAATAAAAAACATGTAGGTTGGGGGGAGGTTTAAACATATGCACGCACTACTCGGGCACGCTACTCCGTGTTCGGCTTTGTTTGTTTAAATCATGCAGCGATCAGCTTGTAGCCTGTTGCCGCGCAACCCTGGGCTCACTTAGTTGGTAAGGTGGGAGGAATCGCCGCTTGTGCGGGGCTGCTCTGTTGTTTTCTCCTGTTTGGTTCGAGTCGCGGGACACTGCTGGAGGCTCCCAGGCTTCTGCAACTCTCTCTGCTAGATGTTGATTTGAACAGTGCAATGTTCAAAGAAAAGGAAGGAAAAAGACACTGTGAGTGCAGTAAACTTTGTATAGAAAGAGAGTAAAGCCCGGGAAGATGCCCAGTTAAAAACAAACTTCCAAAAGGAGGAAACGTGGAGGACACTGAGTTAACAGTGAACCTCCTGCTTGTTTGAGTCCCCGTTCAGGGTCTACCAACAGATTGTGTTTTCTGTGGAGCTGTAGCTATTTTTATAAGATCCAGGGCAAGCCCTGGGTCTTTGAAGTGTGTCTGTTGGGGGCTGTGACCCAGCCCCCAGGTCTGGCCCCCCGGAAGGGGGGGTTGTGTTATTGCTCTCCCTGCTTGCCTGTTAGTTTCATTTGGGCGCTTATCACCCTGCTGTTTTGTGGAAGGGTGAGGTGATTTTCTCATTTTACCCTTCCTTTGCTTTGCGATGGGGGAGACTGCTGTCTCCTCTCTAAATGGTGGAGAGGGGCCAGTTCTTGATGGGGGGTGTTGGCCCTCTCTTGGGCATGCTGGATGGTGCCAGCAGCTACCCTGCCTCGCTTTGGGAGGCTCTACAGCATTGCCCAAAACGGACCCTGTCAGGGGTGCTCTGGTGTTCTCTTCTCCCTAAAAGGTGAAACACCAAGAAGCAAAGAGGCTGCTGTTTGCCCCCTTTCTATGTTTATACCTCTGTGACCATGTACAAAGGAAGAACCTCCTGCTCCCTGTAAAACTGCACTCCTGCACTGTAGACTACTTATTTCAACTTCCACCTACTGTCATAAAGAAAGGAAAAGAAGGCAACAATTTGCCATATTCACAGCTTATTTTGCTCCCAGCCTCCTCATTGGCGTGTGGTACCACAAAGACCCTGCGCCATTTGTTCCAGGGCAACCAATTGTGAAGGGAGCACCGCACCTGGGTCCCCCTTCAGTGCCTCAGCTGGCCCTCCCAACTCTCTCGAGGGAGCTTTGTTTTTCTGAAACACTTGTGTACGAGCGCAATAGAAATAAAATATCAATCAATCAATCAATCAATCAGGCCACCCTGATGTCCTGGAGCTCTGGCATTTAACAAAGTAGTCAAAGCCTTGCTGAAGTGAATAAGCAAGAAAAAAAAATGGCAACTCTCCCCACACCTCTGCTGAGCATTAAGTAGGAAATAAATGATATGATATGACATTTATAACGCGCCTATACACAAGTGTTTCAAAGCGCAACGAGGCAAGGGAGGGGAAACAGAGGGAAGACAGAGACAACAATCCTACTAGACCAGATGACATTGAGATTGCGCAAGTGCAGGGGATGGGGGAAGGGGAATAATGCAGGGGAAAGGGGAGTGGGCAGTGCAGTACATAGGATAACAGTAAAATGAATATAGACAATAAATAAAAGTGCGGCCAACTGGTGGCAAGTGCAAGGGTAAGTGCAGACATCAGGTGTCAAGTGCTAGTATGGGCTGTAGGGAAACAGAACAGTCCCTGAGTGCAAGGGTTGCAGGGGGCGGGGGTGCAGGTGTGCAACTGACAGGGAGGAGACCTGTGCCTGAGATCAGATGGTAGCCAGGTAACCAGTGCAATTTCAGATTAAGCCAGGAGATCCTCAGGGGAGAGGAGGAGCGAAAGCAGAAGCAAAGAGGAAGGTCTTGAGGTGCTTTCGGAACCAAAGATGGTTCTCCTCAAGTTTCAGAGAGGCAGGGAGGCTGTTCCAGAGGGAGGCCCCAGCAGAAGAAAGAGATCTACCACCAACTCGCTGCTTGGAGAAGCGACTAATGCTGAGGGAGTTGGAGGTGGGTCACTGAAGAGCTCAAGAAGGCAGATATTTAGGAAGAGACAGTTGAAGGTGCAGAAGTCCCAGGCCCTAGAAGGCCTTGTGGACAATGCAGAGGGTTTTGAACTTAATCCTCGCTGCCACTGGGAGCCAGTGCAGAGATTTCAGTCCTGGAGTGATACGATCCCTGAGCTTAAGGCCAAGCACAAGTCTTGCAGTACTGTTTTGGATGAGGTGCAGAGGGCGGAGAGTAGAGGCAGGCAGATTTAGAAAGAGGCTGTTTCAATAGTCCAGCCTAGAGAGAACCAGAGTTCTGGAGATAATGAGCCTCTGGGGGAAGCAGAGGAAAGGAAGAATATGTCTGAGGAGCTACAGCTGATAATGTGACTTCTTAGAGACATCAGAGATGTGAGGAGAGAAGGAAAGTGTGGAGCCGAAGATGACTCTGAGGTTTTTAGCCTTACAGGCGGGAGCAGGAAGAGGGCCAAGAGAGGCCTTTCCTGTCACTCCAGAGAGTGACAGGAAAGGAGGCAACAAGTGTGCCGAAGAGGAGAATTTCGGTCTTACTGGCATTAAGGCAGAGATCATTGGTGGCATACCACTCCTGGATGGCCGACGGACAGTCAGAGTTGAGAGAATGAGAATAGGTGGCAGAAGGGAGCCTGAAAATGAGTTAAGTGTCTTCCGCATAGCACTGAAAGTTGGTTCAGAGAGCAGCAATGCAGTGGGCAAGAAGTGCCAGGTATTGGTTGAACAGCCAGGGAGAGAAGTTAGACCCATGGGGAACACCAGAGATACAGATAGAGATAGAGGAGACGGAGGATCCAAGTTGGACCTGGGAGGGTCAACCAGAGAGGAAGGAGGTCAGCCAAGCCAGGGCCTGATTGATGATACCCAAGTTATCACGGAGATAGTTAAGCAGGATGGCATGGTTGACCGTGTCAAAAGGCAGAAGAGAGATCAAGTAAGATGAGGACACAAGGGGTGTTGGAATCAAGGTTGGAGAGCAGGCCTTCACGATGTTCAGGAGAGCAGTTTCTGTGCTTCTGGCAGCTCTGAAACCAGAATGATTGTTATGGAGACAACCAACAGATTAAGAATGAAGATTAAGCTGGGAAATGGCCAGCTTTTCCAGGAGTTTGCCTAGGAAAGGAGTAATGGAGATTGGACGACAGTTAGCCAGGCAGGAGGGGTTGGCAGAGGGTTTCTTAAGAAGAGGGTGCACAAGGGAGGGCTTCGGGGGGGAGACTCCAGTGACAAAGGAGTGGTTGCAGAAATCAGCCAGAGCAGGAGCCAGGGTGTCAATGCGGTCCTTGATGGTTTTGGAGGAACAGGGGTGAACCTGTTTTGATGAGACTTTCATAGATCGGACTTCTCTAGAAACCTTGTCTGAGGTGAACAGTGGAAAGGCAGAGAAGGAGGGAGGAGAGGTGCCCAAAGAAGGGCCAAAGGAAGAGCAGGGAGTAGGGGAAAAAGGGGGAGAGGAAGAGAGAAAGGACAGGATGTCCTGAGTTTTAGAGATGAAATGAGAAGCCAGGGCCATGCAGAGGGCCTTGGAGGGGACAGGAGAGGTAGAGACTGCAGCAAGGTTGGCCAGCTCCTTGCAGATTTTAAAATGTTCGGCCAAGTTTTTAGATGCCGTGGAAATGTAGACTTGGATGTGGGATCTCTTCTTGGTGTGGGTGGAGAGCCGGTACCGCCTTTGGAGCAGGCAGCAGGCCAGTTTGTCAGAGGATGTACCGGAAGCACGACATTTCCTCTCAGCCACCCTGCACTTGTGTTTGAGGGTGGCGAGGTCTGAGTCGTTCCAAGAGTTGCACTTGGCTTTGGGCTTCAAGCGGATCCTCATGACAGGG
Organism: Ambystoma mexicanum; assembly: GCF_040938575.1. Lineage (NCBI taxonomy): Eukaryota > Metazoa > Chordata > Amphibia > Caudata > Ambystomatidae > Ambystoma > Ambystoma mexicanum. The sequence goes on from NC_090929.1 coordinate 887,052,900, forward strand.
GCAAGGACGTCGAGAGTATCAGATATAGCAGCGTGGATCATGGAAAGGGCTGTGTCAGGGTGTGAGTTAGCCAAAGGGGAGGGGGTGAGAAAGTGGCAGTGAAAGCCTCAACTGACACACGCTTCATGGGTCGGATAACCAAGAAGGTAGGTGGCAGTGCTGGAGTTGGCTTTGCCTGAGGGGTAGAGAGGGTGAGCTGGGTGGAAAGGAGAAAGTGAGAGAGGAGTGGTGAGAGGAATTGAAAGGGGAAGGTCTGAAGAGATCAGAACATCCAGTGGGTACCCTGCAGAGTGAGTCAGGCCAGAGGGGAAAATAGAGAGTGAGAAAGAGTCGCAGAGGTCACAATAGAGTCCACTGGAAGGACAGGAAGCATCCATGTGGATGTTGAAGTTTCCAAGAAGGAGGAGTTGAGTGGTTGAGACCAGGATGCCGGTAGATGGTAGCCAAAGTAAGGGAATGGCCAGGAGAGATAGAGAGCCTGCAGATGAGGCATTTCAAAGAGGAATAGGCCTGCCTAGGAATGACAGAGGAAGGAATCCACTCAGGGACTACACCCCCTCCCGGAATGGTTGGATCGGGGCACGTAGAGGATCTTGTAGCCATCAGGGAGGAGAGAGTCAAAGCTTGTGAACCATGTCTCGGTGAGACCGAGGACCTCAAGATCAAGTTCCTCCAGGAGGCCTCAGATGTCAGAGGAGTGTTTGTCAGCGATAGAAGGCATGGGTTGGAGACCAGGATGTCAATTTCCTTCCTACCAGATTTAGTGAGGAGAGCAGGATAGTCGATAGAGAAGTAGTTAGAAAAGATAGGAGAAACAGAGAGCACCAAAGAGTAGGTAGGGAGAGGAGAGAAGGGGAAGGGAGTCGGAAGAGGTAGTGAAGAACACTAGGGAAGTTCACAGGGCAGGGATCAAACAGACGAGACAGAGAGAGACAAGACAAGTTGACATTTGGGCAAGATGAGAGGCGCTTAGATAGTGGTATAAAGGTTTGCTAGATGAGTGCTTTGCTAAGAGGCAAAGCCACAGAACGGCACTACTTTGACAGTGCAATTTTAAAAAACAGGAGAAAACACACATACGTTACAGAATCCTGAAAACTGAAAAGAGAAAAAAAGGCCTAGGTTTCAAAATGCAATTTTAAATACTTTCATGGTGCAATTTTAAAAAACAGGAGAAAACACACCTAAGTTTGAGAATCCTCAAAAGAGGGGAAAAGGCCTAGGTTTCACAATGCCATTTTAAATACTTTCACAGTGCAATTTAAAAAAACAGGAGAAAACACACCTAAGTTTTTGAGAATTCCGAAAAGAGGCAAAAAGGCCTAGGTTTCACAATGCAACTTTAAATACTTTCACAGTGCAATTTTAAAAAACAGGAGAAAACACACCTAAGTTTGAGAAACCTGAAAAGAGGGAGGGATATTAAGTGGGTCTAGAGGACCTGCTGGGTGGGATGGGGAGTGTGGGGAGGAGGCTTCCTGTGAGCTGGGTTTCAGGTTGCGGGACATGGGTGGAGCAACCCCCTATTAAGAGTACAGATGAGAGGGATTTGGGTGGAGAAGGGAGGACATAGGATGAAATTAATCCTTGGTGAGTACAGCAAGGGCTAAGGGATATGGGTAGGGGATTCAAGGTAAGAAGCTCCAACAGGCGAGGAGGCAAAGAGGGGTTCGGTGGGTGTGAATCAGAGGTTGGGGAAATGAGGATCTGTGATTCAACCAGTTTTAATTCAGTTTTAATTCAGTTGACTCACATAGAGTCTGTCTGTGATGTCTTGATAAAAATCCAGAGTAAGTTGGGGCACTGAATTAAAAAAGGTCAGTGTCCTTTTACGTACATATAGACTGCTTCTAGAAGCTACATAAAAAGAGAGACTTCTCGCCTTGGAAAAAAAGAGTGAGGGAGAAATTGTGGCTGATAGAGAATGTAATATTTATTGGAGTTTTTAACTGCTATTATCACAGGAAGATCATTATTGACCCCATCTCAGCCAAGCAAAATGTTCAGACCACCGTCAATAGTGACTGGTGTTAACTGCATTTTGAAAATTCTGTCTTCCAACAATGCAATTTCCAGGCAAGATTCATTTTAACAAGACACTTCCTCTAAGGGAGGACCCTTTTCTTCACTGCAGCATCCTATTTAACACACCAAAGAGAAAACAAAAACATGGTAAAATACTTATAGAGCAAACCTCTTGTTAAAACTGCTCCAGTTTAATCAAATTTGCAATTGAAATGCTTAATCTATGAACACACCCTTGTTATTTAAATACTACAAAATAAAACCACATTTCATTTGCAAAAAAAGGGGGCGTTGGTTTATCCACTGTGCAAGAACAAGTATTAATTTCTTTCCCAATATACAGTCTTTTGAATCGCAATTGTAATTGTTTCTGATTCTTGTGAATGAGAGCTCTCAGTAAGCTCTTCCCTTTCAGTTCCTTTGTTTAATTTCTATCGATGATTGGTATACCCCTGCCAACACGTGTTTCCACCTTTCAGAACATAGGTCTTCTTCAGGACCAATTTATCACCTTTTTAACATTGCATTGATTCACAACATTTCACATATGATGTTATATAATTCCATCGTGATTTTGGAAATGCAATCAGAAATAAGAAGAAATTTGACAATATAAATATCGCATAACAAGGGAATCAGGAAATGTTGCACATCAGGGGGTTAAGGTTATAATATCAGGAGTTGACATAGAAGGAAAAAGAACAGAATTATTTTTGTTTGTTTCTCACATCAGTTACTTAATTAACTGATATCCATTCACTTAATATTTCTTGGCTTTAATAATTAGCTCTGTGAGGTCACACTAGCACACCGTGTCCCACATGATTTGTTCTTTAAAAGTTAATTCCAAATTGACATGAGAACTGGATATTTCCCATGCAATCTCCTGGAAGCAACCATCTTAAATGATTTCTATCTCCAACATCCATGTGTCTTCCATGCAATTCCCAGGGACTCCCTTCATATTCTCACCACATGAGCACTGTACATCTGGTTTGAACTGACACGCTATTGATCCTAATATTTTACCATTAGGTGCCATAAGGCAGGTGGTGCCTTACCTTCATTCTATATGTCCTGTACAAATTAATTGAGGACTAATGTCCAACAACAGTCAGATAATCCATGATGCAGAGAATATATAGATCAGTTTCTGACCATACAATGTTAAATGAATGACACACATAGTCCCCAGAAGCTGTCACTATGGCTTGGGATAAATTACCATTCCCCAAATTGCACAAGGCTAAGCCTTGGTCCATAACTTAAGACTTCTTAAGACTTTCCTTTTTCCTCCTCCTTCCCTCCTTCTCTCCTCTGCTAATCCCACAGTTGCTGGATTGGTGCCCAGGGCCCTTATGCATCCTCAGGCCCTGACCTCCCACACCAATTCCTCCCAGCTCTTGTCTATCCACAGCACTTTACATCTTCACACCCTCCGCTATGGAGGCTCACACTTACCCCTCCCATGGCCCAGTCCGTGTATCACTCAACATTCCTAGCACTTCATTTGTGGTTCACCCACGAGCTCAGACTCCCCAGGACTTACCTCCCTCGCTGCCCTGTGGGTGCTTTGAACAGTATGTTCTCATTGTATAAGCGCCTAACAAGCAAACAATAAATAAATAAACTTCTCGGCAGGCCATTTTCCTGTGACAATGACCTATCCATCTGTCTGTAAGGCTGTATTAATTGACATATTTGACAGTCAAATTTACAACTCATTTCACTGCATTGATTATTGCCTTCTATTGTCATATTTATAAGTGTAAGTGTTTACAATAATCTGTACTATTTTTGTTTATCAACTCACATATATACAAATAAGGCAGTCCTAATGGCGTCTTGTCAAAGTAAAAAGGCCTATACTAAGAAAATCTATTTTCAAATCCTTACAACTAATTATACAAAGAGCGTGGGATAGGGATTTCAATAAATGAAAAAGTGTTCACAAATAATAAGTCAGGATGTGATTGTCAGCGGTCTCCCTTCCCCACGTTTTCAGCATGGGACAAGGTGGGTCTCCTGAGCAAAGCACACAGTAGAGCTTTCCCAACAAGAGTCAGCAGTTCCGTTCCACCTACCAGGTTCTTCTATGGTTAAGTCTCTTGAATAAAAAGTCTCTTGCCTTCAAGGCCCTGAAATTTTCAACAAACAAACACAAAAGTTCTATTCTACTTGTGGTTTTGGGTGACGGTCTCACAACTGGATCCCCCTCTACCAGACGCAGACCTCTCCCGGTCGTACTCGACTATTTAATATAACAGTTCCTTTCTCAACGACGTTTGGGTAGTGATTGTCCACCCCTGGATCTCCCTCTTTTTGGTTTTCAACACACTATTCATAGAGCTTTAGACTCTTACACCCGCGAGTTTCAATGTCTTTTCAAATAAAAGTACTGTGGACTTCCCTCCGCTGGGTTCACTCCTGTCAACACAATGCTCATGGGACTTCAGATTTAATCCCCTTTTGTTAGCATCCGTCCTCCGGGTTCACTCGTGCCAATCTTTACAACACACTCCTCATACCATGCAGGATTTGTCTCAATCATCTGTCGGTCAAAGACTTTTGAGTGTATAGACAATTTTACAAGACCCCAGTAGCATGACTTTGACCCCCTTCCACCTTTCCTAAGGCCTTCTGGTTAGTGTAGCTCAAATAGTAGGGTAATAGCCTAGAGTTTCTCGTGTGAACACCCACGTGTTGTTTGATTCTGCTATGCTGGCTTTCCCCTTTTCTTTTATCAACAGTTCTTTGTCTATTCAAAGTTCAATTAGTGGCTTGCTACTTTCGTTTAACACAGTTCAGTTTCTTTATCGGCTCTCCCCTCGACTCACCGGCTATGATGTAGTATTTTGCTATCTTGTCTGTAGATTCAAGGCTACTACCATTGGGCCATGCGTCTCTCCCCGGTTTGGCTGTCAGTGGAGGAGGTGCCCGGGTACCATTGATATCTGCTGTAAATACACTCTAGCTATTGTCCGTAGTCTTGCTATTCCTTCTCTTGAGGCTTTGCGGGTCTCTGTCGATAAGGGCAAGGTAAATTCTCCCCTTGGTATCCTCTCAACTTAAGCCATCTTTCTCCTCCACTTGAACTGCCATGCTAAATTAGCTCTCACGTTGTGCGGTCTGCCTTGCTCGAAGTGTACTGCAAAGCTCCACCTTTTATCCCTTTGGGGAAGGGAAAGGGCCATCAGGTGTGTGTGATTCTGGTCAATAGCGTGACTTTGCCTGACCCTTGTAATGGGACATGTCAGGTAAATGACTCTGGTAATAGTCCATTGTCTTTTGTGTTGTGCGAAAGTGTTCATGTCGGAAAATATGTTTTGGAATATCCTACGTGGTAGAATGGGGAAAAGGTGTTTAAGATAGGGGTATACCACATCTCACCCAATCATTGTCCCACTCCCCAAGGATCCTCCCATCCAGGTGATCCTCCCACACTGGTCCACTCCCAGGAACTGGATCCAAAAGCCATGGGTGTGTCCTGGCCACCTGCATGACAGATCCCTGGGCACTAGATAGGCAGACACCTTCATGTTTCTCACACCTGATAAATAACATTGTTTCTTTGTTTTTCCAGATCACTTTCATACAATGTACCCTCTCAGTTGAACCCTTGTTGCATTTTAATTTTCAGGTACCCCATATCTGTCACACCTTTTACTAGGTAAACTCAAGTGTTAGAAATTAGTAAACAAGAGGTTACAAATAGGAGGCTCTGTCTACGCTGAGATACTGAGATCATATACAATCAAAATTGGAGTTGCACTTCCACCTCCCTCAAGAAAATGAAGACTGACCTTCTTCAAGGAAGACACCAGCAAGCAGCCACCATGACAACCTGGTGAAAACCCAGAAGTACAGAAAACGGAAGAGTAAGGCAAAACAAAAGTAAGCAGAGATACCACAGTTGGGAACACTAAAGATGTTGATCCTGAACCAGCCCATCAGGCATCTGATACTGCAGGAGCAGCCCATCCTCTTGCACCATGACCAACAGAAGATCTCACCAGGGGAGCAGTTGAATTAGCTACAGGTAGAGAGATCTGTAGAACATCCATCCAGCATTGGTGGAACTAGCTATACTTCACCTGACTACCCGTTATTATGACCCAAGCCTGCTGGAAGAGAGCCTCATTCACTCTTTTCCACCCGAACACACTGTCTCTTCAAGGCAGAGGGTATTCAAGAGGGTGTAACCAAGCAGATACTATCCACCCCTGAACTAAAATAAAGGAACACGCACAGAAATGTAAAGTAACATTTTTAATATCAAAACCTGTGTGGGAAGAAATCTTATAAAATGTAAAAATGTGTAAACAGTTGTAATGTTATCAAAATACTGCAGTTTTTTGTTTTAATGGAAGATATGTATGCACTGAAAGAAGAACAACATAGAAAAGGGGCTCCATTTGAAGAATTAGTATGTTTATCTGTGAGTCATTTGCCAAGAAAATGACCAATAAGGAAAATGTCCCCATGCAGGGGGCCACCTGGACTCTACTGAAAAAGGTAGGTCACCCAACAGTGAATGGAAATTTGGAATGGCCATAGCAACACTATAATAAAGAAATTGTCACCAAGAGACATGGGGGCACTGAGGGGATGTTTCCCTGCCCAGCGTATAGTGCCGCTGGTGGTTGAATCAAGGGCTTTTAAGGCATGTCCTAGACCCGGATGTGGGATCAACCCCCTCTCTTAGGGGAACCTATTGCACCTTCCAGCCCAGGCATTTGCCAGTGCAGGAAAAAATGAAAATAAGACAAAGCTTGCAGGTGTGACAGAGCAATGAGGCATTCATTCCTCAGCCGGACAGAAAAGAAGTTCACACTTCCTCTGGGCCTCAACTGAGAGGGACGCATCTCTTACCATTAAGTAACTGAGAGCAATTAAGTAGGATAAAAAGGATGCCTTCCTCTTTAAGGCATCACTCCTCTGCAATGCAGGAAAGCAAGGATGAGTGGTGGCTAAATTGCCTAATTAGCTCTCACACTTCTACAAAACAAAAGTGATCCCAATCATAAAGGTGAAATAGGCACAGATAAGAGATATACCCTCTTTGCCTTTTGAGGTGAAGCTGGCCGAGGGCAGGCTGTACTCTTAAGAGGGGTGTGCATATGAGACAGTAGCAAACCAAAACAGCCATAGTACAGCAGACCAAACAAAATCAATGTCCAATCAAAGTTATATAAAAATGACATGGCCTGTGGTAGCGGCCATGTAGTTATGGTTAAGTTGCTGAACCCATAGGACGAGCACTTTTTGGGCGGCTCATAACTTCACTCTCCCTGGACAAATCCTCACCAAACTTTGCAAAAAAAGTATATGGCCCACTCTGGATTGTTCCTGGAACGGGGGATAAATGCCACAATATTTCCATTAGCATAACACTAAATGCAAATGGAAATGTTGGAAAATCGTATTGAGTCCATGTACTTTACTGAAAAATATAAAGTAGATGGAGTTTATAAGTGTTTTTTTTTAGTTCTATTTTTTTAATTGTGAAAGGTGGTTCCTAAAGGAACATTTCTTTTATTGTTTTTGGGTGTATTTTTTTTTTGGCAGGAGAGCTTAGAACGAAAGGTGGGGGTGGAAATGAGGGAAGAGGCACCAAACACTAATATGGAGGGGCCGCTGGACAGGGAAAATGTTGCGCTATTTCTAAGGTAGGGGGCAGTGTTTCTCATGCTCCTTGATTACAGCAGTCTGTCTTGGGGAGAGGGATGGCATTAGCTGATTCAATTTTAAGATAAATAGCAGTTTTGCTAAAAGTATGTACTGTGTACTAGATTGTTTATGGATGAGTAGGAATAGGTGTTGGAGCTGTGCAAGGGACATTTTGAAGTTGAAAGTTCCTAGATCAGTAGAAAATGCAGTTCCGACCTGACCGCGAAGTATGGATATTATCGTGAAGTGCGGACGGGTTCTCGGACACGTTATCATGCCGCGCGCCATCGTATGGTCATGTGGCACTGTCTGGAAGTTTCGCAATGAAGTCAGATGTTCGTAGACGTCTACGGATGCAAAACTAGTTGAAATAGTTGCAAAAAGTGCATAGAAGTGTTAAAAATGATTCTAGAAGGTGGGAAATGGCAAGGTTTTAAGGTGACACTTTGTAAATTGGATACAAATATTGCTATATTAGGTAAGTATGATATTAGTAAGTTGTAGGAAAATAGCATGCACTGTTAAAAACCCATGAAATTCACTGAACAAACTTTGTTAAAGGGACGTTATGGTTAAGTTGGACTAATAAAAACCTATGGAATTCAATGAAATAAAACTTTGTTAAAGGGATGTTATGGTTAAGTTGGACTCATAAAAACCTATGAAATTCAATGAAAAAACTTTGTTAAGGGGACGTTATGGTTAAGTTGCGCTACTAAAAACCTATGAAATTCAGTGAAAACACTTTGTTAAAGTAACGTTACGGTTACAGGTAAAAACGTAAAAACCCCTGAAATTCGCCAGTTATTGTTAAGCTGATCGGCCCGAGAGGACCGCGTACCTGTGATCTTGGTGGTTGGTCTTGCTGAGGTCGCCAGTCTGGAGTCCAGGAACTGATGAATTAGCGGCACGAGGAATCAGCCCCTCCACCACCCAAAAGAGGAACTGGGTGAAGGCTGGACCGACCCCCAATGTCACGATAAGTACTCTCCAGATGAGCGTGACTCGAGGATTGATGGCTCAGGTTGGTGACACTGTAGTTCAGGTAGAGCCGATTGTAGATATCATGAGTCTTCCGGAACCAATGTAACAGTGAGGTATTACAGTTGATAGAAAAGTCCGGTTGGTGCTGATAGTTCCAGAGGTTTGCAGGATTAGGTTCGGAGGTAGACAAGACAGGAAGAGAGAGAACAGCTGGAGGCTAGCTGGTACTGGGCAAGTCCCGGGTAAGTCTGAAGATGGGCAGACCCAGTGCCGACAACAAGTCAGGGCTGGAGGCAGGCAGGCTCAGGACAGGCCCCAGGTAAGGCTGGAGGTAGGTTGGCTCAAGACAGGCCACAGGAAAGTGCTGGAGGTAGGCTGACCCAGGACTGGCCACAGGTAAGGCTGGAGGCAGGCTGGCTCAAGACAAGCCACAGGTATGGGCTGGAGACTGGCTGACCCAGGACAGGCCACAGGTAAGGCTGGAGGCAGGCTGGCTCAAGACAAGCCACAGGTATGGGCTGGAGACTGGCTGACCCAGGACAGGCCACAGGTAAGGGCTGGAGATGGGCTGACCCAGGACAGGCCACAGGTAAGGGCAGGAGATAGGCTGACCCAGGACAGGCCACAGGTAAGGGCAGGAGATAGGCTGACCCAGGACAGGCCACAGGTAAGGGCTGAAGGTAAGCTGACCCAGGACAGGCCACAGGTAAGGCTGGAAGAGAGCTGGTCCAGGACAGGCCACAGGTAAGTGCAGGAGGCAGCTGGCCCAGAACAGGCCACAGGTAAGTGGAGGAGACAAGCTGGCCCAGAACAGGCCGCTGGTAAGTAAGAGGCAGGAACAACGAGGCGAGCGAAGCGAACCGCGTTGAGACGCGACTCGCTGTGGATTGCGGCCTCTTTTATGGGCCGCCGGCGCCCGAAAGGCCTGGGACGCAAGCCGTTCCGTTTCCGGACGCCGGCGGACCCATAACGAGGCTTGAGAAGCAAGCCCCGCTAGGGAGATGAGTTCGGCCCACGGCGCATGCGCGGAGCCGAGAGAGAGGCCTTCCGCGCATGCGCCGAAGGCCGCCAGCCCTGTAGCCCGCCACTCCCCTCCCGGCGAGCCCCCGGAAGCAGATGCGCGGGTAGACTCGCCAGGAGGGGAAGAGAGCGGCAGACCTCCGTCTCCCGCGTGACATAACACTATGCCCCCTCCCAGGAAGGCCCGGAGCTCCGGGTTTCCAGGGAAACCGTACATAGAACTCACGTATCAACCGGGGAGCATGTACATGTTGGCGTGGCTCCCATGTACGGTCACAGGCTGGGTACCCCTTCCAGTCAACTAAATAGTGGAGCACCCCTCTACGGAAACGGGCATCACAGATCTCGTGTACCTCAAACTCTGGGACACCCTGCACTAGGACAGAGGCCGGACGGGGAGGAGTGCGGCCATAAGCATCGACCACATAAGGCTTTAACAAGGACACGTGAAAAACGGGATGTACATGCCAAGAAGAGGGTAGGCGTAGGCGAAAGGATACAGAGGACAACCGTTTGGTAATAACAAAGGGACCCAAGTAACGAGGAGCCAGTTTGACGGGCAAATTGCGGAGTGGCAAATTCTTTGAGGACAACCACACCTTGTCTCCCTCCTGAAAGTCGGGTTCTACACTCCTCTTCCTGTCTGCCTGTCTCTTCATCCGATCCTTGGCCTCACTTAGGATCTTGCTTGCCAGTTCTTGTTGATTCCGAATGTGTTTGACCAGATCGTCAGCAGAAGGAACAGTACTAGATGGAATGGGTTGAAAGGGCATCAATCGAGGATGTAAACCAGTGGAACAGAAGAATGGACTGACTCCGGTGGAAGCATGGACGGTGTTATTATATGAAACCTCGGCCAGATCTAGTCCATCTTTCCAGTTAGATTGTGTGGCATTAGCAAAACAACGGAGGTACCCCTCCAAAGTCTGATTGGTCCTTTCGGTCAGCCCGTTGGTCTGTGGGTGGTAGCCTGAGCTTAGAGCTCTATGTATTCCTAAATGACCGCATACCTGTTTCCAGAATGAAGAAAGAAATTGGGTTCCTCTATCCGATATGATTTTCTCTGGTAGGCCGTGCAGCCGGTAGATGTCATGCAGAAATGCCGAAGCCATTTGGGTAGCTGTAGGGATCTTCCGAAATGGGATGAAATGAGCCAGTTTAGTGAAGCAGTCTACGACCACCATTATACAGGTGTAACCTTCAGATGGGGGCAAATCCACAATGAAATCAGTAGCGATTGTATGCCATGGATAGAGAGCTGTTTCAGTGGGCATTAATAAACCCAATGGCCGTTTTCTGGGAACCTTGCACTGTGCACATATTGGACAGCTGTCGATGTACTTCTGAACCTCAGTCGCCCAACCTGGCCACCAGAACTGTCGAGAAATCAACTCTCGAGTGGCTCTGACCCCACGGTGTCCTCCTATGGGTGAATCATGGAATCCATGTAAAATGCCCCTCCTAATGGCTCCTTTAGGTATGTAAAGTCTCTTCTGAAAAAACAAGAGTCCCTCTCGTTCAGAAACTGAGTGACGACTAAGAAGGGTTGTTCTTTCGGGGTCCAACCGAGTGGCTTCTGCGATGGACTTAAGGTGAGAGGACAAAGCCAGCAGGAAATGGCGAGGAGAAATCAATGGCTGTTCAGGACCTTGCGTCCCATCAACATTTTCCAAGGACCTGGAGAGAGCATCTGCTTTTATATTGGAAGTTCCCGGGATATAAGTGACATGGAACTCGAATGGAGAGAAGAAGAAGGCCCACCGGGCTTGACGAGGAGTCCGACATTGCAGAGAGCGAAGATATTGCAGATTGCGATGGTCGGTTCGCACTTCTACAGAAAAACGGGCTCCGAGGAGAAAATGTCTCCATTCCTCGAATGCGGTCTTGATGGCCAACAATTCCCTTTCTATCACCGCGTAGTTTCGTTCGCTGGGACTCAACTTGCGAGAAAAATAGGCAACTGGATGTTCCACTAACGTGGCTGGATCTTTCTGGAGAAGGACTGCTCCGACCGCGAAGCTGGAAGCATCGGCCTCTACAATGTAGGGCAAGTCCTCCTGGGGATGGCGCAGGATGGGAGCAGCCATAAAAGCCGATTTTAATACTCCAAAAGCCTGGGAAGCCACAGGACTCCATTCGAAAGCGACCTTGCTGCTGGTAAGACTGGTGAGGGGAGCTGAGATCCGCGAGTAATGTGGAATAAAGCGCCTGTAGAAGTTTGCGAACCCCAAAAATCGTTGGAGAGCCTTGATATTGTGTGGGTGTTTCCATTCTTGTATGGCTAGAACCTTCTTGGGATCCATCCCAACTCCTTCTTGATTGATAATGAATCCCAAAAATTCGATACTGGTCTGGTGAAAGCTACATTTCTCTGCCTTGGCGAACAAATTGTTGATGGATAGTCGATGAAGGACCTCACGAACGTGTTCCACATGCTCGTCCAAGGACTTAGAGAATATCAGTATGTCATCCAGATAAACCCAAACGGATAATCCTAACAGGTCACCAAAGATGTGGTCCATAAATCGTTGAAAAACAGCGGGGGCATTACATAAGCCGAAGGGCATAACCCGGTATTCAAAGTGCCCAAAAGATGTTTTGAAAGCTGTCTTCCACTCGTCCCCGTTCCTGATGCGTATCAAATGATAGGCTCCACGGAGGTCCAATTTGGAGAAGATACGTGCAGTATGCAGGGTTTCAAGGATACTACGTATCAAAGGTAACGGGTACCGGTCCTTGGCTGTAATGTCGTTCAACTGTCGGTAGTCGACACAGGGTCTCAACGTGCCTTCTTTCTTCTTTACAAAGAACAGGGGAAACCCTGCAGGTGACTTTGACGGTACGATGTACCCCTTTTCTAGACTTTCAGATAAATATGCCTGAAGAACTTGCTTCTCGTCACGGGTCAACGCGTACAACTTCCCATGAGGTATGACATGGTTCGGCAACAGGTCAATGGAGCAGTCAAAGGACCGGTGTGGAGGAAGGGGTATGTTGCCGGGTTCAGAAAATACCTGTTTGAAATCGGCATATACCTGTGGAACCAGAGACGTGGAACATAGATGAACCCCATTGTTGTCCGTCTTTAGAGAAGTCGAAACGGTCATGGTGGGAACAGATAGCTTGCATCCTTGAGCACACCTTTCGGAGGAAAAGGTTAAAGTCTGAGTTCTCCAGTCTATCAACGGATTGTGATGTTTTAACCATGGTAGTCCTAGGACCATCTTGTAGTTAGGTGACTTAATAACATCAAAGGAGAGTTCCTCGTAATGATCAGTAATCTGAAGAGCCAATCCGACCGTGAACTGGCTAATAGGCCCCGAAGACAAGGGGGTACCATCAATAAGCTCCACCGACAAGGGAGTAGGTCTGGAAACGAGTGGTATTTTATGTCGGGCGACGAATGTTTCGTCGATGTAGTTGCCGGAAGCCCCACAATCCAGCAGACCAGATATCTCCAGGTCTCTGTCTGGTAATTTAATCCTGACCTTTAGGGTCTGTAGCACCACTGGTTGCATGGGCCGACGAATGGAACAAATAACCGAAGGGTCTGAGGAGGAGATGGGACCTGTCGTTGCCCTTCCTATAAACGACAGGTCTCCTAGTTTCCCGACTTCTTCTTTTGCGGACGTAAAGGACATATACTCAGATAATGCCCAGCTGCTCCACAGTAAAGACACAGACGCAAAGACCTCCTTCGTTTCTTCTCTTCTTCCGACAAAGGCCCTCTCATGGCTCCTACTTGCATGGGCTCAGATCCGGACTCGGTTGATCCAAATGAACCAGCAGGCGAGTTGGTCGTCCGGGAACCGCTTCTGTCAAACCGACGTCTCTCAGCCTTTCGTTCGGTTAGCCTTTGGTCAATACGAAGTACTTGATCAATCAAGAGTTGAAGACTCTCCGGCTCGGGGATGTGGAGTAATTCGTCTTTGTACTCCTCTCTCAGGCCTCGACGAAACAGCGTTTTCTGTGTAATTTCGGGCCACTGAGAGTCGGTAGCCAAAAGTCGGAAGCGACTGATGTAGGTGATGACGTCGTTGCTTCCCTGTTTGTAGTCCATCAACTGATTCTGTGCGACGGAGGCCAGGTTCGGCGTCTGGAATACTTCCAGAAAGGCTTTTTCGAAGGCAGCAAAGTCATTCAAAATAGGACTGTTCGTGACCACAAACGGGGTTGCCCAAGCTAATGCGTTCCCAGTTAGATTCCCCAGGATATAGCCAATCTTGGCCCTATCGTTGTTAAAGTGGGTGGACCTGAAGAGGAAATGGATCCTACAGTGGTTACAAAACTCTGCCACCCGTCTAGGATCGCCGTCGAATTTGATGGGTGTTGTGTGAGCCAAGGGTCCCTCTATCTGAGAAGAACTGGGTGCTCCTTGTGTTATCATTTGGCGTAATGTTTGATTCTCTTGATGCAGGGCGGTCATCTCAGCTCTGAGTGCCAGCAATTCGTTCCTCATTTCTTGCGATTCATCCATCTCCGAATCTGAAGGCAGGCGTCTCAATCTGTTAAGCTGATCGGCCCGAGAGGACCGTGTACCTGTGATCTTGGTGGTTGGTCTTGCTGAGGTCGCCAGTCTGGAGTCCAGGAACTGATGAATTAGCGGCACGAGGAATCAGCCCCTCCACCACCCAAAAGAGGAACTGGGTGAAGGCTGGACCGACCCCCAATGTCACGATAAGTACTCTCCAGATGAGCGTGACTCGAGGATTGATGGCTCAGGTTGGTGACACTGTAGTTCAGGTAGAGCCGATTGTAGATATCATGAGTCTTCCGGAACCAATGTAACAGTGAGGTATTACAGTTGATAGAAAAGTCCGGTTGGTGCTGATAGTTCCAGAGGTTTGCAGGATTAGGTTCGGAGGTAGACAAGACAGGAAGAGAGAGAACAGCTGGAGGCTAGCTGGTACTGGGCAAGTCCCGGGTAAGTCTGAAGATGGGCAGACCCAGTGCCGACAACAAGTCAGGGCTGGAGGCAGGCAGGCTCAGGACAGGCCCCAGGTAAGGCTGGAGGTAGGTTGGCTCAAGACAGGCCACAGGAAAGTGCTGGAGGTAGGCTGACCCAGGACTGGCCACAGGTAAGGCTGGAGGCAGGCTGGCTCAAGACAAGCCACAGGTATGGGCTGGAGACTGGCTGACCCAGGACAGGCCACAGGTAAGGCTGGAGGCAGGCTGGCTCAAGACAAGCCACAGGTATGGGCTGGAGACTGGCTGACCCAGGACAGGCCACAGGTAAGGGCTGGAGATGGGCTGACCCAGGACAGGCCACAGGTAAGGGCAGGAGATAGGCTGACCCAGGACAGGCCACAGGTAAGGGCAGGAGATAGGCTGACCCAGGACAGGCCACAGGTAAGGGCTGAAGGTAAGCTGACCCAGGACAGGCCACAGGTAAGGCTGGAAGAGAGCTGGTCCAGGACAGGCCACAGGTAAGTGCAGGAGGCAGCTGGCCCAGAACAGGCCACAGGTAAGTGGAGGAGACAAGCTGGCCCAGAACAGGCCGCTGGTAAGTAAGAGGCAGGAACAACGAGGCGAGCGAAGCGAACCGCGTTGAGACGCGACTCGCTGTGGATTGCGGCCTCTTTTATGGGCCGCCGGCGCCCGAAAGGCCTGGGACACAAGCCGTTCCGTTTCCGGACGCCGGCGGACCCATAACGAGGCTTGAGAAGCAAGCCCCGCTAGGGAGATGAGTTCGGCCCACGGCGCATGCGCGGAGCCGAGAGAGAGGCCTTCCGCGCATGCGCCGAAGGCCGCCAGCCCTGTAGCCCGCCACTCCCCTCCCGGCGAGCCCCGGGAAGCAGATGCGCGGGTAGACTCGCCAGGAGGGGAAGAGAGCGGCAGACCTCCGTCTCCCGCGTGACATAACAGTTATGGTAAGCTAAGCAACCACAACTTGCGCCATCACCGTGCACTGCTAAGAATAACACCCATGACATCAAAGATGACATCACAAATATGATTGATGGCATCACCAATGACATTACATGTCTAGCCCCTTCTTATTTTGTTCACTGACATATCTAGGCCAGGTGAGTTTATTCACTGACAGTCAAAAACTTGAAATTCAAAAGGTATTACATTTGTAGACGTTGCTATTCTCACATGTTCTTACAGTACTTTCCTTTGAATTCATTCACATCTTATGATGCACATACATAGGGGAAGAAGCAGGCCTGAAACACAGCAATCATTTCTATGCGTAAAGATAATCATGTTGGTTATACACAGTGGCTCATGATGCTGCCTCTTATTTACTTACTTTACTCTCCCTGTATAAGCCCCATATTTGTATACATTGTGGTCTCATAATGTTTTGTGTGTAGTAGTACAAGTATGTAGTAAGTGATGCATTACTACCTACTTAGTATATGTTACACTGTATGTAAAAGTGTGATACAGAAGCATTCACCGTTTTACTGTCCAACATTGGAACATTAAAAATATTACATCTCTATGGTGTGTGCTGCAGCCAATGACTATGTTTCTGTATGAGTAGGTTCCTGTACTAGAAACAACCCTGCAATGGAATGTTCTTTGGAGCAATACATTACATAATCAAGGAGGTAGTTCATCACACATCTCCAGATGACCCCTGACACTTTTTTGCCAACATTACATTCATAAACCCTTGTAGGGACTCCTATGAAAAGTAAATGCACATGTGATGTCATCAGTGATGTCATCAATCATGGGTGTTATTCTTAGCAGTTCACGGTGGTGGCGCGAGTTATTGTTGCTTAGCTTACCATAACTGGCGAATTTCAGGGGGTTTTCGGTTTTACTTGTAACCATAACGTCTCTTAAACAAAGTTTTTTCACTGAATTTGATAGGTTTTTAGTAGCGCAACTTAACCATAGCATCCTTTTAACAAAGTTTTTTCTTTGATATATATATATGGAATTTATTTATATATGAGCATTGGTTTATCGCAAACCTTTTAGCCAGTTCAGCACATGAAACACCAATTTAAAATCAACAATTTAAGATCCATCAAAATCAAGGCCAATTCATCAACACAATTAGTTCCTCTAAAAGCAATATGAATAATTAATTTCTCCTAAAATATTGTATAAAAAAACAGATGTACACTTTTACCACCTATTAAAACCACCCAACCTTCTTCGATTGATAATGTTCTTTTGCACATGAAACATTTTCCCATTTAAACAGTTCTCTTATGGGTTAGACCCCCTAAAAGACAACAGGTGTTTTAGTGTTTCTTGCTCCTTCTCTCCTTTACAGTATTGACATTCTGTAGCCAATTTCAGTAGTCCTGCGCAATATTCGAGTACCTCCATTGTCAAGTATAAGTTCATTCTTACCCTAAGAAATTGATTCTAAAATAACTGTTAGGGAATTTTACCAAGTACATCAGAACCGTTACATATTATCTCATTTTGTGTACGCAATGATTACACAATTTGAATTTTTTCCCTTTGTTCTACGTATGAATCTAGTCTGATCTCCAGACTTTGACCATCACTTTGTCCAGGTTTCTCACAAGGTCATCTGCGGTTGCTTCTAACTAAGCTAATAGATGTTTAAAGGCCTTATCCCACTCAGTCAATACAGGATCCCTGCCTGAGATGAAAGCATATTTTAACATGTGGAGTAAAGATCCTTGATTTTCTTTGATGCACTTGCGATAGCGGGACAAGCTTTTCAAGCATACCATGCACTAGAAGGACACTGAGCCTAGTTTGTGTTCGACCGCTTGTATTGGGATTGATCTTTGTAGCCCCGGGACTCTTTTCCAGAAAGAACCCTCTAGTATTGGCCAAACCGCACTAGGCAAAAACAAGGCTGCCTCTGTACATTACTGCTTCCATCACCTTCAATTTGTAAAACTGAATTACCGGTGCTAATGAAAATCGGCCATATTCTTAATGTAATTTTTTCTCTTCAGATGCTAGGTTTGGTATCTTTAATTTTAGTGATTTTTCTGTTGGGGAGTCAACCCTATTGGACTTACACATACAGCTAGGTCTCTGTTGTGAAGTGCTTGCAATGTATGCATGTGTAGGATGAGCTGAGAGATTGTTGGAGTGCTGTGTTGGAATGTTTGGGTGTGAATGCTATGTAATTGTTCTAGTAAGAGTCTGTTGGGAGAAGTCAGCCTGGGTGATGGGACCCAGTGGTTCGCTCTATAGCATCTTGTAATGAACTATGAATAAAGCTTACTTCAAGTACCTAAGCAGAGTGTCAAAAAGATAGCCTTTCTACATTGGTGACGAGGAAACTAAGGAAAAGGAACCTGCGTACAACGAAAAAGAAAATATGAGCAGTCTGCTGAGTGGGGAGCAGCAGAGAATGAGAGGAACCACTGCCCCCCAAGAGAAGTAAGTCCCATCACCCAGGGGAGAAAGAAGGGGAAGATAAGCCACAGTGCAGAGCCCAGGGAAGAGTGAGAAAGTGGCGCCAAAGGCAGAAATGGACTAGCACCATTGAATGGGCACAGTCCTCAGAAGGGTCTGAAGAGCATTGGGGAATAGACCCATGATTAAGAAATGAAGTGACAGAATCGGGTCACCGTAAAAGTGAAAGATTGAGCCAGTCAAGGCGCAGAGAGAAGGATTGCCAAGACCAAGAAGAGGGGTTGGCCACAGTCATGGGTACCGCTATTCTAGAAAGAACCACTGCCTCAAGGAAAAGTATTCCATAAAGGCGGAGAGTCAGGGCCAAATCACCCCAGGCCAGCATGCACAGCGTACCCATTGGAAATAGGATGAGGCTGGA
Source organism: Ambystoma mexicanum (assembly GCF_040938575.1). Lineage (NCBI taxonomy): Eukaryota > Metazoa > Chordata > Amphibia > Caudata > Ambystomatidae > Ambystoma > Ambystoma mexicanum. Next base: position 887,071,333 of record NC_090929.1, read on the forward strand.
AATGGCACAGCTCCTATGGCACCAATGGTTGCTTTGGTGAATGGGATTAGAGGAGTTCTGCTCCCGGCTGCGACAAGGCTCTTTGTGGTGATGTAACAGAGATGGTGTAGGTCGTGCCAGTGTTCGAACCAGGGGCATGGAACGCCGAATACAGGAGCATGAATGTGCTCGTGTTTGCTAGAGGGACTGCAGCGCTCTCTGTGGTGTTTGGTTTGTCAAGAGGAAAGGACCCGCCAAAGCTTCCTTTTGCGCAATGACGAAGTGCCTTTGCTGGAAGAAGAATTCCAGAAGGTTGGTGTGTCGGAGCAGAACGGGGATTGCGAGCAATTCACTGCAGTATGGAAGGACAGATTTATGAACTGATGCCAATAGACAGTGAAGTCGGCGTGGCGCGTGGTGTGAGCAGTCAAAATTAAAGGCACTGGGCCTCATTACGACCCTGGCGGAAAGTGACTGACCGGACCGCAACAGCGTAAATAGCGTTTCCGCCATTGCACGAAGGAGCAAAGTGCGGCCAATCACGACCCATCGGGCACGAGCATTACGCCATGGCGGAATCCGAAAGGCTGCGATGGCGGAAATGACCCCAAAACGGCCCTTACCGCCGCCGTACGCTGCACCAGGTGCAATACCGCCACCCATCTTAGCGGTCACCGTAATGAGCGGTCACCGTAACGAGCGTGCACCGCAAATTACGGCCACCGTAAATATACGGAAACGGAAGTAAAAGCATGTGGCCGGAACGGGAAACAGCACACCGCACAACTATAAAATCCGAATCCCAACACAACCATAAAAAATCCGACCCTGACACACATCCCAACCCGTTAGCAACCCCAGTTAAAAAATAAATATGGGAAAGGTAGCCAAGAAAGCGTGTGACCGCAAGCGGCAGGTACACTTCTCCCGAGAGGAACTGACCGTGCTCACCGAGACCCTCCAGGAAAATTCCGCCGTCGTCTTCTCCAGTCAAATGACCAGGACGGCCCTTGCCAACAAGAAGGCCATATGGGCCCTGGTGGCACAGCGCGTAAGTGCGGTGGGGACAACACCCCGCACGCCACAGCAATGTCGCAAGCGGTGGGACGACCTGCGGATCCGCGTACGCAGCATACTTTCTGCGAACAGGAACATCGCCACAGCTACCGGGGGGGGTTCAGAGTCGCCCATCAAGTTGACCCCCTGGGAGGAAATCTGCGCCTCCACCATAGGAATGGAGAGCATAGAGGGAGTCGGAGGGATGGAGAAAGGAGTGCCGACATCCGGAGAATCAGGTAGGTTGGCCAAGAGAAACAATGCGAAATCCACAAACCACGAACATGTGCAGTACCATGTGACCCCATAGTGCAATACATACTTTGCCCTGACAGCGCCCTCTAAAAGTCAGAATGAACAAACGAATCAATCAAGAAGCCATAAACAACCCCTACATGTGCAGCATGCACCCCCTAACTGCAGGCAGCCAAATGAATGCATCCTCAATCCACACGAAAATGAGACCACCTCCAAGGCCCAGTCCCAAATCAGCCACATGTACCACCCCAATGCATTTGATACGTTGCCATTCCAAATCCGACAGACCCATAACTAACGCTCGCCCCTCTTTACTCCACCACAGGGTCCGATACCAACGACGAGCTGCAGGACACCCCTACCAGCACGCCTGCAAAGAGGGCCAGGACCAACGTCCCAAGAGCCTCCACCTCAGGTGCAAGGATCAAGACACGGCAGCAGCAGGAATCAAGTGGCAGCACACTGGAGGGGACTGCAACAGGCACCCCAGCAGCCAGCAAGTCCACAACCCCAGCACCACAGGTCCCCCCAAAGAACGTATCTGATGGCACTGCCTCTGGTGGTAGCAGCACCATAGGTGACACAGCTGTCATGCCAGCATGCTCCGACACGGAAAACAGTGCTGGCGACGTAGGTACCATCCATGACCTTTCCCAATCCCCCTGCATGTTCCATCCCCTACACCATGACGAAACCACGCAGGGGCACCCTGAAGACGACGACTGGCCAACCCCCACAAGTCCTGTGCCAAGGCAACATGTGTTGAGCAGCCCCCCTGTCACACCACCGCAAATGTCCATGGCCCAGCAGAGGCAACAGTCCCTCGACCTGCTGATCGAGCAACAGCAGGAAGCGTCCACGCTACTCAAGGACCATGCAAATGAATGCGGGGGTTCCAGGGCAGCCATGGAAACATCCACCGAGACACTCAGGGCACAAATAGAGAAAAGTAGTGAGAGCCTCAGGGGAGAAATGGAGAGAAGCACCGAGAGCCTGAGAGCACAAATGGAGAAAAGCACCGAGAGCCTGAGGGGGGAACTGCATGCGACGTCCAAAGACGTTTGTGCTGAACTTGCTGCTGTGCGCCGTGTGCTCTCGGAGCTCTCACAAACCCTCAGAGACATGCATGGACGCGAGCAGGCAGAGACATCATCCGTGGCAAGTTCCGTCCAGGGCAGCCCCCAACGCAGATCTGGCAGGAACCTGCGCTCCACGGGCAGGGGTGCCCCTGATACCCGTAGAGGGGGCTTGCAATAGCGTCTACCCACGGACAGCATGCATATTTGGACACTGGTGTTGGGGGGGGAGGTAGTAGGGTGGAGGGGGTGTGTTGGGCTTCATTGGGTGGCGGGTCCATAGGGTGTATAAATCAAATCACATTAACAATACAGCACCTCATTATCATCCAATGACATGTGTGGACATTGATATTTGCGTACGAGGCCTTCATAGGCGTACAGTCCACAATGTGCCTGTACTACACACACACAGTGCCACAGGTCCCCTTTCCGTGTAATAGGCACCATGCGTGGTTGCTTGAAGCATGCATCTATGATGCTCTGTCGGATTGCACGTACATCCTGTGCCTCATGGACTCCTTGAGGTGCCTCCACATCCCCACCCTCATCACCATCATCATCCTCAGGTGCATGCAGTACAGCGTCAGGGGGCATGGGCACATTCCTACGTATGCACATGTTGTGCAGCATGACACATGCCATGACCATCTTAGAAACCTTCTCATGGCTGTACATGAGTGCCCCGCCAGACCTGCTGAGGCTGCGGAAACGAGCCTTCAGTAGGCCGAATGCCTGTTCAATGACCACACGGGTACGTGAGTGGGCATGGTTGTAGTCCTCCTCATGCTCGTTCTGTGGGTTCCGGATTGGTGTAAGGAGCCATCTCTTCAGTGGATACCCGGCATCACCTGTATGAGACGAATTAAGGGTGTCAGTGGAATGATAGTGCTAAGTAGCCCCCCCCCCCCTGCAAGGTCATTGACGCATCAAATGGGCCACGATGTCATGCATGGAATGAGACTCACCGAGTAGCCAGGATCTGTGCCCTGCGTGTCGCTCCATGTAGCGTGGTATTCTTGTGTTCCTCAGGACCATAGAATCATGGGTAGATCCTGGAAATCTGGCACAACAATGCGTAAAGATCTTGTTGGAGTCACACACCATTTGCACATTGATTGAATGAAATTGTTTCCGGTTGCGGTACTGGACCTCCATGGCATGTGGGACAACCAATTCTACATGGGTGCAGTCGATGGCACCAATGCAACCCGGGATGCCGCCAAGTGCATGGAATCCCACTTTAGCGTTGGTAATCTCCTGGTACGTGCGTGGTAGTGTGATGTGGTCGTCGGCGTGCTTCAGGAGGGCATCGTGCACTTGGAAGAGTGTCCGTGAGAACAGTGGCTGTGAAATGCCATGCAACTGTCCCACTGTGTGCTGGTAGGTGCCTGTGGCCAGGAAGTGGAGTGCAGACACCACCTTCAGTAGGGGTGGGATGGCGGTTGGGCTATCTATCATGCTCACGAGGTCAGCATGTGTCATGTCCACAATGGCGATTATGGTGTCCCGGTCCAAACGGTAGAGGGTGTGGATCTGCTCAGCAGTGAGGTTGAACGGATCGGCTCGGAGGCGTGGGATTGCGGGCCGCCTGCGTGGTGGTAGTGGCAGTGCTTGTGGGCCTTGCTGACCCTGCCTTGCCCTCCTCCTCCTCCTTCTCCACCGTCTCCCCTGTGCGCCCGGTTGTTGTACCTGTTGTTGTTCGTCGTCTTCTTGTAGTTGTAGCACTTGCAGTGCTATCTGGTACCCCAGGCCCAACATCGCTAGTCCTGCCGGTAGCATTTTGGAGTGGGAGTGGTTGTGGGAGGGGTTTGGGTCTGCAATATATGTGCTGTCGGCCTGTATGGCCTCCACCTGTGCTGATTGAATGAATCTGTGGCAGATGCAATCCCTTCTGGCCGAGCACGTCCCGCACGTAAGGCTGAATTTGGCCGCATGGCATCTTGGGATTTGAATCATGTATCAAATCCCGATGGCAGTGTGATGTACTTTGACTGATTTTCATGCTATGCTCCCATTGTTACACATGCTATGATTACAGCCGCTTCCATACCTGTGAAGAGTCAGTGGTATGTAGGGCTCGATCGATGGCCGACCCTCATGCAGCACAGTAACGTACTTCACCGACGGGCGTGGCGTGCCATTTGTGATTGCAGCCAGTTAGCATCATGACACACAGCCGCACTACATTGATGTAATTGGGAATGCAAGCGTTCACAGAAGCCTTTTCGACGTAATGTTGCAAGTGAGGAATTCGAAGGCCAGCATTTTGGGTTTTGAAGTAGCGGCGAGGATACGCCCACAGGTCTGGCTGGAAATGTAACGTTCTATTGTAGTATGTCCTTGGGACATGGCCCATAACGAGCAGGCAATGAATGATATGAATTGAATGGGATGCGCAACAGCGTAGTGGACGATAAGGCAGGACGTTCCCAAATCCATCTTGCTTCACAACACTACAGATCCGGCCAGGGGCACAGTGGTTTTTGCGGACTGCATTACGCACAGACGCGATGGAAGTTTCACATATTATGTGAGTGAATATTCATGCGTTTTCATTGCGGGATGAGGGAATGATGTGTGGATGCATGGACTGATGATTCCGTTTAGGGTCTGCCATGTACATGGGTTTTTTGATTCACTCCCCTTCCCCTGCGTTATGTGATGCAAGGCTGCCATAGTGGGACATACGTCTATCTGCCCTTGTCGGATCCTCCCTGTCTCGACGCGCCTTCATACACTTGTGTCTAGGCACGTTACTAATCCCATGTCATGGGTTCTATCTTGACGGACGCATGCACAGTAACCGACGTTGACAATGGTGTATTTAGCTCGATTGGTTTCGTTGTGATTCGATACTGATTTAGGGGTGTGTATATTCCTTTGGAGTGGGCTAGCATGCATATGGGTGTGGATTTGGTGTGTTGAATGAAGATTGTAATGCATCATGAGTCCCGTAATGCAATCGGTTGATTTGTGTTTCTTTTGGGTGACAGGTATCTCCTGCCCTATTGCAGATGCCATCTCTACGCCACTCCTCCAGATGGTTTTTACTCTCGACTCCTGCAGCTTCGGGTGAATCAGTGGAGCACCATTTCGATCATATGGGACGATCGCCAATGGGCCACATGCCCTTACGCTGTACTGGTGGCTAGGTGCAACATTTCGGCCTTTCAGCTCGACTAGTGCCTGCCTCATGGGACGGACCTGCGGTTCTTGCCGCTTCCATGGTGCCTTTTGGAACGTTGATGTAGGCCCTGTGTGCCATGATGGTACAGGGCGTCACACAAGTGGAAGCCGGTCAATTATTGCAGATGCAGCCCTCGGTGATGATGGTTGTTTTGGTGGTATTTTGCAAATTGCTGTGGGGCCTTTGTCATTTGGATGTGCATTTAAATTGTATTCCGATATCTGACGTGTTGCGTTGTTCTTTGCAGGTGATGTGGCGATTTTCGCTTTGTGGCGGTATGTATTGCGTGATGATCTGCATTGTGTTCCGCCTTCTGAGTTGAGTTGCGTGGTACAGTACTGGCCGCGTTTGCCTACGTAGCACAGTATGGTCACGGATAGGGGCTGCCATTGTGACTGTTTACATGATGTGCTGTTCAGGGGCGGGGGATTGGCTTTTGGCCGACTGGTGCCTGTCAGCCAGGTCGATTGGTGGAATGATGGGTTGTTCAGAATGTGGCTGGTCACAGGTGACTGTGTTTGCGTGCGTTTGTTGGAGGGGGACTGGGGTCATGTCCATTGGAATAGCTTCTGTATTGATGCCATCTGTGCCCTGCAGCTCCCATCGGCCCCTCTTGGGATGAGCCTGGCTGCTCAGTCACTCTGCCGACTTGTGTGGTACATGCTTCTGCTGATGGTTGGTTTGTTTACTGGCATGAGTACAGGGCTGGTGCAATCCCCCTCAGGATGCTGTTTTGGATGTTGCCTTGCGCTGGTGGCAAGCGATGGGGGACTACTGTTGTTTTGTGTCATGTGTTCTTGATTTTCATTTTGATGTATTGTACCTTCACATGCCTGTGCTGCGTCAGTACGGCTATGGTGACATGCCGTACATGGATGCCCACTCACGGGGCGCTTTGAGCCCCTGCATGCTTTTCTACGTTGGCATGCATGGGTGAATTGTGGATTTCACTGGTTGCATAGTGTGAGTACATTGCGCCTGCCAGGAGTTGTGCAATGAGGCCAGGGAGTGGAGTACAGGCACTCAGTGGGCCATTTACGGTTGGTTCGCGTTGCCGTATTTCTCGCCATGGCGGAATGGTACTTTACGACGTGCTTGATGGCGTTCAGTGCATGTCCGCTAGGGTCAGAATTCGCGTACCGTTGCGCCATGGCGGTGATTCCGGTTTTGCAAGGCGCGCGTGCGCGTACTTGGTGCAGTTAGCGTTGCCGTTCACTGCGGTGTCGCTAATGGCATCGTACTTTACGGTGACGGGTCATGATCGCAACGAGCGGTGTTCGATGGCGGTATTGCATTTCCGCCATCATTTTTCCATTTCCGCAAGGGTCGTAATGAGGCCCACTGTCTTAAATGCAAAGTGAACGGCACCAGCCGTGGGATTGTCGTAGTCCTTAAACAGCGCTGTGCTGTGGAAAAAAGGTTTGAAGGAATATGTGACTAACGGTGAACATTAGAAATGTGCCGGGGGGGGGGGGGGCAGCACTTTGTCAGTGAGATTAAAGGACAATTAATTAACACTATGCTGTATTGTTGGGAAATTAAGCCCTTATGTAAGAAGTTAGCCGAGATGTGGTCTAAGGGAAAGGGCAAACGAGGAAGGCTCCCATTTGTATCCTTTTCAGTGAAGTCTAAAGATGTGGCTGAACAACGCATGTGAGGAGATGCGTATAACTGTATTTAGAAGCACATAGAAGGTAACCTTTTTGAGGACTTTTCAGGTTAGGGGCACAATACGCCCATGGATTTATAGTTATAGTTAGAATAGCACCTACAGGGACTTACATTGTTCTAGAGTTTCCAGGTTAGAGGTGCAATGTGCTTATGAGCTTTCAGCAATTTTTGACATTTGTTTTAGGTGAGGGCAAGAATGTGGCAGGAGTATTATGAGAGCCTGAGTAGTGGTTATCGCTGTGTTTAGTTATGTAACCTTTTTGAGGAGTTGCAGGTTTAGAGCTGATAAACAGCATGGACTTTTAGCAGTTTACCTATGCTAATGCCTATGTGGTATAAAACATGTTTAAAATACAAACATGTTGATACTAGAAATGTGTAAGATGTTTAAAATAAAGTTGGCATAAATGAGAGGATGTGGATCATGTCCCACAGAGTGGAGGGTAGCGCCTTCCAAGTGTGAGTGTGGGTGTATGGTGTCCCACAAGGTTGGAGGGTCACGCCTTTCGTGAGTGAAGTGAGGTGATGATTTGTTCGCAAACGTGTCCGCACTTCTCGAACGGGTCAGTGCTTCACAAACAGTTCAGAACTGCATTTTCAGCTGATCTAGGAACTTTTAAGCTCAAGATTTGCCCTTGCACAGCTCCTACACCTCTTGTTACTCATTATCCATTAGCAAACAGCACATACTCGGAAAATATTAGCAAAACTACTATTTATTTTAAAAATGGTATCAGTTATTGCCAACCCTCCATCCTAAGAGTCAACACCACCACCACCAGCTGGAGGACCTACACAATGAAAAAAGTGCAGTACTTCAAAAGACAATGAAGAGGACCAAGAAGATGAGATAGAGGAAGTGCCTACCTCTAGCACCCATAGAGAATCATGTGCATGGCAGTAATTTACTACTTTTGGGAATGTACCAAAGGCTAAAGCTACCTAAGTGAAATGCATTTAGTTTAACTTTGTACTCAGTCACAGACTACCTGGACAGTACCCCTACGGGGCCACTTCCATGTGCCGTCACACCAGATCCAACCACTGCAACGTTCTGAGAAAGGTTGTTCCTTTCTTAGAAAGTAGTAGGCTGTCTTCCTCCACCTACTTCTGTGGGACACAAAATCCCACCAGCAATAAAAGAGGCTGTTGACCCATATCTTTCGAAGACAACCATATTCTGTATATACTTCAACACACCACTCTGTAGTTGAGAACAATTTCAAAGTGCTTTTGAAGCTGTAATCAAAGAGCATGGGAAACACTGCCCCCTACCTTAGAGGTAACACACAGGCAACCTCTTCCCCTGTTCACCTGCCCCTCCATATTTGTGGTTGGTGCCTCTTCGCTCATTTCCCTCCCCACCTTACTTTCTGACCTCTCCGGCAAAAGAAAATGATAAAAAACACCAATAAAATGGTTCCTTTAGGAACCACCTCTCACAGTTAAAAAATAGAACAAAACAAATGATCTTATAGACTCCATCTACTTTACATTTCTCAGTAAAGTAGAAAGACTCAATTAGATAAGATTCTCAAACATTCCCGTTAGCATTTTGTGTGGTGTCCGGACATTTCATCGAAAAAAATTTGTCGACAGGACATTTGGTCGACGTAATTTCGTTGAAAACCAAATGGTCGAATTTTTATTTTTATTTATATATATATTTTTAAGGTTGTAGTTTAGGGAAACAAGGGTTTTTTTTTAGAAAAAAAGGGGGTTGGGGGGACCCCCACCCCAAAAAAAAGGGGTCAAAATAAATTAAAAAAAAATTCGACCATTTGGTTTTCGACCAAATTGGTTCGACCATTTGTCCAGTCGACCAATTTTTTTCGATCAAATGTCTGGTAACCATTTTGTGTTATGCTAATGGGAATAATGTACAATTGTATACTAGAGAAAAATATAGAAGAACAAAACAATGTTCTGTCACAAATACTTTTCTCTAGCATACAATAAAGACCATAATCAATGGACCTTTATAAGTATCTCCACAGTCTCTTTCTAGGCCATGGATCATTAAAAGACCTGGATGGCACGTGCACACAATCGCACAGGGCAGCCCTTCTACGCTTTTTAATTTTATACTTGTAACACTCCCTCAATGCCTCAATGCCTGCTTTCAAACAGTCACACATCCATCCAGCAATCACTTCCCAAAACTGTACATATAATCACCACCCCCACCCCCCAGCAGTGCAGGGGCAGCCTCCACCAGCCCCCCACTCATGTCTCCCATCACCCCCACCCCCCAGCCACCAGGGGCAGCCTCCACCAGGCCCCCACTCATGTCCCCTATTACCCCTACCCCCCAGCAGTGCAGGGGCAGCCTCCACCAGGCCCCCACTCATGTCCCCTATTACCCACACCCCCAGCAGTGCAGGGGCAGCCTCCACCAGGCCCCCACTCATGCCTCCCATCACCCCCACCCCCAGCCACCAGGGGCAGCCTCCACCAGGCCCCCACTCATGTCCCCTATTACCCCCACCCCCCAGCAGTGCAGGGGCAGCCTCCACCAGGCCCCCACTCATGTCCCCTATTACCCACACCACCAGCAGTGCAGGGGCAGCCTCCACCAGGCCCCCACTCATGCCTCCCATCACCCCCACCCCCCAGCAGTGCAGGGGCAGCCTCCACCAGGCCCCCACTCATGTCTCCCATCACCCCCACCCCCCAGGGGCAGCCTCCACCAGGCCCCCACTCATGTCCCCTATTACCCCCACCCCCCAGCAGTGCAGGGGCAGCCTCCACCAGGCCCCCACTCATGTCCCCTATTACCCACACCCCCAGCAGTGCAGGGGCAGCCTCCACCAGGCCCCCACTCATGCCTCCCATCACCCCCACCCCCCAGCCACCAGGGGCAGCCTCCACCAGGCCCCCACTCATGTCCCCTATTACCCCCACCCCCCAGCAGTGCAGGGGCAGCCTCCACCAGGCCCCCACTCATGTCCCCTATTACCCACACCCCCAGCAGTGCAGGGGCAGCCTCCACCAGGCCCCCACTCATGCCTCCCATCACCCCCACCCCCCAGCAGTGCAGGGGCAGCCTCCACCAGGCCCCCACTCATGTCTCCCATCACCCCCACCCCCCAGGGGCAGCCTCCACCAGGCCCCCACTCATGTCCCCTATTACCCCCACCCCCCAGCAGTGCAGGGGCAGCCTCCACCAGGCCCCCACTCATGTCTCCCACCACCCCCACCCCCCAGCAGTGCAGGGTCATCCTCCACCAGGCCCCCACTCATGTCCCCATGCACCCCCACCCCCTAGCAATGCAGGGGCAGCCTCCACCAGGCCCCCACTCATGTCTCCCATCACCCCCACCCCCCAGCAGTGCAGGGGCAGCCTCCACCAGGCCCCCACTCATGTCTACCACCACCCATACCCCCCAGCAGTGCAGGGGCAGCCTCCACCAGGCCCCCACTCATGTCTCCCATCACCCCCACCCCCCAGGGGCAGCCTCCACCAGGCCCCCACTCATGTCCCCTATTACCACCACCCCCCAGCAGTGCAGGGGCAGCCTCCACCAGGCCCCACTCATGTCCAACTCATGTCTCCCAGCACCCCCACCCACCCAGCCACCAGGGGCAGCCTCCACCAGGCCCCCACTCATGTCTCCCATCACCCCCACCCCCCAGCCACCAGGGGCAGCCTCCACCAGGCCCCCACTCATGTCTCCCATCACCCCCACCCCCCAGCAGTGCAGGGGCAGCCTCCACCAGCCCCCCACTCATGTCTACCACCACCCCCACCCCCCAGCAGTGCAGGGGCAGCCTCCACCAGCCCCCCACTCATGTCTCCATTCACCCCCACCCCCAGCCACCAGGGGCAGCCTCCACCAGGCCCCCACTCATGTCCCCTATTACCCCCACCCCCCAGCAGTGCAGGGGCAGCCTCCACCAGCCCCCACTCATGTCCCCTATTACCCACACCCCCCAGCAGTGCAGGGGCAGCCTCCACCAGGCCCCCACTCATGTCTCCCATCACCCCCACCCCCCAGCCACCAGGGGCAGCCTCCACCAGGCCCCCACTCATGTCTCCCATCACCCCCACCCCCCAGCAGTGCAGGGGAAGCCTCCACCAGGCCCCCACTCATGTCTCCCATCACCCCCGTCCCCCAGGGGCAGCCTCCACCAGGCCCCCACTCATGTCTCCCACCACCCCCACCCCCCAGCAGTGCAGGGGCAGCCTCCACCAGGCCCCCACTCATGTCGCCATGCACCCCCACCCCCCAGCAATGCAGGGGCAGCCTCCACCAGGCCCCCACTCATGTCTCCCATCATCCCCACCCCCCAGCCACCAGGGGCAGCCTCCACCAGGCCCCCACTCATGTCTCCCACCACCCCCACCTCCCAGCAGTGCAGGGGTAGCCTCCACCAGGCCCCCACTCATGTTCCCTATTACCCCCACCCCCCAGCAGTGCAGGGGCAGCCTCCACCAGGCCCCCACTCATGTCCAACTCATGTCTCCCACCACCCCCACCCCCCAGCCACCAGGGGCACCCTCCACCAGGCCCCCACTCCTGTCTCCCTGCACCCCCACCCCCCAGCAGTCAGGGGCACCCTCCACCAGGCCCCCATCCTGTCTCCCTGCACCCCCTACCCCCCAGCAGTCAGGGGCACCCTCCACCAAGCTCCCACTCCCGTCTCCCAGCACCCCCACCCCCCAGCCACCAGGGGCAGCCTCCACCAGGCCACCACTCATGTCCCCTATTACCCCCACCCCCAGCAGTGCAGGGGCAGCCTCCACCAGGCCCCCACTCATGTCCAACTCATGTTCCCCTGCACCCCCACCCGCCAGCACTGTGGGGCACCTGTCAGCAGGCCCCCACTCATGTCCAACTCATGTTCCCCTGCACCCCCAGCACTGTGGGGCACCTGTCAGCAGGCCCCCACTCATGTCCAACTCATGTTCCCCAGCCAACATGTCATCACAATCTAGATCCCTGGTCCCTATGGTCAGCCTCCAAATGCAAAACACCCACCCGAGTATTGCATCCACCCACTCAGAAATGGCAATAACATGATAGAACAGCAATTGCAAGTTTGGAAACGAACACATGTCCCTCACATACACCCAATGGGTGTCAGTGAATCTCAAAACCCATATCATGATATGCATGAAACCAATGAGATGATACTACACATTGAAGTTTGATCAAATAATATGTATTAAAGGATACATGAATTGAATCAAAAATAAACTAACAGAAATGGGAATGTAAAAAAAGTAAAAAGAAGCATGTCTGTGAAAAAATGCAAAACCAAAAATCAGAATCCAAAGGAATGGTGTTCAAAGTCACAGTCCACAAAAGAAAATCCAATGGGAAATTATAATTGAAAGCCATTGCTCCATGGGTAAATTGTAAAAAGAAAAGAAAATCCAACTATGTACAGGTGAACAAGCCAGGGTCCATGATCCCAACAAAAGAAATGAAACCTATCTAACAACACTACCTAATAAAAAATAACTATATACAAAAATGTGGCCCATTGTCCAAAAGGTCCAAAGAAAATGCAAAAACAAAGGAAACCTAACACTAACTACATAACTATTTACATGGGCAGCGGGCTAGTCCAACGGCTCACTGGATGTTGTCATGGGCCAGGGCATCATCAAACTCCTGTTCAATGGCTTGGAGGCGGGCATGTTCCCTGGCCCCGAGGTCTCGCAGGGATAAAGCAGTGTCCAGCTCCAACTCCCTGCGAAGACCCTCGAGGCACTCAGCCGGCCTCAGCGCCCTCCGCATGGAGTTCTCCGCCCTGACCATTCTGAGCCGTTCCTCCTCTGCCCGCTGCCGCTCCGCAGCTATGTGCTGGCCCAACCGCTCCCACACAGAAGCCACTCCCATTCCAGGGTTCTCCTGCCCTGTGGCCAATGCCTGCACCCCTGATGTTGATGGCCCCGAGCCATGATGCCTCCCACGTCGAGCCTGCCGCTGCCTCCGACGCAACTGCCTGTGCCAGCACGACGGCATCCAGGCTGATGGAATCCACCAACGCCGTCGTGCACGTGCCCTGTCCGATGATGCCGTCACATCCTCCATCTGCTGGGTCCAGTTGCTGCTGTGTCCACCCCTGCTGGACCTCCGACTCCCGACTGTGGCAGGGATGGGATCCCCACAGAGCCGGCTGCATTGGTCGGGGCAGGTCCACAGGGGGCCCTGGTGGCATCTGGGCCGGAAGACGGCATGGCGAACGACTGGTGCATAGTCTCCACAGAGGAGGAGAGGGTCGCCAGACTGGCCGACACATGTAGGAAACCCCCGACCATGGCCGATCCCAACTGGGCCACGTCGGCACGGTGCTCTCCGTGATGATATGCATGCTCCTCCCGGGAAGCACGCACCTCATCACAAATTGCACCTGTGCGCAACGCGACACCAATCAGGACCTTCTCCATACGGCCAGGGGTCCCCTCGTCCGCAGGTGGAGGGGAGTCAGATGACATGGACATCCCCCCTACCTGCGGACGGGCCTGGGATGGGGCATCCCTGCTGGTGCATGGTGGTGCAGTCACAGTGTCAGGGACAGTGACATGCACAGGCCCCTCCATGGCAACCTGTGCTGCCTCTGCCCCTGGACTGCAACACTTGCACCAGCAGAGATGCCCCCACCAGGCCCCATGTGCGCCTCAGTAGCAGCCTCCTCCTCTGTGGAAACCACCAACCTGGATGGCTCCACCCCGTCCTCCGCCGTTGCAAGACCCTGTGGGGGCTCACCCACCCCTTCTGCTGCAGCCGTGGGGGCATCCCCGCCGCTTTGCTCCACAGAGCCATCTCTGCCCTCTTCTTCATGTGGCGCTGTGTAGAGGGAGACATAGAACACAAGCATCAGGGTACTGTACAAGGGTCCCCTAGACAGGAAGCAATAGCAGATGAGTGGCACTGTCAAAGATCACTTCCATCATGTCCCTCCACAACACATGGCTCAGTGCAGGTAAAACACATGCGGTAACAGGCATGGCGCATGCTATGGACATTAGCATACATGTCCAAGTGATTCTTGAAACATACATTGTTGTTTTGGAACTCACATGCATCATGGGCCATGCCTATCACATGCACACACTTCACCCTAGTTTCATCCATCTGGCCTCGTACACCACAGACACAGTGGATACAAGGATGACTAGGCTGCATCAGTGAACCTGAACATTGCGACAGACATGTGTCATGCATCCCTGCCATTCACAAGTCACAGACACGCAGGTCAGACACACAGACATGGACAGCATACATGTACATGGCATCAGCACCCATCCCTCACTCCCACCCATGTCCAGGAACAGAGACTGGCATGCTTTCATGTGGCCATTCTGCATAGGGCAACCCATGTTGCATTTGAACACATGCACCAACCGTGTGGTTCACACATTATTGGTCTCACATGCATGACGTCCCTGCACACACATGCATACATGGCCTATGTCACACATACAGGCAAGTATCAGACAACCAGCACACTGTGACATGCCCTGTCTCACACAGCAATGCTTGGCCACTTACCGCTCAACTCCAGACGGGTCTGCCTCTCAAGGATCTGGGCGTGGAGCGCTGGGCCTACGCGTTTCAGGACCCTCATCTGGATGGTACTCATGCGGCCTCAGCCCCCCTCCACGAGGCGCCGGGCCTTCAAGAGGGTCCTGGACCTGCAGTCATCCCAGCGCTTCTTGACATGTTGGTATCTCGTCGGGGAGTGAGGAGTCCGGTGCCGCGTCCTAGGCCGCAGCTGCCGGGGGGAGGTCCAAGAGGCGGAGGTCAGAGTTGGACTTCTCGGCAGCAGAAGGGGCAGCTGGGACCCCACAGGGCCCAAGGGGGGAAGATGGCACGGAGTCATCCAGGTTGGTGGGGGGTTTGGTGGAGGAGGAGGCTGTGCAAGCAACAAAGACGGGGTCTGGAGATGGGGATTCCAGTGGTGCTAGTGGTGCAGTGCAGGACCAGGGACAGGAGGCAGCACAAATCGCAGCGGAGGTGCCTGTGTGCAATCCTGTCCCTGATCCTGTCACTGCATCATCTTGCACCAGCAGGGATGCCTACGTCCAGACCCGTTTTCAGGCAGGGGATGAGCTCATGACAACTGGCCTTCCTCTGTCTGCGGACGTGGCTATCCGGGTCCGGGTTGAGCCTGTCCTGACTGGTGTGGCGTTGCGTCAACGGGCCATGCGAGGTGACCTGCAGTCTTTTCATGAGGAGACTGCACGTCATCTCGAATGGCTCGTTGACCGCGTCGGCCTTATGGGACAGGTCACCCAGGCCGGATTCCTCCGTTTGATGGGGCTTGTTACGACCCCCTCCTCAACTGAACCCCCTATGCGCCAGTCGTCCTCCGTGCCATCTTCCCACCCATCAGTCACCTGGGTGCCCTGTGGAGCTGCCTCTGACGGCGCAGCCAGGCTGGTGGAGGAGGCATCCCTGCCACAGTCGGGAGTCGGACGTCCAGCAGGGGTGGCCACATCAACAACTGCACCCCAGCCAGCGGAGGATGTGCAGGCAGCAGGAGGCAGTGCACGGGCAGAGTCACAGCAGCAGCAACGTGGTGGGAGCCATGATGGCTCGGGGCCTTCCACATCGGAGGGGCAGGCATCGGCCGGAGGGCAGGAG
Organism: Ambystoma mexicanum; assembly: GCF_040938575.1. Classification (NCBI taxonomy): domain Eukaryota; kingdom Metazoa; phylum Chordata; class Amphibia; order Caudata; family Ambystomatidae; genus Ambystoma; species Ambystoma mexicanum. The sequence goes on from NC_090929.1 coordinate 887,087,163, forward strand.
GACCCAGGACGGGAAGTGTCTTCCGTGTGACAGCGGTTGGGCCACGCCATAGATGCGGAGCGGCAGCGGGCGGAAGAGGCACGGCTCACGATGGTCAGGGCAGAGAACTCCATGCAGAGGGCCCTGAGGCGTGCCGAGTGCCTCGAGGCAATCCGCAGGGAGTTTGGGGGGAACATGTGGATGGCCCTGCGGACCCTCGGGGCCATGGAGGAGGAGTGCCTCCGGGACATTGAGCAGGAGTTCGATGATGCCCTGGCCCAGAACATCCCGAAGTGAGCCGTCGGACTAGCCCACTGCCCTTGTAAATAGTTATATAGTTAGTGTTAGGTTTCCTTTGGTTTAGCATTTTTTTTGGACCTTTTGGACAATGGGCCACATTTTTGTATATAGTTATTTTTTTTAGGTAGTGTTATTAGATAGGTTTCATTTATTCGGTTGGGATCATGGACCCTGGATTGTTTATCTGTACATAGTTGACTTTTGGATTTTCAGTTTTTATTATGATTTCGCCATGGAGCAATGGTTTTAGATTTTAATTTTCCATTGGATTTACTTTTGTGGACTGTGACTTTGGACACCTTTCCTTTGCATTATGATTTGTGGTATAGCATTATTTCACGGACCTGCTGTTTTTTTTTTTTTTAATTTCTATTATTGTTTGTTTATTTTTGATTCAATTTATGTTGTTTTTAATACATATTTTTTCTTCAAAGTTCAATGTGTAGTATCATCTGGTTTCATGCATATCATGATATGGGTTTTGACATTCACTGACACCCATTGGGTGTATGTGAGGGACATGTGTTCATTTCCAAACTTGCAATTGGGCTTCTATCATGTTTTTGCCATTTCTAAGTGGGTGGATGCAATACTCGGGTGGGTGTTTGCCATTTGGAGGCTGACCATAAGGGCCAGGGATCTACATTGTGGTGACATGTTGGCTGGGAAACATGGGTGGGGGCCTAGTGGAGGCTGCCCCTGCACTGCTGGGGGGTGGGGGTGATAGGGGACATGAGTGGGGGCCTGGTGGAGGCTGCCCCTGGTGGCTGGGGGGTGGGGGTGATAGGGGACATGAGTGGGGGCCTGGTGGAGGCTACCCCTGGTGGCTGGGGGGTAGGGGTTATAGGGGACATGGGTGGGGGCCTGGTGGAGGCTGCCCCTGCACTGCTGGGGGGTGGGGGTGGTGGTAGACATGAGTGGGGGCCTGGTGGAGGCTGCCCCTGCACTGCTGGGGGGTGGGGGTGGTGGTAGACATGAGTGGGGGCCTGGTGGAGGCTGCCCCTGCACTGCTGGGTGGTGGGGGTGCAGGGGGACATGAGTGGGGGCCTGGTGGAGGCTGCCCCTGCACTGCTGGGGGTGGGGGTGGTGGTAGACATGAGTGGGGGCCTGGTGGAGGCTGCCCCTGCACTGCTGGGGGGTGGGGGTGAAAGAGGACATGAGTGGGGGCCTGGGGGAGGCTGCCTCTGCACTGCTGGGGGGTGGGGTGGTGGTAGACATGAGTGGGGGCCTGGTGGATGCTGCCCCTGGTGGCTGGGGGGGTGGGGGTGATAGGGGACATGAGTGGGGGCCTGGTGGAGGCTGCCCCTGGTGGCTGGGGGGTGGGGGTGATAGGGGACATGAGTGGGGGCCTGGTGGAGGCTACCCCTGGTGGCTGGGGGGTAGGGGTTATAGGGGACATGGGTGGGGGCCTGGTGGAGGCTGCCCCTGCACTGCTGGGGGGTGGGGGTGGTGGTAGACATGAGTGGGGGCCTGGTGGAGGCTGCCCCTGCACTGCTGGGGGGTGGGGGTGGTGGTAGACATGAGTGGGGGCCTGGTGGAGGCTGCCCCTGCACTGCTGGGTGGTGGGGGTGCAGGGGGACATGAGTGGGGGCCTGGTGGAGGCTGCCCCTGCACTGCTGGGGGTGGGGGTGGTGGTAGACATGAGTGGGGGCCTGGTGGAGGCTGCCCCTGCACTGCTGGGGGGTGGGGGTGCAGAGGGATATGAGTGGGGGCCTGGTGGAGGCTGCCCCTGCACTGCTGGGGGGTGGGGGTGGTGGTAGACATGGGTGGGGGCCTGGTGGAGGGTGCCCCTGCACTGCTGGGGGGTGGGGGTGATAGGGGACATGAGTGGGGGCCTGGTGGAGGCTGCCCCTGGTGGCTGGGGGGGTGGGGGTGATAGGGGACATGAGTGGGGGCCTGGTGGAGGCTGCCCCTGGTGGCTGGGGGGTGGGGGTGATAGGGGACATGGGTGGGGGCCTGGTGGAGGCTGCCCCTGCACTCCTGGGGTTGGGGGTGGTGGTAGACATGAGTGGGGGCCTGGTGGAGGCTGCCCCTGCACTGCTGGGGGGTGGGGGTGGTGGTAGACATGAGTGGGGGCCTGGTGGAGGCTGCCCCTGCACTGCTGGGGGGTGGAGGTGCAGGGGGACATATGTGGGGGCCTGGTGGAGGCTGCCCCTGGTGGCTGGCGGGTGGGGGTGCAGGGGGACATGAGTGGGGGCCTGGTGGAGGCTGCCCCTGCACTGCTGGGGGTGGGGGTGGTGGTAGACATGAGTGTGGGCCTGGTGGAGGCTGCCCCTGCACTGCTGGGGGGTGGGGGTGCAGGGGGATATGAGTGGGGGCCTGGTGGAGGCTGCCCCTGCACTGCTGCGGGGTGGGGGCGGTGGTAGACATGGGTGGGGGCCTGGTGGAGGGTGCCCCTGGTGGCTGGGGGGTGGGGGTGCAGGGAGACATGAGTTGGACATGGATGGGGGCCTGGTGAAGGCTGCCCCTGCACTGCTGGTGGGTGGGGGTGATAGGGGACATGAGTGGGGGCCTGGTGGAGGCTGCCTCTGCACTGCTGGGGGGTGGGGTGGTGGTAGACATGAGTGGGGGCCTGGTGGAGGCTGCCCCTGCACTGCTGTGGGGTGGGGGTGATAGGGGACATGAGTGGGGGCCTGGTGGAGGCTGCCACTGGTGGCTGGGGGTGGGGGTGATAGGGGACATGAGTGGGGGCCTGGTGGAGGCTGCCCCTGGTGGCTGGGGGGTGGTGGTGGTGGGAGACATGAGTTGGACATGGGTGGGGGCCTGATGGAGGCTTTCCCTGCACTGCTGGGAGGTGGGGGTGGTGAGAGACATGGGTGGGGGCCTGGTGGAGGGTGCCCCTGGGGGGTGGTGGTGGTGGGAAACATGAGTTGGACATGGGTGGGGGCCTGGTGGAGGCTGCCCCTGGTGGCTGGGGGGTTGGGGTGCAGGGGGACATGAGTGGGGGCCTGGTGGAGGCTGCCCCTGCACTGCTGGGGGGTGGGGGTGGTGGTAGACATGAGTGGGGGCCTGGTGGAGGCTGCCCCTGCACTGCTGGGGGTTGGGGGTGCAGGGGGACATGAGTGGGGGCCTGGTGGAGGCTGCCCCTGGTGGCTGGGGGGTGGGGGTAATGGTAGACATGGGTGGGGGCCTGGTGGAGGGTGCCCCTGGTGGCTGGGGGGTGGGGGTGGTGGGAGACATGAGTGGGGGCCTAGTGGAGGCTGCCCCTGCACTGTTGGGGGGTGGGGTGGTGGTAGACATGAGTGGGGGCCTAGTGGAGGCTGCCCCTGCACTGTTGGGGGGTGGGGGTGCAGGGGGACATGAGTGGGGGCCTGGTGGAGGCTGCCCCTGCACTGCTGGGGGTGGGGGTGGTGGTAGACATGAGTGGGGGCCTGGTGGAGGCTGCCCCTGCACTGCTGGGGGGTGGGGGTGCAGGGGGATATGAGTGGGGGCCTGGTGGAGGCTGCCCCTGCACTGCTGGGGGGTGGGGGCGGTGGTAGACATGGGTGGGGGCCTGGTGGAGGGTGCCCCTGGTGGCTGGCGGGTGGGGGTGCAGGGAGACATGAGTTGGACATGGGTGGGGGCCTGGTGGAGGCTGCCCCTGCACTGCTGGGGTGTGGGGGTGAAAGAGGACATGAGTGGGGGCCTGGGGGAGGCTGCCTCTGCACTGCTGGGGGGTGGGGTGGTGGTAGACATGAGTGGGGGCCTGGTGGAGGCTGCCCCTGCACTGCTGGGGGGTGGGGGTGATAGGGGACATGAGTGGGGGCCTGGTGGAGGCTGCCCCTGGTGGCTGGGGGTGGGGGTGATAGGGGACATGAGTGGGGGCCTGGTGGAGGCTGCCCCTGGTGGCTGGGGGTAGGGGTGATAGGGGACATGAGTGGGGGCCTGGTGGAGGCTGCCCCTGGTGGCTGGCGGGTGGGGGTGCAGGGGGACATGAGTGGGGGCCTGGTGGAGGCTGCCCCTGCACTGCTGGGGGGTGGGGGTGGTGGTAGACATGAGTGGGGGCCTGGTGGAGGCTGCCCCTCACTGCTGGGGGTTGGGGGTGCAGGGGGACATGAGTGGGGGCCTGGTGGAGGCTGCCCCTGCACTGCTGGGGGGTGGGGGTGGTGGTAGACATGGGTGGGGGCCTGGTGGAGGGTGCCCCTGGTGGCTGGGGGGTGGGGGTGGTGGGAGACATGAGTTGGACATGAGTGGGGGCCTGGTGGAGGCTGCCCCTGCACTGCTGGGGGTGGGGTGGTGGTAGACATGAGTGGGGGCCTAGTGGAGGCTGCCCCTGCACTGCTGGGGGGTGGGGGTGGTGGTAGACATGGGTGGGGGCCTGGTGGAGGGTGCCCCTGGTGGCTGGGGGGTGGGGGTGGTGGGAGACGTGAGTTGGACATGAGTGGGGGCCTGGTGGAGGCTGCCCCTGCACTGCTGGGGGTTGGGTGGTGGTAGACATGGGTGGGGGCCTGGTGGAGGGTGCCCCTGGTGGCTGGGGGGTGGGGGTGCAGGGAGACATGAGTTGGACATGGGTGGGGGCCTGGTGGAGGCTGCCCCTGCACTGCTGGGGGGTGGGGGTGGTGGTAGACATGAGTGGGGGCCTGGTGGAGGCTGCCCCTCACTGCTGGGGGTTGGGGGTGCAGGGGGACATGAGTGGGGGCCTGGTGGAGGCTGCCCCTGCACTGCTGGGGGGTGGGGGTGGTGGTAGACATGGGTGGGGGCCTGGTGGAGGGTGCCCCTGGTGGCTGGGGGGTGGGGGTGGTGGGAGACATGAGTTGGACATGATTGGGGGCCTGGTGGAGGCTGCCCCTGCACTGCTGGGGGGTGGGGTGGTGGTAGACATGAGTGGGGGCCTAGTGGAGGCTGCCCCTGCACTGCTGGGGGGTGGGGGTGGTGGTAGACATGGGTGGGGGCCTGGTGGAGGGTGCCCCTGGTGGCTGGGGGGTGGGGGTGGTGGGAGACGTGAGTTGGACATGAGTGGGGGCCTGGTGGAGGCTGCCCCTGCACTGCTGGGGGTTGGGTGGTGGTAGACATGGGTGGGGGCCTGGTGGAGGGTGCCCCTGGTGGCTGGGGGGTGGGGGTGCAGGGAGACATGAGTTGGACATGGGTGGGGGCCTGGTGGAGGCTGTCCCTGCACTGCTGGGGTGTGGGGGTGATAGGGGACATGAGTGGGGGCCTGGTGGAGGCTGCCTCTGCACTGCTGGGGTGTGGGGTGGTGGTAGACATGAGTGGGGGCCTGGTGGAGGCTGCCCCTGCACTGCTGGGGGGGGGGGGTGGGGGTGATAGGGGACATTAGTGGGGGCCTAGTGGAGGCTGCCCCTGGTGGCTGGGGGTGGGGGTGATAGGGGACATGAGTGGGGGCCTGGTGGAGGCTGCCCCTGGTGGCTGGGGGGTGGGGGTGGTGGTAGACATGAGTGGGGGCCTGGTGGAGGCTGCCCCTGGTGGCTGGGGGTGGGGGTGATAGGGGACATGAGTGGGGGCCTGGTGGAGGCTGCCCCTGGTGGCTGGGGGGTGGGGGTGGTGGTAGACATGATTGGGGGCCTGGTGGAGGCTGCCCCTGCACTGCTGGGGGGTGGGGGTGGTGGTATACATGAGTGGGGGCCTGGTGAAGGCTGCCCCTGCACTGCTGGGGGGTGGGGGTGCAGGGGGACATATGTGGGGGCCTGGTGGAGGCTGGCCCTGGTGGCTGGCGGGTGGGGGTGCAGGGGGACATGAGTGGGGGCCTGGTGGAGGCTGCCCCTGCACTGCTGGGGGTGGGGGTGGTGGTAGACATGAGTGTGGGCCTGGTGGAGGCTGCCCCTGCACTGCTGGGGGTGGGGGTGCAGGGGGATATGAGTGGGGGCCTGGTGGAGGCTGCCCCTGCACTGCTGGGGGGTGGGGTGGTGGTAGACATGGGTGGGGGCCTGGTGGAGGGTGCCCCTGGTGGCTGGGGGGTGGGGGTGCAGGGAGACATGAGTTGGACATGGATGGGGGCCTGGTGAAGGCTGCCCCTGCACTTCTGGGGGGTGGGGGTGATAGGGGACATGAGTGAGGGCCTGGTGGAGGCTGCCTCTGCACTGCTGGGGGGTGGGGTGGTGGTAGACATGAGTGGGGGCCTGGTGGAGGCTCCCCCTGCACTGCTGTGGGGTGGGGGGGATAGGGGACATGAGTGGGGGCCTGGTGGAGGCTGCCCCTGGTGGCTGGGGGTGGGGGTGATAGGGGACATGAGTGGGGGCCTGGTGGAGGCTGCCCCTGGTGGCTGGGGGGTGGTGGGAGACATGAGTTGGACATGGGTGGGGGCCGGGTGGAGGCTGCCCCTGCACTGCTGGGGGGTGGGGGTGGTGGTAGACATGGGTGGGGGCCAGGTGGAGGGTGCCACTGGTGGCTGGGGGGTGGTGGTGGTGGGAAACATGAGTTGGACATGGGTGGAGGCCTGGCGGAGGCTGCCCCTGGTGGCTGGAGGGTGGGGGTGATAGGGGACATGGGTGGGGGCCTGGTGGAGGCTACCCCTGGTGGCTGGGGGGTGGGGGTGATAGGGGACATGAGTGGGGCCTGGTGGAGGCTGCCCATGGTGGCTGGGGGGTGGTGGTGGTGGGAGACATGACTTGGACCTGGGTGGGGGCCTGGTGGAGGCTGCCCCTGCACTGCTGGGGGGTGGGGGTGATAGGGGACATGAGTGGGGGCCTGGTGGAGGCTGCCCCTGGTGGCTGAGGGGTGGGGGTGCAGGGGGACATGGGTGGGGGCCTGGTGGAGGCTGCCCCTGCACTGCTGGGGAGTGGGGGTGGTGGTAGACATGAGTGGGGGCCTGGTGGAGGCTGCCCCTGCACTGCCGGGGGTTGGGGGTGCAGTGGGACATGAGTGGGGGCCTGGTGGAGGCTGCCCCTGCACTGCTGGGGGGTGGGGGTGGTGGTAGACATGGGTGGGGGCCTGGTGGAGGGTGCCCCTGGTGGCTGGGGGGGGGGGGGGTGGTGGGAGACATGAGTTGGACATGAGTGGGGGCCTGGTGGAGGCTGCCCCTGCTCTGCTGGGGGGTGGGGTGGTGGTAGACATGAGTGGGGGCCTAGTGGAGGCTGCCCCTGCACTGCTGGGGGATGGGGGTGCAGGGGGTCATGAGTGGGGGCCTGGTGGAGGCTGCCCCTGCACTGCTGGGGGTGGGGGTGGTGGTAGACATGAGTGGGGGCCTGGTGGAGGCTGCACTGCTGGGGGTGGGGGTGCAGGGGGATATGAGTGGGGGCCTGGTGGAGGCTGCCCCTGCACTGCTGGGGGGTGGGGGCGGTGTTAGACATGGGTGGGGGCCTGGTGGAGGGTGCCCCTGGTGGCTGGGGGGTGGGGGTGCAGGGAGACATGAGTTGGACATGGGTGGGGGCCTGGTGGAGGCTGCCCCTGCACTGCTGGGGTGTGGGGGTGATAGGGGACATGAGTGGGGGCCTGGTGGAGGCTGCCTCTGCACTGCTGGGGGGTGGGGTGGTGGTAGACATGAGTGGGGGCCTGGTGGAGGCTGCCCCTGCACTGCTGGGGGGTGGGGGTGATAGGGGACATGAGTGGGGGCCTGGTGGAGGCTGCCCCTGGTGGCTGGGGGTGGGGGTGATAGGGGACATGAGTGGGGGCCTGGTGGAGGCTGCCCGTGGTGGCTGGGGGGCGGTGGTTGTGGGAGACATGACTTGGACATGGGTGGGGGCCTGGTGGAGGCTGCCCCTGCACTGCTGGGGGGTGGGGTGATAGGGGACATGAGTGGGGGCCTGGTGGAGGCTGCCCCTGCACTGCTGGGGGTTGGAGGTGCAGGGGGACATGAGTGGGGGCCTGGTGGAGGCTGCCCCTGCACTGCTGGGGGGTGGGGGTGGTGGTAGACATGAGTGGGGGCCTGGTGGAGGCTGCCCCTGCACTGCTGGGGTTGGAGGTGCAGGGGGACATGAGTGGGGGCCTGGTGGAGGCTTCCCCTGCACTGCTGGGGGGTGGGGTGGTGGTAGACATGGGTGGGGGCCTGGTGGAGGGTGCCCCTGGTGGCTGGGGGGTGGGGGTGGTGGGAGACATGAGTTGGACATGAGTGGGGGCCTGGTGGAGGCTGCCCCTGCACTGCTGGGGGGTGGTGGTAGACATGAGTGGGGGCCTAGTGGAGGCTGCCCCTGCACTGCTGGGGGTTGGGGGTGCAGGGGGATACGAGTGGGGGCTTGGTGGAGGCTGCCACTGCACTGCTGGGGGGTGGGGGTGCAGGGGGATATGAGTGGGGGCCTGGTGGAGGCTGCCCCTGCACTGCTGGTGGGTGGGGGCGGTGGTAGACATGGGTGGGGGCCTGGTGGAGGGTGCCCCTGGTGGCTGGGGGGTGGGGGTGCAGGGAGACATGAGTTGGACATGGGTGGGGGCCTGGTGGAGGCTGCCCCTGCACTGCTGGGGGGTGGGGGTGATAGGGGACATGGGTGGGGGCCTGGTGGAGGCTGCCCCTGGTGGCTGGGGGATGGGGGTGGTAGGGGACATGAGTGGGGGCCTGGTGGAGGCTGCCCCTGGTGGCTGGGGGGTGGTGGTGGTGGGAGACATGAGTTGGACATGGGTGGGGGCCTGGTGGAGGCTGCCCCTGCACTGCTGGGGGTTGGGGGTGATAGGGGGCATGGGTGGGGGCCTGGTGGAGGCTGCCCCTGGTGGCTGGGGGGTGGGGGTGATAGGGGACATGGGTGGGGGCCTGGTGGAGGCTGCCCCTGCACTGCTGCGGGGTGAGGGTGGTGGTAGACATGAGTGGGGGCCCGGTGTAGGCTGCCCCTGCACTGCTGGGGGGTGGGGGTGATAGGGGACATGAGTGGGGGCCAGGTGGAGGCTGCCCCTGGTGGCTGGGGGTGGGGGTGCAGGGGGACATGAGTGGGGGCCTGGTGGAGGCTGCCCTTGCACTGCTGGGGGGTGGGGGTGGTGGTAGACATGGGTAGGGGCCTGGTGGAGGCTGCCCCTGCACTGCTGGGGGGTGGGGGTGATAGGGGACATGAGTGGGGGCCTGGTGGAGGCTGCCCCTGAACTGCTGGGGGGTGGGGGTGCGGGGGGACATGAGTGGGGGCCTGGTGGAGGCTGCCCCTGCACTGCTGGGGGGTGGGGGTGGTGGCAGACATGGGTGGGGGCCTGGTGGAGGGTGACCCTGGTGGCTGGGGGGTGGTGGGAGACATGAGTTGGACATGAGTGGGGGCCTGGTGGAGGCTGTCCTGCACTGCTGGGGGGTGGGAGTGGTGGTAGACATGAGTGTGTGCCTGGTGGAGGCTGCCCCCGCACAGCTGGGGGGTGGGGGTGCAGGGGGACATGAGTGGGGGCCTGGTGGAGGCTGCCTCTGCACTGCTGGGGGGTGGGGGAGGTGGTAGACATGGGTGGGGGCCTGGTGGAGGGTGCCCCTGGTGGCTGGGGGGTGGGGGTGCAGGGAGACATGCGTTGGTGATCAGTAGTGCAAGGTGACATGTGGGTTGGCTGGGGGGCATGGCCATGGTGGATGGGTTGCCTGTGGGACATGAGCAGGGGTGCAGGGTAGTCCCCTGTGGTGTGGGCTGCCTGCAGGGGCCGTGGAGGGTGTAGAGGGAACACCTGGGAGGACCCACACGGCCAAGTCACGTGTAGCATTCCCCGGCACCACCTAAATACATGCTGAAATCGCGTGTGAATCTTCCCGTGCACCTTGGAATACACATACCCAGGCCAATCGCGTGTGGAACTTCCCGCGCATCCCGAAGTACAAATACCCAGGCCAATCGCGTGTGGAACTTCCCGCGCACCCCGAAGTACACGTACCCAGGCCAATCGCGTGTGGAACTTCCCGCGCACCCCAAAACACACATACCCAGGCTAATCGTGTGTGGAACTTCCCACGCACCCCGTAGTACACGTACCCAGGCTAATCGCGTGTGGGACTTCCGGCGTACCCCGAAGTACACGTACACAGGCCAATCGCGTGTGGAACTTCCCGCGCACCCCGAAGTACACGTACCCAGGCTAATTGCGTGTGGAACTTCCCGCGCACCCCGAAACACACGTACCCAGGCTAATCGCGTGTGGGACTTCCCGCGCACCCCGAAGTACACGTACCCAGGCCAATGGCGTGTGGAACTTCCCGCGCACCCCGAAGTACACGTACCCAGGCCAATCGCGTGTGGAACTTCCCGCGCACCCCGTAGTGCACGTACCCAGGCTAATCGCGTGTGGGACTTCCCGCGCACCCCGAAGTACACGTACCCAGGCCAATCGCGTGTGGAACTTCCCGCGCACCCCAAAGTACATGTACCCAGGCCAATCGCGTGTGGGACTTCCCGTGCACCCAGGTACACACGCACACGCTAATTTTCACACAGCGGGTGTCCGTGTTTGTCGGTACCCCTTTGCACCTCATTTGTCCTAGAGGGCCACTGTATGGACCATTCATCATGGCTGTATATGGGTGCTTTTTGTTATCCCACATTTTGGCGCACATTTTTTTCAGGCGCAGGGACGCTACCGCCTGCTTTCTTGTGGCGTACTTGTTTGGCCCTGTGCGCGTCTTTGACCGTGCGCTGGTTTGCCCTATTCGATTCCATGAATACGGGTTGTAGGCGAGCATGTGGGCGTTCCGCGCACTTGCCCCCTGTACTTCCCCCGTGACACCCATATTTTCACGCGTTGTTCCCCATTCCGAGTGTTACGCCCCGTGTTCCGCCTACTTTTGTGATGTGCGCCGCGCTATGTGCGATTTCGCAGTGGCCGTGGCACACGCTGTTGGATGACCTGTGCGCCGGCGTGCGCGGCGCACTTTTTCAGCGCACATCCAATGTTTTTCTCGCGCACGGACTTCCATGAATCGATGTGCGCTGGTTTCCCTGCGATTTTCGCACTTGCACTGCGATTTTCGCACTTGCACTGCGATTCACACGTTTTGGCACCTCTGCGCAGGAATTTTCGGCACACATTAATTCCATGAATCGACCCCTTAGTGTTTTAAAGAATGTAGTCATCTAAACAAAACATTGGACCTCATTACAACTTTGGCGGTAGCCGTGCCAGTAAAACCAGAGTCAGTTTTTACCGGGGCCCGGTAATGGGCAATTACCGGGTCATTATGGCCCCACTGGGCCCGGTAATTGCCCATTCCCAGCCACCAGTAAAAAATGCTCCCCATTCGAGCCCCATACCGCTCAATGGGAATGGGGAGGCCGGATACATCAGCACCATTCAGAATGGTGCTGGTGCCGGCATGGTCTGCTCGTGGGGGCCGATCTGCCCGCCAGATTAGACCTGGCAGGCGGTAAGTCCCCACGAGCAGAACTCGTAGTTTGCTGGTACGGTCACAACAATACCTGCAAGCTTACCAGTACCGTTGTTACTGTACCGGCATACTTGTAATGAAGCCCATGAGTGTTGCTGTTAATACATTAACCTAATAATACATGCACATAGGCAATGGCTGCAGCATGCACCGTAGAAGTACAACATTTTTAATATGCTAATTTTGGATAGTAAAATAATGAATGCTACCTTATCAGAGTTTTGATTAATGTTAAACATGGAACCAATAGCCAATAATTCAAGACTTAATACATACTTGTGTTTGTACAAACAATACATGTGAAGACCCACGATGCATACAAATCTGAGGCACAAACAGGGAAAATAAAGTAAGGAGGAAAGAAACATCACCAGAAAATGTCAATAACATTAAAGTTCATTATCATGTATACAAATGAATTGTGTGTTTGTGGCCTGCTTATTTCCCCATATATGTGCACCCCCATATATGTGCACCATGAGCTGGGACCAAATCCTAAGTAAAGTTCCTTAACAACATAGGACACGGTTAACATCTACATATATGTCACCTTTCAAATTTAAAAATTCTCACTGTCAGTGGACAAAAACAACAGGACTAGATTTGTCAGTGAACAGAAATATGTGGCCAACATATGTGATATCATCAGTGATGGCATCAATGACATTTGAGATGTCAACTTTGATGGTCTGGATTTGAGTCTTAGCAGTGGTGGCGAAAGTTATGGTTGCTTAGCTTAACCCTAACATCCCTTTAACAAAGTTTTTTCAGTGAATATATATATATATATGTATATATGTTGTGTTTATGGGGGTAGGAGATTGCGGGTGGGGGTGGCATGGTGATGTGGTGGGGGTGTGTTAGATTGAGGATGGGGGAAATCCCCACTTAAAAAAACAAATCAACGAAAAGAACTGCAGGGAAAAATACACACATAATGTGCAAAAAATGAAACTGACCTTGTTAAAAATACGTACACCAAACGCAGTACCTATGTAGATAAAATGAGACACAGGTATGGCTTCTTAACAAAACCTTCAATATTTCTGATAAAAGAACCAGCAGCAGATTGCTTTAAGCATGTAATACACTTGTGCAAAGGAGAGTTTTTACCCGTGTTCCAACTGGTTAAGAAAGAGGTAACATATACTTTTCAGTGTGAAGTGTAAAAATATAAGGCAACAACATGGATTTATAGATACCTGAGAAATATCTTTTTTGTTTACAGGCTAGAAAAAACGTAAAAATGCGTACAAATAGGAATAAGGAAGCTGGAATAATACAAAGGAGTCTCTTCAGGCAGAAGGATTTTAGAAAACATTTAGCAAATTTTTAGAAAGTTTTGAGCATAAGAAGGCAATCATAACAATTAACAAAATACCCCGGAGCAGTTAGGGACATAAACTTGTAGGGTTATTCAAGAAATACACAGATTGTTCAAGTGTATTTAGTAGTTAAAAAGCTGGAAGACTATCTATATATACAAAACAGAAAATTGTTTATTTGTTCCTCATACAATTCCACAAGATCCACCAATCTGCACCAGATTTTGCACAGTTACCTGATAGGAGCCTCCGGACATCACTGGCTACATTACATGTTGACACTCCACTCTGTATTTCGGCCCCTGCACACATGAGACGGTTGCCGGAAAGCGCTGAAACATGAACGTGGGTGTCATTTTAAGCATCTCAATGCGAGGAACAAATCTTACTGGATAGGACTCTCTGGACGTCACTGGCTACATCACGTGTTGACACCCCACCCCTTATTTCAGACCCTGCACACATGAGACGGTTGCCTGATAGTGGGTGTCATTTTAAGCATCTCAATGCGAGGAACAAATGGGACCTCGAAAACTTCATTTCAAGGCCCTAAGATCCATTGTTTCTCAAATATTTGTACCGCATTACATACAATCAGTGAAACATCAATGTGGACATTGAAGGACAGGATAGAGCTCATTTTAAGCGTCTCAATGCCAGGAGCGAAACCTTGAAAACGAAGTTTCAAGGCACTAGGATGCACAACTTCTGAGATATTTGCACCAAAACGCACTGCACCATGCCAGGATGAGGCGCCAGGTGGTGAGAGCATACAGAAGTTCCCAATATGCTGCAGCATGCCAACTCTCGCCTCCCCTCCATGTCTACTCCAGGGCATGTAAGCCAGCCACACGTCCCATTCTCAGTGTAGTTTACTTCAGAATGCCAGGAACAACAAACAATAAGTGACTCGAAACTGGGACCTACAGATCATTGATTTTAAACAATTAATGACAGTGTTATCATGTCTGTCTACTGGTTACATGACATTTGCACACCCTACCCCTTTCCCAGGATTTCTAATCGACGAAACATCAACTTGGTCATAGAAGGACCGGACAAAGCTCATTTTAAGCCTGTTGACAAGAGAAACAAAACTCAAAGCCCTCACAAATCACATTTCAAGGCCCTAGATGCACCTTTTCAGAGGCATTTGCATGCAACGCACTGCAACACAGCACTGTGTCATGGTGAGGCGAAAAGTGGGGAGAGCACCTGAGGGCAGTTGGAGAAAGTGCACAGTTGGTCCCAGTACGCCACCGCCTCCCCCACAAGTCTGGTCCGGGGTATGTAAGCCAGCCACATGCTCCCATTCTCAGTGAGTGCAGTTTACTTCAGAGTGCAAAACACATCAAGCGATAAGCGACTCGGAACAGCGACCTACAGGTTCATTGATTTTCAAATATTAATTAGAGTGTAATCATGTTTGCCTAAAGAACCTGTGAGGAGTCCGGGTTCTTTTTGCTACTATCTTATAATCTACAGATCTTACATACCTGTTATTTGTAAGTCTGATCTTCTTTTCTACCAAAAAGGAAAGCAAAATTTGATCATTGAAACGTATGAATACACTTTAGTCAAACTTATTTGAACCACTAGCATTATGTACATTGTGATATTCTAATAGATGTCTTCACTTGATATGAATTGATGTATTTTATATAGAATTTGCCATTTTTGTTCTGAATCACATGTATATGCATTCTAATGTGTGTGTATAGGATGTATTAAGCTGTTTATAAGTAGGTTGTGAAGTTTACTAAAACCGCTATTTTAATAAGTTGTTTTTATACTTTTTGGTTTGCAATAAACTAGTTTGAAAACCTGGCCAGTTTTCAATCTATTTCTTGCTAATGTGTGCTTAGGCCTCTCTCTCTCAAATAGTTAAATATTAGTGAACCATCAGGCACCATACCAAAACCTAGGCATGGTTTATATTTCCACATTATCCTGTTACCAGGTTGATGGTTTATCATAGTCATGTGGTTTTGGTTCAGAGGTGCACAGTTACATGGAGTCTCTTCACGCCAGTGACTTTGCCATCAGCAGCCTTCCATTAGGGCACTTGGGACAAGCTCTGTGCCGTGCAGCAGGCCACACGTGTACAGTATGCTTTTAGCATGGAGTTTAATGAAAGTTGGGTCTGGTTAACAGGCCACCCTGTCGGAAATGGATTACCTAAGTCATGTTATTATTAATAAAGATCATTAAAGCTAGGGCTTCCCTATCCTAGCCAGATGGCAAGCCTCCACAGCTGCAGCCTGCAGCACTTTGGAAAGAAAGAGTCGAGAAATAAGGCAGTACCCCTCCCTGGGCCTTAGCATCGAGGACAGGCTGGTGTTCGTGTGTCATCACAGGTGCTTAGAAAGTCCCTTCCTCTACCAAAGGCAAACAGCCATCTTCCTACGACCTAGTGAAATGCTGTGTTAATTTGTCGTTGTCGGACCTGAAAAAGGAGGATGGCCCTCATTCCAAGCCCATTCCTCAACCTGAAGCTCTCTCAGAAGGGAGCTGTGTCTCATGCCTTGAAGGCCGCAAGCGGCATGGAAAGAAATGAACAAAAATAAACCATCTCATGAGGAGCCAAGAAGAGAAGGACAAATGAGGTCACTATTGTTGGCAGAGCAGAAGTTTGCCAAGCCATCTTAAGCCCTCCCCTCGGCTACCGACTGCATTCTCCCTTACAATAAAAATAAAAACCTGAACTGCAGCCCAGCAATCTACAAGGGTATTGCAGGTCATTCCTGTGAGCCACTTCAGGCTCTCCATTATGGAAAAAAGAAAAGTCAAGGCTTCACTCCTTAGTGGGAGCTGTGGGGTGCCTGACCTAGTGCTCCCTTCCTTTACACCAGTGCAGGCTTTGGGTGGAGGGCTGTCTTTGCCCAGACTTGATTAATGCAGCACTCTTGAGTAGTTGGAATGTACATGTGTCACCCGCCTAGCCGCTGCGCCTTTTGCTGTGTGGGTTTCTCCTAGATGTCCCTCTTCTAATCGGACCCTCCTTCGAATGTCCTGTGATGCACACATTCTGCATGCACTCATTGCACGTCACTACATTAGCCCCTTTTGTAACAACGTTGGTCACCCTGAGTTATCTGGGGGCAACCAGGCGTGAACTCCCTGCTCACTGTGCTCAGAGAGGCACAGATTCACCTCACTGATGAGGCCCAACAAGGCTCAAACACGTGTATGGGGTTGCTGTTGGTACTCTTGTTCAGAGAGGAATTGCCATAACATTTAGGTGCTGGACTGCCCATGTGGGCGGGACAAAGACTGATATGCAAATGGATATTTCCCATCTGTGAAAGGTACAGTGAGCAAAAAGCATGTGCTGCAAACTCTCAAAGTGGGAAAAAACACAGAACAGGTTCTCATGCCATGATCTTTCTGGAGAGGGGCGCCTGCTACCTTTTTGAAAAAATGTTGCAAGGAACATGGGGTTGGTCACCATGAGTTACATGGGGGAACCCAGATGTGGACTCCCTGCTCACTGTGCTCAGAGAGGCACAGCTCCACCTCACTGATGAGGCCCAACAAGGCTGAAACACATGCATGGTGTTGCTGTTGGTACTCTTGCTCAGAAAGGAATTGCCATAGCATTTCGGTGTTGGACTGCCCATGTGGGCGGTATAGAGACTGATATGCAAATGGATATTCAAGTCTGTGAAAGGTACAGTGAGAAAAAAAACGATGACTGCAAACTCTCAAAGTGGGAAAAAACACAGAACAGGTTATCATGCCATGTTCTTTCTGGAGATGGGCGCCTGCTACCTTTTTGAAAAATGTTTGCAAGGAACTTGGGGTTGGTCACCCTGAGTTACATGGGGGATCCCAGACGTGTACTTCCTGGTCACTGTGCTCAGAGAGGCACAGCTCCACCTCACTGATGAGGCCCAACAAGGCTGAACCACGTGTATGGGATTGCTGTTGGTACTCTTGTTTAGAAGGGAATTGACATAGCATTTCGGTGATGGACTGCCCATGTGGGCGGGACAAAGACTGATATGCAAATGGATATTTCCCATCTGTGAAAGGTACAGTGAGCAAAAAGCGTGTGCTGCAAACTCTCATCTCAAAACAGGTTATCATGCCATGTTCAGAACAGGTTATCGTGCCATGACCTTTTTTGGAACCCTTTTGTAACAAGTTTGACTTCGTCAAAAGATAATTCTTGTACCTTTCTGGTAAGCAAATACGCGAGGGGTATAGGTTGCGTGACAAGTATTGGGGGGCTGTGCCCAAGCACTATGCGATAACACGAAAAGGGGGGAGTAGGGGCGAGTAGGCAAACCGTGGAATCAATTGTACTCAACGAGCATGTGTGATGTTCATGAGTGATTGTGTATGTCTCAAGGGGTGAGAGGATGAGATCAGTGCTTCGCTATCACGCTGTAGAAAGTGCTCCTGATTTGTTATATATTCTATGGAGGATAGCAAGAATGCCTGAGCCTTTCTGGAAGTGTTCTCCAACAGGTCCCCAGTTGCCAGTCCAATTTCCGACTCTCTATATTCTGGATTCTCAGTCACAAAGTTGCTTTATATTGAATCAGTGGTTCATTATTCATGTGTTCACGTCTTCTTCTACTTTGGCTAGATTTCCCATCTTTGTTACTTTTCTTCCTCTGGTGTATATAGTGTATCCCTGTCTGCCTTCCCTCTCCTTCCATCTGAGGTCTGTATGGGTTATAGTCATTCCATCGACAGCCAAAGCATCTAATGCCATACCATCTAAAAAAAAGCATCTTAAAAAAAAGCATCTCATGCATTTTTTTTATTTAATGGGGGATTCCCCCAATCCCCCTTTGTTTAACCTTTAAACCCAATTTTTATTAAACTAAACCCTTTACCATCTAAAAAAAATGCATTAAATGCTTTTTTTAGGTGCTTTTTTTAGATGGTTTGGCTGTCGACCGGATACCGTCTGTATGTAGAGATCTACTGCTTTCCATGTACTGGGAATCTCCTTTCTTCTTTGCTGCATTTTATTTTGTTCTATGCCTCTCTCTCGTTGATTTCTGAGTTTTTGTTATCCCCTTTTACCCACGAGGTGACCATGTAGTGTTCCTTTGTCTTCTATTGATCCTATAAAACATATTACTGTAATGCTGTTAGGTATCGTTCTGAGCGCTGCAACGCCCTTGTGCTCTTCTTCTCAATCTAATTCGCTGTGAAATACTGCTTGTATGACAGCCTTTACTTACTGGTTTATTCTCTTAACTTGCCGATTTCACTGAGCATGGTAGTGTGGACCTCCTTTGTTGGATGTCGGTCTTTTCTAAGGAATCTGATTTCTTTGGTGGTGAGCAGAAACCTATGATCAGTAACTCTGCATTTCAGACAGCCTTCTCTCCTGAAGACATCTTCAAAGCACCTTGTTGTTGAATGTGCTAGGACGTTTTGCATTAGGTCTACCTCCATTCTATTCGAAGTGTAGTCTTGCATCACTGCTGCATACTTCTGATCATCTGGCATATGATATATTGGTCCTGTAAAGCTAACACCGACTTCATTCCACACTTCTCACTGCCTTTCCAACTTTCCTGCTGGTGCTGCCCTTGTCGTTAACCTGTTATCACTTTCCTTATATACTGTGCAGTTGGTCATTAGTCTCTCAGCTGCTGTGTCCATCTGAACCACCAGTACTCTTCTCATATTCTTTTGCTTAGTCGGGGTCATGCCCGTATGTTATTCATGACCTAATAGTATTCGTCAGTTTCTGAGATTGTTGGTGTAATTAGTAAATCTCCCCTCATGACCCTTTCATTCTCTATGTTTATCTGTGATAGCATTTTCCAGTAGCTCTGTGAGCCTAGCATTAGTGATCTTCCATCTGGCTACCCCTTTCAGGTGTATTCCATCACCTTCTGTGGTGCTTCATCTGCTTCCTGTCCATCTTGGCACTCTTCCAGAGCTGTTGCTTGCCCTCTTTGTTCGGCATTATCTGCTTTGGTTGGCACCACACATTCTTCTTTCGTGTATCTATTGTTTCCTTTTTTGTCATTGAAGTCTGTGCTAACAGTCTGCTGGATGGTTTTACCATCCTGAAATAAGTTCAATTGTAAAAGTGTATTCCTGTGTTTTGTAAGGGTGTCTGTCTAGCCCGGTGTTTGATTTTCAGTGTGTCTTTGTCTTACAATGTTTACCAACGGTTGACAGTCAGTCCATGCACTGAACCTTTTTCTTCAAATGAATATTCGGAAGTGATTAATTGCCCATGCGCATGCCAGCATTTCTTTTACCAATGACAGAGTAATGTTTCTCCATCTCTGTCAATGCTTTGAGGCAAATGCCACTGTATATGTTCTCTCCCATTTGACTGCCTCAGTGCTACCCATTCACCATAGACATTGGTATCCACTGCTATTTTAAGACTGTTGGCTACATTAAAACGTTTCAGGATTAGTGCTTTTTCCTTTGACGTGGTCATCTGGTGTAAGGTTTCTTTGCATTGTTCTGTGCAGTTGTATGGTACACCGTTCCTTAGTAACTTTGTTAAACACTCAGGGCCCGAGTCTGAGCTTGTGATAAAAGTATTGAAGACAGAGGCCATTCGTCCCTCGAGTTTCCAGCACCACCATTCTGAGGTAGAATTATTGTGCTAAAATCTATCCTTTTGATAGAACGACGTGCACCAATGGCAATGCAAGCATTTCTTAAGAGACTGCCACTTTTCTAATTCAAGAAATGTTCCTTAAGCCTTCCGTAACCTAGAGAAGTGGTGCTAACATCCAGGAAATGCTATTTATATAAAGGGAAAAAGTGGGCAATAGAGTTCAATGGCACCTCACAGGAGTTGTATTTTACCTCCTTTTGTGATGTGCTAAAGCCAGGCTTTTGGAATGAGAATCCCCTTGCAGTGCTTGTAGTGCTTGCCCTGCTTTCCTTATGTTGCTAGGGCTGTTATCAGCCCATAAATCAGGCAAGGTTTTTATGTCAGGCCTCCACATTTTCACTTTCACAGAAATGGTGCTTTAAAGGAAAGTGTTCTTCATCTTGGAATCGGTGCCCCAGTTTTATTGGAGAAGGCACTGATGAATTTTCTGCAGTACACAGACAGCCCCATGAATAGGCTGTACCTTGTTTACAGGATTGAATGCCAGCTCCATTTCTCTTACGAGGCTTTCTCATGGTTCCATTCCTTTCCCTAAGATGGTGTACCCCAAGAAGCCTATTTCAAATGTTTCTTTCCTGAGATAGAAGCCCCACTGTTTAAATCTGTTCAGCGCTTCCCCCTATTCAATGGTTCCATGAATTATGATATCGTCCTGAAAGCATTTTACTTTCTTTATTCCTTGTAGTGTCTGGGTTATAATTCTCTGAAGCACTGATGCAGCGGAACATAGACCAAACAGGATCTGTGTGAAATAACCGCATCGCAAAAGCACAAGTCTAAAAAGTACAAAGCTGACTTGTTCACATTTTGAGAATCTCGAATGCTTTTTTTCTCATTTGTCCCTCGCGTTGCATTTAATGTAAGCCGGAGACATCCATGCAACCCCCGCTCACCTTGTTCAGAATTTCATGCCTCAAAATACTTTAATATGCCGAATGTGCACAAAACGCACATTCAGCTTTTTTTTTTCTTGTTATTTTTGGCCACTCTGGACCAAACACAGACCAAAGGGCATTTCATATGTGTAAAGAGCTGTCACCAATGCTGTTAGTCATTTTGATTTGGAATGTTGCTTTGCCTGATGATAGGCACTAGCAATAGCTAATATGGCCTTTACGCCCCGGCGGGGGGTGGGGACTATGGCAGACCCAGCTGATATTTTGCCAGCCAGCCTGAGGAGTCATGGTAGGCCTGAGTGAAGTAATAATAATAATAATAATTAGGCTTTTATATAGCGCTACAAACCCTCAGGTATCTGAGCGCTGCTTATTATCACCCACGGTGTGTGGTGCTCATTTATCGACCTCGGAAGGATGAAAGGCTGAGTTTGGCCCTGCCGGGATTCGAACCTGCGTTAACAGGCTCTGCACGGGTGTCAAAGCGGGCGCTCTACTCGCTGTGCCACTTGACCGGCACAGTGAGAGCATCGTCAAAGGCCTTACTGGCCCTGTCTGCTCTCCGAGCCACCATTTGGGTGTGAAATCCATTTGCAACCTTGGATTTTTTTGGAGTGCAAGTGGTTTCTTTTTCCCCTCGGGAGATTCCGCTAAAATAAAAGCTGGCCTCTGCCATAGGGAAAGGGGACTTAGTCCCTTTTCAATGTCTATGGTGGCCATGGAGGAGAGGTGGGGAGGCCACAGGGAGAGGGTCCCTGTTGCCTGCCCACAAAAAAAAGAAAATGGCACCACCCAGGGAAGGGCCTCAGGTAGCTTGCACAGGGGTAGAGAATGTATATTCTCGCCCGCTGTTCCAGCCACCTGATCGGCTAATGGCCCTTCACCAAATTGCGGCATGGCTACTTACAACTTCGTAATGAGGCCCAGTGAGTTGACGATAAAGAAGACGAATACAGAGCCGAAGACACTGATAAGAGATAAGAGAGGAACTGCTTTAAGAATGTATAAGAGTGTATGGCTTAATATCTATTTCATTTTCATTCTATTTTTAAAGTGATATAGAGCATGCATAATATAAAATGAAGTGTGTCTAGTTGTGTAAGATTTGATGCAAAAAGAAGTATATGAAGTTAACTAGCCTGATTGATTATTATTGTCCTCCTCAGTGTGCATTTCTTTCATAAATAAGCCTGAGTTCTCTTTAGTGGTTGTGTGGCTACATAAGACTGCCCACCAAATATTCTCCACTGCCCATCAAGGGGGATTATTGATTAAAAAAGTAACACAATGTATACTTCTGATCATCTCTTTCCACTAAAGGAGTTTAGTACAGAAAGGAAATCTCATTATCAAGAAGGAGACAGATTTAATTCAAGCAGAGAATATCAAACGTACTCTTGACCAATACAGTGTAAGGCTGTGATACCCACAGTGATATACTTTGTGTGGGGAACATGTCCGAGAGAATTCATGTTAACCAGGAAGTTTACACCATCTGAATACGTGAGAAGTTAACACAGTCGATTTAACGCACAGGAAGAAAGACAGTGCGCCTCGTTACAACTCTGGCGGTAGCCGTGCGGTTAAAACCGGCAGGCTGCCGCCGGCGTTGTCATTTTTTCCAGCGCCTGACTTAGCGGATTTACCGGGGCATTACAGCCCCAGAGGTCCGGGAAGTCAGGCTCCAGAAAAGGTATATCTCCATTCCCTTTTGAGTCCCATAGGGTCAATGGGAATGGGGAAGAGGGAAGCACCGGCACTGTTAATAACGGTGTTGGTGCTTCCCAGAAAGTCTGCGAGCGGATGCCATCCCACCCGCCAGGTCAGGCCTGTAGGTTTACCGGCACCGTTGTTACAGGACCGGCACACATGTAATGAGGCCCAGTGACTAAAATAAAATGAAAACAGGTATGCAAAGAAAAACAATACAATTAGAGCAGTAGCCTAGAGGTTAGGGTAGGGTAGGGCAGTTGCAGAAAAGTAAACTCAAGACAACATACAAGCAACAATAGGAGAAAAGAAACAACTTGTTTGTAGGTGGAAAACAGCGCCTCATATAACAATGGAAATGTTGTCTGTCCATGTGTGTAACTTCAGGCATGAGAGGGATGGAGAGGGATCTCAATAAGTCGCCCTCCAAGACTTGAGTGGTATGACTAAGGCTGGTACGAAACATTTCACTCTTGGCATTGTCATTTCCACCCTTTCCCCATTGCCAGGCATCACCTTTGGTCACCTCTCTTGAAATGGACTAGGTCCCCTTAGAACAACCCTTCCCCCACCTGCACCCACAAAGTGTCTCAGAGTCTCAGCAACAGCCCCCACACCCAACCATGGGATAGTTAAGGCCTGCTGGAGAGAAGTCTGGTTGGAGTTTAGTCTCTCACAAACATCGGTACAATTTTAAGAGGGATTGGGCAATGGCAGTGATATGGCCCAGGTCATATTTTCATGGGTACCCCAAGCATGCTCACCAACCACTTGGTGAATCACGTTCAGAGCACACCCTCTTGAATGTGTGCATGCTCTCAAAATACAAAGCATGCATAAGGGCAATGGGATTCCCTCATTCATATGAGGCATAAGCACATGCAAATGCTGGAACGCCCCTTAGTGAATGAACGTTAATGAAGGTGGAAGGTTGCATTCAATATTACAGAATAGACATAATGGACCATTCTCTAATACCAGTGTGTGTTCCTTGAAGTGAAAACAGCAAAATGCGCGCTTTGCACTGTAATGCATTTTGGATAAGGAGGCCCAAGATGGCAAATTTTAGGTGCTAGGTAAACTCATTAAAGTCTCACTAAAAATGTGTTCTTAGATACATCAGCACAGATACATTTGCAACAATCAAAAGAACCATGATGTGTAAAATTGTCCACACCATCTGTGCAGGTGTGACACCCCAGCTTATTTTATTTTTACTCTATAACATGATGCTGGTTTTCATTTCTCAGAAAGTGGGTGCTAACCAGGCCTTTCTTTCTCTTACGTTATGTTATGTTAAGTAAATGTATATAGTGCACGTTCACCCAAGGGCATCAGGGTGCTCACTAGACAAAAAGATATAGCAGGATACAGCAGGCAAGATTCAGAACAGAAAAGTCTTCAAAGCCCTGCGAAAGGAAAGATGGTCAGAGGTGGCACGCAGGGACAAGGGGAGTGAATTCCAAGCCTTGGCTGCTGCTACCAAAAAAGGCACGGCCACCCAAGTCTAACCCGAGAGATTGCAATCAAGAAAGCCTACTGCGAACAAAGGAATCTCGGGAGAACATAAGGAGGGAATTGGGTTTACAAATATTCAGCGCCACATTTATAAAAATGTCTGTGCACGATACAGAGTGACTTAATTGCTAGAACATTGGGGATAATAGTTTTGTGGTATGATCCACAGTGAGTGGATGGCCTCATTTGCTGAATATCACATCTAGCACACCTGCTATGTCGGGGAATGTGAAGTTGACTGTCTTGATGAGGGGGAACCTAGAGTACTCATCAATGGCTATAATAAGATGCGATCCGCCTTGTATGGGTCTGTATATGATATATTAATCATGTGTGCCCACTGTTAATGTGCAGCCCATATCTGTTGGAATAGTTGGTATTCCAGCAAGATGTTTCAGGAATGTGCATTTACTCTGGGGCTGTCATGTCACCAAACCACATGGCAGTTGCTGGGATATCAGTAGACAGGGTCCAGCAAAGAGAACCCATGGTTACCAGACCTGTATGAGTTCTGTGAAAACATCCTTGCTCAGAAGGGCAGAAGAAGGGCTTCACCTTTTCCTAAGATGCATTGGACAGGGTCCCACAACAATCTTGAATTAAAAGGGTCAGCCTGGGTCTCTGTTTCCCACTTCATCTACTTTTGTGCCAACTTAACTCCTGGGTTGCTTTCGAGACACTACAAGACCCAATAGAGCTGCCTTTGCCATTCTTTGCTGCCACACCACTTTGTGCCTTTTTGATCCACTGGCTTGACTATCGCTTGCCTTTTCACCATCTTCATCGAGATAATTGCAGCTGCAGAACTGAATTGCATCATTTAACCCAGTCAAACTGGCTCACCGCTGCAGTTGAATCTATGGGTAAAGGCACCTTGAAGCTGTCAAACTGTGAGTCTCTACACATCAGCTGTTTCCAAGCTTCCTTCAAGTCTCAAACTGTTTGACGTTTGTTTGAGAGCACCATGTTTGCCTCCCACCGAACCAACTCAACCATCTTGATACTGACTCAACCCTGTGATAAGGTTTTTAAGGTGTAAATAGTGATTGTATCCCCCCAGCCCTGGTTTTAAGGGCCCTAATAACAAATAAGATCCAACTCCATATCTTTTTAGGAAACATTAATTTTAATCTGAACTTTGCTACAAAGACTTATTTCCTACCCAGAGTGTCTCTTTCATCCAAGAGTCTGCATACTCTGTATTTATTTGCAGTTTAGTTTAGTTAGTTTAGTTTATTATTTATAATGCGCCGAAAAGCCCAAGGGTAACAAGGCGCAGCAGATACAAGAATTTGCAAGACTTAGTTACAGACAGTAATATATGTACAGGTATGAATACAGTAATAATATCAATCAGCGGTAAATATAACATATGTACAGTTAGCAGTTGTGTATCCAGGATGTGGGCCAGGAGGTTCTAGATGATGGCTGTCTTCAGCCAGGATTTGAGCTTTGAGCGAAAGTTTTGGTAGGGTAGGTCCATTCTAAGAGTGGGTGGTAGGGAGTTCCAAAGCTTGGCTGCTTTCACTGGGAAGCTATTCCCACCTATAGTTGCACGTTTGTAAGAAGGGACGGATAGGCAGTCTCTGTAAGCTAACCTCGTCGGTCTTATGGATGTTAGTCTGTGAAATCTGTTAATCAGATAGGTAGGGGCTGCATTATTAATGGATTTATGGGTGAGTGAGGCAGTTTTTAAGGAGATTTTATCTATAATGGGGGTCCAGTTTTGTTGTTTGCTATATGCAGTGATGGATTGTTAGTGTTTTAATAGTGTTTTTGATCATTTTTATTTAAAGACTCCTATTTGTTATAGAACCTTGATTGGATGTTTATTTTAATATGGTACAAACTGCTATAGGTGTTTTGGTAGATTACTTGTTGGCTTATATCCTTTTTGAAGAATATAGCCTGCCCTTGGTCCTGGCTAATTTAAAGAGGGGAAGGAAGTGTACCATTCATGTTGTGCTTGCTTCACTTTTAACATTGAGCTTGCTGCTGGTTTAGTACTAGTGTGGCCTCAGTAAAAGTTTACAAACCACTACTCAGCTTTCTACTAGTTTGTCATAGTTGTTATCTGAGTTTGTTTTTTATGTGCAGTTTGTGTATGAATCCGATTTTTCATTTCGAAATAAGGACATTTCCTACAAAGCTTGTTTTGATAACTGAAATGTTTGTTTGTTTGTTTGTTTGTTTATTGAATTTATAAAGCGCTCCAGACCCGGAAGTAACAGGGCACGGCAGGGTTATGCACAGCTTACAAGGTTACAATAGTGTATCAAGTACAATATACAGATAGTCAAAATTTCACAATCGATGTAACAATAAACAATATACACATGGTCAAATTTCACAGCAAAGACAGGGTTATTTACAACATAGTATACAGACGCCTGCAGAGATTTACAATCTTAGGATGCAGTAGTGTCAGATGAAGCTAGTTCTTGATCAGTTTGAGGTGGCTAATGAGGTCCTTTCTAAAGTGAGGGTAAGGTAGGTCCGCTCTCAGCTCATGTGGCAGGGAGTTCCAAAGTTTAGCGGCTTTCACAGGGAAACTGTTGCCGCCGATCTTGGAAGATTTGAATCTGGGTACTAGCAGGCAGTTAGTATTAATGGTTCTAGTAGGTCTGCTGGAAGTTCTTCTGGATAATTTGTCAGTTAGGTAGCTAGGTGCAGCATTGTTCAATGCTTTGTGTGTCAGGGAGGCTATTTGTAATTGTATTTTGTTATGGGTGGATAACCAATTGTATTGGCGTCTCATTGCAGTCATGTGCACTCTTTTATTGATGCCCAGTGCAGTTCTGAGGGCGTTATTTTGTAATATTTAGAGTTTTTGGATACTGGCTTTATTGGCACTACTGTAGAGCGCATTGCAGTAATCTAATTTTGAGAGGATTAATGCTCTAGCCAATATGATACAGCTATCATTAGAGAGGAAGGGCCTACCTGCTCTAATAAGTGTGCACGTGTAGACTGTCGTAGATGCCAGAGAATTCAGTTGTCTATTGAAGGACATTGTGGCGTCCAGGTAGAAACCAAGGGTTTTTACAACCTTGGAGACTGTGGTTTTGTTGCCATCAATGATGAAAGAGGCGTATTCCTGACCTAGTTTGTGGATGTTGGAAGGGGTGCAGAGGATTATCAGCTCTGTCTTGTCATCATTCAGGCATAAGCCGTGAGTGGCCATCCATGCCTGAATGATGAGGTAGATTCTATTCACCAACGCCAAGTCCCTGCCATGATCCCCAGAAAGTGGGAGGAGAATCTGAGTGTCATCTGCGTAATTAGTGAAGGTGACACCTAGAAGATCCAAATCATCGAACAATGAAATGAAATGTGTTAATGAAGATTCCAGGGGATTTGGAGTAACACTTTTAATAAGTGATGCCACTTTATTTGGGACCCTTTATGGCTTGATGTTGCCACTCAGAAGACTGGTTTACTGTCAAGAACAGTAGAGAGTGCATAATGTGTGTTACTTCTTTATTTTGAAGTGTGTCATTGGTGGGGGGCTGGCTCACCAACACAAGGTGGGAGAATTGTTTTTGTGTCTGCCACAGCAAATGTGTGAATGGGACCGTGTGTTGTGAGGGTTCTTTTAGTCCTAAAATTGAGGTATGAGTGAGCAGTGTGTGCAGTTATTGGGCATGGACTCGTAATATTGAATAGAGTAGGTGTGTGCTTGGGCCGTCTTTTAAGTGTGAGTGAGTTTTTTCCTGCTGGTACTAGTGGGTGTACTGTTGTATGTCATGGTAGTGAGTTTAGTGTCTGTAGTAGTGGATGTAGTTTTGGGACTCATTGTCGAAGGTATGTGTCTCTGATGTTTGTGCATTGGGTTCTGTGTCTGTTATGAATATGGATGGATAGGGGGTATGTTGGTCAGCATGGCCTCAGCCAAAGGCACTTGTGGATACCATTATAACTGTAAGGCATACGTTGGAACTTTGCTGCCAGTGTTTATTTTTTTTCAGCGCCCAGAAATAGGCAATTGCCAGGTCATTACGGGCTTGCCGGACCCAGTAATTGTCCATTCCTGGCCATCGGAAAAAATACTTCCCCATTCCCATTGAGCCCCATATGGCTCAATGGGAATGGGGAAGCCGGATGCAAAGGTACCCTTATCAACGGTGCCGGTGCATCCGACATGCTCTGCTCGCGGGTGCCGGTACGGCCACCAGGTCAGACCTGGCGGCCATACTGGCTCCCGCAAGCAGAACTCATAGATTACCAGTCCGGGGACTACGGTACCAGCATGCTTACCAGTACTTTAGTACCCGAACCGGAAAACCTGTAATGAGGCCTTACGTGTTTTAGCCGGGGGTTATATGGTTTGTTTTGTTTCTGTGTTTGCACAGAAATATTTAATTATACTTACCAGATTCAATACCTACCAAAGTTGCCCATTCACTGTGGCACGCTGGCTCGTTGGAACCTCCAAAGTTTGTGATTTTTCTTTGCTGCAAGCACACTAGCGTGCATGTGAAGGTGATAATTGGCACTAGTCATTAACACAGTGTACGTGTTAATGTTTTGCCTGCAATTCTTTTAATAATAATAGTTTGTTCAGTTGCCAATGATCCTAATTGACGTATCAGTATTCTATTTTTTTCCTTACTACAGTTGCTGTTTTAGTAACCATTGTTTTATTGTAGTTATTCCAGCTTAAGTAGTTTGGGTTCTGTAGTTTATAACGTGTTCCTATCAGATGTATATGTAATTGGATAGATTGCATGCTATGTTGTGGGTGGTTTTTAAAACACTGTTTAAAATGGCACTGTCCATACTGAACGATGATGCCATTCGTCTTCTGAAACGTCACGATAGGTAACGTGCGTAGGATGTTTTGGTATTTTCTTATTTAATGTCAACGTGTATTACATACATGGCGCATAAGTGATTAAGTGATTTAAGTTTGCTTTGCATGTGGTGTTTCAGTGTGTTGTTAATCTTCTGTGCAACAGTGATGTTTCGAATTTGAAACAGGCTCATTAGAACATGTGTGGTATTTTTCAGTTTGCTCTTTAATGAACTCTGCAAGCGTGACATATGTCTTTTTAAATTGCAAATGAGTAAATTAAGGTTGGTTCTGCAATGCTGGGTTTGGGTGGCATGTGAGTGTTGGACATCTGGTTCTGAGGGATCCCTGTCTTCAGGTAGTGGATATGTACCTGTTAAATGTGTTGCAAAATGTGGTTATTGCATGTGATGTTTCAGTTTACCATGAATACAGCATTCGCTTGTGAGATGTGTTTTGGGAAATTGCACATAAGTTAATGTAAGTACAATGTTCATTATGTTGCGTTGGATCACATGTTGCGCCCTGATGCCTGTGGGCTCTGGCGCATTATAAACAAATAAACATAAACATAAACATGTTGTGTTATGCGCTGTTCAGGTGCGAGTTGAAAGATGATCCCTACCCGCTACATCCTTAATTAAGTGAGGTTGTTACAGTGTGTTTTTTAAAATGTTGTTCAACTGTGACATATTGTGCGTCCTAAAATAGCAAATGTCCTACTGAAATTTGGTTAGTGTGTGTATGATGTTTTAGCGTAATATGGTGTAATTCTTTTCTTTTAATATTGCACATTATTAATCAAAATGTATTTCCAAATGTATTTGCTGATGTGTGCACGAGACAGTGAGCAGTTATGCCGCAACGAATTTCCTGTCATTACTTAACCGATTTATCAGTGTGTTATTGGATGCAATGTGAAACAAAGTATTTCCCTTTGATTTATTTATGTGGTGCCGCATGCCTTATGTTGTGTCGGCTTACTGGTAACCGCGTGCATGCAGGAGTCAAGTGGTGGTTGATTTAGTGCATGTGTTTTTTAATCACAATTTGTTTATGATGAGGTGCGTGTATGATATTTTGGCAATGGAGATGTAGGCCTGACAAAGCTCATGCGTTTGATTTACCAGACTCACTTCTTCCATAAGGGAGCAGGCTCTGTATCTTAGACAACCAGTTATAAAAAACGAGAAAACAGTAGGTTTCATGTACAGTTTGTGAGGGCTGCATGGATGAGTCTGTGTATATACAAGTGTTCAGTTGCTAGATTGAGCAATCCTAACATTTCTTTGTTGATCTGGTGTTTCGTGGCGTGTCACTTTGGGTTGTCGTTCTATTGATCGAGAAATTAACAACCTCAGAGCAGCACAGGTTTTGGTCTTGTGCATAATTATATATGAAGTGAGGTTATTTGTTTCAGGTTTACACATAAGCCTAGATGTGTAATATGCCTTTGAGTTGTTATGCAGTACAAAACCTGTCACATTTTGTTGAATTCCTTGCTCCCACGTTGTGATGCATGTTAAAGTGTGTTCCCCAATGCCTTTCATTGCTTATGCCAATGATATGTATGTGTGGAGTTGTATTGTACAGTGTCTAGGTGTGTGTTAATGGTGTGTGGTTTGGTAGTGTGTGTGTGTGTGTGTCTGGATATCTGATTTGCAATTGAGTTGACTCATTGTGGGAAACCTGTCAAAGGGTTGCAGCTATATAAAGGAAGACCAACATTGCAGCACAGGGAGCAGCAGGGAGTCCTGGGTGGTAGAGACCAGCAGGGGACCTTTTTCATGAGGAGACAGCTGTTGTGAGACCTGAGAGGAAGCCAGGATGCCGGTAGAGATCCAAGAGGACCTGTAGAGCATGAGACAAGCGGGCTGGGAAGCTACCAAAAGCATCGGAAACCCTGTATGGGACAGAAAGCAGCTGGAGCTGGGAACGCGACAGGCAGAAAAAAGGACGCTGTCTGCATCCAAGCCGAAGCAGCGGGGCTTCCAGAATGCGGGCGTGGCTCGCAGAAGCCGGCACAGCAGTCTACATGACAGAGGAGGAGAAGCAGAACCACCAGTGAAGAACTCCAGGAACGCTCAGTGTCAAGGAAGCCAACCAGCACCGGGGCGCTCCTAGCGGGCTACGCTTAAGCAATTAAGGGCTGCACATGTTTATTGAATACCAAACTGAATGCAACTTTGAAACAAGGTTAAAATACATTTATTGAATACCAAACTGATTGAAACTTTGAAAACAAAGCTGAAATATTTGTATCGACTGCCCTATTGAATGAAACCTTGTAACACAGCTGATTCACATATATCGAATAACGAAATGAATGAAAACCTTGAAACTGAGCTAAAGTAAGCTTGTTACATATGGAACTGAACTACATTATGGGCGAAGTTAACAACGGATGAAAAATAAAAGGGAAAGTGCCCATTTGCAGGTTACTTACTGAAAAGATCACAAGTGTGAAATAATGCCACCGAAAGGTGGGGAATGGAAAAGACTACTGTAAAGTGAACGTTGTAAATGGATACAATACAGCAAAGACAAAGGCTGTCAAGAAATGTATAACATGTGGTGACAAAGCCAAGATGCTATCCAGGAGAAATCAGAAAAGTGTAAAATGACATATAGAGCCAAAAAGGGTTCCTGGTTGCACAACCTGTGATGGGTGGACATTGTGGTCTGACAATTGCACCTAGACCAGTGAGTCCTAAGTGATGAAGGTCAAAAGACAGTGTGAAATAAACCAAGGAGCACTGTGAGTGAACTTGTGGAGCGAACCAGAAGAAGGGTCAAGTGGACCTATTTTGTGTTGAACATTAAAAGGTTAAAACCACTGCAAGTGCTAAATTGAAATCTTGGGCGAGGGAACCCTGGGATTTGAGGAGCTGCAAATACTGTCTTGAGGACAGAGTCTGAAGACACCCTCTTTTGTGTGAACTGTGTTACATTGAACTTGGGGAAAGGGACCCCAAGGATTGTGTGGAACTGTATTGCCTTGAACTGGGAAAAGGTATAATTGAGACTTCTGTGGAACTTTCTTGAACTTGAGTAAGGAGAGCAAAAAGGGAAGCTAAGTGTCAGGTTGCTTGATTGTCGTGAAGAGTATCGCAACCTCCGTCCCCAAGTACCACAGAGAGAGAATACAAGATTACTCCCTATGCGATCATTGAGGCCACAGGTGGGCAGTTCTTGAAGCCCGGAACCATGGAAAATGTTGAAACCCAAGGCAGCTGTAAAGGAAAACCTTTATTAGCAATCAACTGAGCACATACAAGCAAACAAGCAGAATAAAGAGCAGAGCTTACCTAAGCTGATGGGTGAGGGAGCCCAGAATCCTATGATGGTTGATAATTCCGTGGAGGGGCACGTGAGCTGGTTTCCCCGATGACAGTAGGGAGAAGAACTGTAGGCTGGGTTATAACCCAACTTGCCCTCCTGTAACTTGATGAAACAAAAGGACCAAAATCCAAAGTACTTGATAACGTAATGCAGCAAAGAGGAAAAAATGCCAAATCCAATTCAGGGTGATCCAAGACAGTCCAAAAGGCGTTCCGAGTTCGAGATGATCCAGCAAACAGAGGAAAAAGACGTGAGCAAAGCAAATCCAAAAACAGTCCAAGAGTCAAGAGCCGTGAAACACAAGGTATCCAAATGCCGTACAGAGTCCTCCAAAGAACAGCTGTGAAGAGCGGACGTACGGAAGTTCAACGCTTAAGTAGCGGAGGCTTCTTCGTCACCTGATCCGCGAGTGAGACGGATGAACGCATCACTTGACCCGCAGACGCGACACGTGAGCGTTGTTTTGATCTCAATGATCTCCATAATTGCGGAATTGACTTTCTGCGCGCAGCTTCCTGTAGCCGGCGCCTGCGAGCTCCCTCCTGCAGATGCCATGGCAGACGCCAGTGAAGGAATGGGGAACCCTTGAGTCTGCATATGTGGCCCTTGGGGTAAACCCGCTCACGTGACACCCGTCCACTGTGAGTGACATGGAATGGAAACCTGACTGGGGTAACTGGTGTATTGTGAGTGCTGCCTGTCCTAGACAGAGTGTGAGTATTGTTTGACCTAGATGTTTGTGAAATAGGGACAGAATGAGGGGACAGCATGACAGAGCCCCCCCCAAAGGCCCACGACCCCGTGGGCACAACGGATTGTCCCTATGGAAACGGGAAACCAAACGAGGGGCATGAACATCACCCGCAGGAATCCATGAGCGCTCCTCCGGGCCATAACACTTCCAATCCACTAGGTACTGCAAACCCCCTTTGAAGAAACGGGAACCCGGAATAGCAGACACTTCAAAGACATCCGTGGAGGAAGGGGAAACCTGAGCCCCAGGGGAACGAAGATGGGTAGGACCAGGGCAAGGTTTGAGAAGAGAGACATGAAAGACAGGGTGAAGCTGCCATTTAAAACCGGGACTCGAAGGCGATAGGCCACGGGGTTGATCACCCGGGAGACCACAAAAGGACCAACGAAACGGGGCAACAACTTGCGGCAACCCTGCAGATGCAGATGGCGAGAAGAAAGCCAAACTCTAACCCCCACAGCAAACGAAGGGGCCAAAGAACGTTTCCGGTCCGCGGCAGCCTTCATGGAATACTGGGCTTCTTTGAGGTGCAGCAAGGTCTGCACGTGGACAGCCGAGATGTCTCTGATGCAAGAAGAGGCAGCCGGATTACCAGAAAGCGAGAAATCCAGGATGGGCAGGATTTTAGGGTGCTGGCCATACAAGACATAGAAGGGAGAGAAACCAGTGGAGGAGTGCACCGCGTTTTTATAGGCGAATTCAGCCATATGCAAGATGCAAAACCAGGACTGTTGATGCTGGAGAGTCAGACAACGCAGGTACTGCTCCATGGTTTGATTAACCCTCTCGGTCTGTCCATCCGTCTCCGGATGGTAGGCTGAAGAGTAACGTGAATCGATCCCCCACTAATCTAGTCAAGGCACGCCAGAAACGAGAAGTGAACTGAGGACCCCTATCGGACACCAACACTGATGGTAAACCAAAAATGCATACGATGGACTTGAAAAACAATCCTGCCAGAACAGGAGCCGAGGGAATGCCCGAGCATGGGATAAACCGTGCCATTTTGGTGAACGAGTCTACCACAACCCAGATGGAATCAAAACCCTGAACCCTGGGAAGGTCCGTCACGAAATCCATCGTCACGGTATGCCAGGGCCTCGGTGGTATGGGAAGAGGCTGCAGGAGACCCAACGGTCATCCTTTCCTATGTTTGGATTGGGCACAAACAGAGCAAGTGTTAACATAGCATTCCACATCCCTTCTCATGGAAGGCCGCCAACGTTGTAGAAGCGAAAGTGTTCTTCACTGCCCAGGATGTGCATGAACAGGGGGATCATGGGACCATTCAAGAGCCAGATTGCGAACATCAGTGGTAGGTAGAAACAATTTGTTCTGGAGGAAAGGCAGACCGTCTTGTGATACCAAATCCTAATCTGGAAGTAAGGACGGGTGAGTGGAAACCCACTTACGGACCATATCCAGTAGACTCTGAGAAGGAGTACAAAGACATATCACATGTTTCTTATCTAGCAAGGTCTCTGGATGGACTGGTAATGAAACCCCCCCAGGAGAGCGAGACAAAGCATCAGCCTTTCCATGAACGGTACCAGGACGATGTATGATCTGGAAATCGTAAGCGGCAAAAAACAGATGCCACCTAAAATGTCTGCTGTTTGAGCATTTTAGAGAAGCTAGATCGCGAAGATTCTGATGGTCCGAGAAGACCGTCACCCGATGTTTTGCACCCAGGAGATGGTGACGCCAGACTTGGAAAGCTTCTTTGACAGCCAGAAGTTCCTTTTCGGTCACCGTATAAAGACTCTCTGTTGGCGTAAACTTCCGGGAATGAAAGGCGACTGGATGCAAGCGTCCAGTAGAGACACACTCTTGAGATAGTATTGCCCCTAAGGCGAACGAGGATGCGTCCGCCTCAACTATAAAAGGGAGATCACTGTCAGGGTGTTGGAGGACAGGAGCAGTGGTAAACGCAGCTTTTAGGGTATCAAATGCAAGCTGTTGATCATTGGACCAATTGAATGGAACTAGAGGACTGGTCAAAAGAGTAAGAGGTGCTGCTATGGAGGAAAATCCAGAAATGAATCTTCTATAATAGTTTGCAAAACCCAAAAAAGACTGCAATGCTTTAAGGTTGGTGGGAACCGGCCACTCCAATACCGCCTTGACTTTGGCATGGTTCATAGTGAGACCATCAGGAGTGATGCGGAACCCTAAAAATTCAATGTTGTCAGTGTGGAATTGACATTTTTTGGGTTTTGCAAAAAGGGAGAACATGCGTAAACGTTTTAGTACCTCCCTTACGTGTCGGATGTGTTCCTCTTGAGAACGTGAAAAAATGAGAATGTCATCCAGATAGACCACCATGAATACATCTAGAATATCGCTAAATATTTAATTCATGAAGTGCAGGAATGTAGCAGGCGCATTGCAAAGGCCGAAAGGCATGACCAAATATTCATATAACCCGTAACGAGTGCAAAAGGCCGTTTTCAACTCATCACCCTTTCTCACACGTACTAGATTATACGCACCCCTGAGATCCAACTTAGTGTATACTGAAGCATGCGTGAGGCGATCTAATAGAGGCGTGATGAGAGGTATAGGATACCTGTCCTTTTTGGTGATGGCATTTAGACGTCGATAGTCAACACATGGGCGAATGTCTCCCTCCTTCTTTGGGACAAAGAAGATGGGGCTGGCTGCTGGAGACGAAGATGGACTATGTGACCCTTATGTAGGGACTCTTGAATGTAAGCTTTCAAGGCTTGTTCCTCAGTGGGAGATAGCGAATAAATACAACCCTTTGGCACTACAGAATCTGGTAGTAATTCAATAGGGCAATCGTACAACCTATGAGGTGGAAGGATTTCTGATGATCCCTTATCAAAGACGTCCAGGTAGTCCCGATAGGGCTCCAGAATTGTCTCTGCTGCAAGACCAACAATGTGCGTGTCTGCCAAGGGGACGGAAGAAGGTTCCAAAGTGAGTTGTGAAACAGTACTGAGGAGTTGGGCTGGAGTACTCTCAGTAGGAGGTGTAGTAAGGCAAAACTCCTGGCAAACTTCTGACTCAAAAAACACAGAACCTGTCTTCCAATTGATCAAAGGGTTATGCAGACGCAACCAAGGGATGCCTAAAATAAGGCCGTGTTGGAGCATGGAGATCAGGTCAAAGCTAATGGTTTCTTTGTGGTTAGTTTGTATGACCAAAGTGAGAGGGGCTGTCTGCTGTTTAACTGGGCCAGAAACTAATGAACTCCCATCTATGGTCTGTACGGGTTCTGGTCGGGTCTTAGTGATAAGAGGGAGATTAAGTGTGTGGGCCATATTGATATCGATGTAATTACCAGTGGCACTAGAGTCGATGATGACAGTTACTGAATGTGAGACCTCAATACTGGGTTGTAACAATGCATGTACCATCACAGGTCTGATGGTGCCAAACGCAGGTACCTGGTCCGGGGAGTGACTTATAGCACTCAAACCCACCCCCGGATCTATGGTCGAGCTGCCCGAAAACCCTGAGCTTTAGCCTTTGGGCAACGTGGAAATTCTTTCAGAAAGTGACAAATCAACCCACAATAATAGCAAGCATTGTCCACCCTCCTGCGCTCCCTTTCCGTGGAGGTTAAAGGACTATGTAGACCTCCCACTTGCATAGGTTCTGAAACAGACTCGGAATGAGAGGATCCTGCAGAAGGGATAGAACCAGAAAACCCAGCTTCAGCTTTCTGTTCTGAGCGCCTGGCATCGACCTGAAGAGCCAGATACACTAAATCGGGGAACGCTGTGGGCAAGGAAGGAACTACTGATAATGCATCTTTCATAGAGTTGTTCAGACCCTTGTAGAAAACCACAGCCCTCTTGCTCTCAGGCCATGAAGTCTTGGCTGACAGTTGGTTGAATTTTGTGATATATTCAATGAGTGTTCCCCTGCCTTGATGTAATTCTAATAGTTCTAGGTCCCTGGATTGGGTTTTGTGACGGGTGTCAAAGACACGTGACATTTCTGTGACCAGGAGGTCAAAGTCGTATAATGCTGGGTTATTGTTCTCAAGAAGTGGGTTGGCCCAAGCAGAGGCTGTACCAGATAAATGTGATAACAGAAAGGCAGCCTTAGAAGTAGGATCGGGGAAGGAGGTAGGTCGACACAGGAAGTGTAACTTGCACTGATTTATAAATGTGCGGTACCTGGTGGGATCCCCCTGGAATCTTTCAGGTGCAGCCAATGGGAAAGGAGTGGGTAGAATCACGGGAGCAGGAGTGGCTGGGCCTGGGACCTGGGGAACTGGGGCAGGTGATGCCGCGTCCCTGAACTCTGCATCTGCAGGTAATGGGTTGCGAGTACTCTGAATAGCATCTAAGCGCTGGTGAAGGGCTGTGGTGGCTGCAGCCATGTCCGCTCTAAGTACTGTGATCGCTTGAATCATAGCTGCCATGGGGTCGTCTGTGGCACCCTGCATACTCTGCACGACAAAGAATGGCTTCACAGTCTGTCAGGTTGCTTGATTGTCGTGAAGAGTATCGAAACCTCCGTCCCCAAGTACCACAGAGAGAGAATACAAGATCACTCCCTATGCGATCATTGAGGCCACAGGTGGGTAGTTCTTGAAGCCCAGAACCACAGAAAATGTTGAAACCCAAAGCAGCTGTAAAGGAAAACCTTTATTAGCAATCAACTGAGCACAGTACAAGCAAACAAGCAGAATAAAGAGCAGAGCTTACCTAAGCTGATGGGTGAGGAAGCCCAGAATCCTATGATGGTTCATAATTCCATGGAGGGGCACATGAGCTGGTTTCCCCGATGACAGTAGGGAGAAGAACTGTAGGCTGGGTTATAACCCAACTTTCCCTCCTGTAACTTGATGAAACAAAAGGACCAAAATCCAAAGTACTTGATAACGTAATGCAGCAAAGAGGAAAAAATGCCAAGTCCAATTCAGGGTTATCCAAGACAGTCCAAAAGTCGTTCCGAGTTCGAGATGATCCAGCAAACAGAGCAAAAAGACGTGAGCAAAGCAAATCCGAAAACAGTCCAAGAGTCAAGAGCCGTTAAACACAAGGTATCCAAACGCCATACAGAGTCCTCCAAAGAACAGCTGTGAAGCGTGGATGTGCGGAAGTTCAACGCTTAAGTAGCGGAGGCTTCCGCGTCACCTGATCCGCGAGTGAGACGGATGAATGCGTCACGTGACCCACAGACACGACACGTGAGCGTTGTTTTGATCTCAATGGTCTCCATAATCGCGGAATTGACTTTCTGCGCGCAGCGTCCTGTAGCCGGCGCCTGCGAGCTCCCTCCTGCAGACGCCATGGCAGACGCCAGTGAAGGAATGGGGAACCCTTGAGTCTGCATATGTGGCCCTTGGGGTAAACCCGCTCACGTGACACCCGTCCACTGTGAGTGACATGGAATGGAAACCTGACTGGGGTAACTGGTGTATTGTGAGTGTTGCCTGCCGTAGATAGAGTGTGAGTATTGTTTGACCTAGATGTTTGTGAAATAGGGACAGAATGAGGGGACAGCGTGACACTAAGGGCTGGAAGAAGCTCTAGGTGTGAGGGCAAGGATAGGGGTTGGACACAGACAGACTTTTAAGTTTAACTCTTTCACTCAGACTTTCCTTAGTTTCGTTCAGGTAGGGAAATCCCACCTTAGCATAGGGCAAGTTAGGCCTTCAACCATCCTCGAATTTAAGTTAATAAAGTTATTTTGTTTGAACTTTGAATCTGTTCACTGTGTCTTACTTCATGATGGCTTCACACCACCATTAACATTAGAGAGCACCCATTGCACGTTGGGTGTGACATTTGTATAAACCTCATGTCATTTGGTCCAAGTTGCTGACTGGGCGTGTATAGAAATATCAACTCTTTTCCCTAAAAAAATAATATCCCAAGGTTGGCCGATGCCATTTTCAAAATGTTTGAGCCATACCCCACTTCAGTTCAGCCTAAGGTCTAGGTGTGTGCCAATAAGCTTGGCATTTTAAATATTTTGTGATATTGATTATTAAGTATTGCATTTTTCCACTTTGATTTTTTAACTTTTTTGGCATACACCTCAGCTTTAGGGTTAAGTAGTGCATGCCACGAAAATGTCAAGCATTCCTTTTGACAAATTTGAGCTATAACTAGGCATGACCATAGGCATTCCGAATTAAAAACATATGAGTTGTCCCTAACAGAAATACACACTATCCTGTTCACTCATGCACAGTAGGGTATGGTAATATGCAGCTAATTGAAATATATTCAAATAAACAGACAAGAAGACCTGGCTCGCCAAGTACACAATAAGGCCACCACCCATATGCATTAGGATGAGAGAAACAAAAAGAACAATATACTGCAAAATAAACCATCCACAGTCCCACCAAACACATGCACCCATTTGCAGCCTCGAACACACACTGGTACACATTTTAAGGCCGAAAATAATAAATAGAATGAAAAATATACTGCAAAACATAAAAATTATCCACAGCCTTAGCACACAAACACATAGGGCCTCATTACGACCTTCGTGGAACGGGTTAACGGGCTCCGCTAATAGAGGCGGACCTGTTAAACCCATTCTGCGAAATTATGAGGTCCCCTCGCGGGACCCGGTAAGGACGCCTGGTAAAACCAGGCGTCCTTACCGGGTCCCGCGAGGGGAAGAGGGAGCTAACAATGGGCTGGTCGTAATCGGCCCGTTGTTAGCTCCCTCTCCCATTCCCATTGAGCCCTATGGGAGCCCAGATGGGAATGGGGAAGGTCCGGGCCCGGGTTCCCAGAGGGAGGAATTACCGGGTCCTCCGAACTCAGAATGACCCGGTAATTCCCCATTCTGGGAACCCGGTAAAGGAGCCCGGTTTGGCGGCAGCCATGGAGCTAATAGCTCCATGGCTACCGCCAAACTCGTAATGAGGCCCATTGTCACACAAAAAATGTGCATTAGAGTCAGATGGACAAAACTAAATCAAAAATATACTGTGAAATTAAAAATATTCTTAAAACATCTCGAATCCCCTCCATACAGACACAAACACACACACCTCTGTTCACTCATGTACAGTAGGGCCAATATATAGAGTGAAAAGAAAAATATCCTACAAACACTAAAACATTCACATCCCCAACACACACACTAGGGATGTAGGGACAATATGAAACAAAACATATTTTCCAAAATGAAAAATATGCTACAAAACACCAAAACAAATGCACCCCCCAACATACACACATTCACATGATGGGAGGCAGATGAATACGTCATCTATGGTTTCGGCCTCTCCCCGGTCCAATATCGCACATTTGAGAAACGCTACTCACTGAGGCAACAATACCACCTTTAACCCAGGCAGGACAAAGAGACAATTTAAGTAGAAGATGGCAAAAGCATTCAAACGAATGGTGTAACAGTAACAAGGGCATGCATTGTACATGAAGCACATATTCGCTCCACATGAAGAACACATACAATAGGTAATATATGCTTTTATGTATAAAGAATATTAACATAGCATCCACAAGACATGATGAACACTAAAATAACCAATGTATAAGCTGAATGCAACATGAACGATACGCAAACATAGTACACTAACATAGAAATACAGTGTAATTTGGCAGCCATCTTCCTAAAAATGGAAGTGGCAGAAGGCGTTCAAACAAAAAAAGGCCGCAACAGCTGAGAGAACTCAAAATGCTGAATCCACAGAAAAACAGATCAGCGTAAAACTCAGAAAGTAGTTCACAATTATTGGCAAGGTTAGAATGAAATTGGGAGAATAGGTATGGCAGAACAAAGGCACAAGAGCAGTTCCCAAAAGACAAGCAGGATACTCTCAGATTAATGAAAGTTTTATACGACTATAGCCAGTCTTTGTTATGCAAATATTAGCTAAAATCTCAATAAGTAGGAGGTCATTCCATTTCATACGTGGTCTCGTAGCAGGTGACCCATAATTCGAAAACACTTTCTATTCATTAAAATCCCTAAAAATAGGACACCTGCAAGTACTCCCTACACATACACACAGACACAAGACGCCATACAAGGACAAGTACAAAGAGATCGCCTTGGCTCATGGCCTAGGAATAAGGGATTGTAGCTTCTTTAATTGAACAAAGGACAGTTCATGGGCTCTCTCCCTCTACTACCCATCTAGCTCATATCCTGGCAACCTGTCAAGTGTCCAATGTTGGTTAGCAAGGAGCCAACCTATCAGAATCCCTAAGGTTATGCACCCCAATGAAGTAGTATGCCAAATACTCACTTTCTGTAGAGATGATATATTCTTACTTTTATCAAAATAGAGGTGGTCCTAGGTAGAGAAAACAGATAGTTGTAACCCAATGGAAGGTTTGACACCTATAGAGTATATATTTAGCCAATCCCACTAACCTATCGCCATTCCCTGTAGGTTTTTTAACCTGATAATGTGATGTAACAACACTGATTATGCAACTTTGTAACAAAACTATTGTGTAATTGTTAGAAATGGGAGAGCAACAAGATTTGAATACGTGTATGCTATGTGAGAAACCAAAGGGTGTCTCACTTTCTAGTCCCCAGGGATCTCTCTCTCAGGTTGCCAGGACACGGCCATCGCCTTTGCATCCAGACCCTGGGGGTGTACCAGTGCAGGAGGATCACCTGGGTGGGGGGTCTTCAAGGAGTGGCGGGTGAGGCAACCGAGCATGAAACATAGTATTCCTCCCTTTCCCATGCCCATAGCCCATCCTATTTAATAGGATTCTCCAACGTCCCAACTCACCACCTTCTCACCTTCTACACAAACACTAAACCAAGGAAGAGGGCGTCTCAGAGAAAAGAGGCTAACACTTGCATATCTCATTAAACGTGTCCCGCTAATCAGGACAGACAAATTCAGGCACTTGACTTTAATCACATACATCTGGTACCCATTAGCTCTCCCCACAGAGAAAAAAGCAGAACTTAGAGACCCACTCTGAGTAAGGTGACACACAAGAAGGAGCCGATCTTCTGGCGTGAAGGCAAACCCACTGGAGCAGGACAACTGATTGAGGGGCTACAACAAAGAGTAGGGAATCACTGAAGATCCCTGATAAAGGTGTTTGCCTCTGGGAAACCTGCATTGTGTTTCAAGGATGTCAGCAACCCTCCCGGGTGAATGACAGAGTTGGGGAGGCAAGGCCAAGACCGTGGTATTAACCTTTACTCGTGAATTAAAACCGCAAAGACATGAAAGGAATGCACACAGCCAGTTATTTAGTGAAAAGCATGAAAGGCTGGTGTGTGTTAAGGAAAGATTGAAGCCGCAGCAGTGTATCTCACAATTGAAGGTTGCGCGCGTGCTGATGAGATGCGAAAGAAAGCAAACCAGTAGTGAACATTAAATTACAGATAACTGTAAATCCAGTGAAACAGAGCAGCAGAGTGGTCCAGCGAAAGGAAGTAGCCCACTCGAAAGTGTCCACAAAATGTTTGATGTCTTGTTATAAAGCAACAAGGTGAATGAAGTCTGTAATGTGCAATGGTCAAAATTAACCCGGTAAAAGGGGAAGTTAAAAGTTGAATGCTCTAAGCGAAAGATTTCTTTGAACTTTTTTGCTTGTGGTATAGATCTACCAAGACCAAGAGAAACTGGGCCAAATAACATAAGAGGAGAGCTGAAGTGAAAGTCAAAGTGGTTCTTTGGAGGTCTATAGTAAATGTCCCGCACATTCGAAAGTATTCAACATCGCTGAAAGGTCTGAGCCTGACTGAGTGTGACCTGGAATGTGAAGTAAGTTAGGGGAAGGGTACCCCTAATGAATGTGAATGAAGCTTGGGGAAGGGAACCCATGCAAGTGCTGTGATTGTGAGGTCTGAGCCTGGCTGAGGGAGATCTA
This sequence comes from Ambystoma mexicanum, assembly GCF_040938575.1. NCBI lineage: Eukaryota > Metazoa > Chordata > Amphibia > Caudata > Ambystomatidae > Ambystoma > Ambystoma mexicanum. Next base: position 887,129,410 of record NC_090929.1, read on the forward strand.
TGTTGAATTGGGTACTTTTTGTTTGAAAGGTCCGAGCTTGACTGAGGGAGACAATGTGAACTATTGATGGCTTGAGAGGTCCGACCCAACAGAGGGAGACCTATGTGAACTTTTGGTGAACTGTGAAAGAACTTTTGGAAAGCTGTAAGAAGTGACTTTAACATGGAAGGCCAAGCGGGCCTCGACCCACGTTTTGAACTGCCTTTTTTGATAACCTGAGCAAGAATGTGTCATCCTGTTTACAGAGGTCGCCTTACTCCGTGCTGTACAACATGGGGAGGAGAGCTGACTCAGCCACCTTGATCCTTTATGTTACAACACTGATTTTCCTTTGTATGCATATTTCCCCTTTACACACTTTTTTTTATAAGAGATTGGGCAGGCATTAGGTTTTGTTAGTATAGGCCATTTTGATTTGACAAAGACTGACTAGGACTGTGCTTTCTTTATTATTTGATGATAGAGACTACTCTCATCATAGCTATAGGGCAAAGTAGGAGGTTTGTAAAACCCCAAGAATCTAATAAAGATTTTGAAACTTGTAACTCTTGTATCAGTGTCCTACTTGTGATACCATGTCTCCCTTACAGCTGTCAGTGCTTTCTTTGAATGATAATAATGCTGGATTTTGCAGTTCACTTTTTCTGCTTCTTCATTTGAGTCTGGTTTGGAATGTCTCCAGTTCCTCTGGGTATGTTCGGGACTTTTTGAGACCGTTTTAACAGATGGTAGCAGAGGAAGGTCGGCTAAGTGTAGTCGGATTGTTGGGGGGTTCCCACCATGGGTCCAAAGACTGCAGAGGCAACCAATGGAGAGCAGGATTACTGCAACAGACAGAGCCTCCGTTGGAGAAAAATCCTGTCTGGTCCACGTAGGGCGACTCGTAGGGCAGAGGTCAGCAGGCTGATAAGGGCAACTCTACGCCGAAGACCATCAGCAGAACCATGGATGTAAGAATGATAAAGGAGTGGCAAAACGGGGAGATGAGGTTTTTGTACATTGTGAGGAAATAAGAGATTAAGAAAAGAAAGAGATATCTTTCGACAAGAGTTGGGAAAGATCACGTGGTAAGCCTCGCTACAGGGCAGTAATAAAAAAAAGATGAATCCCTCACATATAGTCAGATGACAGCTGTATTTTATTGGTGTAATTATTTCTGGCAACAGCATTATATTGTCAGATAGTTTAGGCTTGTAGAAGTGTTTTTTTGTATATTTTGTGGAGGATGTAAAGTGGTGGTGTGGACCTAGGAGTGTGGTCTGGTGCGGGATTGGCGAGTTAGGGCTGCTGAGAGCATGAGTGGCATTTGTGGTGCTGCTTAGAAGGATTGATAGGAACAGCAAGGTTGGGCTGTTTGGAGTCAGAGTGGTGTTTGTGGTGCTGCCCGGAGAGATTGAGTGATGTAGGATGCGTGGTCTCAGAAGAGAGACATAAAGTTAATCGTGGGGAAATATTGTTGGGGAAGCTGGAGTAAAGGAGGAAAAGGTGAGCGAAAATCACAATTGCATTTATCCATCATTAGTAATTTACTTGCTTGTTTTATGATCCTGGGAGATACTCCGATAATTCTCATGTGCAAATCACTGCACTGATATCAGGACATTTCAGAATATCACACAGAGTGAGTGAAAGACACTGCAGGTAAAATGTTTATGCCCTGTCTACAGGAGGGCACTCATTTGAAGACACTAATGCAACACATATCCACCTATTTGCATGCCGCGTCTAAGGGGAAACAATTATATAAGAAAACTGGGCATATTGGATCTATGAAAAATGTTTGAGGCACAGGAGGACGTGCCAATTATGATGAAATGGATGCTTAACCAGCATGATGAAGAGTGCATTACGCCCTATTTCTTCCTCCTCCTCCTCCTCCTCAGAGCACTGATCTGTCCTCAGCTGTACAAGGGTTATACCCACTAAAAGCATTAAAAGCACTGGCAGGGTAACTAATTCCACATGCGTGCCCCTGTATAGTAGTGAAGACATTATAGAAGGAGAGAAAATAAACAATTGGAACGACCAGTGTCCCTGCATGCAGAATATGATGAGTGCTGCCGCTTACAAGTGAATCTCGCAGAAGATTAGGAAGAGGTTCAGAGAGAGAGATATATAAAGGCAGGGCAACAGGGATGAAACAGCAATTGTACCAAATCGAGAGCAGCTAATGCTTAATTTGGATCGAAAGAGTATTGATGATTCTAAAGAAAGGGAAATTGAAGTTAGAGAAAGAAAGAAGACATGAACAAGAAAGGGAGTGGGAAAAGAAGCAAGAAGCAGAAAGAGAAATGGAGGAAAGACGAGATGAAGAAAGGAGATGGGAGATATGAAGGGATGCAGAAAGGGAAAGAGAAAGGAGAAAGGAGGAAGAAAGGGACAGAGAGAGACAACAAGATGTGGAAAGAAGTAGGGAGAGGCAGCGACAGAAGGTTGATGAGATTCTGAAGAAGCATACTCTTCCAAAAAGAGAGGAGGAAGGAGCTAAACGAAGGATTGGCAATATGTACAGGAGCACGATGTATGGCACCAGCATAAAGGTGTGGTAAGGGTGGTCTCTGCAAGATGAAGGAAGAAATATATTGGAAGATGTGAATAATGAACATATCGGACAAGTCCCCTTGGTAGACTAGACTTGTGATGACAGTGGAGATACAGTGCTAAAAGATGAGGAGAGAGAGGAAAGCAGGGATGATGAGACCACATGGGCCCCATCTATAGGCATGGGAATCGGGAGAAAGATTGTGTTGCTGGATCTGAAAGAACAGATGAGGAGGCCAAAATCAGCTGAATATCCAAAGTGCCCGAAGGTGTGCCCAAATAGTTTAGAAGAAAGAACGCCACATGTGAATAGGCTGAGGAATTTACAGGACGAAAGAAAGTTATCATGACAGACACAGTGATGAAGACAAAAGGGGTGGCCACATTGGAATGGGACACAGGGCTAACACAATTCCCTTCATTAGATAAAGGGGGAAGAATGCCACAATATATCCCATGGCCACAAATGGACAAAAACAACCATAAATCACATCAGGGGCGGGCAAATGGATTTATGAGTTACAGAGAATGACGGCTATGATGAACCTAGCAGTGGGCCTCATAAAAAGCCTGCTTGCTGCCATATTAGGAGAGCAATCAGACAATATTTGGAAATGAGCAGGGTATCTTGGGGTGACAGCACAAAATACTAACCATGACAGGGCGCCTTTTAACAATTGCACTTAGGGTACAGTACACAGACCCGTCAGACAAGAGCACAATTATAACTCGTAAAATGAGAGCAGACGAAGATCTGACTGCTTATATACAGGACATTCAAGAGAAAAGGTGGCTATAGACAAAAGAACGTGGGATAAAAACATCACTATTTTCTATCACATTATATGTCAGGGACTTCCTGAGTATAATTATTTTCCCTGAGATGATGGTTTGTCTGCTGAGGCAGAGGGTTTGGGTTTCAAGCTTTGCAAGGAAGACAGCTTAATAAAGGGCAACCGTGATTTGGAGGACCGCCACAACAGTGTTGGGCATGTGGGAAAATGGGGCATATTTCAAGGGTATGCAGAAGCAGGGGAGGGATGCAACAGAACTGGCAAGCAACAGACCCAAGAGGGGAACAGCATACCCCGCATCATATATTACAGAACCAGCAGAGTATTATGCCCAAGATCACACACAGTATCAGACAGCGGTGCCACAAATACAGCAAAACGAAACAGGAGATGCAACCTCTGATGCAGCAAGAACCAATTCAGACACAGGCACCACTACAACATAACTCATAGCAGAATACAGTGACACCATGGAACACGAACATACTACAATTCTCATCTACTCTGAGAAGAGGGGTGTGACACTAGTGGGTGGGAATCCTTTCACCGCCTCAGGACTGAATATGTACACGCAATAGGACAGCCAACAAGCAGACTTGATGTATTCCATCCTATCGATTACACCTGACCCACAAGATAAACAAGGGTCAGAGTGACTATAGGTGACAGAACATTGTCCTTCTTGGTAGAAATGGGGGCAACTCGATCATGCCTTACAGAAGGGAAGTTCCCAATGTCAGCCATGGCCATGAATGCACAAGGATTTTCTGGGGTGACAATTATGGTTCCTTTAATAGGCGATTTACCCATCACCATAGGAGAATACAACATGTCTATGCCATTCTTATATTCTTGAAAGATACCAGTTAACATATTGGGGAGTGATTTACTTAGTAAATTAAACATGACAATGGACCTCATTACACGGAAGGTGTTAAGGGTTAACGGTCACCGATAATGGTACCGGTGACCGTTAACCCTTACCGCCTTACTACGAGGTCCCTTAGCGGGTTGGTACTTTAACGCCTGCTTTTATCAGGCGTTAAAAACCAACCCGCTAAGGGACCTTGGTGCTAATTACGGCACCGCAAATTTGCGGTACCGTAATTAGCACCTTCCCCATTCCCATTATGCCCTAAGGGGCAAAAATGGGAATGGGGAAGGGCAATGGTGGAAGGGGGAATTACCGCCCCACCAACCTTGGAATAGGGCGGTAATTCCCCTTTCCACTAAGGCGGCGCCAGTATTTTACCGGCTTGGACCAAGGTGCTATTAGCTATTAGCACCTTGTTCCACCGCCTACCGTGTAATGAAGCCCAATATCTTTTAATGATGAAGGGATGATAGGATCTACCGCAGGGATCAATTGTGTAAATGCACGAGAATTCATAACAGCATTTTATGGTCAGAAAGCGCAGCAAAGTTTCCACTGGACCCGGAAGTACTCCTTTCTGGAGTGCTTATAGGCATAATTATATGCAGGACCCTTAGGGAACACCACACACAATTAAGACTACAAGTGACAGTACAAATTCACCTTTGGTACAATTGTGTACTACACTGTTAAAGTGGTAGCAGTAGCGGAGCAGCCAGAGTTATCTCAAGAGTAAGTGAACAGTATCAAATAGAAACACAAAGGCCAGCAATTACTATGATTCAGGCAAACACTGACTCAAGGTTTTCAAGTAAAAACATATACATTTATTTCACTCTTCAGTTGTATAACATTACACCACTATATGCAGTTTAAAAATCACACTCTCAATACACCACACCACTTCCCTTAAATCCCAAACAAGTTAAACTCACAATATGAAGTGGGAGCAAAATGGCACTCCAGCAATTTAAAAGGGAGGGAAAGACAAAAGTTATTAGAAATTAGATCAAACCAACAGGTAAGTACTCAGGGCAGTTGAACAAGAGGAACTTCAGTGAGAAGATCAGATAGAAAAGGCTTAGGGCCAAAGTCAATGGGTCAAAAGTATTTTGCTCAAGATCACACAGTTCAGGGTAGTTCACGGTAAAGTTCAGGGCAAGGTTTCCGGACGAGGTTGGTTGGTAGAAAAGTTAGTTTAAAAGGAAGAGAAGGACAAGCCCGCAGATTGGAGAAAGATTTCACACACTTTCCCCGCGGCTGAATGAAATGAGCAACCAGGTTTGCACAGTACCTTAAAACGGAGAGGAAGCCGTAGCTGAGGTGGACGTTCCTGGTAGTTCCTGCAGGCTCACGGTTCCTGAAGCGACTATCGGACTGATCAGAAGTAGGAAAACTGGAGGGTCCTGCACTACCCAGGGAAGAAACCAGTAAGTACCAGAGCAAAGCAACAAATAAAAGGTGTGCTCCTAAAAACCCAAGTGAGGTCCGACCTTCCTGGCTATCTGGCCCACTGTAGCTCTGTACAGCGAATTCGACCAGAGGAGGGGCCCTGGCTTGCAGTTTGGGTGAACTGGTTGGTCCCACCAGCTCAAGGGAAGTAGTTTCCTGGAGGATCTTCTCTGTCGTCGGATTCTGGAGATTCGGACCTGCAGCAGGGCTTCTCCGGGCAGTTCAGTCATTGTAGGGGTCCTCTTCTGCCAGTTCCTCGTTGGTTCTTTCGTTCCAGTGGTGACTCTGTCTTTCCAGTCCCAGAGACCTGCTTTTTATGAAGTTTTCCTCCATTCATACAGCCTGGCTGTCAATCACACAGCAGGGTGGCTGGCCTGGCAAGACAAGTCCCCTTAGCCAATCAGACAAGAGTGCGACTTGGGTTATCAAGGGAACCCACGGCAGGGGTCTGAAGTCCCCTCTCTCACATCCTGCCTACCCAGACTTTCAGGCTCTTTAAGGAGGGCTTCTGTGCAGACGCCTGCAAAAAGACAGCGAACAAAGGAATCATCCCCGGTTTGGCGCGCAGAGAAGAACACGAGAAAGACTTTAACAAAAAGAAATGGTGACTAAACCCAACCGGAGCGAAAATAAAATGTATTTGGTCAAGCAGGTTTATGTTCGAGGCTAATATAATAGCCTAAAACATGACCACGTTTATATAAGATAATCGCAGTAAAATGTTTAGGGTAGATACCCTGCCACCAGCCAAGTCTTAATGTAAAGAGAGCAAAACAGTGCTCCAAGAAAAACAGACAAAAAGGGATAAGAATTAACCCTTTCCAATACTCTATGTAAGATGGGGTGTACTGGGTCTGTAGTTTAAAGAGACTACATAAAGTTAATGGCAACTTTACATGTTTCTGGGAGACAGTAGTCAGTCCCAGAAAAATGGAGTCAGAGGGAAGTCTAAAAGACAACCCTCTGTTACTGCACTGAGGGTGCTGTGTAACACACACAGAAATGGTGCTCATGGAGTAGGTGAGGCTCCAGAGCCCAAGATCACACAAATGGTAAAAACACACAGAGCAAAACACATGTAAAAGTGGGAAAAAGGCTACCACTTTTACCAGTTGAAAAAAAATCCTAGAAATCCAGCAAAGCTGCTGAGGGACTCAATAGGTAAGGGAAATTAGCCATTTATGAAAATTCTCCCTAACACTCGTCCCACCCCCACCCACACTAAAGGACAGGAGGATTGAATCCACTCCTGGATGAATCTCTACCTCTAGTCAGTTAAAAACATCCTAGGGAGACCATTAGCATTTTGGTGGCGACATCCTCCTCAGTGCTCAATGGTGAAATCAAACCCTTGCAGGCAGATTGACCATTTTAGGAGTGTTGGGTTCTCCCCTTTCATTGCATTAACCATCTCAAGTGTTGGTGGGGTCTGTCTGAATCACAAAGGTAGATCCATACAAGTATGGTCTAAACCTCTTCAGAGACCACACAATGGCAAAACACTCACGCTCTATGGTTGCCCACCTTGTTTCTGGTTCTTTCAGTTTCCTACTGATTAAGCAAATGGGGTGCTCCCTACCTTTCTCATCCAGTTGACTATGGACTGCACCTATACCTATATTGGAGGCATGCATCTGTCTGCACAATGAAGGGTTGGTGATAATCAGGAGCTCTTAGGACTGGAGCTTGACAAAGGACTTTCTTCAGGATTTCAACGTCTTGATTGCACTCCTCATTCCATTTAACCTTTTTTGGGATTTTGGAGAGGAGGTAACATTCACGGGAGAAGCTAAGGACCCATAGATCTCTATGAATTTCCTGTAGTACCCAGTGAGACCTAGGAAAGCTCTCACTTGGGTTTGAGTAGTAAGGGTGGCCCAGTTTTGCACAGCTTGTACTTTGCTGGGCAATGGCCTTATCTCACCTCCATCAACCATCCTTTGAAATGTAGCAGGTGCATTCTTTAGTCCAAAAGGCATAACCTTAAACTGGTAGAGGCCTTCTCGGTAGAAAATGAAGTTATCTCCTTATCATGGTCTTTCAGTGCTATTTACCAGTAGCCTGAGGTTAGATCAAATTTACTAAGGTACTTGGCTGAACCAAGTCTATCCACCAGTTCATCTGTCCCCGGCAAAGGATGGGCATCAGTCTTAGTGACTGCATTTAGGGCTCTATAGTCCACACAGAATCTCAACTCCTTGGATTAGACCATGGACTTGTAGATGGCTCGATAACCCCGAGATCAAGCATCTTGTTGTCCTCTCCTTTGATGTGGGATCTCACATCATCTGACATTCTGTAACCTCTGCTTTTCACAGGTAAACAGTCACCATAGAGAATATCATGCTGGCTATAAGGGGTCAAGCCTGGTGTTAGAGAAAACAGGGAGGCAAACTGATTCAACAGACCTTTGCACTCCTCCTGTTGTTTAGAAGTCAGTTGAGAAGAGAGATTAACTCCTTCTATTTGTTCATGTAAAGGTTGGCCTCTTAGGAGGTCAGGTAGAGGTTCACTCTCTTCTTCCTCTTGAGCTGAAGCTCGAAGCAAAGCTCCCACTTCTGGTCTCGAGACATAAGCCTTTAAACGGTTGGTGTGAAAGACTCGGGGAGCCACCTTAGGTTTGCCTAAGTCAACCAAATAGTTCACATCTCTAAGTTTGCCCACAACCTTGAAGGGTCCAATCCATTTGTCCTGCAAGGCCCTCTGCCTTCTTGGCACCATAACTAGTACAAGCTGGTCTTGAGTAAACTCAACCATACTGGCCTTCTGGTCATGCCAATGTTTGACCAGAGCCTGACCGGCTTTCAAGTTATCACTTGCTTCTGCCATCAAGTGTGACATTCTCCTCCGGAGACCTATCACATAGTCAGTCACTCTGACTTGCTTGGGGGAAGGAGCACTCTCCAACACCTCCTTGATCAGGGACAATGGAGATCTGACTGGATGGCCATAGAGAAGTACTATAGAGAACTTTATATGGTACAATTGAGGATAGTGCTCATAGAATGTGTATTTGATTATAATTGCTATGGTTACTTAGTTTTATAGTGTTATGAAGCTGGAATCTTTGGTTTATTTTCTGAGGAAAAAAATAGTACAATTTATTAAGCATGATAGTTTAAAAGCTGTAGTTGTATACAATTTTACTTATGCATTTTTTTAGACCCTCATAAACAGTATGTTCTATGTACTATGTTTGGCACAACATTAGTGTATGTCACACTGCTATTGTCTTCACATTAAATAATCACTGGGTCAGTGGGAAAGAAATTCCATACTGGATTTAAAAAAACCTGATTACAGTTATGTGAGTGTAAGGGTGGTAGTATATTTGTTTGAAGTTTGTTGTGATTAAGGGAATTCTTGAAGTAGTTAGATACCTGTTGGCGTATTCTAACTAGATTTGAGGTTAGACAATGTTTTGTCGTATAAGAATTAAGAAGTGTTTCAGAATGAAGAGTATTTTACAAGTAATTAGATACTTGTTGCGTATTCTAACTAGATTGACTTTGAAGAGTACTATTGTAGTATTATGGATGTAGGTGTATACCTGTTGGCATATTCTAACTGTTAATTGTGCTGTAGTTTAGTGACTAAATTTGGGTTGAAGGAATATTAAGTAGGCATTTGTTAAATTTGCTGGTAACCTTTGTTTTGAAGTAACAGAGGTATTGTTACATTCAAACCAACCACTTCTTTTTTTGATATATGCAGTGTAGTAGCCTAAAGCGGTTGTGGCACCAGTGTGGTATACTATACCTACTATTGTGAAGGTTTTCTTTCTAAGAGATACTTGGCTGTGTGTGAAGCATGTAAGCTTACAGTTATTGTTGGTGCCACCTGCATTGTACCTTAGAAGCATTGGTATGACATACTGGCTATGTGAGTTTATTTGTATTTTGGAACAATTGTCTGAATTGCAAAAAGGGCATAATAGGCCATAATTTGCATTCTGCAGAAGCTGGTGAAATGGAAAAGATTCAGAATTTGGTATGAATACATATACAAATCATTCATTAGGGATGTGGTCTTGTGAACCATGGTTGCAGAGAGTGCGTGTATGTTTCCATGTGTATGAAAACTGGAAGATTTCGTTTATAGGATTTTTTTTTTGTTTTCAGTACTTGTTGTAAGTACATTAGGAATTCTCATGGATCTTCCTGTGTGTTTATGGTAAATTTTACCATTCCTGCACAGTAGTCCAGTTCTTGCATTACACCTGAGACCCTTTAAGCTTTGTCAGAATTGTTTGTGGCATTTCTGTGAAGGACGAGCATTTGCAAACTCAACTGGTCTGAGCCGTTTAAGTAAATGTTGTGAACAATGGTGGCAATTGAAAGAGAAAATTCATTGTCACATTAGCATAACAATTTACTCCAGTTGTGTTGCTGAATTTAAGTGGACCAGAGAGTTCTGTTTGTGGATCATTCAATGGGCCTACAGATCTTTTTGGAGAAGAGATATTTGGTCTTTCTTTTCTGATGGACATGCAATTGACTTTCTACTAGACAGTTTTGTGGGTGTATTGTTTGATGCAGAAGGAGCTGGTTGTTATTTTTTATAGCTGTATTGTTGGGAGATCTGCTATAGCTTCTGATTGTATTAGTTGTCTTTTTAAAGGTTTATTTTGAGGTACAGGGTACATATCTAGATGTAAGGTGTATAGTGCTTGTAGCCTGTTGTATTCCAGGATGCAAGGAATCTCAGTGTTAACTTTGTTTGCATCAAAGTTAGCACCGAATACACCATTGAGTGTATGCACACGTGAAAGTGCTATGTAACGCAGACCTTCTTTAAAGAATGTGCTTCCAATGTCAATATATGCTTGAAATAGGTTTAAATCTTGTGATTTTTTAATAGTGACAGCATATGCAAGAGATGGAGAAAATGGCTCTCTGCGTACATACATGTCTGAAAAGAAGGACACGTGCTATTGTCCGGCCAATGTATTTAACTTTTGCAAGTTTGTCAAAGTGGATGTTAACAAGCTGAATGTTGTTGTCATAAGGATATGTTTGGAAGCCAACAACAGTACTAATTGCTCCATTGACTAAACCTTGTTCTATGTCAAGGTTACGTTTTAGAATTACTGTGCAGTTTAGACACAAAGTAAATATCTTCTCCAATCCAGCGGTGTTGGAGGTACATTTTTCTAAGCTTTTCAGCCATGCTTTTGCTTGTTGACACATAGGAAGTGTAATGCCACGCACTTCTAGCTTGTCTGTGGAGCTGATATGCATCATAGGTTGCATTTCTATTTTCAACATTGCCTTGTTGAATTAACTACCGCTTGCAAGGGTTGGCATTATGGACATACGTTTTAGATTTTGTTGAGTTAATTGTTCCATGACATCAGGAGCAGATGTGTTTCGTACATACAACTCATAGATTAGTCTACTATTTAAGATTAATTCTGCATCTCCGACCAGTTCTAATGCTTTTTAAAATGTTAGCATAGGTGAGGTCTTCAGACTGGAGTTAGTTCTCTGTAGTGAAAATGTTGCCAGAGATTTACATTTCCAATGCTGCCAAGAGTATTGTGGCATTGTTTGTGTCCTAATGTTTTGGTCACTGAAGAAAATAACATGTTTTCTTCCAAACAGTTTTGTTTAGTTTTTTTAAGGACTTCTTGCATTCTAAAATGAATCAAAGCCAATATGAGGTTTCTTACTTCATCTATCAGGAACACTTTTGTTTGTTTTAGAATTCTGCGTACTTCAGTAGCAGCTTATGCTGATCATTTGTAGTATTCTAATTTCTGTTGGTGTTTTATGGGGAGGAGCAGTAGTCAGTGCAAAGTTACACCTCCTATGTTGTAGACTGCTAAATCTGTGGGACAGGTTACTACAGCTGGAAGATTGCTGTTAAGTTTTGTCAAACGTGCTGATTAATTCAATTAAGAATGTTGTACCAGAACAAGCTATACCACTTACATACAGGAGCAGAGGTTTATAATGTGTACAGCTATGGGTTTTAATTTCATGTTTAAAACCATGTTCAATTTCTTGAGTGACTTCTAAATAAATGGTGAGTTGCTCATCATTTAGTTGTGATTTAAGCACTGACAAGTCTTCCTCAGATTGTTTATATTGATAGATGGTATTTTCTACCTCAGTCATGGCTATTTCTGCTCCATTTAGAATGAGTGCTTCTCCAAGTGGTTCCTGGCTTCCTGTAAGGGAAGGTTGCCTGACCTCAGGAGTGTTCTTGTCTATTTGAGCTTCAATTTCTTCCTCTTTTTGGCATTCATTGTTCAACATTTGTTTGCATTGTTTGAAATTGTAATATGTTATATGGCTTTCATTTGCTTTGAATGCAGCTTCAAACAAGTCATAGTCATCTAATAATTATTTTTCTTTTCTCCAAAGTGTAAAAAGTTGGAGAATTGCCATGTAATACAGTTCTCTATGGTGTGGAGATTTAAATGTTAACTTTATATGATTAATTAGACTGGGTTTGGTGAGTTTCACTAGGTTTCCTTCACAAATCGAGACTGAATATTTGCCAGTTGTGTCATTTGATGTGACTTTTTTTTGTAGATGTAGTTTTGGGCAATGTTGTACAGACACGTTTTCCAAAGAAGTACTTATGTTTGGGTAGTATGTGTCAATTAAATTGTTTTTTTTTAATGTCCTGGTTGTTGGGATCATTTGTGGCTATGTTTTCTATTTCTTAGTGGGATTTCTGTACTCTTTTTTGTTCCAAGGTGGAGCCAGACAATGTGTTCAGATTTGCCATATAAGGCTTTACATGTTAAACGGTCTTCAGCTTTGTAGCACCCGCATTCTCTATGGGAGAGCATTTTTATACCGAAGTTGTACAATTTTTGTGATAGTGTTTTTTCAGATGATATGCCATCCCAACAGTCCTTTAGCATAGTTGTCTCAGCTTTAGTGAGATAGACTGTGACATATCTTGCAAATGCACTGGAATTGTCTGCAATGTATTGTATGTCTGCATTCCACAAGAGGTCAATGATTGCTTTGTAATCATTGATGTACTTGGATGCTTCATCTCTTTTAATGTTGTATATATTTTTAGGGGTTTGCCTTTTACACTGTGTCTAACAGAAGACATCAAGCTGTTTACTTGTCCTTTTTTGCAAACTGGTCTAGTGAAGCCAAAGCAACATTTGGCATAGTATTTGCCTTTGTTTTTATATCCATGTTGGCAGTATTTTACACACATATGTTTTTGGAAGCATAAGACTGGTGTATGTAGGTCAATATCTGTGGTTTCTGAAGGTATGTCACAGGTAATGTATTTTTTAATAATGTCTAAAACAGTGGCGTCACGATAATGGAAAAATTTAGCAGCATCTTTTATGCACAAAAGCATGTGGATATGTGGTGATCCTCTGGATTGATATTCTTTTCTCCAAAAGAAGTGTTGCACTTCTCCGAGCAGAAGGCTGGTTTTATTTCAGATGGATTGCAGGATGGCAATAAAGCGAAGGTGAAAGTACCTCGATGCATTGACAGGGTCAAGAGAATAGAGTTCTCCTGGTGTTTTTATATCTATTCCGTCTTTATTTTCGTTAGCAGTGCATAAGAAATCATGAAAGTCATCCCATGCATACTCTGCACAACTTAAAGTAACAAACCATGTGGGTGGGTCTAGGTTCCTTAGCATACAACGTATATCAGCGTAACATTGGAAGCAGTATTCTTATATACCACGCATGTTTGTCAAGTGATTTGTGATACTTGACTGCAAAACTTCATATTTGTCTTTTATTTTTTGAAGCAGTTGGGTAGAGGATATGTATAAAAAGTTAGAACCTATTTTTAATGTGTGTGCCACTCCATAACATAGAATTGCTAGTTCACTTTCAAAAATGAGGTGGAAAATGTATTCAACATTTTGTCTGAATTTGGGGTCTTCGGAATACACTCTTAAAGAGTGATATTCTGATGCACTAGTTTGTGTGCACCTTCCATCATATTTTCCTCCTTCTCCTGTAGGAAAGAGTAAAGGACAAGAATGTGCTTCTATACTTTTTCCCCATATGCTCATTGGGGATTCTTTGGCTTGATGCATTTGATATGTTTCTAATGCCTCGACAATGGTGTCTTTGGAGTGTAGTGGGTGAATTGTACGCTGATATAAATAGTTGGCTGCAGTCAGAGAATCTACACGTTCAAATTGGCCAGTTGCTGGTGAGTCTTGAATAATTTGGGTGGTTTCTCTTAAGTTTTCCTCTATGTTTATATCTTTGTAGTATTCATTGTTTTCATTTAGATATTGTAGGGCTTGTCTAACTTTGTTTAAATTGACTAGTTGTTGACGCATTTATTTTCTATTGCTGGCACATGATTAACTGGTATAATCCAAAATGTATATATTGGTCATTGTACTTCTACAGTTTGTACATTTTCTTTTCGTTGAAAGCTGTAGTCAGTTGCCATGGCTAAAGGCCATAGCTATTGCCCATTAATATGTTAGAATATACAGTTGACACAGCCCAAGGCCGTGGCTGCTGGCTAGTATTGTGTTGAAGACAATGGCTAGTGGCTGGTTAGTGTATATGATATCCAGTGGGCATTGACTAAGGCCATTGCTTATTGTATTTTATTATTTTAATGGCCAAAAGGCATACAAACTGCACAAGGTCAAAGGCCATGGCTAGTGGCCCATTTATATGTTAGAATATATAGCAGGCACAGCCAAACATTGTGACCATTGGCCAGTATTGAGCTAAAATCCATGGCTAGTGCCTCCTCAGTCTATATAAAATACAGTGGACATGGTTGAAAGAGGTATCCACTGTTAAAGGCCAAAATCTATGGTTGGTAGCCTGTTAGTGTTTTAAAATATTCAGTGCACATGGGTGAAGGTTGTGACCACTGTCCATAACTAAAGGCCATGTCTAGTACCTATTCATGTGTTAAAATATATTTGGACATGCACACTGACTATGGCTGAAGGCCATGCTTAATGCCAGTTACTGTTGTAATGCAATTAGTGATCTCATCAGTGATGTCATAATTGTGCTCATAAGCTGCGCAACAGGGGCATAAAGGTAAGGTGGCTTTAGGTGAGTTTAGCTGAATTTCATGGGTTTTGTTATGTTACGTTCTCACCTTAACTTCCCTGCAACTAAAGCTTTTTCCTTGAATTTCAAAGTTTTTGTTACAATGTATTGCTCACCTTAACATCCATATAACTAAAGTTTTCTCCTTGAATTTCAAGGGTTTTGTTATTCCATAGATTTTTAGAACTGTTCTAGAGTATTAGCATGGTCTTCAGACATGGTCAGTGAGCACAGCCTTGGACGAGGCCCACTGTCCCTTTTAAAATGCTACCAGACCACTAGCCATGGCCTTCGGATTGCAGGCTTTGAGAACTTGCAATGTTTTTAGGCAATGATCAGTGAGATTAAATTATTTTCCATGGACCACACAATTTGTTTAAGCAGCATGCTCCAAGCTGTACACCCCTTTTTGGTGGCATCATTTTGTGGCCGGCCGATTTGGCACAGCCATTCTATCGCAGCACCCATTTCTGCATGTCCTTTTTAGCATGAAAGGCATTCCGGTGCCATTATTTTGGCTCAAGGGATGTTTGGACATGGCTGACATTGCAGTCTTGTCTAAACGCCCTCATGCCAAATAAGATCATAGGACTGCACTGTAAGGCACATCGCACTTGTGTTGCTTTTCTTTTAATTAAATGAAATTATTTTTTTTTTTTTTAAAAACATACAGCCTTGAATTCTAGCCTGCCAGAGTACAAGGCCCAGCATTTAAACAATAGGCCACAATTGCTTGGTACTTCATGGGGCATGCATTTCATACTTAGCCTATAATTTAATATGTTCAATGATAAAAGGCTAGGTATGAAAGTTGTGAAAATAGAATCAATAACAACATTGTAGCATAATGGTTAAGTGATGCATATTGAAATTCTGAAGGCCAGGGTTCTGGGATGGCAGCGTTCAGCCATGTGATTTTTTTTTATTTCATTTTTTCAGTTTTATAATGTTACCAGAGACGGTTTAATACATGTTCCATTCTGTTTTATAAAGTTGCAGTAAATAAATGTGTTTGATGTTTAATATGTGTTCAATTCTGCAACAACGGTGTAATAAATGACCCAGTGTTGCAGTTAATACATGTTTTTCACGTTTAATCCATATTACCAAATGCAAAGTGCCTGCAGGTTCATGCTAATTGCAACCTCTCGCGCCAACACATCCGTGCACCGATAGGTACAAAATGCAAAATGCCTGCAGGTTCATGCCATGCCAATTTTGACCTCTCAAGGGTAAACAATCTTGCGCCGAGAGGTACCCACGCCCAACTGGCTGTGTCTAACTGGGCGCGCCCAAATGGGTCCTGCAGTGAAACTGTCATGCCATAACGACATGTGCCTAACTGGCCATGCCAAAATGGACTGTCCCATGCACCAATCCCCTTGTTTTATGTCCAGTGTCTTGGTGACTGTTCATACATCTCACAACCCCAACTAACCACATTTAAGTAGCATAGAAATGAGAAGAAAATGACTGGTTGCAACAATAACATATGCCCGGATACTTTCTGCACCCATAGCTAAAATAATAAGCTGGCACCAATAAATATACGCACAGTACTAATTAGCTTCAAAGTGAGGAAGGGGCCGCCCCCCTTAGGCCATGTTGTTCCAAGTGGTCTTGTAAGTTTGCCTCACTTATTCGGCCCCATGGCCTGAGGGGGCTAGCCTTTTCCTCACTTTGAAGCTTAGCAGGGTTTGTCATGGTTACTGCATGGATGGGAGACCCGGGTCACCAGTGATTTTTCACCCCTGATGTCACTGTAGCTGTAAACATATCTATTTATTTTATTATGTATAAAATGTTGCTGGCTTTAATAACTCCCAAATTATTTGCTGAGGATCACACACTTTGGTTAGACAGCGTGCTACAAGCCCTTTGTGACTGTTGTCATACATCATACAACACCAATTAACTGCATATAAGCAGCACGTAAAAGGTAAATAAATGACCAGCTGCAAAAATAGCATATGCCCAGGTACATTTGCCCGCATAGCGAAAATAAAAAGCTGGCACCCATGAATATATGCACAGTAAGTGCTTAAAGTGAAATATACAAATGTAGTTCAATAGACTTACTCCTTAGACGAAAGTGTCCAAGACAAAATAGCATTGGACTTTTGAAAAAAGTAATGAACACCAGAAAAATAACCAAAGAGAGGAAATGCTCCAATAAATATGCTGATAAAGTATAAAAGGTGTTCACCTTTTATAAACCCAGCAATTGTTCATGAAATATTCTTCGGAAAACTAAATCCCAATACGAAACAAGTGCTTGTGGTCTTGTGAGTAAGCATCTGAACTGGGAAAATAACAACCTGAGTAAAATCCTAGTAACAAAATACTTGAGCTAGCTCGTCAACCTAAAAGCAAAGCAAGGGGTTGTGTCCGCCCTCTGAAGAAAAGTTACTCTGTCCACCCACATGTGTCCTTTACTGGTGCCCTGAAAAGCAGCAACAATCAGGGAAGAAATAACAGCACCAGTGTGCAGGATAACAAATTCTCTTTCCACATTGTGGGCAAATACTTTGGACTTACTTGCCCTCTCACCATTTATCCTCCTCACCCCCATGTCTGGCTTTCAACAATACTCTGCTGAATAAAGCTAAATTTGAAAGTACACATGCAATAGTGTCACTCAGATATATAAATCCTTATAGAACTATGTTAGGCAAAAAGTGTACAATTGTGGCATTATTCCCCCCATCACGAATTTGGGACTAAAACTACCAGAAAACAATTTAGCAAAAGGCAAAAACAAATTCTCTGAGTGCAAACCTTTCTAGGTATGACAGTAGCATTGTTTAAAAAATAGTATGCGGATGCCGTGTGTTATGGGATATTTAAAACTAAGAAAACACTCAGCATTCGGGAGTGTGGGCTTTCTCCCATCCATGCAGTAACTGGGTTCGAGAATGCTTAGTTTCAAAGTGAAGAATGATCCAGCCCCCTTAGGCGATGTTTCTCTAAGTGGTCTTGTAAGGTAGGCTCTTGTATTAGGCAACATGGCCTTAGGGGGCTAACCCCCTACCTCAATTTGAAACTAAGCAGGGTTTGTCACAGTTACTGCAGGGATGGGAAACCCACTGTTGCTGTAAGAATATATTTGTTTTATTATTATTGATTGGGCGACTACAAATACCAGAATGCAATTCAGCAAAAGGCAAAAAAGTGTCTGAGTGCAAATCCTTCAAGGACTGACAGTAGCACGGTTTAAAAAAAAACGTGGATGTCCATTTGTTCACCCATCCATGCACTAACTGGGACTGACCCTGCTTAGCTTCAAAGTGAGGAAAGGACCGAAGTGGTCTTGTAGATTTGGCACATTTTTTGGGCAACATGGCCTGAGGAGACATGCCCCTTCTTCACTTTGAAGTTACGCAGGGTCTGTCCTTGGTCTGCATGGATGAGAGGCCTGGATGGTAATCCAGTCACTTTGGCCATGGCCAGCAATCTTTCACCTCTGACAGCACTATAGCTGTAAGAATATCTTTCATAAAGAAACTGCAGATACTGAACTACTCATACCCACAGCTATCCATAGTGCTTTATAACTGCAAATATCAGAAAACGTAAGAACAAAATGATATATTTAAATAACTGCTGCACGATATAATCCCAAACCATGCATGGGTTGCGAGTCAACGCTTCGTGCCCAAGTTGTTTTAGACCTGGTCCAAAACCGTCCAGCAGTTTGGGCTGTGCGCTTTGGCAAAAATTACCTTGTTTGTTAATGGAAAATGAATGGGAAGTAGGCACTCCCAATTGGAATCACAATATACCAGGTGCTCGGTGTAATTGTGAAAGCCCTGAGGATATATCAGTTTTGACCTGGGAAGTGCAATTGGGGCTCTCCATCTGTTTGTGTATACTCAAGCACGTGAGTATCCTAGTTTATCACCATTTACATTCCCACTGCCTTTTTGGCAGTCTTTTTGCATTGGCTTTGTTATTATTCTTAGAACAATTAGTACGAGCACCAACCAGGTGGGTATCCATGAGAGCAGGTAGTTTAACCAGTCATCATCTGCAATGTCTTCCACCTTCTCCACCATTTTTGTGTGCAATTCTGTCAAGGCGGCTATTACATCTGTGAGGTTCCCATTTTCCTCATTGTGGGTGGGTTTATATGTGCAGCAATGTTGTGAGGCAGAGGAATACATCATCTATGGCCGTTGCCCCTACCCAAGCCCAATATTGCATATGTGAGAAACACTACTCACTGAGGCAACGGTACCACCCTTTATAACTGGGACAATTATCAAGAAGTTGGGAAACATCTATAGCCACCGTTGGTTGTCCATTGTTATTCACTCTAGCTCCCACTCTCGATTCCTCAGACCAACACTCTATCTCTCCCTCCAAAGCTTCATTTATCTATTCAGGTTTTGTGCTCATACAGATCTCCAATTGCCAGATGTCCTTCCAATGATACCTTTTAGTACCCAAATGTGGCACGGTTCCAAATATGCCTATTAACAATATTAAACACTTTGAAGACAGTGACCAGTGTGGATACAAAGTAAGTACCCTTTGCAAACATTTAAAAAAATTAAACAAATTGATATTTCTTCATTTGAAAACAATAGCCATGTGTCCATTTTATTTCAGTAAATTTAAAAATGTGATTCTGTTGTTTGGAAGCCTCTACATAGCCAGATTAACAGCATAGTAATTAAAAAATATACATTTATGAGTGACTGCAACAAATGTTTGTATGTTAACATTGTTAACCAATAAAAACATTCCTTTCAGTTTCATATTTTTGTATCCTGTAGCACACTAAATATTAATGTATGCAGTATTATACTATTTCTAAGTTAAACAGGTTTGCCTCAAGCACATCCCCTGACAAACTGGCCCACCACCTGCTTCAAAGGCAATACAAACACTCCATCTTCTGGAAGTAGAGGGCCTATATCCAAGCCTGCATCTCTGTGGCCACTAACAATACGGCTGAACTTTTAACAATCTGCAAGGAACTCGCCAACCCATCTGCAGTCTTCACTTCTCCTCTGCCTTATCTGGCACTCTGCACTTCTATGCGCTCTCACTTCATTTCTAAAACTCAGGACATCTTGTCCTCACTCTCTCCTCCTCACCCTTCTCCCTCATCTGCTCTCAGGCCTCCCTTGCCCTCCCCCTCATACTCTCCTCTTTTTTGCCCATAACAGCTGATGAGGTTTCTAGACAGTTCCGCTCTATGAAGGTCTCATCCAAACAGGTGCTCCCCTGCTCCTCCAGAACTAACAAGGACCACATTGTCTCCATTGCTCCAGCCTTGGCCAATTTCTGCAGTCACTCCTTTGCCTCTGGATCCTTCCCCTCCATTCTCAATCACTCCCTTGTGCAACCTCTCCTCAAAAAGCCTTCTGCTGATGCGTCCTGTCCGGCAAACTACTGCCCTATCTCCATTACCCCATTCCTCTGCAAACCCGTTGCCCAGCTTTTCTATTGCACTGAATCTGTTGCCACGACAACCAGTCAGGCCTCACAGCTGCCAGAGGCATGGAAACTGCTCTACTGAACAATCGCAAAAACCTGCTCTCTAATCTCGACTCCAGCTCTCCTTCTGTTTTCATCCTTCTTGACCTTTCCTCTGCCTTTTATACAGTCAGTTGTGCCACCCTGGTGAATCGGCTCAGTCGTGGCTCTGGACTGGTTGACCGCTTTCCTTTTGGACCGACCTTCCCAGGTTGAATTGGGTCTCCACCATCTTACTCTCTACCTGCAGAGTCCCTCAAGGCTACATCCTCTTGCCTTGGCAGTTCAACATCTACCTGGCTCCTCTCCATCTTCTCTTTTAACTTCCAGTGTTATGCGGATGACACACAGCTCTCCTTCAAGCTTCCCTCCTCCAACTCCTCCTCTTCCTCTCTCATTCCTGATGGCCTGTCTGCTGAACAGGCATGGTGCTCTGCTAGCGATCTCTACTTTAATGCCAGTAAGACAGATATCCTTTTCATTGGGACCCCTGCTCATTCTTTCACTCCCACACTCTGGCTGCCCTCCATGGACCCCCTCCCCTCATCCTCACATGAGGCAAAAAACCTTGGTGTCATCTTTGACTCCTCTCTCCCCTTCTCTCCTCACATCACGGACCTTGCCAAGAAGGCCTACTTTCAGCTGCACCTCCTCTGAGGCATTCTCCCTTTCCTCTCCTTCCACAAGAAACTCAATGTCTCCAGAGCTCTGGTCCTCTCCAGGCGGGACTACTGGAACGCGTCTTCCTGAATCTGCATAACTCCTCCCTTTTCCCCTTCAAGAATAGGACTGCAAGACATATCCTTGGCCTCAAGCCCAGGGATTGCATCTCTCCAGTGCTAGAATCTTTCCACTGGCTCCAAGTTGTTGCAAGGATCAAGTTCAAGACTCTCTGCATCATCAACAAGGCTTTCTGGGGCCTGGGACCCCTCTCCATCCAACTCTCTCTTCCTAAATCCCACCCTGTTAGAGCCCTTTGTTCATCTAGCTCTAACTCTCTGCAGATGCTTTTCCAAGCAGAGAGTGGTGGGTCACTCTCTCTCCTCCACAGGTGCCTCCCGCTGGAATGGCCTACCCGCCCCTCTCAGACTTGAGCCGGATCTCCTTAAGATCTGGAAGCTTCTCAAGACCTTCATTTCTCCTCTTCCTGCCCTCTTCCTCTCCCCCTACTAACGTCTGCTTCTTGATTGGCTACCTGGTTCCTTCAGAGTCTTCAGGGCACCAGGCCCCCCATTCCAGTCTACCCTGCACTTAGTCTCAATGAGCCACCCCCACCCCGGACCTGTACTTTCCCTTCTGGGCCCTGACCCCTGCACTTGCCTGGCTGAGCCTGCACCCTTGTAGCCCTTCCAGTCCCTTAGCTCACAATTGCTTGTGGACCTTCTTTCGCCTGCATGTTCTGCTTTCCCCTGGCTCTGTCCACCTTGCCTCCCCTGGCACTCCCTTTTTCTCATGAGCCCTCTCCCCTGCACTTCTCTTACTGCATACCAATGATATATAGAGCGCTATATAAATGGCAAATAACATAACATAACATAACTTACACATTACAAATGTCATAAGGCCGAGTAGGGTCATTTTTGTTTTTGTCCTCCCTTTTCCTCCACCCTCTTGTCTTGTTGCGCCTCAAAACACATTGTGTACAGGTGCATTATAAAAACCCAATAAATTAATAAATAATCAAATATGATTGCTTTATAGCCTTGATATGTGGGTACGCTCAATAACCATCCATAAAGTACACTTCATATTTAACAAGTGTCCTGGTATTTTTAATGTACATTTGTTCACCCCTTTTGAACGTATAACATTAGTAACATACATTTTTCTAACATTTTAATTACCAAAGTACTAATAACAGTACTTCTATACTTTATCAAGGTACACCTTATATTTTCCCAAATTCCTGTTAACTATAACAATGTATGTTTAGTTACCACAAAAGGATATATAAGATTAATAGTGTGCAATTTACTAAACATTTCATAATTTAAGTAATAACGACAACTGTAACTTTGCATGATTGTGTTTAATAATAATAAACACTTGTGCCTATATTCAAAGATGTATACATTATACTGAACATATACTTTTCTAATTGTCGTATGCTTTATATGTTGAACCTTTTACAAACATTGCAAATAGTGCTTATTTCGTTACAAAGTAGATTTCCTTTATACCTTAACATAAAGATGTTTATTGCTAATCTTATGCCATTTTGGTCAAATTCAGTTTTCCACAATTTTAAAAATCATTTGTGCAAATGTCTCTGCAGCAATTGATAATGGGTATAAGATGCCTCCAAGATTCGGTACCAGAGAATTGTGAATGCCATAGGTGTAGGGTCATATAAAACATGGGCAAGAGAAATATAACAAATGTCATTTAAAAAGGGCATGTAGTAAACAAGTGTTCCAGAGTTCCAATCTGGTTTGCGTCCTTACAGAATCGACACATTTTCGGGCAAACAGGTAACTTTCTTTGAATTCCCAGAATTTCAATTGTAGGTCAAAAATGTTGCCTTAATTGAAGTAAGTATGCCGGTGCTTTCCTGCTAGGACATTTCTATAAATATGAATTACTTTATTAAAAGAGTTTTCCATGGTAGTAGTGTAGGCATAGCATTTATAAGATTTACATGTTTCAATAGTTATGAGCCAATCTGATCTCCATAGTTTCCTGCAACGAGGGTAGGATTCTGCCAGAACTTGGTAGAAGAAGAGTTGATTTTTTCCAATATCGCTGAGCAATTGGTGACCCACTTATTAATACACTGTCAAGATGATTTTAACATGCCATTATTACACCTAGCATATGATGATTCTGGAGCAGGAAGCATGATTTCTGCGAATATTTTTAAAAAATCCAAGTAATCAGAGCTTCCAAGGAGAGCAAGCCTAATCCAAATCTTTTTGTTGGTAAATTCAATGTTTGTTTGCAGATGTCACCCTCGATTCTCACCCAAGGTGTAAAGGCCAGGCTGAATTCTGCTCCATATATGATGGAGGGGACTACTTTACCCTTATAGTATGTTATAATTGCTAGAACAGAAAAGTGGTCTATTTACCCGTATAGTGTGTTATAATTGGTAAAATGGAAAAGTGGTCTATTTTCTGTATAAGCTACGATTTTGTGTAATTACTCTTTCAACATCCTTTTAGGGTTTCTCTGATTAATTGTCATAGCCAAGAATGATAATGACTGAACCTCCTCCAGTTTCTGTTTCCCAAGATAGCAGGAAAATGAACTGCTTCTTCTAGTTTTTGCTTCTTGGATAATTATCTTGGTTTTAGCCACATTTAGTTCCATTTCCAGATCTGCTAGGTAGGCGGCTAACCCATATAAAGATCTCTGCAAACCTGCAGAAGTTAGATCTAAAAGTACAAAATCATCTATGATACTGAACATATATAAAAACAAATGTAGAGCTAAGAAAATTGCATGATTCACATTATAAGTGTGTCAATATCTATCTTAAGTACATTGGAAATGCATCTTTATTGCACACTTCAGCTTTTTGAAAGTATGTCCCCTTTGTATGACAATATACACTTGATAGTTACTTATGTATGTCATAATGCTGCATACATTGCATAACTTAACATATTAAATGTGCACTAATATGTTAATTTCATAATGTAAAAATTGTAAGCATATACGTTTTAAAAGTTTGTTTGCTTTACATTGAATGTGTGCACTGTTTTTCATGAGGAACAGTGTATTATATGTGTACTCATTTCAGTAAATATGCATTATTGTGTACTTTACATAGTCTTGATAAAACATTTAAAAGATCACATTATACTTTGCATTACTAGATTTTTAATATTACAAAAGTAATATACGTACCAAGTTATAATACTTCTTCATATATTTTTCCTATGACCACAATGTATAGTTAACAAAGTGTCCATCAAAAATACAACTATTTAAGATTTGACAAAAGCTTTTATTAAAAAGAAAACATATATATAATTTGTTAAATGTGCCATATTACATTCTTTAGAATAATAAATAAATGTACCAATGTTACAATAATTACATTGTCATTACAATGCTCATGTTTTACTATTATATCTATCATAATTGTTTTAAAGGTGAAACATCTGCATTTATACAGGATGAAAATCCAATTAAGCCAAACATTGAGGAAAAGAAAAACATGCTTACTATCTTAAATCTTGTGAGTAGAATTGAATGCAACAACAAATGAAAAACTTTACAACATAAACATGTGAATTGAAGAGAAGTAAAATCAAATTCTCTTTTGTCCAATACAAGTGAAATACAATTGTCTTTCATAAAACAAATGTAATTATACAATAAAAGTAAGAACGGATTGCCCTTTATATAACCAAATTGTGCTTATTTTACTTAGAAACGTGCATTCCAACAAAAGTAAAACAAAATGGACCTTTGTCCCAAAAAAAAGCACACATTTCTTTTTTTCTGTATAGGGGTGCCAACCTCTCCCCCCACAACTGAATATATATAACATGATAGGCTGATCAAATAGTTCCATCATTGTAGAAACCAGGATTATATTACCTTTATTAAAAATAAAAAGTGCACAATGCACTGCGCATATTTGGATTAGGGTGGAACAGGAAATGAAGGGTGCTTTAAATATCACACACATACCATAAGTGTATAAGGATATATTATGAATAAAGGATACAAAGTGAGAGATGCTTAATTAAATAAATAATAGCTCCCTGAAGAAAAATACAGTGTCAGACAACTAGATATTTCACAATAGATACTCAAGTGAAAAATGGTTTCCAGACCTAAGCCAGGTCTTGATGTCACAGGTTTCCCCCTTTCTCACCTGTTTTCGTTGTCTGATGACTTCTTTAGGAGGAGTCTTCTTTCGTATGGTTCGGGTCTTATACAAGCCCGCTCGGCCGTCATCGGCTTCCAGTGTTCGTTCAGCTTCGATGTCCGGGATCAAGGGAAAACTCCAGGAAATTCAGAAAAAGGATATGGAGCACGCGGAGGTGGTGCAGGGGTTCTGGGAAGGGCTGGATAAGAAGGAGGGAAGGTAGATTGGAAGAAGGGGTTTCAGGAACCAGGAAACAACAGAATAATACAAGGGAGAGTACGGAGCACATGTCTGATCACAGCTAACAGCAGCGTTGAGACACGCGGGGCCGCAGGGGTGTGGCCTCTTTATAGAGGACGCTGCGTAGAACGTGAAGACTGGTGAGCAGCGTTCTGAGCTTGCAGCCATGTTGGTAGTATTATGGAGTGTAATCTCCGACGTGTTAGGGACCAGGAGGCCGAGAAAGGGGGAGTTTGATGGTTCATGACAGCATGCCTCCTCCGAAAACCCATCCCGCCGGGTTTGCTCGGGTGTATGAGATGGAACCTTCTGAGTAACCTGGGGGGTATTTAAGTTTGAGATAGGTTCCCAAGTGCGTTCAATGGGGGGATATCCTTTCCATTTCACCAGGTACTGGAGTTGGCCACATCTATATCTGGAATCACAAATTCTGGCGACCTCATGCTCTAGTTGGTCATTGACGAGCACTGGGTTAGGCCGGAGGTTATTTCGAGAGGTCTGGACGTATGGCTTTATTAAGGATCTATGAAAGACTGGGTGGATTTTCTTCTAGGAGTCTGGTAATTTGAGTCGAAACGCCAATGGGTTGATGATTTCCTTTATAGGGAAAGGCCCATAATACCGGGGAGCCAATTTATTTGGTCGTAGATGCTGTGGCAGTAGCTTCGAGGATAGCCATACTTTATCCCCTATTGTGTAGGAAGGGCTCGGTCTTCTTTTAGAGTCCGCATACAGCTTGGTCTGGGTCCTGGCCTTCTCTAATTTTTCTTTGGCCTCTCTTTGTACATTAATGAGTGTTTCAATACAGGAGTCGACTGTGGGAACTGGTGTAGGATGTGGAAGGACAGAAGGTAGAACCGAAGGGTGGAATCGTTGGCTACAGAAAAAAGGGCTGGTCTTAACGGCCGAGTGATCCGAATTATTATAAGCAAATTCAACCACTGGTATTAAAAAGGGACCAATCGTCCTGGACCTTGGTAGTGAAGCAACAGAGATATTGTTCCAAGGTTGGTTAACACGCTCTGTAGCTCCGTTGGTTTGGGGATGATAACCTGAGGAGAGGGCACGTTGAATTCCTAGTATCTGGCAAAGGTGTTTCCAGAACTGAGAAATGTATTGAGGCCCTCTGTCCGATATGATCTTGGAAGGGAGTCCATGTAGTCGGAATATATGTTCCAGGAAAATTCCAGCAAGTTCTGACGAGGATGGCAGTTTATACAGGGGTGTAAAATGAGCCATATGAGTGAACAAGTCAATTGTGACCATGATTGTTGTGTATCCCCTGGAAGGTGGTAACTCCACAATGAAGTCTGTAGCTATGAATTCCCAAGGCCTTGTTGGTAGTGGAGGTTGATGTAGTAGACCCGCCGGTCTTTTGTTGTCGTGTTTGTTTTGATTACAGACAGAGCATGCCTGAACGTACAGTTGTACATCAGCTTTCATTCCGGGCCACCAAAATTGCCTTTGTATTAGTCAAAGGGTATTGGTAATACGACGATGTCCGGAGTAAAGGGTATGGTGACAGAGGTTTATTATCCTTTGTTGTAGTTTTTGTGTTGGAATGACCAAGGTGTTATCTTTGAACAAGTATCCATGTTTAGTCTTCATATTCCACTGGTTCTTGCTCGAGATGTCTTTCCAGAGCTCAGAAGATTGAGTTTGCATGCAAACTTCATCTAGGAGACTGATTGCCTGAGCTACAAATATTGTATGGGGAAACATCTTAGGAAATGTTCGGTCTTCAGGGCGTTCATAGTCAGAGCGTCAGCGATTATATTTTGTGTTCCAGGAACATGGTGAATCTGGAACTGGTATTGGGCAAAGAAGAAGACCCAACGGGCCTGACGGCTGTTCCTGCATTCCAGGGCCTGTAATACTTGGAGATTTTGATGGTCCGTGCAAACCTGGACAGGATGGTTAGCTGCTAGAAGTAAATGATGCCACTCAGAGAAGGCTTGGCAGATGGCTAGCAGTTCCTTTTCTAAAACCGAGTAATGAGTTTCACTGGGGGTCAATGTCTGTGAAAGATAGGCAATAGGATGTTCCAGTCCGTCATCGAGTTCCTGTTTCAAACTGCTCCAATGGCATAGTTAGTGGCGTCTGTTTCCACTAGGAAGGGTCGATTTATATCAGGTTGAGCCAGGATGGGTGCTTGTGTATACTCTGTTTTCAAGCGTTGGAAGGCCTTCTCCTGGACTGATGTCCAATGAAAGGGAGTATCTTTCTTTACCAAGGCAATAATCGGTTGAACAATCTCGGAGAAGGATGGTATGAACTTCCGATAGAAATTAGCTAGGCCCAGGAAAGACTGGATCTGTTTTACGGTGGTCGGAGTTGGCCAGGATAGTATGGCCTTAACCTTGGATTGATCCATTCCTATGCCATCTGGGCTAAGGACAAATCCTAGATAGTGAACAGTGGAAACATGAAAAAGGCACTTCTCTGGTTTTGCTAGGAGCTTGTGTTCATGAAGCCGTTGTAATACTGCCTTAACATGTCCTTCATGCTTAAGAGGATCCTTAGAAAATATCAAAATATCAACCAGGTAGACGATGAAGAAAAGAAACAACATATCCGAAAACACCCAATCCATAAAGCGTTGGAAGATCGCTGGAGCATTAGCGAGTCCAAAGGGCATGACCAAGTATTCATAATGACCAAAGGGAGTTCTGAAGGCTGTCTTCCATTCGTCTCCTTCCCTAATACAGATCAGATGGTAGGCACCCCTGAGATCCAATTTGGTGAATAATACGGCTCCTCTTACGGCTTCCAGGATATCTGAGATCAAGGGTAATGGATAACGATCTTTAAGGGTGCACTGATTTAGACCTCGATAATCAAGACAAGGTCTGAGCTCCTTGGTGTCTTTCTTAGGAACAAAAAATAGTGAAGCTCCGACTGGAGACTTGGATGGGCGTATGGTGCCGTTTTCTAGGTTAGTATCTAGGTATTCACGAGGGGCCTTTTTCTCGGGTTCAGACAGAATAAACATCCTTCCAGAGGGAACCACAGCTGAAGGTTAGGTTTCAATAGCACAGTCTTCCGGCCTATGGGGTGGTAAGGCTTGGACAATAGCAGAAGAGAACACATTGACGTATTCCTGGTAGGCTTTAGGAACCTGGACGATGTTGGAGACCGTAAAAGGACCTTGATGGGTGGTTGAACGTTCTTCCGATGGTGTCGGAGAAAAATCCAGAAGATGAAAATAAAACATGCAAAAATCGGAACCTAGGAACAGGGAACCTGCTGTCCAATTGATGTATGGATTGTGTTTTTGTATCCAGGGCATTCCCAATACCATTGGGTAATGGGCATATTTTATGATGTCAAACTTTATCTTCTCTCGATGATGGTTTATTGCAAGCTCGATTTCCTTGGTCTGAAGGGTTATAGGTCCAGAAGAGAGGGATCTCCCATCAATTGCTTCTATGGGTTGCAAGGTGTTCCGGGATTCGTAGGGAATATGATGTTTAAGGACCCATTCTTGATCTATGAATATTCCCATGGCCCCACAGTCCACTAATGCCAGAATGGGGTAGGTTTCCTTCTTGGATGGCGATAGAAAGACCTGTAAAATTACCAGAGAGTTTTGTCCAGGAGAGTTCAAGGATGGTATAGATGTGGAGCCTACATCTCTCTCCCGAAACTGAGCTCCATCTAGGATCGGGAGCTGGTGTTTCCCGAACGCCGCGGAGCGGCTATTGGACATTCTCTGACTAAATGCTTGTCCAAGGCACAGTACATGCATAAGCCAGTATGGATCCTTCGCAACCTTTCTTGGGCGGATATGGGTCCACGGAAGGCCCCTAGTTGCACGGGTTCAGGTTTGTTTGTAGGAACAGAAGTATCTTCGGATTTCAAGGAGGTCTCTAAGGGGTTCTTCTGGAGGGGTGACTTGGTCTTCCTTTTCTCTGACTTCCTTTCCTGGATGCGAAAAATCAATCTGTAGAGCAAGATCCATAAGTGCCTGGTAAGAACTTGGACGTGCCACCCAGGCTAATTCATCCTTGATATCTTCATTTAGCCCTCTTCGAAAGAGAGTGAAGCAAGCTTCAGGAGGCCAACCCGCTTCTTTAGCCAGTTGCTTGAATCGAGTCACATAAGTAAGCATGTCCTGAGAGCCTTGCTGGAAATCAAGTAAACGTTCTTGAGCACTAAAGACCTGTTCTGGGCAGTCAACCATGGTTTTAAGTGCTTGAATGAATCCGTCATGATCATCCAAGAGGGCATCTCTGGAATTAACTAATGGTGTGGCCCAGGCTAATGCATTCCCGGAAAGGTGTGAAAAAATAAAGCCCACATTAGCCCTGAAGGTGGAGAAATAATAAGGTTTAAAGGTAAAGTGGACCAAACAAGAATCCAGGAATCCACAGAGGGTTTTTGCAGAGCCATCATATTTCTCAACAATGCCACCCAATAGCACACTGTCTTTTGTGGCAGAGTCGTGGGATAGCACCAATTGCTTTAACGCGGCGTTCTCAGCTTTCAGGTTCTGCACTTCGGTCGTTAGTTCCTGCATGCCGCAAATAAGATCCTGGATGGCCGCCTCCATGTCTGTATCGACTTCTGTCAGGTGGCATCTCAATCTGTCACAGGTTTCCCCCTTTCTCACCTGTTTTTGTTGTCTGATGACTTCTTTAGGAGTCTTCTTTCGTATGGTTCGGGTCTTATACAAGCCCACTCGGCCGTCCTCGGCTTCCAGTGTTCATTAAGCTTCGATGTCCGGGATCAAGAGAAAACTCCAGGAAATTCAGAAAAAGGATATGGAGCACGCAGAGGTGGTGCAGGGGTTCCGGGAAGGGCTGGATAAGAAGGAGGAAAGGTAGATTGGAAGAAGGGGTTCCAGGAACCAGGAAACAACAGAATAATACAAGGGAGAGTACGGAGCACACGTCCGGTCACAGCTAACAGCAGCATTGAGACGCGCGGGGCCGCGGGGGTGTGGCCTCTTTATAGAGTACGCTGCGTATAACGCGAAGACTGGTGAGCAGCGTTCTGAGCTTGCAGCCATGTTGGTAATATTATGGAGTGTAATCCCCGACATGTCAGGGACCAGGAAGCCCAGAAAGGGTGAGTTCGATGGTTCATGACACTGGAAGACTATGAACCATGCCAAGAGTTTTCAGACAAGCAACAGAGGCTTAGCCATTGGAGACAGTCTTTGGCAGCATCTCGCAGTGAGGTAATTATGTTTGTTAGGCTAAAAACTAGTAATTGCCACAACAAGCAGACAGGATTGTGATGAGGCCAGAGAAGTAAGGGAAGTTTAGATACATTTATCTATGTTCCTATTGAACGGGGCACAATGTGTGTCATGCAAACTATTCTGAGAGACCAGCTGTATTATTTTGGCACCATACAATAGAGTATATATATTTGTCCAACAATATAGAGCACAAACTAACTTGGCAGGACCTCAGCAATCAGATGAGGATTCGATATTGATGCATGAAAATGTTTTTGCCAGGAGTTAAGAACTGTCATAGTTGTGTCCTGCCAAGTCTAAAATAAGCATATCAGTTTCATGCGTCAGAGAAAATTGTGGATGTCAGCTATGCTAATGTGGGCTTGTTGTACACAAATGTTATGCGATCCAATGATACTGAAGGAATGTTTTTTCTCTGACTAAGGGGACCTAACAGAAGCATATCGTGTACAAGGTGGCCATTTGCATAAATATGTTGCATCATCTAAAAAGACTGACTATAAAGAAGGTTAAAGGAAAACATTTCTTTGAGTGTGTGTCTTGTTATTCCAACAAATAAAGGTCATGATGAAAAACTCCCAGGCATCTGATTTTCTCTTGTCTCTCTCTCTCGTGATAGGATAAAGTTTCCACTTGATCAATGCCCTCCTTTGCCCCCTCCTCCTTCTCATCACCTGTACTGGTTTCTTCAGAGGAGCTATCCGTGGATATTGCTCTTCTTTCTCTCTAAACTGTGTCTGGCCTTTTTTTTGTGAGTTTAGGACGAGCTCCACTGGAGGCCACCTTGCCCACTCGCTATCTGCCAGGCAAAGGGACCCTCAGGGAGCCTGCCCCCAAAACCAGGGAAAAGCGTGGCTAAAAAACCCTGGAGTACTGAGATGTAGGTAGCACTGTTGATATCTTGGCTGGAAGGCTTGCCGATGTATGTAGAAGAAGGACTAAAACTCCCAGAAAGCCCTTCAGGAGAGAGGTAAGCAGGAAGGAATCTCCCGAAACGAGCAAAAGGAGGGAGGAGGCTCGGGAAACACGGGAAGGGAAAGTGCCGAGCCGGAGGTAGAAAAGGCTTGAAGCACGTGGGAGCAAACACAGCGTAAGCGGGTGGCAGGGATAATAAACAAAGGAAGGATAAGGATACACAGCGTGTTAACCTGAAGGGAACTAAAGGGTTGCAACGCATTGGTTTACTTGTCTGACGCTTATTTAAATGCGTCCAGACGTAACGTGCGTGCGTGGAAAGACTAGTCCGTTAACAGCACGGACAAGTTCAGCCCCTCTTCCATTGCCTCCACAGTTTCCATGGCGTACGCGTCATGACAGTATAACCCCGACGCCAAGGACCTCCTCCTGGCTTCACTCGATTGTGTTTTTGGAACAAGTGCAGGAGTCTGAAAGCGTGTAAGTTCCTGGCTGGTACCCATGACCTTTCTGTCCAAAGATAACCCTTCCATAGTATGAGGTATTGCAGGACTCCGTGCTTGTATCAAGAATCTAGGATGCGGGATACCTCAAACTCTTGGGTGTCAATCAAACTGGGAACCCTTCTTTTAATCGGTCTTGAATAAGGATCTGGTCTGTAATCCTTCAGGAGGGAGGTATGGAATACTGGGTGGATTTGTCGTAGGGAGTGTGGGAGTTTCAATCGAAAGGCCACAGGATTGATTTGTTGTTCTATGGAAAAAGGACCTATATTTTTAGGAGTGAATTTGTCTGTATGCATTCTTCTGGGTGGGTATCTAGTGGAGAGACAAACTTTATCACCGGTTCTCCAATTTGGATTGGGTCTTCTGTTCTTGTCAGCCCATCTTTTATACGTCTGACGACTGGCTGATAAAGTTTCTTGAGCAATCTTGTGAGTTTGTTTCAATGTGTCCAATAGTTGGTCAATAGTAGGCACATTGGTGGTCTGTTAGCGGACTGAACTGTGGAGAATGGTATATGTCTAGGTTCGTATCCATAGGTACACCTAAAGGGACTCATCCCGATAGCAGAATGTTTGGTGTTATTGTAAGAAAATTCTGCCACGGATAAGAGATGATACCAATTGTCTTGTGTCTGGTTACAATAACATCTCAGATACTGTTCAAGAGTTGCATTCAGACGTTCGGTTTGTCCATTTGTTTCTGGGTGAAACCCTGATGATAACGCCCTCTGAATATGTAATTGTTTACACAAGTTTTTCCAAAACTTCGAGGTGAATTGTGTTCCTCTATCAGACACAACAGAGGATGGTAGTCCATGGAGACGGACAATCTCCTTCAGGAATACCTACCCTGTGGTTGTTGCAGATGGTGTGCCTTTGAGGTGGATAAAATGAGCCAGTTTACGGAACGAGTCAACCACTACCATGATTGCTGTACATCCTTCTGAAATTTGCAGTTCCACAATAAAATCCATGGGTACATGTTGCCCTGGTCCCGCAGGTGGTTTTTCTTGTTGGAGAAGGCCCAATGGTTAAGCTGTACTGTACTTATTCTGTGCACAAGTGGGACAAGCAGAGACGTATTCTACAGCGTCTTTGTTCATTGAAGGCCACCAAACGTTTCTTTTTAGCAACTCCAAGGTAGCGGCACGGCCTTTATGTCCTGCCATAGGTAGATCATGATACCAGGAAATAGCTTGGGTCTGTAAAGCTCGGGTTGGTAGGTACAGTAAATTGCCTTTGAACAAGTATTCCCCTTTGTGAGCTAAAGAGGGTACTTGGGTATGGAGTGTGGTCCTTTGAGCTTCCAATACTTGTTGTAAAAAGCTGTTGATGGTCCCGATGAATTTCTTTCCATTTAACAGATACTCATGTTCTATAAAGTTCCCTGATTCTTCTCCATAGCTGCGGGAGAGAGCATCTGCTAAATGATTTTCTTTCCCTGGCAGGTACGTCAGTTCAAAATCGAATTGGGAGAAATAATAAGCCCAACGGGCATGACGAGAGTTTCTGCATTCCATTTGCTGGAGTATACTGAGATTCCTGTGGTCGGTTCGAACTTGAAATGGGTGTCTAGCTCCTTGTAACAGGTGGCGCCATTCCTCACAAGCCTGTTTGATTGCCAGCAATTCCATTTTGATTACCGAATAGTTCTTTTCACTGGAGGTGAGTGTCCTAGAGTAATAGGCTATGGGATGTTCGAGTTGGTCTTCCTTCCGTTGTAGAAGTGCTGCCCAGATCGCCCCTTGAGATGCATCTGCTTCCACGATAAAGGGCAGTGTTTGATTTGGCTGTCTGAGGATTGGTGCAGATGTGAATGCTTGTTTGAGCTGGTGAAAGGCGGTATCCGCTTCAAATGTCCAGTTGAATCTAGTCCCTTTTTTTAGCAGGGCCGTGATGGGCAGGACTTTGTTGGAGAATCCGGTAATGAACTTCCGATAGAAATTTGTCAGGCCCAGGAACCTCTGGATGTCCTTGACTGAGTTAGGCACAGGCCAATTGTTGATGGCCGCAGTCTTGTTAGGATCCATCTCTATCCGGTTTTCAGACAGAATAAAGCCCAGATACGGAACCGTGGAGAATTTAAAAAGACATTTTTCGGGTTTGGCGAACAAATGGTTATCGCAGAGTCTTTTTAGCACCTCCCTGTCCGGTCCTGTCTGCCGTCTGCGGAAGATGCTGAGCCCCACAGATCCCTCAGGAACGTTGAGTCAACAACTGATCTAATATCCAGCTGAAAACACAACTCTCCCAAGGGAAAGGGGAATTCGAGAAAACAACAAACGACAGATGCCTGCTTCTGAATGACTGCAATCTGTAGAAGAAAATAATTTTGTTAGACAAAAATTACATTTCAAAATTAAATTCTCTATTTAAAATAATTTCCATTAGTCATACCTGTCAACCTCCTTTAAATGACTTGGAGGCAGAAAGGTTAATTAACCTGGTAAAGAATTTCAGTGACTTCAATGAAGTAAAGAGGTATCCAGGGAAACTCTCAAGTCTCCTTCAACTTGTTCACTGAGTCATTGTTCACTGCTAGTTTAGTTCATAGCACTCTCAGAATGTTTATATATATTCAAGTTCTAATTTTAACGTAGCTCTTAACTTGCAATGTTTGCAATACTTTCAAAAGTTCCTCTTCACAAGTTCAATCTGTATTAAAGATACCTTCAAGTTCAATCACAATGACAGGCAAGTCTTAGTTCCTTCTTAAAGTCTATCAGCTCGCCGCACTTCCCAATTAAAAGATAGAGTTGTTCCAATTGGGAATGCGAAGTAGCGAAAGAAAGAAACTCTGTTAGACTCTTCCTTGAAGCGTATTCTCATAACCAATCTCTATTCACGCATGCGCGATGAATGTAATTAAAATAAACAACACCACAAATCCATGCGTAACAGTGGAACGAAATATTCTCCAAGTGACTCTTCCTTCCGACTCTACGCGCATGTTCAAAAACAGAAATGGTTCTCAATTCACACATGCGCGATGTCAGTTGTTAAAATATAACAATGCCACTAAACATCGGCACCTGCGCTGATCCAATCTAAATTCTAAATGTCAAAACACTACTCCTTGACACATGCGCCTTAGATTTAATATAACGGAAGCTCTCAATCGTAGAAACTATTACGCTGCCAGCGCTCGATCGTTGAAATTATTACGCTGTCGCTTACTGAGCTTTCAGTAGCTCGAAATAAATGCTGTATGAAGAGTCAACTTGTCATTAACACATGCACTAGGAAAGAAGTAAGAAAATCGCCATTCTTATATTAACATCTGTGCAGCAAACACACATTTGAATGTCTTTTCTTCAAAAATAGATGTCATTTCAAGATAAATGTAACTCTTGTCTGCAACTATAACTGCAAGTCAATATTTTCTGAAGCCTCTTTAAAAATTCAGAAAGTCTTTTATCAAAATGTCTCTAAGTAAATCCTAAATACCTAACTAACTAAATACCTAAAATTAAGAATTTTCAAAATTGTTATAACTTCTTCTCTGCTCAAAAACGTAACGCTCCCACCAGATTATATGTTGAACTTGTCCCACGAGGATCTGCACTCTTGAGAAGTGAATTTTCAAAGTTTTCATGACCAGAACCCTCTCTTTCAGCTGAACTTAAGCTGGAGCTTAGCAAACAGGACCTTCTCTCATGAAGGCGAACAATGAAAGGCAGTTTAGAATCCTGGTGGAGGTCTGAAGCTTTCTAACTCTACAATCAGAATTCAGCACCACCTCCACCATTTTGCCTTGGGAAACTCTCATTCTGAGGAATAGTAGTTAAGATTAATGAATTAAAATGAATTTAGAACCTTGTCACACAAACCAAATACTCTCCAAACCATAATCAAAACTCAGATTTTTTAAGTAAACAAACATACTAACTTCTCACTCAAACCTATTGACCAATTACTAAACCCATCAGACGTGA
Organism: Ambystoma mexicanum; assembly: GCF_040938575.1. Taxonomy (NCBI): domain Eukaryota; kingdom Metazoa; phylum Chordata; class Amphibia; order Caudata; family Ambystomatidae; genus Ambystoma; species Ambystoma mexicanum. The sequence goes on from NC_090929.1 coordinate 887,165,212, forward strand.
CAGTACGCCCTCCTCAAGCCCTGACCCCAGGGCCAGGTTTATTAGGATATTTTCTGTGAAACCTAGATACCAATCTTTTAGCATGAATATCTGACTCCCACTCCCAGGTTCTCTCTTCTGGTCCAAATCCCTTCCAATCAATAAGATACTGGATTTTACCCCTCAATTTTCTGGAATCAAGAATTCGTCTAATCTCAAATTCTTCTGAATTGGTTTTGAACACAATTGGTTTGGTAATAGGTTTCATTCTGATTCCCTTAACCACAGGTTTTAATAAACTCACATGAAAACCTGGATGAATTCTTAAATTTGGAGTTAATTTGAGCTTAACAGAAACGGGCCCCACTACCTCCTCAATCTCAAATGGACCTACAAATCTAGGACAAAATGTGTTTTTTCCTTTCAATCTAATATTTTTTGCAGACAACTATACCAAATCTCCTTTAGAATACCTAGGACTTTCCTTTCTCTTTAGATCTGCAAATCTTTTATAATCTGCTTTACTTTTTTCCAACATTTCTCTTGCTCTAGACCACCCCTTTTCAATTATTTTAACTGTATCCTCCACTGCTGGACAATTTTCATTTTCACTGCTATCTTCACGTAGGAAACGTGGATTATAACCTCTCCCACAAAAGAAAGGAGACATAGAAGTGGAACTTTTAACAAAATTATTGTATGCAAACTCTGCCGTCCATAAAAGTCAATCCACTCAACTTCACCCTCGATAAAGCATCTTAAATAATTTTCCAACTCCTGATTAATTCTTTCAACTTGCCCATTAGCTTCAGGATGATACCCTGAGGTTAACTTAATTTCCAACCCCACTCTTTTACAAAACTCCTTCCAAAATTTCAAAACAAATTGTGATCCACTATCTGAGATAACTTGATTAGGAACACCATGCAATCTTACAATTTCCTGAACAAATTTCTTGGCTAGATTTTCTGCTGAAACTATCCCTTTCATAGGAATGAAATGACTTTCCTTAGAAAAACAATCAACCACAACCAGAATAGTAGTATAACCTCTATCATCAGGTAGGTCAACAATAAAATCTATGGAGATGGTATGCCAAGGCCGAGGAGGGATAGGTAAAGGTTCAAGCAAACCTGCAGGCTCCCTAGTTTCACTTTTAGCCTTAGCAGAGACTTCACAAGTTTTCACATAATTCAGAACATCCTCTCTTATTTTTTCCCACCAAAAGTGACGTAGAACCAAATCCAATGTTTTATGGAATCCTGGATGCCCTGCTAAAACTGAGTCATGACAATCTTGAAGAATTCTTTTCCGAAGATCATAATTCAGAAGATATAACTTATTCTCAAAATATGGTAATCCATTCTGAATTGATCTCTTCTCATCTTGATGTACCCAATCCTCCATCTGTTGATTATTGAAAACGTCCTTAATTGATTCTTTCAAATCTTTCTTTTCTGTTGAATTTGCTGAAATGAAATGTTCTTCAGGAATAATTAATTCTGGACGCAACTCCAACTCTTCCTCACAACCAGGAAATTGCCTCGATAAGGCATCCTCCTTTCCATTCAGTCTCCCAGGTCTAAACGTGACCACAAAATCGAAATCCGCAAAGAATAACGACCATCTTAATTGTCTGGGAGTAAGGGTTTTAGCTGACTTGAGAAACAACACATTTCTATGATCGGTAAGTACAGTAACAGGATGTCGAGCTCCCATCAGATAGTGACACCACTCTTCGAATGCAGATTTGATTGCTAACAATTCTTTATCCATAATAGTATAATTGCTCTCAGCAGCAGAGAATTTCTTAGAAAAGTACGCAATCGGATGAAGTTGACCTGTTTCCTTATGTCTTTGAGACAAGATTGCTCCTACAGCAAAATTAGAAGCATCTGCTTCCACAAAGAAAGGTTGAGCTGGATCTGGATGTAAAAGAATTGGACCAGTAGTGAATCGATCCTTTAAAGTAATTAAAGCATTTTCCGCTTCCTGATTCCAAATAAAAGGTGCTCCTTTCTTTAGAAGTCTTGTTATAGGAGGAATGATTGATGAAAAGTCTTTAATAAATCGCCTGTAAAAGTTAGCGAAACCCAGAAAACTTTGTACTTCCTTGATCTTAGTCAGAACCCGCCAATCCTTCACTGCTCTGACTTTCTTTTGATCCATTTCCAATCCTTGAGGGGAAATTACAAATCCTAGGAATTCTACAACCTCGGTATGGAATTGACTCTTTTCGAGACTTGCAAAAAGATGATGATCTTGTAATTTTTTAAAAACCTTTCTGACATGCTGGTGATGTTGTTCCAAATCATGTGAAAAAATTAAGATGTCATCAATATGAACTACCACGAAAAGATCTAAAAATTCTCTCAAAACATCATTGATAAAAAATTGAAAGGCAGCTGGGGCGTTACATAATCCAAAGGGCATCACCTGATACTCAAATAATCCAAATCGGGTTTTAAAGGCTGTTTTCCATTCATCCCCCTCCCTAACCCGGACCAAATGATATGCTCCTCTTAAGTCTAATTTAGTAAAAATTGTAGCTCCTTGAACCTGATCCAACAGTTCAGAAATTAATGGTAGAGGATAACGATTTTTAATTGTGACCTTATTTAAAGAGCGATAATCTATACATGCCCTAAGCTTCCCTTCTTTTTTGGGCACGAAGAACAATGGTGAAGCAGCTGGAGACTGAGAATGCCAGATGAACCCCTTTTTAAGATTTTCTTCTATATACTCCTTCAAATAATCATTCTCCTTCTTGGTCAAGGCATAAACTCTACTACTTGGTAAGATCGCTCCATCCTCCAAATCTATTTTACAATCATATGGCCTATGCGGAGGTAATTCTCCTGCCTCAATTTCATCAAAGACATTAGCAAACTCCCTATAACATTCAGGTAAAACTCCTGTTACTGCTCCAATGGAATGTTCCTTAAAACCACTCTTAGCTAAGGCTACTGTCCTAACATCTTCTGTTTCTTCCTTCAAAAGTTCTAATTTGCTACAACAAAAATGTTATCTACAAATTTCTGATTGAAAATCTATGACTCTTCTTCCCCAATCAATGGTTGGATTGTGACTAGTCAACCATTGCATACCGAAAATAATTTGTAATTGAGGTGCATCTATAAGATCAAAGACAATGAACTCTGAATGATCCTTAGCTAAGGTCATGAACAAAGGGACAGTTTCATGTGTGATGGGACCTGATGTTAACTGAGAACCATCTACAGCCCTCACTTGCTCCACCGACAATTTCTCCATTATTGGGATCCCCATTGATCGAGCCACCCCCAAATCCATAAAGTTCCCAGTAGCGCCAGAATCTATCATAGCAGGTCAAGACCCTTTCAAAATTCCATTCAAATACAAGGATACATTGATTGTTATATGAGGGACCGCAGCTTGAAGGGTGTTTGCCACCTGTTGAGTCCGCAAACCACCAGATTGAGTTCTTTTGGGAGTATAGGGGCGATTCCCTAAAAAATGACCACTACGACCACAGTACAAACACAAATGATTAACTCTCCTCCTCTCGGGGCGTGGCTAGCGCGCGAGCGATGCGGACGTGAGCTGAGTGAGCTCCCGTAAGCGCCGACACAATCCTGTACCTTTATCCTGATTCCTGGGGACATCGAGCGACATCAACGCCACGATTGTGCCCGTGAAGCTGGGGGCTACAACCGGCGGAAATCCGGGCTGTGGTCTGCCCGTTTGGAGGGCCATAATCTGCAATTTACTGAAGGCCGGGGGCCCCGAACTGCGAAACCAAGATGGCCGCCGGAGCTTGAGGGCAGACCACCTCCTGTCTGATTGGGGCTTGAAGCGGCCTGGTGTGGTGCGGCACACGCAGTGGACACTGACTTTTCTTACAACCGGAGGTCGCCCGGACAAACGGCTCCTGCTCTTGGGCTGTTTCGACCCAGCCCCGAGTGGTGGAGGACGGCAGCGGCCTGGCCCGACAGAGCTAGAGGTAGGTGGGATTAACTCTCCCCCCCCCCCTGCTCCATACAGACGGTGGATTCGTGGAACCTGCGTGTTGGAAGGTGTTTGGAGGACCCCGAGGCCTTCCACCTGGCCTGTTGCGGGGCTGCGACACGGTACACCGGAGTAGATCCATAAGGGCGTAATTAGCACTGTTCGACCTGCCGTGCCGGACGCCCCACGCCTCCCCGGAACTATGGGGAAAGAAAGGCAGAAGAAACCCTCCACACAGAGCAGCATGGACCAATTTGCCGTCGCCACCACCCCGGCCCCGGCGGCCCCAGCAACGCGACCGAACTCCCCCAATGGGGAGGGCCCTCTTTCTCTCCATGATGTAATGGCGGCCATTGCTAATTCCCGATCCTCCATGGAGACCAAAATAGATAGCATGGCGGCAGACGTCTCCTTCCTACGCCACGATCTACAGAAACTAACCTCCAGAACGGGAGAGGCGGAACAACGTATTTCTGAAGTGGAAGACAATATAGGCGGGATTAACCGCCAACTGTCCCAGGCCTTAAACCGCCTTAAGACCCTTGAATCAAGAGTGGAGGATGGAGAGGGGCGATCCCGTCGCAATAATGTCCGTATCCTGGGTCTGCCAGAAGGGGAGGAGGGACAGTGTATGGAGCTGTTCTTGGAGCAGTGGCTTGTAGACATCTTCGAGGCCACATCCTTTTCAAAGTTCTTCTCAGTGGAGAGGGCTCACAGAATGCCGGCGGGTAGACCACCCCCGGGTGCCCCGCCACGTACTATCATCGCCCGCTTACTCAACTACCGAGATAGGGATGCCCTCCTGCAACTGTCGCGGGCACAAGGCTCGATTACCCATAACGGCTCCCGAATCGCCTTTTTCCCGGACTACACCCGAGAAGTGCAGCGGGCACGACAATCGTTTGAGCCACTCAAGAGACAGCTGGCCCAACTAAATGTGAAATATGGCCTGCTCTTCCCGGCCCAACTGAAGATATATCATGGTGGAACCACGGTTCATTTCAGCGACCCGCAGGAGGCATGGAAATGGGCGGAGGCCCATATAGAAGGTGATTGGACTGCGAGACCGAGGAGGCCGAGAGGAAGACCGAGGCCCAGGCACGCCTCCCCGAGAGGAAACCCGGAGAGGAATGAACAGGGGGTCCTGGACCCCGATGCAGATCAGCGAGGACATTGACCGGACTGTCGCCCCTCTGGCCTAGTAATGGCGCTTTGAAGTATTCTTTCTTTGTTTGTATTCTTAAGCCGGACGCATGAGTAGTCCACCATGGAAGATGTTGACACTGGCGCATGGGAGGGGACTCTGGAGGAGCCTCTGAAACCCCCCCCCCTCTAGCCGAACTTCCTCCTTTCCTTCTCCTTCTCCTTCTCCCTTTTTCCCCCCCCCTCTTTCTTGTTTATCTAGACCCGGCTCTAGGGTCTGGGTTTTTGAGCTGCTACCTTAAGTTGAAGGTCCAGCTATGTTTGGGCGACAGGTACTTCGTGTTGGGGTGGAGTATAGGGTGGGGGTAAGTTGGGAATGTTTGGAAGTTTGTTTGTTACTTCAAGACTGTCATATGTTTATAACGGACACGAACCACTGTCTTTGGTCGAAGTTACCACTTCACCATCTCTCACTGATTGCTACAATCGTACAGACCCCCATCATGTGTGATAGATATCCTGTGCACAGACTCACGGGACACCCATGCGCCACACCAAATCCCTGAAGTTCCTCACCTGGAACGTGAATGGGATGGGGTCCGGGATTAAACGGCGCCTGCTTAGGCAATTTCTAAATAGACACTCCCCTGATGTGGCCCTTTTGACAGAAACCCACCTGGCCGGATCACACTGTGCCTTTTTTCAGAGGACTAATTACCACCTTGCCCTTCAGGCGGGGTACACAATGGGCTCCAGGGGCACCCTCATCCTGATACACAAGCGCATTCCATTTACTCAGCAATTGGTTGAGCGCGACCCAAGGGGTCGATACGTGTTCGTCATGGGGACCATCTGGGGTCAGACGATGGCCATTGCCGCAATTTATTCCCCACCCGGGTTGGGACAGGAATTACTGGACGATCTTACTACCCTTATAGGGAAACACCATCCTGATACGTTCATTCTGGGGGGTGATTTTAATGATACCATGAATGATAACTTTGACCGTTCCCATCTCCGAAATCGCAACCCTGACACCTCGACTAGATTGGCCAGTTTTGCATCGGCCCTTGGGCTCCGAGATGTATGGAGAGAGTTACACCCGACTGATAGGGAGTACTCCTTCCATTCCGGCGCTCACGGCTCCATGTCCAGACTGGACTACTTCTTCTTGCCACATACCGACCTCCATAGGGCAATGTCCGCAGATTTACTCCCCCGGGGCATTTCGGACCACTCCCCCCTCTTAGTTGAATTGCGTATGCAGGGTCCCCTTCCCCCTAGAACGTGGAGACTTAACAATTATTATCTGGGGTCCCCGGAACTGATAGATCGCCTCGAGGAAGTTTCTGGTGAATATTTCGAAATTAACGAGAAGTCGGTGGACAGCCCCGTGATATTATGGGAGGCCTATAAAACAGTGCTAAGGGGTGAAATCCTTTCTTGGACGACACATAAAAGAAACATCCGGTTCCGGGAAATATTAAAGGCCGAAGAGGAAGTGAGAGACAGGGAGATTGAGCATATATCCGATCCTACGCCTGAGACCCACCGATCCCTCCAGCGCGCCCAGGAGTGCCTCCGTAACAGAACGATGGATGACGCCAAGCAGGCCCATTGGCAGGCTAGGGCGAGGGTGTATGAACTTGGGGATAAGTCGGGTAAACTGCTCGCTTGGTTGCAGAGGAGAGACGAGGGGCAGCGCCATGTCCGGGAAATTGTCACGGCACAGGGCGACACCCAACATTCGGACTCTGGGATTGCCGAGGCCTTCACAGAGTTTTACGCAGATTTGTATCGGACTCCGACCTCACCGCTAAACCCCTGCCTCCTAGATGAGGTGACGCTGCCGATCCTTTCGGGGCAACAGAGGGACCAGCTGGACTCTGCTTTATCAGAGGCTGAGATTGCAGAGGCACTGTCTCAGCTCCAGTCGGGAAAGGCACCGGGCCCGAACGGATTCCCAGTTGAAACTTGGCAGAAGCTAGGAGTAGACAAAATGGCCGGTCCTCTACATAGGATGTTTCTTGCTGCCCGGGAACAGGGTACCCTCCCACCAGATCTTTGCAAGGCCACCATTGTGGTCATTCCCAAGCCTGGCAAACCTCCACATGATTGTGCTTCTTATAGACCTATATCGCTGATTAACGGGGAAGCTAAGGTCCTTGCTAAGCTATTAGCGAATCGGTTGCAGTTAGTCACATCCTCCTTGATCCATCCGGATCAGTGTGGTTTTATGCCTGCCAAATCGACTCGGATGAATCTGCGCCGCCTCCATTTAGCATTGGAGAGATCCCCGATTATAAACGAACCCTTGGCCTTGTTGGCAATCGATTTTGAAAAGGCGTTCGACTCCATTCGATGGGACTACCTTTGGGAAATAATGCGCCGCATGGGGTTCGGAGAGGCCTATTTAGGCTGGGTGCAGCTACTTTATGTTAACATCAAGGCGGAAGTGAGAGTGAATGGCTGGTCCTCTGGGTCCTTCCCCCTGGGCCGTGGTACGCGACAGGGATGCCCTTTGTCCCCTCTTTTGTTCGCCCTTGCTATCGAGCCATTAGCTCTTTGGCTTCGCCAAAACACCGCCTGGAGAGGATTCAGATGGCCGGAGGGACACGAGGATCGTACATCCCTGTATGCGGATGACCTCCTGGTGTACCTGGGTGACCCACTAACATCCTCTGCCATTGTAACGCAAATGTTAGTCCGCTTTGGGGAACTCAGCGGACTCAGAATCAACTGGGGGAAATCAGTCCTCTTTCCGGTGAAGGGTGGGGAACAGGCAATCCCCCAGGACTGCCCGTACCGGGTGGAACGACAGGGGTTTCGTTACCTGGGAATATGGATATCCGGGGATTTAACAAGCTATATAAGGAACAATCTCCGACCAATCACAGACCGCTTTATTGTTGATGTCCGGCACTGGAAACTCCTCCCCCTGACACTTATGGGAAGAGCGGCACTTTTTAAAATGATGACCCTTCCTAGATTCCTCTATGTCCTTCAAAATGCCCCACTTAAAGTCCCCGACTCGGAGTTCCACCAGGTGGAGACACTTCTCAGAGACCTCATATGGGGGGGAGGCCAGTCACGAATTGCGTTAACTACACTTCAAAGATCTATTTGGGAGGGAGGAATAGGAGTTCCCCGCCTTCAAACGTATTACTGGGCATCACAACTGGTGGTGGTTAATGACCTTCTCCACGGGGACCGAGACCTGCCCCATATACGGGCTGAGATAGCCACTATGCGCAACACTGACCCGCTGCTTCTCCTCTATCAGCCCCTTTCGAGAACCTCTCCGCCCACAACCACTACGCATATGATCACAGTGTGGAGACAGGCACACCGATTCATTGGGTGGGAAAATAAAGCTACTAGAGCACAACCCCTCTGGCGGAACAACAACCTAGCTGAGACCCAGAAGTTGGAGCCGTGGCCTAGGTGGGTGAATGCGGGGATTGCCAGGATTGGGGACATGCTTACACAGGGGTGTTTGGCCTCATTTGATGACCTACAATTGCGATTCCAGATTCCGAATACGGAACATTACCACTACATTCGCCTCGCCCATGCTTTGAGACCCTACCTGACAGCAGATACGCAGTTACCGGACTATACCCCCATAGAGCGTAACATCCTTCCGGCGCATATCCCTACCAAATGCACTTCCATCCTTTACAATGCTATATCCTCCTTTGCTACCCCCGAATTGAATGAACTAAAGGCAAAATGGGAAGTAGATGTGGGGGTGATAGATCCTGAGGATTGGATACAAGTCCTTATGCATCCCCGGGAAATCGCCATTTCCTCTAGGCTTCGATTAGTACAGTTGAAAATACTACACCGGGTTTATTACCCTAGGACACGTCTATATGGCTGGAAACGGGCTTCTGACCCAAACTGTTTGCGGTGTGGGGATGGGGAGGGGACCTTTATTCACATTTTGTGGCTGTGTCCCCAGATACAAACTTTTTGGAACGCATGCTGTAGGGAACTCTCCCGAGTTCTGACTCGCACCATACCACTGGACCCAAGGGCTTTGCTTCTGGGCGTGCCCGATGAGATAGAAGCTAATAAGTGGGAAAGATTGCTCCTACACACGGCGATGGGGCTGGTTAAGCGCAATATCGCGCAGAAATGGGGTGCCCCTGACTCCCCAACGCTGGAACAATGGAAATTGGATATGGACATATGCGCTATGATGGAGCGTAGGATTTACTCGGCGCGAGGCTGTCCCAACAAAGCGTCGAAAATATGGGACAGGTGGGAGGAAGGTGTGGCCTGAGTGTCCCATGTACAGGCGGGGGAATGTGCACTGGGGGTTTTGTTTTGTGCTTGTACCATACTATACATTATTGCATGTGATGAGATGATCGCTCAACTGTTGATGCTCAGGGTACCTTTTCTGATTGTGAACGACTATGACAGTCTGAAGTTGTTTTTGTTTGCTTGTTGCTTTGTTATTATGACCATTGTACTATGTTAATAACAATAAAATACTTTATAAAAAAAAAACTCTCCTCCTCTCTTTCTCTTCCTTGGATAATGGCCCTCTGCCCCTACCTGCCTGTGCACCCAATCTTCCTCTCTCCTCTATTCTAGGCTTCTCAAAACGCTGGATCGTTCTTACCTCCCCCACTCCCTTCCTTCGCTCATTCCTTCTTTCCCCCATCCGGAAATCAATTTGCATTACTAATTCAATCAGAGCATCACAGGAAGTGGGTCGATCAACAATAGCGGACAAAGCATCTTTTAAATCATCTCTTAAACCCCGATAAAACAGAGACACTCTTTAATTTTCTGGCCATCCTGTCTCAAGAACTAAGGTTCTAAAAGCTGTTACATAACTCACTAAATCTTTATTTCCTTGTTTAAGATCTAACAATTCACCATCAATCTCTTGTGATATCAATCTCCTACCAAATATCTTCCGAAAATCCTCTTTGAACTGAGCAACATTTTGCAAAACTGGACAACTAAAAGTACTGCTCAAGCAGATGCATCACCAGTTAGATAAGACAAAACAAAAGCAACCTTAGACTCATCAGTTTTAAAACTTTCCGGTCGACATAAAAAATGCAACTCACACTGAATGACAAAGGTGAAGAATTTCTTAACCTCCCCACTAAAACGTTCAGGAGGAGCCAAAGGAACTGGAGTCTGGTTCCAAATCTGTCTTCCAGAATCCATTCCTTCCCTCACATCTTCTCTCTCTAAAACAGGAGGTTGCCTGTCTCTCTCTCCCACAGTTCCCAACACAAGAGACAATGTTTGCAACTCAGGAGATTCCCTACCATTTTCACCTGAATCCCCTGCTCCAAAAATTCGAGACTTCCCAAAAAATTCTTGAATTTATGTCACTTTCTCTCCCAACTCATCCACCTTCTTATGTAACTTAGAATTCTCGAGGTGAGCAGCCCTTAACTCCTCTCTTAATTCATGGATCACTTCACCTAACTGTTCCATGATGAAATCTGTGAGACCCAGCACCTCAGGCAGACAATTTTTGGCCTTTCATCTGTCCGGTCCTGTCTGCCGTCTGCGGAAGATGCTGAGCCCCACAGATCCCTCAGGAACGTTGAGTCAACAACTGATCTAATATCCAGCTGAAAACACAACTCTCCCAAGGGAAAGGGGAATTCGAGAAAACAACAAACGACAGATGCCTGCTTCTGAATGACTGCAATCTGTAGAAGAAAATAATTTTGTTAGACAAAAATTACATTTCAAAGTTCAATTCTCTAAAATAATTTCCATTATTCATACCTGTCAACCTCCTTTAAATGACTTGCAGGCAGAAAGTTTAATTAGCCTGGTAAAGAATTTCTTGTGACTTCAATGAAGTAATGAGGTATCCAGGGAAACTCTCAAGTCTCCTTCAACTTGTTCACTGAGACATTGTTCACTGCTAATTTAGTTCATAGCACTCTCAGAATGTTTATATATATTCAAGTTCTAATTTAAATGTAGCTCTTAACTTGCAATGTTCGCAATACTTTCAGAAGTTCCTCTTCACAAGTTCAATCTGTATTAAATATACCTTCAAGTTCAATTACAATGACAGGCAAGTCTTAGTTCCTTCTTAAAGTCTATCAGCTCGCCGCACTTCCCATTTAAAAGATAGAGGTGTTCCAATTGTTAATGCGAAGTAGCAAAAGAAAGAAACTCCGTTAGACTCTTCCTTGAAGCGTATTCTCATAACCAATCTCTATTCACGCATGCGCGATGAATGTAATTAAAATAAACAACGCCACAAATCCATGCGTAACAGTGGAAAGAAATATTCTTCGAGTGACTTCCTTCCGACTCTACACGCGTGTTCAAAAACAGAAATGGTTCTCAATTCACACATGCGCGATGTCAGTTGTTAAAATAAACAATGCCACTAAACATGGGCGCCTGCGCTGATCCAATCTAAACTCTAAATGTCAAAACACTACTCCTTGACACATGCGCCTTAAATTTAATATAACGGAAGCGCTCGATCATTGAAATTATTACGATGCCAGCGCTCGATCGTTTAAATTATTACGCTGCCGCTTACTGAGCTTTCAGTAGCTCGAAATAAAAGCTATATGAAGAGTCAACTTGTCATTAACACATGCGCTAGTAAAGAAGTAAGAAAATCGCCATTCTTATATTAACAGCTGCGCAGCAAACAAACATTTGAATGTCTTTTCTTCAAAAATAGATGTCATTTCAAGATAAATGTAACAAACTCTTTTCTGCAACTATAAGTGCAAGTCAATATTTTCTGAAGCCTCTTTAAAAATTCAGAAATTCTTTTATCAAAATGTCTCTAAGTAAATCCTAAATACCTAACTAACTAAATACCAAAATTAAGAATTTTCAAAATTGTTATAACTACTTCTCTGCTCAAAACCGTAACGCTCCCACCAGATTATCTGTTGAACTTGTCCCACGAGAATCTGCACTCTTGAGAAGTGAATTTTCAAAGTTTTCATCAGCAGAACTCTCTCTTTCAGCTGAACTTAAGCTGGAGCTTAGCAAACAGGACCTTCTCTCATGAAGGCGAACAATGAAAGGCAGTTTAGAATCCTGGTGGAGGTTTGAAGCTTTCTAACTCTACAATCAGGATTCAGCACCACCTCCACCATTTTGCCTTGGGAAACTCTCATTCTGAGGAATAGTAGTTAAGATTGATAAATTAAAATGAATTTAGAACCTTGTCACACAAACCAAATACTCTCCAAACCATAATCAAAACTCAGATTTCTTAAGTAAACAAACATACTAACTTCTCACTCAAACCTATTGACCAATTACTAAACCCATCAGACGGTAGAATCCCATACATGTATACAATGTTGTTCTATGGTGGCAGAGTAAATCAAGATGTCATCTAAATAGACCACAGTCGATTTGAACAAGAGATCACTAAACACTTTGCCCATGAATCTTTGAAACTGAGCTGGTGCATTAACTAACCCAAAGGGCATCACCTTGTACTTATAATGACCTAAGGGAGTACGAAAGGCGGTCTTCCATTCATCCCCTTTTTTTATTCATAGAAAATGGTAGGCCCCTCTAAGGTCTAGTTTAGTGAACCATTTTGCCGCTTGTACTGCTTCCATGATCTCTTTTATCAAAGGCATAAGGTATCTGTCTCTAATGGTTTGACCATTCAGACCCCTAAAATCGGTACAAGGTCTGAGTTCTTTGGTTCCTCTTTTTGGAAAGAAGAACAAGGAAGATCCCGCTGAAGATGTAGATTCTTGTATCAAACCGTTCTGTAGGTTTATTGCTAGGTATTCCCTTAATGCCTGCTTCTCCGGAAGGGACAAGGGGTACATTCTCCCGAATGGAACTACAGCATCAGGAACAAGGTCAATCTTGCAATCTTCAGCTCGGTGTGGTGGAAGTGGCCTAGGTTGAGTATCCTTAAAGACATCAACAAACTCCTGATAAACCACCGAGATGGAGTTGATGCTTCTTGTAGGTACTGTACTTCCTTGATGAGATTGCTGCCCTTCTTCTAATAGGCATGACTGCAAGCACAGGTCTGATCGGAATTCTACTGTGTTGGTCTTCCAATCAATGCCAGGATTGTGCCTCCTTAACCAAGGGATACCCAATATAACCGGGAAGTGGGCTGCCTTTATCAGATCAAACACCAGTGTTTCATGATGGGTCTTCATCTTTACCCTGACTTCCTTGGTTTCTTGTCGGATAAGAGCTGAAGACAGTGGAGAGCCATCCACTCTCTCTACGGGAATGGGTTGTGGTTTTTCTCTTCTGGGAATGGCGTGTGTACTAGCCCAAAGATCGTCCATGAAGTTCCCGGCTGCACCACAGTCAAGCATGGCGAGACATTCAACAGCTTGATTAGGTGTCCATTCCAGAACTATCTTAAAGACCATAAACTGATGTGAGCGAGCAATAGCTACAGGTGGATTTGTAACACAGGGAGTAGCCAGTGAGACCCCTTCCGTGTCCCTGTTCAGGGTCGGGGTTTTTCGTTTCCCGATCTTCTAGGAGGTACCTCTGGACAATCCCTCAGAAGATGCCTTTCAGAACTGCAGCACATACACAAACTCAGGTCTTTTCGTCTCTTTCTTTCTGCAGCGCTCAAGGGACCCCTGGCTGTGCCTATTTGCATCGGTTCTTCCGTTTGTGGAGACCTCTCCTGAGAGACAGGTAGGTAGGAGGAGGGAGTTGACAACATGCTGGGTTTGGTTTTTCTTCTTTCTGCCCGTCGTTCAGACATCCGGTATTCTATCTGCAGGGCTAGGGCTACCAACTCTTGGAAGGAAGAAGGTCTGGCTATCCGGGAAAGTTTGTCCTTTAAATCTTCATGTAATCCTCTTCTGAAGAGTGTTTGTCTTGCAGAGTCAGGCCAACCGGTCTCCAGAGCGATCCTCTGGAAGTTTGAGGCATATGTTTGTACATCAGAATGGCCTTGTTTGATGTCCAGAATATTTTCATATGAGGTGTATAATGCTTCAGACCTTTCGAATCTTTCTCGGAATTGTTGTACAAAGGCGTTGTAGTTATTCAAAACTGGGTCCGATTCAGTAACCAACGGGGTGGCCCATGCTAGAGCGTTACCCCCAAGATTCGAAATGAGGAAGCCAACCCTTGCCCGGTCCAACTCATACATCTTAGGGCGGAAAGTGAAGTAAACCCTACATGCATCGAGGAATTCCTTAATTCTTTTGGGATTACCATCATACTTCCCACAGGGTAACGGCATAGGCGGAAGGTCACCCCGAACATCTTCTCTCTGAGTCATCTGTTGCCTTAAGGCTGCATTGTCAGCCTTGAGAGCCGTGTTTTCAGCCTTCATAGTTTGGAGCTCAGCGGTTATCCCATGTATGGCATTGACCAATTCCTGGTACTGTTCTAAACTAGCCATCTTTAGGCGTTGCAATCTCTTGTGGTAGGATAAAGTTTCCACTTGATCAATGCCCTCCTTTGCCCCTTCCTCCTTCTCCTCACCTGTACTGGTTTCTTCAGAGGAACTATCCGTGGATATTGCTCTTCTTTCTCTCCAAACTGTGTCCGGCCTTTTTTTTGTGAGTTTAGGACGAGCTCCACTGGAAGCCACCTTGCCCACTCGCTATCTGCCAGGCAAAGGGACCCTCAGGGAGCCTGCCCCCAAAACCAGGGAAAAGCATGGCTAAAAAACACTGGAGTGCTGAGATGTAGGTAGCACTGTTGATATCTTGGCTGGAAGGCTTGCCGATGTATGTAGAAGAAGGACTGCAACTCCCAGAAAGCCCTTCAGGAATCAGATGGAAAGAGCTATGTCTAGAGGATTTGAGCAGGGCACAATGGAGGACTCAGGATCAGAGAGTAGCAGGGCGCTGCTAAGAAGAACGGAGATGAGACTTCGGGAGGAGAGGTAAGCAGGAAGGAATCTCCCGAACCGAGCAAAAGGAGGGAGGAGGCTTGGGAAACACGGGAAGGGAAAGTGCCGAGCCGGAGGTAGAAAAGGCTTGAAGCACGCGGGAGCAAACACAGCGTAAACGGGTGGCAGGGAGAATAAACAAAGGAAGGATAAGGATACACAGCGTGCTAACCCAAAGGGAACTAAAGGGTTGCAACGCATCGGTTTACTTGTCTGACGCTTATTTAAATGCGTCCAGACGTAACGTGTGTGCGTGGAAAGACTAGTCCGCTTACAGCACGGACAAGTTCAGCCCCTCTTCCATTGCCTCCACAGTTTCCATGGCGTACGCTTCATGACACTCTCTAAGAAGTTGTCATGGATGCCTGGTTCTTGAAAAAATGGGACTCAAGACCCCAGTTCATCAACACAAATTTTAAAATCCAATACAAGAAAAAAAAGATTGTCATTTGTTAATCAAAATTGTCCTTTGTCATTTAATTTCAGATGGAAAACACAAGCATGAAAAAGCTGTGAAAGAAAAAACATCACATGGAAAAACACCACAAATATTCTCCTAAAAAGAAAAAGGAAAACAAAAAGGAAAAAAGCAAAGACATCATTAGCGAACAGCAACTTGAAGAAAACATATCTTTACAATACAGAGAACATTTTTTGTACGGTTTTTGTTAATTTTACTGGAGAACTGATAGAAGATATATTTCATGAACATCAAGTCAACAATGTGCATTGCGCCCAATGAACTTACGAAAGACACTATTACAGTCCAACCTGATCACAAGCAGTTTCCTCTTGAAAAAGAACTACAGCATGTTAAGTGTATGTTAACATGTTATAATAAATAAGGCAAATATTAAAAGCATGCAAACAATTAGTTAACTATTATAACTTTAAAATTGACTTAAACAGTAAAACTAGTTAGTAAATATTTATTGCTTCTGTTTTTCTATTTATAAGCAGAATGTTCTGATTAAGTACTTCCTTCAGGCTCCACGTGTCCTTTAAAATATTTAAAACAAACAGTTGAAGATAATAATATACTTCTTAACACTCCCAAAGTTACTACTGAAGCTGCCTATCACACACCTCATCAATTTAATAAACCATGCCAAACACCTACAATTGACACATTAAAATTAATAGAAATCAGTCACAATTAGCGTTTTTTCAACAGTACAAACCTCTCCTATTGAATGTGAAAAACAGCCTGCACTGCCTATTACCAGTTATAGCACTGTTTCGATAATCAAAAGTCCTGCTACACAACAAAATGAAAAAGAAAAATCACCTAATACTGCAGCAAATAATATTCCTATGGTCTAAAGTCCAGACATTCTAATGAAATAACATAAATACATTCCCTAGTTCTGTTACTAGAACTATATAAAAAGTGCAAACTTCTATTATTGAGGTTCCAAAAAAAGATTGTATACCTAATACTACTAGTATCATTTCAACGGTGCAAAGTCCTTTTATTCTGCAAAAAAACAATATGTACATCTAGCACTGCTACTACTTGCATTTCAAATGTTAAAATGTCTATTACATATAAAAAATTAAGCAAGTAATTTGAATATTACACCCAGTTGTATCTCAAGAGTGCCAATTCATTTTACCTTAACAATAAAACAACTTTAAAAAACTACTATTTCAAGTAGTTATATTTTGAGCATTAAACGTGCTGTGTTCTTGAAAAGCAAAAAAGATGATTTAGCTATTTTCCATTTGTAGATTAAAAAGTTCACCTTTAGAGAAACACTGAAACGAATGTCTCTAGGACTGACAGTAGTACAAGCTTTTTAAATGGTGTTCTTAGCAAGACCAAAAAAAACAACATTAAACAGGTATACCAACATGTGGACCAATTGCATTTGGCAACTTAAGATCTCTTAAGGGGGACTACTTTGAAACTTCAGAGCCAGATGATGTGCGAAACATTGCTCAAGTAATTTGCACCATCTGAAAAGCAAATTTAAACGAAAATATAACTGAGGACATTTTTCCATGTTGTCACATTTGCGAAATAGACATGAGAAGATAAACAAATGTTCATAGAAACAAAACAGACTAGCAAACTGAAACAAATACACTGTTCTACAGTAGTTAACACAAGTAAAAAATGTAGGTACCGACTCATGGAATTTTGTGCATGGATCAAAGTCACTTTGCGCTGCTGAAAGGTGACTTTGCACTGCCGGCACACACCCTGATTCATGGAACTGTGCAAAGTGTTTTTTTTGCAGTGCAAAGTTCGTGCAAAGTCATTTTGTACTGCAGAAATAAATAACCATTTGCACAGACTTTGCCCTGCAAAAATACACTTTTCACAGTTCCATGAATCAGGGTTTGTATCCGCAGTGCAAAGTCACTTTTCAGCAGTGCAAAGTCATTTTGAACCGTGCAAAACATTCAATAAATCGGGTCTGCAGTCTTTAAAGAAAACATATAGAAAGTGTACTAATTGAGAAAGTACATGTACCTGTACCTTCAACATTTACATAAAAGTATCAGATTGGTGATTCTGTGATACTTCCAACGTTACCAAACATTGATCCTGAGTATGCTTATACATTTTTATCTGCTGGGAATGTGGAAAAATTATTGCAGTAGGAGAAACAAACACTGTGTGTCTGCAAAAAGTAAAATATCATTTGAGGTATAGTTTAAAAAAGTAGATATGTATCAAAACCATGACTTTTCTTTGTATAATATACTATCCACATGTGAATATTTGCACTTCAATGTTTGCACTTTATCCCCTTTTTTTGAATTTTGGGCGTACTTTTTTAATAAAAATGTGTGTATTATATGCAAATATGTGTGCATGTATGAAAAAAATACAATAATGTTCTTAAATAAATATAAATAGGATAATAGTATAAAATACACTAAAGTATGTGTCAGACATACTCACATTTACTACATATAAAATATACAGCATAATCACATACAAAAAACTAGGTCACCCTTCCCTGTCACTGCACAATGGCACTTAGTCCCATAAACATAAAATAATTACATGGACGCGGTAGCATCCATCTAGTTGTGGTTAAGTTGGGGTTTCCATAGGAAGAGCATTTTTTGGGTGGCTTATAACTTCGCTCCCTCTGGACGAATCCTCAACAAACTTTGCAAAAAAAGTATATGGCCCACTCTGAATTTTGCAAACATTTGTGATGTCATCATTGATGTCCTGGGTGTTAGCGTTAGCAGTGCACGGTGGCGTGAGTTATGGTTGCTTATCTTACCATACTGCCGAATTTCTGGGGTTTTTCGGTTTTACTTTGAACCATAACGTCCCTTTAACAAAGTTTTTTCATTGAATACACATATAAGTAAATGTACAGCAGACACGTGTTTCAATCCTTAGGATCTTCTTTAGGGCTATTAAGTTGAATATAAAATAAATACACTATCATCACTCCTAATACTATCTGCATTTAAATTTCACATTCACTTATCTCTCAACCATTCCTAACATTTACTAGTTTATAATTTAAGTAAAGTCGATAACATCTCTATGACTATTATATACATGAGGAAAATATGAGAGACTAAAATAAAAATAGATTAGTTATCAAATATAAGGGCAATTAAACAATTTCATAATAGTCCAGGAATATCTATTCCTAATATATACGATACTTTTCAGATTTGTATGTATTCTAGACAAGTGTGGGCCATTAGTTTGGCTGGTCATAGGTTAAACTGGTATTTTCATGGATTTTATTATTATGTCATATCTGGTCAGGGTTGGAAGAGTGGACTCAGAGCTCCTACTGCTGGTTCTAGAGTGACCGCCTAGACAGAGGTTAGGAGAAGCAGGATTTCACTCCTTCCACTGCATATCATTTAAGTTTCTTCTGCCACATATTACAGAATGTTTCTGGCTATGTCAGTCCTCCGCTCCATTTTCTTGATTAATAAGACAATTTTCTCTTTCATCATATTTACACGTTAGTATTTCATTAATACATTTTCCAACAAACAAAATATGTTTACTTTAAAACCTCTTGTTTCCTAAATCAAGGTTTCTGTGTAGTGTCAAGACTTTCAAATTCTCTGGGAGTTCCCTTCTTTCTTTATTTTGTCTGGATTGATTTCTCTGCACTGTTGTTTCCTAAAAATAAACAGTATCTTATTAAAGTCATCCAACCATGAATTCTTCTTCATTTACACTAAGCCTGTTTGTACTTGTCTAACTTTTACTTAGGTCTCCTTGCGCTGTTCAGCCAAAGGAGAATTCATGATTAAGATGACTTTTCTAAGAGACTGTTTATACCCATCTAATTAGAGTAACTCATTGAGATCTCATATGAATCCCACTCAAAACTGCATATCACCCAGTACAAAAATATCACCAAAAAACTTACAACAAATAATGAAACTAAACACCACAGGAACTAAAGCGTAAAATACATCACATATATATGTCAATTTAAACAGAGACCCACCTTATGAAAATAGCCAGAAGAGGCAGTTTTAGCCCTAGAATGTGGTGGGGGTTGTATATATTAATGAATAAAGCACAGGGCCTTGCTCTCGTCTGCCAAGATAATCCAGAGAGGTGTGATTGATAGACAGAGTTGCATCAGTGGCCAACTCAAGTTTCGGCTATTTGAGCTGTTCTTTTAAAGCTCAGCTTTCATCAGGGCAAGATGATCCACCATTTAGTGGGTGATATGACAAGAAGCGGATCTGACACACAATGGATGCTGCCAGGGGTTTAGTTTGTAATGCAAGCTCCAATCAGCAGGTTTTGAGTGGGACTCATGAATTCTCAGTTAGTTACTTGTTGTGTTGAGCTTTGCCTGCATCTGGTGCAAGTGAGTAGAATGTTGAGGTGGAATGCAGAGCAGAGAATGTTTACCTATGAGAGTGTTCCAGGGTTGTTAGTTGCAAAGATGTAAGCCCTGAGAGAGGATGCCAGTGGTTATCCTATGTCCGTCCCCTACTACTTGTCTGACTCAAGAACTGTATTTGATGAACCCTAAACTAAGTAAATGAGTTAACTGTTCACCTGGACTGTCGGCGTCATTTGTGGCCAGGGACAGCAGTCAACACTGGAGATGAGGATGAAGCTGGCTGTGCTGGGGGGACAGCACCAAGGAGAGTCACCCACCGCCCCCCTAAGAGAAGGGCAGTAGGGGCAAGAAAGGCCCAGACAGAGGTGCTGTGGAGGCTGTGGAGACAGAGAGCAGCTATGGATGTAGAGCTGCAGAGGCAATGTTGAAGTGGCACTAGAAATTACAGTGAAGGATCTTTGCAGGGCCGGTGGACGTGTAGTCCAGTCAGTAGTGGCCAGTGAGCCCCAATGAGAAGCGATGCAGGGGCAGTGGGACGTGGAGTCCGGTTAGTTGAGGCAAGTGAGCCCCAATGAGAAGTGCTGCGGTGTGCAGTGTGTGGCTGCAAGTGGCAGAGAATAGGCTCTGCGCTGCAGAGGCAGTGAGTTGCTGAAAGGTACACTGAAGAGGTGCTGTGAGGGCAGTGAGTTGCTGTAAGAGTCCCATTGAGAAGCGGCGCTGTATGAGGCACTCTAAGGTTGAAGAGGCAGTGTTGAAGTGGGAAGAGAGTCCCATTGAGAAGAGGTGCTGTATGAGGCACTGCAAGGTTGAAGAGGCAGTGTTGAAGTGGGAAAAGGGTCCCATTGAGAAGAGGTTCTGTATGATTTAAGTGGCCTGAGGTGCCACAGTGACAGTGGAAAAGACAAGAGGTCCATTGTTGAGGATTTGCAGAGGACTGGGGCTCAGTTGAGCGCTACAGGGCACTGTGATGAGATGCAGAGGACAATAGTCGATGTGTCTTTACCAACAGGGCAAAAAGCTGTTTGAGAGAGTCTTACCTCTTGGAGCGCAGCTGGTGGATAGAGGGCTGTGGCGACCAGGGTGAAGAGTTTCCGGATGCATGTAGAGGCTTTGTTGGGAGTTGGAGCTGCTCGTGGCTGGAGCACAAAAGGGGCTGACGGAGATCAGTCCGGGCGTGACTCCAGAGCGTTGCATTGGGCGTGATTCAAAAAATACGTTTGTTGGAGCGGGGAGCTCCGTTCTCATGGGTGCCCCAGCTTGAATGATGATGTAAATTGGAATGCAGAGGGAGATGGTGATGGCCCTGCTGTAGTGAAGTCCTCACTACCAGAAGCGTTCGTTCTTGTGGAACGTTGAAGTGAGGAACTGAAAAAAGAGAACCCAGGTACGTGTCAAGCCGTCGTGACATAGCATCTGTTTGTGTAAGGTTCTTTTCTTCCTTGATACGCGCTCAATGGAACGTTAAGCGGCGCATACTTGACCTGATGGTGCTGTTGTGTGATTAGGAAAGGTAGCCTGAAGAGAAGCGCTGTGAGGTGCGGCGTTGCCTGTTGTGTACGGGAGGCCAGAAGAAAACAAAAGAAAAACAAAAGGGGAATGGCAGCGTACGGCTGCGTTGCAGTTCGCAAGGGATTGTGCCAGGTGGTGTTCATGTTGCAGGAGAGGAGAACTAGAAGGGAATAGCTGTGGTTGTTAAACAGATTTGCTTCACAAAGTTGGTGCAGGTGAAGGGGGCCATGCTCCCCATAGTGAGCGGAGAACAATGGTCAACTGTCCTCTCAGGAAGGGTTGCATTGCCACTGAATTGAGGAAGGCTTACCGGCGAGAGGCCGCAGTTTCACTGAAAGGAGTGACGGTTGCTGGCAGAGGGGGCCGTGTTTCCGCATACCAGGTACTGTGATAAAGTTGGTGCTTGCACGGAGCAGGAGCGACGACCAAATAAGACTTGTTGCTGTGTAAATTCCTTGCTGTGTTTTTTTTATTTTTTTCTCTTTCTTTGACAACACACATTTGAAGAGAGTGATCAATAATAAGTGTTTTGCTTTTGGCATGTTTTCACTTCACAATGTTAGGGATGTTTTCACTTTACAATGTTATGGTGTTTAACTTCTGTAGAGCGTCTGTGATGTTTTGTATTGCTATGCTTATGGTATAGCACATTATTGATGATGTAGAGTGGGTCTGGAGTTGTGAGTGAATGGGGGTTGTGTTTTTGTACATGCATCGTAGTAATAAGGGTGGGTAGCACCCTATAGCAATGTTCTAGTGAATAAGGTTCTTGTATGTGCATTATTGGTGGCGAAGTGAACTGTTGGGCAGGATCGCTGGGGATCCTGTATGATGGTGCTGTGGTGAGTGGAGTTTAGCTTTAGTGGATTGGTGTGAAGGGAGTGAGTTGATGTAGATGTATTAGAGATGATAATTTACAGCTAATAGTTGATCTGGTTAAACATGACTCTCTCCTTGGTGGATTTAAAGTATATTAATATGTTTCTCTCCAGAGTTGTTTTTAATTCTCATATGGATTCCACAGGTGTTTTCTGTTTTTAATTCTCATGTGGATTTTTGTTTAGGTGTTATAGATTTTTCAAGAGGTGACAAGGGAGGTCATTACAACCTTGGTGCTAAGTGCACCAACTTTACCACCATGGTGTAAACTCTGTTTACACCATGGTGGATGGCGGATTTACCGCCCCATTCCAAGGTGAGTGGGGCGGTAAATCCCCATTTCCCATTTTCCCTTCCCCATTCCCATTTTTGCCCCATAGGGCATAATGGGAGTGGGGAAGGCGCTAATTACGCCGCCGTAAATTACGGCAGCGTAATTAGCACCATGGCGGGTTAGCGCCATGGATTTTAACGCCTGCTAAAAGCAGGCGTTAAAATCAGAATCAGGCGTTAAGGGTTAACGGTGGCGTTAACCCTTAACGCCTGAGTTGTAATGAGGGCCAAGGTCAAAACTTTTGGGGGTGTTTTTTTAGTGGTTGTGAAATGTTTTGACTAATCCTTTGTTTTCAGTTGGGACTTTATTCCACTAAGTTTTGATGATTTTTTTTTTATCTTGTCACCCATATATTATTGCTGTGGTTGTTATCCCTATAGGGGGAAGATGTGTTGTGTTGAGCTTTGCCTGCATCTGGTGCAAGTGAGTAGAATGTTGAGGTGGAATGCAGAGCAGAGAATGTTTGCCTATGAGAGTGTTGCAGGGTTGTCAGTTGCAAAGATGTAAGCCCTGAGAGAGGATGCTGGTGGGTGTCCTATGTCCCCTACTACTTGTTTGACACAAGAACTGTATTTGATTAACCCTAAACTAAGTAAATGAGTTAACTGTTCACCTGGAGTGTCAGAGTCATTTGTGGCCAGGGACAGAACTAAACATTACTCCAAGTAGACGGCTTTTTGTATGGTTATGATTTTGTACTGTCTGAATTTTTCTTTTGGAATACTGTAATGAAATAAACTTTATGCATGAATATATACTTTACATTAAATGTCTAAATATTTTGTAAATATGCTGTACGGTCCTCCCTTTTTGCACTTGTTGTTTATTACCCCATTCCAGCCGACGTCTCTGTGGCATCTAACAACAAGGCCAAACTCATTAAAATCTGCAAGGAACTGGCCAATCCTGTTGCAGTCTCTAACTATCCTGTTCCCTCGCAGGCCCTCTGTATGGCTCTGGCCTCTCACTTCTCTGTTAAAACTCAGGACATCTTGTCCTCTATCTCCTCTTCCACTCCCGACCCCCTTTTGGCCATCTCTCACTATCCTCCTCCTTTCTCCTCTTTCTATCTGACAACACCTGACAAGGTTTCTAGAAAAGTCCAATCTATGAAAGTGTATTCCAAACAGGTCCTTATTGACGCACTTGCTCCAGCCTTGGCAGATTTCTGTAATCACTCTTTCACCACTGGAACTTTCCCCTCTCCCCTTAAGCACTCTCCTGTGGACCCCCTCCTCAAGTAGCCATCTGCCGATCCTACCTGCCTGGCAAATTACCACCCAATCTCCGTCACCCCTTTACTGAGCAAACTCTTGGAAAAGCTGGCCATCTCCCAGCTTACTCTCCACAGTG
Organism: Ambystoma mexicanum; assembly: GCF_040938575.1. Classification (NCBI taxonomy): domain Eukaryota; kingdom Metazoa; phylum Chordata; class Amphibia; order Caudata; family Ambystomatidae; genus Ambystoma; species Ambystoma mexicanum. Next base: position 887,189,075 of record NC_090929.1, read on the forward strand.
AATCTGTTGTTTGCCTCCATGACCATCAGTCTGGCTTCAGAGCTGCCAGAGGCATGTAAACTGCTCTCCTGAACACCTGTGAAGATTTGCTCTCCAACCTTGATTCCAACATTCCTTCTGTCCTCATCCTCCTTGTTTTTTCCTCTGCTTTCGACACACTCAAACACACCATCCTGATCAATCGAGAAAATTGCTCCGACCTCCTGACACTACTTACAGTGGCAGTGAATAATTCATGTCAGGCGGGGTTAGCGTCAACTGAACTAAAAGCGGCTAGAGTGGTCCCACTGTTAAAGAAGCCATCACTCGACCCACTGTACTGGCTAACTTTTGCCCAATTTCTCTTCTTTCTTTCCTTACAGTTAACTTCTGGAATCGTTGATATCACCCCTTGTATCCTCATTTCTTGAATCCTTACACCTCCTTGACCCTGCACAGTCTGGCTTTAGACCTAGCAGAGGCACGGAGAGTGCACTAGTCTCCGTCCAGGATGATATGGCCAGGCTGGTGGATTCAGGTAGGGTGGGTGCTCTGATTTTACTAGATCTGTCAGCATCATTCGACATGGTCGACCACCCCATCCTGTTTTCTCGTCTGACCCAGATAGGCATATCTGGACAGCTACTAGCCTGGTTCACATTGTTCCTGGCAGATCGGACACAGACCCTCTCCATGCCACCCTTCTTATCTGCCACCTGTCATCTTAACTGTGGAGTCCCGCAAGGATTGTCTTTGTCTCCAATTCTGTTTAACATCTATATTTGGGCACTTGTATGTCTCATCCGTTCCTACGGCGTCAGGTGTTACTCGTACACCGACAACACTCAGATCCTGATCCATTTAGATTTTGATCAGGCTGAAATGTCGCCGTGCCTGCGGGGATGCCTGTCTGCCGTGGGTGCTTGGATGAACATCAATTTGCTTAAGCTGAACAGAGACAAGAGGTGTTGGTGGTTGGGTACCCCCCTGATCCCTCACTCTGGGTCTCTTCTTTCTGGCCTACTTCCCTGGGTGTCCTTCCCACCCCTGTGAGTTAGGTGATAAAACTGGGTGTCATTCTACTGGCTTCTTTCTCCATGGCCAATCAAGTCTATGCAGTCTGTCAAGCAGGACACTTCTAGTTGAAAGTTTTAAAGAGAGCTCTCCCCCTGATTCCTGCTCCTCTCCACCCTCCAGTAGTAGTGGCCCAATATTATCTTGGCTGGACTATTGTAACTCACTGTATTTGGCCCAGCCCAAAGGCCTCATTCAGTGCTTACAACGCCTCCAGAATATGGCGGCCTGAGTAGCCACTGGTACTCCATATGGAGCACACATTACTCCGGTACTACATTCATTACACTGGCTCCCTGTTCATCAGTGCACCAATATTTTAAGGCATTATGCATAGTGCATCGAGCTATACATGAACCAGACGCTGAGTTTTTGCAAATTAAATTCTCTCGATATGCTCCCAGCCGTCATCTACGCTCAGTCTCTGCTAACCTGCTTACTGTACCTTCATACCAACGCATGAGAATCATAGACAGGGCATTTTCTATAGCTGGTGCTAGACTGTGGAACGAACTTCCTCAGTTAATAAAAAACGTTCTAACCATCTGGCTTTTAGGAAAGTGGTCAAGACTTTTCTTTTCCAATAAGCTGTTGCTTCCCTATACTAGTAGTTCTGCTCTTGATGTCTCCCTTGCCTCTCCAGCGCCAAGATGCCTTCGTTGACTGTGCGCTTAAGAAGTATCAGTAACATAACATAACATAACATGATGAGTACAAACCCAGTTTTTTTGTATGTGCTGTGATGAATCATACAGATTCCTCACTAAACCCCTGCCTAAAGTCTCCTCCCAGGTGGGCACGGAAAGGCAGTCACTTTCTGATCCTGACCTTGAAGGTGGTATTCTGTGGGCGGATCACCTGGGAGGAGAAAAGGCCCAGGCGAATGAGAGGATTCCGTTGTTTGAGACATAGCATTTATCTTCCTCCAAGGAAGAACTCTCCTCCATGCCAAAGTATGCAATGGCATGTTGTCAAAACAATCTTTTCATTCTACATACTAAATATATAAATGTGGGTAAACACAATTACAAATTCCTAGGCATCAGAAGAAATAAAAACCCTTCTAAAACCCCATAGACTTTTAAAGCTAAAAACGTCCCTAACTCCTTTAGGTACAGTGGAAGGAAATCGGTGAATGATAAAGGATTAACCGCTAAACTACTTTATTCCTCTTTTCAATCAAGTCTGGTGACTGATCCTTATGATATTTCTTTAAGAGATATTATGGGGAACAGAAATAAGTTTAAAAATGAAAATCAAGTCAGAAAAACTAAATTTGCAGTTAAGGAATTCATGATTCCCTAACTACTGGGACAAGTAAGAGGGCTAAAGCGTGTAAGGAACTAATGCTGGCAACAGTAAAGACAGACACAAGTGATCAAAGTTCAAGGATGTTTATTGAACTTTATAATGGGTGAGATAAGCGCCTAATCTAAACCTAAATCTAAGATGGGAGCAAGCTACAACCATCAAATGATAATAAGACTGTCCTAGTGGTGTCTTGTGAAAAAAGGGCCTATACTAAAAATAAATATTGTCAATCCTTACCACTAAGTTGCAAAAAGAGTGTGGGATAATGTTAACCAGAAAAGAAAGAAGTGTTCACAAAATGATAAGTCAGGATAGTAGTGCCGGGTGTCCCTTCCCCACATTTTGTGCACGGGACAAGGCAGGACTTCTGAGCACAGCACACTCCTGAGCCTCTCCAGCACAAGGTTTGGAATTCCATTCAACGATACCTGCACCTTCAGGGGTCAGGTCTCTTGTCTACAATGTCTCTTGCCTTAGAAGGCCTGCTGGATCAAAAACAGCAAACAGACAAAAGTTCCTTCGATGCTCTTGCATCTTGGGTGATTGCTCTTCACCCCTAGGATCTCCCTCCGCCGGGCTCGGATCCTCCTTGCAAAGTGGGCCTCCGTCGGGTTCACTACAGCCTTCTTTAATACAGTTCATGAATTTTTTTAACACAGTTCATGCTTTGCTTTTTCTCATCAGAAATCGAGGGTTCCCTTCCCAGAGCTTTCTTTCAGCATCCCTCTGCTGGGTTCACATAGCCATCCTTAACACAGTTCATGATTTTCTAACACAGTTTATTGTTTGCTTCCTTCTCCTAGTTTTCTCTTGGCAATGGGTCAGAGACTTTTGATTGCACAAGGGATTTGATGTGACACTTTTAGGACCACTCTGACACCTCACGCTGCCCTTTCCTAGGGCCTTCTGGTACTTGCAAAGCAAAAAGGGGCCAGTGAGAGTCCTTTGAATGAGCACTCCTGCGGCGCCTGACCACTCTGCAGCTGGCTCTTGTCTGGGCTTTCCCAAAAGGTGAAACACACACAAGTTCTTTGTTCTCAAGTTCCTTGCACTCATATCATTCTGCACTTTCAAACTTGGGCTCAAAACAGTTCAGATTGCTATCAGCTTCCTCCGACTCACCAGCTGTGTTGAATCTATTGGCTTGTCTTGCTTCTGGAGTCAAGGATGGTACCACGGTAGCCAGCATGCCTCCCAGCCTGCGCTATCAATGTGGGAGGACCCCATGCACCGTTGACATCTGTTGCTCCACACGCCAGCTGTAGCTCCCGGTCTTATGATTTCCCTTTTGGAGGCTTCACAGGTCTGAGTTGAAAAGGGCAAGGGCAGTTCCCCCTGCGTTGTCCCTCCAGGTCTCTGCGACTTTCTCCTCCATTTGAACTGCCGGTCGGCTGTAGCTGTTTCCTCTGTGTGCTCTTGTGCTCCACCTTTTATCCCTGTGGGGAAGGTAAAGAGATGTCAGGTGTGCGTGGTTTCTGTCAATTGCCTGACTCTGCCTGACCCTTGCATTGGAACATGTCAGGTAACCTGCTCTGGTGTTAGTCCATCGCCTTTCTATGTGTAAGAAAGTGTTTGTGTCACAGAAGGGGGAGTAGAGCTTCTAAATATCCTACAGGGTAGGATGGGGAAAAGGTGTTACAAGGATCTCAACCTCCGGTGTCCCACGTCCACACCCCAAAGACCCCCCATCCAGGTGATCCTCCCACACTGGTCCCCCTCCAGGAACTGGATCTAGTAGCCATGGCCGTGTGCTGGCCACCTGGATGACAGATCTCTGGGGACCAGCGGGTAAGACACCTTCAGGTTTCTCACAAGAGGAACAATGCTATAGGAATGCTCAGATTGTTATTAGAAATGACCCATGCCTGAGGGAGACTAGAAATCTTAAAAGGCCCCCTCAGGTGCAGGCCATTGTCGAGCAGAGTGAGCAGGAAGAGCAGTGTGATTTGTGTGTGCAGCCGATGCAGAAACTGGAGGAGGGAGAAGACGCCAGGACCAGTGTTAGGCAGAAAAAAGTAGCCAGTCCTGAGAGGGTCTGTGCCTCCAGAAGCCATAAGTGCAGAGGACGTGCAACGGGAAACGTGCAAGAGGGAAGCTTGCTCTCTGAAGACCTGTTTTGCAGCAAAACGAGGGAAGCTTTCCTTCCCAAAATACTAGCAAGGACTGGAGAGCCTCCAGAGCAAACAAAGCTCTTGTAACAAGTGGCACGGGTGGCAGCAAAGCAGGCATAGCAGTGTGACGGGTCGTGAGGATCCAAAGAAGCAGAACACCTACGAGCAGCGAGGGGATTGGATGCGCACATGTTACCCATTGAGCTCACCAGCAGTTATTGACCCCAGAGTTCTCCAAGACTGCTTGCATGCTCAAGACAGCCGTTTACTAAGCAGTAAGCACTCAAGAATGAGTGAAAGTGATTCAAAGAGTAACTTTGAACACCAAACTATCAGGAAGCAACAAAAGCAATATTTGTTAAAATTGAGAACACAGCAACCCAATGGGGCAATATTATTAAAAGCTAGTACATACAACCATTGCCCAAGCCAAGAAGAACTAACAACAAGGCAATTCAAATCCAACAGATATTGCCAAAGGCAGAAGGGGACTAATGAAAGATCCAAAGGTTGTGAAGCTTGTTGCCCATATTTTAAAAAGCATACAACAAAAGCTAGCACAAACCCACATTGCCAAAGCCAAGGAAGAAGCAGTTAAAGACCCTATCCTTCTCTGTATTTGGTTACTTGTACAGTGGGGAAACAAGAGTGGTAAGAAGGCTGCCCTTACAGAAAAGGTTATTCAGAAGGAGAGAAGCTTAATTTGCAGAAGAGTATTAAAGAGCACCAGTGTGAATCTGTTTTACCCTGAAGAGTTGCGCTGCTAAATGTTGATGTTGTGAAACAATGAACTTTGTGAAGTTGTTGTAAAGCTATTATAAGTTCATCATAAACACAGAAGTGCTTGCTGTTGTAAAACGCTGGTTGGGCAGGGGAGTATACCAAGATAGCAAAACTTTGAAGTAGTAGGCCCGTCAAGGGAGTAAACCAGGTAGAAGTACAATAAAATGATGCTGACAAAGACAATTTATGTTGCGTGTAGTACTAAAGAAATAATTGTATAACACTGCTGTAGAGGAGTTACATTTCTTCAGAAATGCTCAGTTGTGGTAAATCATCCTGGCAAAGATAAGTGTTATTACTATTTATGAACAAAGAAAATATTCTTTATGTGAAGAGGATCATTCTGAAAATTACTCTTGCTCAAAGAAGAGAAAGAGCATTCTATTTTTTTTGTTGAATAACTGCAGTGTTGGAACTTTCTGTTGTCAAGTGTCGCAAAGTACTGTATTGGAACATTGTTACAAACCTGGATTTCCTTATTTCTTTTTGGAACTATGAAGCAGAATCCTGCTTGAATCTGAGGAAGGGGAATTTACTCAGATCATAAGGAGAGACTGTTGCCATATTACGAATTTAATTGGTATGTTATTTGTATTGCTTTTCAATTGCCATGCATTTCATCAATTACTTATTATATATATATATATATAAGTGTGAGGGACATAAATCCTTTGTTAGAGTGTTCCTTTGGTTTATTTTAGGCAGGGAAATCCTTGTCAAGGTAGGGATAGTGAGGCGTTTATCCGACCTGTTAATTTAATACAATGGCATCTTTTAATAAATCTTCACAAAATTGTCCAACTCACATTTCTGACCCCTCAAAGGGCCAATTTGCTAGGAACATATACTGGCAACGTGCATAGTTCAGCTAGGCCAAAATACTAAGCAGGATACAAGAGTGATCCAGATCTAAGTATGCCGCCTGCATCGCTTTAGAAGCAGTGGTCAAAGTGGGCGGAAGCGGTCGGGGGCGGTGCTCCTCTATTTCTTTTACCGTTCCTATACTTTTATTTTAAAAAGAAACCGTTCCGGAATGGTTTCATTTTAAAATAAAAGTGTAGAAAGTAGTTGAAACTTGCACTTTCAGTGCAGTGCACTGAACAGTCCCTTAAACTGCAGGCGCATGCATTTGGGGGTTTATATTGTGCATGCAGGGGGTGTGGTGATGGGGTTTGCGGGGTGCGGTGCAGACCAGTAGGGAACATACCTCCGCTACTTCTTTCATACACTTCAACCACTGTTTAGAAGTGATCATTTTCTTTTACATCCTGTACTTAATAGATAAAACCCAGAGCAGATTTGTCACAGAAAATTCCCTGGAGCTCATTGTCTGGGACCAAATATGAACCATTCAGCTACATTGAAAAGCCAGGATACAGGGCCCAGCACCCCACCTGTGCATTATATTCCACTACTTAGGAAATTGAGCATCTGGAGCTTTGGACTCAAGAGCTCTAACATCAGCAATGAATGCATCCAGACAGGAGTTTAAAACAGAAAGCAATTGATTTGTCTTCCTGATTTGATGCAGACTGTGTAGCCATGATGAGAAAAACGCATGTCGCTGAGTGCTACGAAAGCAGTCAAGTCTTTAAAAAAACATCACAAGCCATGCAGAGCTGTGGAAGCCATAAGTGCCAGCATAAACTGAATATAAGAGTTCAAACAATTTAAGCAAATGTACTTTCCATGAAACACAAATATTGCTGCTGGCAGCTCTACGTGCCTGTTATTCAATCTTCAATTATCTGATCATTAAGATGGTGAAGTAGTTGCCAACAAGCAGTACAAAGGTCGGCTGTTACATGATGCATTGTTTTCCCCGATACAAGGCTCTGTCTCTTGGCCAACTCCTCACCGGCAGTGGCTCCATCCTTGTCCCGCTCAATTAACCCTCCAATTGATACCTTTGTTAATCGTGCAAGAGCTTTTTTAGGAAAATGTTATGTGTCATTTTGACTTTATTCAAATAGGCAAAGTGGGGGCAAAGTGTAGCAGTCTGTGGTAGAGTTTGGATGTGCTTTTTTCTCTGCGTTTTGTGTCCTGCTGCGGGATGCAATTTGACTCCTCCTTTTTTCAAGCCTTCAATCTACCAAATCTTGCAGGGTCTGCATAGGGGCCGCAAAGTGGTCTGCTGTCTGTGGTCAGAGAAGTAAGGAGCCTGCCGCTACTTGCATCAAGCTGGATTGGAGTGTGTATTTTTTCAGTTTATTATTCCAAGAGTGGCTCATTGGAAAACAACCATTCTAGATCCATAATCTTGGGAACCACTAGACATTCACCTAACTTTCAAAATCGCCCAAATTCACAATAACATTGCTAAGCTAACGCGTGGGACCTGGGAGCTGGGAACTGTTGCTCAATTAAAAGAATGGTTAAATACCGAGTGGTTATCTTAATCCCATACATGGAGGGTAAAATGCTGTTATTTTTACAGCAATATAGCCTACATCCTCTACACACCAACTGGCAAATAGAGGGTAGACTCACATGAAAACTAAATATTTAGTTTAATCCACCGCACGGATCATGTATTTACCCTTTTTTGTAAACCAAATTTACTGCATGGACCGTTGGGGATAATTTAAACAATGGAAGGTTTCATGATTAAACAAAAAGAATATTGAAGTAGCATTTGCTGAATCTATTGTTTCAACTGCCTTACACTGCTAAGGTGTTTCCCCATGAGGCACGGGGGCCCAAGGCTGCCCACATTTTAGCACAGACTCCATGGAGATGAGTTTAATTAGGCTGCTGACCTAATAACTTGAGTTAATCTGTTTCAACAATGTGAATAGACTATAAGCACAAGCTGTGCACACAGGCAGTGATGAGAATTGTAACAAATCCCTCTCTTGCAAGAATAGGTTCTCCACTAGGAGTTCAATTTGATGAGATAACTTGATGCATGTTAAATCGCATTCAGTGTGGTTCAACACAATTGTTTATTAATACTACACAATAACATATATCTCTCTTTGAATATAATCAATATTGTTTTGAGTATCTTTGGATTTCCATTTTTTTAAAAATACTGAAAATATGTTTATCATTTATTTTTTTCTAGATTATATGAACATACTTGAGTATGTATGCCCCTGAAGAAAAGTGGAATTGCTCTAAACGCGTTGGGCTTTAATTTTGAACTTTGCCTTGATTTTTGTTTGTAAATTATTTAATCACAAGAAAATTTTGTTTAATACATTTGAACATGTTTTTTCTTAACATAAAACTGTCAATTGAATGATTTAACACTTGGAGTTATTTTTTTCAAAAATATTTTTCAAAAATAAGTTATGACATGTATTCTTTACAAGTCTATCAAATAATGACTAATAATCCCCCACTTATTGGGGATAAGATAACCACTCGGTATTTAACACATAGAGGCTTGACAGTGTTCAACCCATCTAAACGATTACACGACAAACCATAAATAAATAATTGTTATGGACTGCTCTTTTACCAACTAAGAAATCAAGGTGTGCTATAGTGCTATTTTCTGTCTTTGCTCAATTAAAAGCAAACAACGGTCCTCACACGGTGGGACGTGCTAGTTTGAGGAGCCAGGGGAACTCTACGTTGCCCCCAAAAATTAACAGAAATGGCCCATCTGGTCGCTCAGCTGCAACTATACGGATTGGACAGACTTGTTCAGACAATCGGGTGTCCTATCAGGAAGACGCAACAGTTGCGAATCTCACAACTAACTTAGCCGGTGGAGCCCAACAGCTAACAGGAAGGACTGTATCTCACAAAAAGAGAGTGGAGCTACTGCCCCAAGACAGCTTGTTGCCACCAATCTGTCATGACCACCCAAGGGGCAACATGGGCTCTCCAGTAAAGCGGAAATGGGTACTGACTTTTTCAAAATATCAGACTTGCGGAAAGACCTAAAGCCACTGCAACAGTCGACCATTCCCATGTGAAAGACCTAAGTTTGAATGATTTCGCAGACTCAATGGTGCTAGATGTTGCTCCAGCCCCCGCTGTGAGTATGATACAGCAATCTTGCGATGCTTCAGTTTTTGCTTCACCGACAAATTTGGTAAACCTACTGGACACGTCTATTGCTGGCCAGCACTCTTCGGAGTTAAAAAACGACTATTGTACCAGAGGACATCCAGGACTACACCACACATTGCTGGAAGCGGTTGAGCGAATGCACCTTACTTCAGGAACGATTTCAACCTCAAATATGGCGTTAAGCGTGTTTGTGACACTATGCACTATATGACACAGTCTATGAGGAAGCGAGGAGTCAATCAAGTTATTTAGACGATATTGCTTGAAAATCGAACATTATGGGGAAAATGCTATGTCCTGCTCCGTCAGTACCCTCATTGTGGTACATGGAAGTTTGGCAAAATCCTTTTGATCCATTTATTATATAGTCATTCGAAGAAGAAGAGGGGCCAATACACGAAGCTATAGTGCCTCAGGAATGCACAAGAAAAAATCTGCATTTGGGGGCTTCAAATCAACAGGAACTAAGTGTTTCAATGCAAGAGTTGGGAATAGCACAGAGGCCCTGCATCAGAAGGAGCCCAGGTCCTGTTCAATAAGGAAAATAAATACGAAGAATCAAAAGCGTTTAAAAAGGAATAATGCCACTTCCAGGAAATAGCTATGAAAGGTGCCCATTGCGGAGTTGCTGTTCGGCCATCCGTCTCACAGAAAGCAAAAGGCTTTGGTTCAAGTTGGTGGAGTGAAGGAGGCAGGGGGGCAACATTTTGTAGTTTCCGTTCTTGAAAACAAAAAAACTCAGGGGAAAAAGGAGCTACGCAATTCACAGGACCTCAAGACAAAAGTGTTAAGAGGGACGTGGGGGTCCAGTTTGACATACCCATCTCATTAAGTACTCAAACCAATGTGACTACCGTTTACTAACAAAGGGAAAAGTCCTTTTGTGATCAAATCAGAACATCAGTGGCAGCCAAGCAAGGAAGTGCAGAGGTCACTACAAAAAGGGATGGGAGCACCGGTTATGCAGCCCGGGCCAACATGTCTCTGGAAACAGGATTTGGAGTCTCTGAGGCTCTTGTATGGAAACCTGAGGCTGTCCCTTCGGGCAGTAGAGAACTTAAACAATGGAAAAATCATATAGGTTTTTCCAAAGTGGAGGATGGAAGGGAAGAAACTTCCCCAAACTTCAAAAATCACAAAGAGATTGTAGATCTGGATCGATTGTTTGGGAAACGTTATTGGCCGGGTCAACAAGGAGGGGCCCTGAGTAAATCCTGGAAACAGGAGGCTCCTTCACACGAATATATTGAATGATATGATATGATATGTTTATTTATATAGTGCCTATACACAATGTGTTTCAAAGCGCTTCAAGGCAAGGGAGGGAACAAGGGAAAATAAAATGACATTCTTACAGGCCATGTACAGTAAGGATGTGAAATTAACTATCATACTCGGCCTGACGACATTTCAGATAGTGCAAGAGCTAAGATATAGATAAGGAAGGGAGGGGGAGAGTGGGAAGGAAATGGAAACAGACAGGTGAAGAGAGAAAGTATTCCTGACTGGGTTTCCAGTTGGCCCTATGCGAGTAATTCCTGGTCAACAAGAGGGCTTTAAAGAGGCTTCATGCTCCTGCCAGTGTGTCACGTGGCATAGGAGGTGCCGCTGGTAATTATATGCAGCACATCTCCACATTTCAGCACGAGAACCTTCTTGAAGGCCTTCTGCGTGGGTACCTCCCTCGGAATTGAAACTTGGATGAAACAAAAGTATTCATGTCTTGCACTTGGAACTGTGGGGTGGATGTGTGTTTAAATACATCAAATGTTCTGACCATTTTCTCTGAAATCTCGACATTAAGAACAATTTGCTCTCTAGATTTGGAAAGGATTCAATTTCCCACCCGCTCACAGTCGAATGTATGTGTAATCTATTTTCATTCTCGTTTTGTTATGGGGCTGATACTAGCAGACTCTGCCTAATGTAATGCCTTATGGTTTAAACTGGAGAGGCCAAATCTTTGAAAGAACAGGAGAGATGTCGCCACCGTCTCAAATGACTGGGCTAGTACCGACCCAATTGATTGCTCGAAAGGGGTGTCCAGTCTGGACACCCTCGACCACGCTCTTCAGCTGTAACACAGACACAATGGTACTGGAGAAACAAATGACCTAAGTAATCGAGAAGGGTTATCAGAGACGGGGTTGAAACTGGTCTTTTGGAACTCACAAGGTTTTTTACATTTGCAGGGTAATAATGTTTGGGCACTAGATTACACATACACAACTCTCTCTTCCTAAATATCTTCCTTTTCGAGCTCTTCGCTCATCCGCCTCCAACTCCCTCAGGGTCAGCCGCTTCTCCAAACAACGAGTTGGGGGCAGATCTCTTTCCACTGCAGGGGCCTCCCTCTGGAACAGCCTTCCTACCTCCCTGAAACTTGAGGAGAACCACCTCCGGTTCCGGAAGCACCTCAAAACCTTCCTCTTTGCCTCCGCTTTCTCTCCCCCTCTCCCCTGCTAATACTACTGAAACTGCACTGAATCTGCAACTGGGCCATTCACCGTTCTCGGCCCAGCCACTCTCCCCTGCACTGCCTCCACGGCAACCCCTGCACTACGGGACTGTGTCTGTATCCATACAGCCCCCCTTCCCAGCACTTGTTTGCACTTGCCACCAGCTGGCCCTTGTTATTTATCCTGTATGCTGTATGCTTATAACCCTGTACTGCACTTTCCCCTCTCCCTTTCCCCCATGCACTTTTCCCTTCCCCTCTACCCTTGCACTTGCGCGATCTGAATGACACCTGGCCTAGTAAGATCGTTGTCTGTCTCCCCTTGTTCCCCCCCCCCGCCTCGTCGCGCCTTGAAACACTTGTGTATAGGCGCGTTACAAATGCCATATCATATCATATCATATCATATCACTTTTGAGAGCGAATGGTTGTATATTTTTACAGGAAACTTGGTTAGTGTCCTGCACAGTGCTGGATGGTTACTAGGTTTTTTCCAGGCAGCCAGGCTAGGAGCGGCAGGCAGACCTTCAGTAGGACTGATAGTCGCAATCCGCACAGGTCAGGGTTTGTCAGTGGAGGTCATCCCCAATTTGCCATTTGGGATCTTGGCAGTCGAATTGAGAAGCAAAGATCTGTCAGTGACGTCCCTCCTGATGAGTATTTATTGACATTGAGGGGGTAGCCGATTTGGAAACATTTTTGAGTCATAGTAAAGAATGTATAATCACCTGAAAGGCATTAAATGTGGGGGGTCTTGACAGGGTGGCAGGGGATTTCAAAGCAGACTGTCCGGATGCTTTTCCAAGCGATGAAATACGTGACACAATCTTGGACCCTATCCCTCAGAATTGTAAGTCTTTGGCAGGGCTAAAATGGGTGGCAATGATAACATCACTTGGTCTTAATATGATTGCCCGTGCAGAAGGAAAGTCGGGCAACATATGCACACATGGAAAAAGGGAGATAGTACATCTGCGCTCGATAATGTTTTCGCGGATTAAATCATTTGGGGCTTGCTCAGACCTAGCTGTAGTCCGTAACAACTGGATTGATCACAGTATGGCCTGCCTGAGCTTCATTATAAACTATACAAGGGTAAGGTGCAGCGCTTTAAAGGATCTCACCTTGGTCAATGGGGAAAATAGACTGAAATAGACAACAAGCAATGTGTCCAATTTCAATCAAAGTCTATTGAGCATTGTTCAATCTACATCATATGATAGAAAGACTATTATTTGTTTCAGGGTTCAAAACTACATGGAAACTTTGGCGAAGTGCATACATAATGCATCTTCTGGTGAGTTAAGGCAAGAGTAAAAATGTCCCAGGCACACAAATATAATGAGAATTTGGTCCTCAGAAGGGGAGAGTTGAGAAAGGGGCCGAGGTCCATAAAGAACAGTACAGTTGATCCAGTAGGGAAAAACTGTAACGTCGAGCCCTATAACAAAAGTATAAGAACTCTTGCAAAAACTACCAAGCCACCCTTTTGCAGGGTGATGCTGAGCTTATGCTTAAAAACGTGAAAAAAAAGATACCCAAAAGTTTTGGGTTACAGTGAATTCACTGAATAAATATCAGTCACTGAGCCAACTGGACGCAGTCTCGAAGAGTGCACTGGTGAAACATTTTGGGGAACTGCATCCCTTGAAACTCCTCCCATTCACAGGTCGATCTGATAGATCAGATGGCAGTGGATCCATTTAAGAATGGGCTCGAATTGAACCCAGGAACATTCAGCCTATTGATTAAAAAGGCAAAACCCTTGGGGACCCAGGCTAAAGTGTCATTACGAATGATGTCCTAAAGAATGATCTGAATACCTGGGCGATTATCCTCTCTTTTTTGTTATCAGTTATTATGGAGAGTGGGTTGCTTCCCGATACATGGAAGTCAGCCTACGCCATCCCGATTCATAAGAAGGGTGAGAAATGGGACCCTAAGACATACAGGGTAATCTCCCTGTTGGATGTAGAAAGTAAAGTTTTTGCAGGATTGCTGTTACGTCATATTGAGAACTGAGCTAGTTCAATTGGCAGGTTGGACTGGTTTCAAACAGGTTTCCGATGGGCCTTGATAGACCTATCTGTGATGTTTGATTGGGTTGACCGTTGCATTACAGATTATGCAACAATGGGGTTTGCCACAGAGCCTTTTGAGGCTGATTATAGCTCTGCATGAAAACTCAGGTATATATGTATGCTTGAACAATGCCAGGGACAATTCTTGTTGAATAAACACTGACATAGGATTGAGGCAGGGATGTGCCTTGGCTCCCTGCCTATTTAATTTATGTTTCTCAGACATAGGAGAGACCCTAAATTCAGCAGCCTTGATACCACCTCGGTTGGGACCCCTAAGAATTACTTGGTTGTCATACGCGGATGACTTCCTGCTTTTTGATTGCTCAAGGTTTGGGATGAGCAGGCTCTTGGGTGCTTTTTCAAAATATGCAAAAGAGAATGGCCTCACAATAAACCTTGCTAAGACCAAAATCCTTGAGCTCTCAAGAGGCAGGAAACGCAGCCCCAAAACGTGTACGTTTGAGGAACATCCGGTGAGTGGCGTAGAGAGCTTAACTTTTCTGGGATTTCACTTTTACGCAAAAGCCTTATTGAGGGACACACATGTACAACTCACCCTGAAAGCACATAATTTAAACAACCAGTTCGTTGATATTCCTCAAACCAGTTAGTTCAGGTAGATAAGAGATATTCTTGATTAGGTCAAGCATCCAGTTTTGTGAAGAGAAGGTGGTACCAAAGTTGGCATACGGTTTGGAACATTGACCAGATAAGACATATGCGTGGTTGGACAGAATAGAGAGTAAGACTAGTAGTACAGGTCCGTAACCGACTCTAAGTGGCAGCTATGAGATATGAGCTGGGTCTCCTCTCTTTAAGGGTCCGGGTTCAGTGGCAGAATATGTCTTTATACCAGAAAATAATATCCTCTAATTCTGACAACCTGTACAAGTCAGCAAGATTGGCTTTAAAACCAAGGAGGAATCCATCTCTCAACTCAGACACGTATTTGGAAAAACTAAGAGCCAATTGTGAATATCTGTGACAAGAACTGGGATTGGATGCCAAGACTCTGGTAACAAATCCAGAAAAGGTAAAGAAGGATCTATACAAGCAGGATTGGGTGGACATCATAGACTCATTTCATGGTTATCCTTCCCTGAACCATCATTCGCATGAGCACAAGCCAAGAGGCATAATAGCACCATATTTATCACTCTTTCTGAATTAGCATTATCGTAGATTCATTATGCGCCTCAGGTGGAACTGGTTTCCCACAAAGGAGGTACTGATAAGGCCCGGGCTAATAGATGCATCTGACTCGTGCTGCAGGCTTTGTAAGGTAAGGAGTCCCATAGAGTCTGCTCTTGGAATGCTCTGCCCTGCATTCGGAAACAATGATATATTTTAAACATCAAAAGGGGTCCTGTATGAACTTAGAACTGAAAGATGTCTGGAAGAGACTGCTGAACCCCTTGTCAACGTCGGAAGACCTGGAGGTAGCAGCTTTTATTATATCCTAGACATTTTTAACTGTCGAGGGCGTCAGTCTATAAGATTGAAATATCATGTATTTGTATCATGTCAATTACTGATGTCTGTTATAATTATGTAAAAGATATATGTGCACGTTGTTTTCTATTAGGGTTTTTCCAATCTGTTGTTTGGTTTCATTCTGTTTGATTTTATTTTGTTTTGTAAAGATTTGTAAAAAAAAACAAAAACAAATACAAATAAAATAAAATGAAATAAATAGGACTTCTTTTGCCTTTGCTGTCTACTGTTTGTAAATCACAACAGTAAACCGTTGCATCTGTCCTCTGGGTCCAATACCAGACCCACTTTCAGATAGATTGATTCCATATTTGTGTACAGTGCCATTACTTTACATGTACAATAACAATTCATACAACATATACACTTTGGGCCTCATTACGACCTTGGCGGAGTGGGTTTACGCCAGCGTTATTCGCGGCGGACCCATCCGCCCTACTACGAGTTCCCGTAGCGCCATGGAACGTTTTCCGCCTGGTTTTTCCGGGCGGAGAAATCCATGGCGCTACGGGACCTTGATGTTAATTACGCCACCGTATTTTGCGGTGGCGCAATTAACGCCTTCCCCACTCCCATTATACCCTATGGGGCAAAAATGGGAATGGGGAAGGGTAAAATGGGGGATGGGGATTTACCGCCCCGCCAAGGTCGGCATGGGGCGGAAAATCCGCCAACCTCCATGGCGCTATCGGCAGCTTTCCGCCGTGCTCCGCGGTGCATTTAGCACCGCGATTTCCGCCAGGGTCGTAATGAGGCCCTTTCTCTTTAAATAGTTCCAAATTTGTTTATTTATTTATTTATTTATTTATATAGCACTGGACCGGGGCCCATAGGCATAAGAGCGCTAGACAGGATAGATGACAAAAAACACATATCTAAACTTAGGTCTGTGATGTGGGCCTCATTACAAGTATAGTGGTAAGGCAACAACGCGTCGGATCACTACCGGCACCGTTGCTGCCATACCGCCATACTACGAGTTCTGCTCGCGGGTGGCCTTGCAGCCGTACAGGCACCCGCAAGCAGAACATGATGGTAGCACCGGTACTGTTATTAATGGTACCAGTGCTACCACCCTTCCCATTCCCATTGAGCCCTATTGGTGCTATTGGGCTCAATGGGAATGGGGATGTACCAGGCCCGGCACCCGCGAAAGGGCAATTTCAATGAATAGACAAACTGTCATAGGAAATGTGTTTGCATCAAGTTAGTGCTCACGATAATAAATAACGATGTGAGCTTCGGATCATCAGTGAGCCAATCACACCATAATGCAGCCAGTATTATGTTGAGGAAGCAACGTGATACCTGTCGCTTAAATAACGTTGTTGTTAAACAATGTTGGTTATTTTCCAGCCTGGATTACTTTTGCAGGAATAATTTTCATTTTTTCAATTACATCTTCTTTCTTTCTGAAGATAATTTTACATCGATTCGAACTCTAGGAACAAAGCAAAACTGGTCGATTTTAGTTTGAATTTTGTTTCACTGGTGAATTGCAAATCACCCCATTTTTGGTGAAAATGTGCAAACATTTGTACAAAAATTCACGAATTTGACTACTTTGAAAAAGAACAGGGATTTGGTGAAAAGGTGTGGAATTGTATAAGGAACAATGCTTCACCAAGCCACAAACTCACAAACACATTTTTACTTGTGCTCACATCCGGGGAACAGGGTGGAGTGTCCAATTGTCATGTAGCCAGTAATATCTGAAGGATCCTAACAGCTAACTATCCAAAATTTGGTGCAGGTGAAACTTACTGCAATTGAATTGTAGATTAGCCCCTCAACACTCACACCAGAAGAAAATACAACCCACTAGGGAAAGAAGGCCAGCACATTTCTTGCAAGGAGAACAAGGTTTAATCTCACAAAAATACAAGTATGTGCCAGCAAAGAACTCTGCTGCCACTGATCACTCTGACAGAAACATCATGAGCAATGGGTTTTAAGGTTACACAATGCCATAAGTGACGTACATTGCATAGGCTACAAATCCATGGTGCTGGTTGTTGCGACCCTATTCATATACAGCCTGCTCCATATGGGATGCCAGGCAACTGGTCCCAGCATCTTATGTCCTTCTCCTTCCACATGGGGATCTTCTTCTTCCGTCATCAGGCACAAAGGCTCTAATTGGCAATTTGGTTACACAATTCATTATTTCATAGCTCTACAGTGTACCTGCTACCAAGAACATGAGCAAGGCGGATACATTCGAGGTTGTGATAACTTCTCAGAACTACGTGAACCCCCGCTCCGTCCCAGACATGCCAGCACCTCACCAACTTTTCCACCCGCATTTCTTAATGTGTTACCTTCTCCCCTTTCACCTCACAGCACAAATCACAAGAACCAATGGAGGTGGCAACCCATAAACGCTTCCTGATCTTCCTGATCGATTGGCCACTTTACAGTTTCATGGCCACGGGACTTGAGCTGGTCAGTGCACTCAAATGCTTATGTCTGGTTCTTGGGGGTCCCTGGACACTATAAATTAAAGATCTGGACTGGCAAAGCCCTAAAGCCCTCATCCCCCTTCTCATGGGATAACTCTTCAAAGATCAACTCAGGTCCTCTCTTGGCCTTGCAGGGCACATTCCTTCTGGGTTACATGCAGACACTAGGGAGAACGGTGCGTCTTCAGTAAATTAACCTTCTGCAGGACTGCCAAGGCTGCAAGCAAAAGACGTATGCACACCCTTCTTACCCTCGGAATGCGATTAGGCATGCTGACATAGCGATGGCTATGGCCTGTCATGGCTTTTAAAATGGTGTCTAACTTCTAAAATGGAGTCTCATTGCACATGTAATAGGATTTGCTACATTTCCTCTACAATCCAACTCCAATGGGTGACACCCTTGTTGCCTCCATTCTCTTAGCTCACCTACAACATCTCCTTATATGATCGCCTGGTCCTAAATCACTGAGGGGTCTGAGACATCTGCCCCTGCTCGCCAACATTCCCCCCTTTCGTTAATTCTATATTAACAAACTCCCTTGCCATTCTCTCAGCATCCTAATACATCCTTTCTTGGGCACCCACATTCTACATAGTGAATGCAGACTTTGTCCCACTTGAGCGTACTGCTCCGGGGTACAAGCAATATACATACAGCCCCCAACTCCTTCTAAGTCAACACAGTGCTCCTCATAGCTTTCGAGATATGGTGGGGCCAAGGCATCTGTTCCAGGGGGATCAATTATTTGCTCTATTCTCACCATGAGGGGCATATTTGAGTCATCCATTTGTGCCATCCATCTTTTGTACTGTGAGGTGCACTACTTACCCCAATTGAAACCATCATCAACGCACTATTAGGGATCCCTTTACCAAAGCATTGCAGTCCCAACTGGCATGTCCAAAAGATCACTAGCACGAACACTACCACTGGCACCAGTATATTCACGACTGCTCCTACCCACGACGGACGGTGCACACGAGAAAAGATCATCGAACCAGTCACTCTTATGAATCCCTGCTTCCTTCGGCATATGTTCTCCAAAGGTGTATACACCCTCTATTATCTGTGTAACACACCCTTTTGCAGAATCATTTGGGGCTACGTAAGTACAGCAGATCGAGCACATACCAGTTCTGCAACGTCATTTACCGGATGGTTCTCAGTTCAACCTTGATTGTGCTGAATCCTTGTTCAGTGTTATTCGCCAGCTGTATCAGTTGCCACCTAACTATTTGAAGCCTTTTGGTATTGTCCACGGTTTGTATCCCTGGCATTAGTAGAGAAGTGAAAAATGTCTCTTCTTTATTGTACAGTCTATATTGATAGGGTATTTTGTGAAGCAATTGAGCTAGGTTTTTCGACATAGACCTTTTTTTTTATTTTTAGAAGTATGTTTTCCCTTTTCCCAGCAAAATCCCCAAAACAGGGGACTGCAGTGGTGATGCAGAGACAGTTGGCCCTGGTTGCACTGTGGGGGTAACCAAGCTCCCTGGTCTTATAGCTAGGTGTGTTTCAGGGACCACAAGGAGAGCTCAGTGCAGTGTGGCCAGCAAGCATATGCCCCTCCATTGTGGTGGGAGATGCAGGAACACCTGCTGGCCACAAAACCAGTACATATCCATCACTGCTGCTGTTTCTTTCTTGAGATCTGGAATGTTTATTGTCACATTGCACTTGTCATTGGTACCCACCGGGAAAACTCCTGCATTATAAAAGCACAGTTGATATTATTTTTGTTACTGCACCTTCACTGGCTTCTCCTTTGCTTCAATCCATGTTAGCTTTGCCACTTGCTTGCCCCAGTACTCTTGACATGCTTCGTTTACCCTCTGAATCACTTATTTTCCATATCCTATGAGTTCCCCTGCCATACAGCTCATCACAGCTCATCACAGTCTCTTCCCACTTATTGGCCACGATTCTCTCCTTCCAACTGCATGTATGGTCTTTGTAAGCACGTGGGATTTTGTTATTAAGGGCACACTGCAGTTCATCTGGGTCCATCTTCACAAGGTGTATGCTGTGTGCTTGGAACATGCTCCGCAACCTACATGGTTTTAAATGGACAAGACATTGAGCATCCAAGAGCAAAACCTCTTGCGGTATTAGTCCTTGGGATCTCCCAGCGAGTGTGGTATTAAGGAGAAAATATAACAAATCCGATGTACCCTCTGTTTCCTGACTGAGTTCATGTCCACCTATCAACTAGCACATACAACTTTGCATCTGCAAATGTATTCATATTCATTTCCATGTCGTCACCTTCCCATTTACTGGTATGTCAGTGTCTATTCCCAATATTGTGTTATAGTCCCCATTCTGATACAAACACCAACCTGCCCATGTTACACCTCCATCGGATATCCCCTCCTTTTATATGTTGCAATCATATAAAATTACAAACTAAATATAATCCTATATCAAACATAAAAATACAGAATACTTCAATGTGAAATGCATCACGCACATATGTATGAAGAAAAACATAGTATTATCAGATCTCTTTTTAGCTTCATATTGTACATTAGTAATAGGTGCATCAATAAGTAATTGTACTTGCAGTGTTAAATAAAAAGGGAAAGAAAAAAAGATAATTTGCCTGAAACAGTGAAAATATACTAGTACACAAAAATAAAAATATAAATCAAAAACTTCACTCAGCTAAAATAGACAGTGTGTAAAATGCTGTATGTAATTCATAGACATACATACATCTGGTAAATTGCTTTACAAATGTATGCTCACTTTCATTATGCACTTCTCATGTACTACTTTTGCATTTGTTTGTGGGGGGTACGGCATTCAGAGCCTGCGGTAACAGAAAGGTGCACCATATATTGCAACTCCCGGACCTTCACCACAAACAAAGTGGCATACACAACAGTAAAAGGCCTGTTATATCTTGGTTCACTCCACCTGCGGACAAAGTTCCTAATGAACACAAGATTACCAGGGAATAATTGAAGTGGCTAAGATGTCGTCAAAGCAGATGCAATGCTGTTTTTTTTCTTCAGATCGATCTGGTGCTATCTGTTAAGAGACAAATTTGATTGATCTAGTCAAAACAGTCAAATAATCCTTAAATAGTTCCTCACGCAAAATGGATGCTGCCCTGTGAGCATCAGAGGCCTTCCTTACAGGAGATAGGGGCATAGGCATGCCTGTTACCACCTCATGCGGCAATAAGTGACGATCCTTACAGGGCTGTGTGCGCAAACTGAATAGAGCAAGAGGAAGACAGTGCACCCAGTTAATCTTGAGGGTAGCACACATGTTAGATAATTTAGCCTTCAGCAATCCATTGATCCTCTCCACAATCCTGTTGGCCTGACAGTGGTAAATTGTGCACATCCGATGCTTCATGCCCAATAATGCAGTCACTTCTTTAAAGAGCGTGTTAAAGAAAAGGGTAGCATTGTCTGACCGCAAGACATGAAAAACATCCCAGTGAGGAAATACCTCTCTTACTAAGAATTTGGCAGCGTATTTAGCATCTGGATGTAAACAAGGACCTGCCTCAAGACATCAGGAATTGGGACATACTACAACAATCATATACCTACACCCATTTCACTGCTCTCCCATATCAGGGTAGTCCATAGGAGCTCCCAAAACCGCCAAGTAGGGCGTGGTAGTGTATCTTGTATCATACCTAAGGTGTAATCAGTATTGTGGGTTTGGCATCTAATGCAATTTATCACCATTTTGTTAAGTATTTCCTGCAGATTGGGGAAAAACCAGTCCTCCTGTATATCTGCAGCAATATGTTGCTTTTATAAATGAGATGGATGATGCAAATGGTTGAAGGCAACCAGTAACAGTTTGAGTGGCATGACATCTTTGCCTATGCTTTCCTGTCACCATACAACATCTCTGGGGGATTGTATGTACCCTCTTATATGCCATAACTCCTTCTCCTCCTGTGGGGCTCCTCCTTGCAATTCAATAATGTGCGCTATTGAAAGTGAAGTGTTTGGTGTCAGTAACTGCTCTCGTCCCCATGCTATTACTGGGTATCCGGAAATGTTAGGTACTGGGAGATAAGCAGCCTGTTTGGCTGTCACGTTCGCGGTGACATTCCAAAGTGAAAATGTGTCTGTGCCATTGGTATGGGCAGTGCATTTAATTGCTACCATCATAGAAGGCAGGGAAAGGGCTTAAATTAATTTATCCAACAATGCTGCATGTTGAACTGGGGACCTGTCAGCCCTCCTAAACCTTCTCCTCTTCCACCTTGCAATACCCAAATGGAACGTTGTTGTTACATAGGCTGAATCTGAGTAAATGGTCACCCGGCACCAATGGGATGCTAGAAGTGTTTCAATATGTCTTATGAGCTCTGCTGCCTGGGCTGAATAGTGCACAGGCAACATTTTCGGACCAGTACTTCATACTCAGCATCCACTAGGCGAGCGACTGCTGCACCCAAATGTCCCAGGCCTGTCCACTGGTCAATGGTAATTGAACAATCAACAAAAAGTATTTCCCCCCTCCAGCAGGCTATCTTTTGCTTTTGGTATGTCTTCCTACCCCCTCAAATGTCACACAGTGGTGCTTAACGCAATCTTCCTCAGTACATAACAGGTAACTATGTCAAATTTGATGCAGATAGATGACACAGTGTGGCATTGTATAACGATCAATTCTTTGCCACAAAACCACAAACCAACATAAAATGTTGACTTTTGCTGAAATCCGAGTAAAGGAGTGGGTTGTACAAATGTCATTTAGCCAGTAATATCCAGAGGGTCCTAACAGGCAACTATGCAAAATGTGGTGCAGATGGGTGAAACGGAGTGGAATTGCATAAGGACCAATGCTTTGCCACAAATCCCACCACAAACAAATCTTCACTTTTATATAGATATGGGGGGTTCCATCTTCCATACTCCCTTTGTATCTTGGGACATGGATTAATAATAGAAATATTTATATTCTGAATGATATAGTTTCATCTGAGTATAGAACTCACTCTTAAATCCTACTAATATAATGGATGGTGAAGTTATTATGTTTCAAGGTACATTTACTAATAATTCCCCCATCCACAGAGAGGTAAACCTACTCATGACCCCACATGCATAGTCTCACGAAATGAGCCCTTTAAGTTCTGAGCTTTATATGGATGACCTACATATGTTCAAACTCTGACTTGTTTGCTAACTATTTATCTACTCTTATTCTCATCTCTCCCTTTTTATCTTTAGTGGGTGACTTCAAATATTGACTAGAGACTTGCAAACAAAAACACGCAGACATTCTTCTGGATTATTTCAGATGTTTTGGTCTCCCCCAAAAGATTAACTGCCCTACACATGTATCATGTTTCACACTAGAGGCCATTTTTAATGCATCTCCTTCCCTGACAATCCAACAATTGTTCCTTTTCCTGGATGGACCATGTTGGAACCAATACCCAGCTATCATGTATTCAAAGGACTAAGCCCAATAATCAAAAACACTAAGCTCAGTAATGGGAAATTGGATAAAATCTATTTTTATTTCTTTAATTATTTAGCCGTTTTTGTAGGTGAGAGCATAACCCAAAAGGAAAAAGGAGCACTGAATAAAAGTACACAAGATGTTAAAAAAGATAATATGTGTGAAAATTGTCCAATATTGACTGTTCATTTATGATCCCACTTACTAGCGCAACTGAAGTAAAACGCCTCAATATCTTCATTTCATCTAGGATTTTCGAATTGATCAACAACAATGTATCCACAGCTGTCAATCTAATTTCACCTATCAAATTAACAATCCCAATCTTATTCAACAAAAATAATCAACCATGCAGATAGGTGGCTGGGTGAGGGTTATAGCCCGTGATCTTTTGGATGTAGCGCCAGATATGCCAAAAAGCTAGCTAGAACGGGGTTCGACATTAGTGTAGCCCTAGATCTTTTCCAGACCTAGCAACTGCCCTGCAACCATGGTCCTATTTTTCTTTAAATGAGGAAAAATTAAATCTGTGTAGAGCTTTATGCAAATTCGGCTGTTGTCGAATTGATCATACTTAAGCAGACATCCAGAACCTTTCAAAGACATATTCTGAAACCTAAAAAGTGCAATTTCACAAATATATTATTTCTTTAACTATCCATAGTAAGCAAATATTTCACACTCAGGAAGTGTTCAAAGATAGGAAGTTACCAGATCATGACATTAGACCATCTTCGTGAAGATATGGTCACTTTTATTAACACTAATAAAAGATTAAACCTATCATCTTGCAGGTAATGGCACCAATGTCAATACATGGGATTCGGAGGTCTATCTTATAGTTGCCAATGCCTTTCCCCCACTTTCAGAGTTTGATTTATCAAGACGCAGAGCCAAGCTAAGACCCTAAGTTCACTAACACATCATGGTCCCTTTAAAATCCTTAAAACAATTGTTATTGTCTTGATGGGCCTCATGATGGCACTTATCAATCAATCACTTAAATTAGGCAATTTCCACCTGCTTTAAAACATGAAGTGGTCCAACCTCTAATTAAAAAAATGGAGCAGACTTAGGGGATCCAGTTAATTTCTGCAAAATGTCTAGGCTCCCATTTCTTGGGATAATTATCAAAACCACTGCATCTTTAACATTATGGGTGGCAATCCGGCAGGTTTTTGAACAGGACATAGCAGCAAGTGAGTGGTGGTCTCCATAAGTGATGACATCAGGAGCTTGCTTGTTGGTGACGTTGCTGAGGTCCTACTAAACACTATTGTCCACTGCATAGTACTGAATTGTCTTCAGCATTTTTGGATCTCTGGTTCAGTGCTACCATGGCTGCTAGATTATATGTCCAACAGAACCAAGCCAATGGCCTTATTATTATTATTATTTGCTATTTCCAACCATTGCCAAAACCTCTGCACCCATTTGGCATGTGTTCCTGCACCTATGCTGATGGCATCAACATTCCTCAAACGTAGATGTATACCCCCATAACGCCATGTTAACTGTGAGTGGATGAATGGATAGCAACAGTTAAAGTTCAATGTGAATAAGACCAAATGTTTGCCATGCTTACAACAAACTATATGCTGCAACTCATATTTATGGCCCAATGCCCTTTGTCCTTCCCCGTCTCCATGTTAAATGTTAAATGTTGAAGATATTTGTACCGCGCGTGAAAGTGGGATGGGTTAGTAAGGAGAAGAGGGAGTAGGATAGCGAGAGGAGTGGTGTTCTGTTGGCAGTTTCAACTCGGTGTACACCATGTACTGAGCTTTTGGTGCGAGTATCGGGCAATGTCAGTCCTTGTGTGCTGTTGTGTGCTGTTGGTGCGGTTTATGTATTGTGGTGGTGTGGTGAAGTGCATGCGGATTGAGGTGCGAGAGGTGGTTGTGTTGGTTTCAGTGAGAAAAGTATGTAGAAAGTTGAGAGCTGTTTTGGTTAGTGGGTTAAACAGCATGAATGCTGAATGCCTGGGTCTCGAGATTCCTGCCTGGTGCGGAAACGGCTAGACTTGAGAGACCTGCACACTGGGGGAGAGGCCCACACCCAACTGAGCAATTGAGCATTGCAACCTACTTTGCTGGAATTCGAAGGCAATTGAATAATTCAGTGCAGTCCCAAAACACGGCTCGAATCGAGAGTCCCACAAGGCGAGAGAGAGTCCCACACCTGACAAAGATTTGGCTTTTCTGTGACGCATTCCCTTTTGTGTTCGAATGAGCTAAGTCTACTGTGGTATTTTAGTAAACTATGTATGGTGAGGATGGAGTGCCTGTTATCCCCTTGGGTGTCGGAGCAGGAGTAGGGTTCTCCTCTTACCCTACCATCTGAAAAGGTTTGTAACCAAGGGGTCATGAGTGACTCTCAGATAACACTAATCCCACAGATTAATACATTAGTGGAAGTCACGTTCTACCAAATGCGTCAACTTAAACAAAAATGCATGTTCTCTTTTAGTCACGAGATTTAGCCAGGGAATGTGTATGTCTTCTTGCATTAATTTTTGTAGTGCTATATATCTGCGTTTTTTACTAAATATGTGAAGACTGCAAACAATTCAGTATTCCTTGCAGAGATGTCATTTAGGGGTCGCCAGAGGTCGCAACTGCGACCTCTGAGGTCTCCCTTGCGACCTCTGTGGTCACCCTTGCGACCTCTAGAAAAAAAAAGAAAAGAAAAAGAAAACAAAGTTTTTGGGGTTTTTTTTGTAATGTAAGCTCATGGGCTTTGGCCAGCACCATGTAGCTCTTTAGTTCTGCAGTGGCTGGCTTTCCTCTTAAAGCCCCTTAAAAAAAAAAGAAGAAAAAGAAGAAAAGGAGTGACACAATTCTAACATTTCAGCACTAACCCAAATAAGAAAGATTAGGAATACCAAATCATGTGTCCGGAATTCTATACTATAATTGGTAGACCCATTAAAGGTTTATTTCAGGCACACTTCAGGAGGTGAGTCGCTGATTTAGTCTGTTCTTAAACGCCTCAACTCAGCCTTTCATCCTTCTGAGGTCGATAAATGAGTACCAACACAGGTTGGGTGATATTGGGTTATATTTTTTCTATATGAAGCGCTTAAGCTTAAGTGCTGTATAATAACACATTATTATCATTTGGTCATGGACGTCCGCTTGCATTCACAGTAATTTGGTAATATGGGCCTATATACACTGATCTTAAAGGCATGGTCTAGTAAAAATGTTTATTGTCCCAACGGGTCGGCCATGTTTTTTTAAGCCTAAGTGGCTCGATTTTAGAAAACTTTCCTATGGACCTTACCCGAGTTTTCGTCCATTAAACGCACGCGAAAACAAGCACCAGGGAGCCGCCATTTTCTGATAATCCTATCTTTTCCCCGATCGCCCTGGCTGACCTGCTTTTGCGGCACTAAATCAATTCCCCCGCCCCTGAGCCTGTCATCAGCAGACTCGTACCGCCCATTTCCCAACGCCAAAGCATGTCTCGTGTCAACATTCGCTGCGCTTCAGCCAATGACGTGTCGCCATGGAAATGGCAGGACGCCTCTCTCCTCAATAAGTATAAACAGACCGTTTCACAACACACAGCAGCCGATTTTCGATTCCATTCCTCTCTCTGTGTTACTGGGAGTATTCTGTGACTCGTTTCAGTGCTCTGGTCAGCTACCTTCGCCGCTTGTAGCCCGTGTGAACAGATGCCAGTACCACCGCTATCAATTATTTTAGTTTGTTTAACACACAATGGCTACAATAATGCCCTACATGTACGAGCCCGAGTATACCGAGGAGGAACTACTGGAAAGGGAAGCACGCGAAAACGATGGGGATTCGGACGGCAGTTGGCAGGACGAATCAACAAATGAAGAGCCTGGGCCTAGTCGAATGGACGGCGTCTCCACCTGGTGCACATGCAATCGGTGCGAGCTAATGCCAACTGAGGACGAGAACTGCTGCTGCCGAGAAAACTCGGGATGCCTGGCTTACATTTCGGAAGGCGAGCCACGACCGCAATGCATCACCGAGCTGCCAGACTTCAGGGCAGCCTGCCTCACACGGGCCGTGTTGAGAATAATGATGGTGCTTATGCACGAACTTTGAGCAACTGTTCGTCCTCATAATCCGAGTAACGAGTAAGTATACTCTGCTTGTCATGCCACTCCTATTTCATGTTCTTCTACTATATCCAAAATTACATCTACATATCATTGTAACGCATGTAAGTCATTCAATAGTGTGCATTGTCTAGATAGCATTTGTCCGTGTAAAATGCCATTAGTTACAAGAATTGTCATTGACAACAAACGTTTATTAAACTTATCTGGGTCATTTAAAAACAGTTTGTTTCATTCCTTTTCACAGGTGGTACAGGCTGGTGGCCTATCATTCCTTTACATGGTGGCTTCACGGGAGGCTTGGACACCGCGTTCGAAGAGTGATAACCGCCTGTGCCGTTCGTGCCATTAGAGAAACGTTGCCGAGTGACAGCGGTCAGTACAGGGGATTTTCTCTCGCTGTGCTGCAACCTGACCTGTATAATCTTTAAAGTCTTGTATTTTTGTGTCATGAAAATAAAATACAAAATAAAACACCACATATATTTTAACAACGTTTGTCTCGATTTTTTAAATGAATCAAGTGTGTCTCCATTCAAGGATGGACGTCAGACATCTGTGCTCCGAATGGGTGAAGGTCTGGTTGCTGTGAAGCAGGGTGGTCACTATCTATCTAAGCTAACATAACATATTCTCGATAATGCATGCACTAAATAACACTTGTTCAAAGTCTTTCAGTAGGTTATGTCTCTATAAAAGTCACACATATATCTATACTAACAATTACCATTGGATTATACAGGCCTTAGGGTCTTGACCACTATAATACACCGGTTGAAGTGTGGGTCTGTGCTCACAAGAATCTCCAGTATGTGGCATTTGTTATTGATAAGCAACGATATACTATCATTGATATAAAGGCGATATACTGTATATTGATATAAAGGCGGTTCGCGCCGGGGGATGCGCGCTGGCATGGGGGGCTGTGACGGGCGCAAACGGCCAAGGTGCCAAACTACATGTACACTTCAAAAGGTGTCCCACGCCAAGGGGCCATTGTTCACATGGCCTCCTCAGACCCCGTGTCTCCAGGCAGGCCTCCCCTGAGGCAGGCCGCCCCCCTGCAATCCACATAAGTGTGTCTCCATTCAGCAGTCTTCATGTGCCTTATCTGCACGCCCCAGGGCCATCCATCCCACCCCCCTCTATCAAAGGCGGTTCACACCCGGGGATGAGCGCTGGCATGGGGGGCTGTCAGGGGCGCGAAAGGCCAAGGTGCCAAACTGCATGTACACTTCAAAAGGTGTCCCACGCCAATGGGCCATCGGTCGCATGGCCTCCTCAGACCCCGTGTCTCCAGGCAGGCCTCCCCTGAGGCAGGCCGCCCCCCTAATACCACGACATACATACGTCATTCATTCACAAACACACCCCAGTTTCTAATACTTTAAAAACCACTCGATATGTCTCATGAGAACATCTTTGTGCTGTGCAAGTCAACTCTTGAACGTGCTAGCTGGGAACCACTGAGATCTATGCTAATCTGCTCGTCGTCGTGCTATCCGTGAACTTCTGTGACCGCTTCGAGCATACCCATCAGTGCGCTACCTGTGGCCATCCACCTATTCTCCCGCAACATACTTCTCTGCTTGCTGAATCCAACTGTTTGTTGGTCAAGGTAAGGCCATGTATCCTGGTCATATTTCGCAGATTTTTAAATTTCGATCTATTTTCGAGTAGAGTACACAATAGTGCTATGTTCATTGGTCTCATTGGTATTGACTTGAGTTTCCATTGCTATGCTATCAATAGATCTATTTATTTTCATCTGTGACTATTGTGATTGAATTGCATCCTTCGGGGGTCCAGTCAATAATGTTAGCATGTTTCCTTCTCGTGCAAGACAGAACATCCAAGGGACGAGTCACATGTTCAGATTTCAGTCACATCAATTATACATTTCTGCAACTTATGCAAATACTAAGCAGCACATAATGAACTGGTATAGTTCCTGCGACCAAAACAAACCTTGCATTGATCATTGTATGATTCATTTACTTTTGTATCAAATCTTTACTCTTGAAGATTGTATAATAATGTCGATATTTACTTTTCAGATTTATCAACAATGCCTGCCTGTTCGATTAGCGGTTGCCCTTCAAAGACCCATGCGAAATCTGAAGGAACCACAATGCATGTATTCCCGAAAACTGTTGATCGAATAAGAGAATGGGTCAGACATTGCGGATATACACTGGATGAGCTGGAAAGTAGAGTCCAACAAGTCTTACAGGACAAGAGGGGTGATCGATACCGCATCTGCAGCCGGCACTTTTCCTTGGACATGTACACAACTTCTTGGGTAACAAGAAGAATAAACGGCGAATGACACGGAAATTGCGCGAAAACGCTATTCCCACTCTATTCGTCCACATTCCGCCACCGGTGAGTCAAGTGTCCGGATTTAGCTTTAGGCCTTGCGGTAGTGTGTAGCCGAATGGATTAATAGATATTGTAGGTGTTCTATCCCTTGTAATAATTTCGATATTGATATGAGTGTATAGTTTTTTGAATAATGACATTTATCAATATATTCTTTTTCGATTTTATAACCCACAAACGCAATGTATATATATATGGGGACAGGGAACTGTGCTGTATTGAGCATTTTTCAAGTATTCTGTCGGCTTACATGGCTATTTTTAATATTGGCATTTCATTATCAATCATTAATTGACCTTTACAACTTCTTGACTATCCCTTGAATCTGAAGCAAGAACATTCTACATCCTTGGCGTGGTCCCAGTTATCAACCACTTCTAGCGCATATCAGGTAATCTTACTAGGCTAATCCGCTACATACTTGTTTTATGCATGTCAAGTAATAGTTTTATTCTATCGTGTAATTATTTTACTGAATGTTTGGTTACTGCTTTCCAATTAATATACACCTTAGTTATCGTCCACTGGTGTTTGTTTTCAGTTATAATTAGTGTTCTCCATACTAATGCAAGTACTGTCTTTCAGGGAGATGCTGAAGCGTCCGCCACATCTACAACATTTCTAGATGTTTTTCAACATCAGGAGGTATGGATACTGACAGCTCCACCGAGCGACATCATCAGAGCTGGAATTCTTGTTGTTTGATTGTTCTACACAATGTTTCATTCGTGGTTAGCCGTTGATATGTACCTGTGCTGTCGACCCCAGGTGTGTGTTATGTTTTCACAATTGTAATCCTCACTAATGCAAGTACTATGTTTCAGGCAGTTGATGGAGCGTCAACCCCTGCACTTGATGCAGAGCCTGACATTCAAGTATACGAATCGGCGCAACAGCTTTCGGAAGTGCGCACTACATTTGCAACATCCATAGATATTCTTCAGCAGCACAAGGTATGGATAATGACAGCTCCATCATGCGTGATCATATAACGTGATTCCATTTGCTATACTTTCTTCCCTATTAACGCAAGTGCTGTGTTTCAGGGAGACGACAGAGCTTCCACCACAATCACAACATCTCATTTAGATGATGCAGATGTAAAGGAATCGTTGAAATAAGTCGATGAAATGTGATCATATTTGGATTTTCCTTGATTCTTTTGGACAATGCATCTTTCGCGGTTATCTCTTTATATGTACCTGTGCGTTCGACCCCAAGTGTGTGTTATGTTTCCAATATTGAAAACCATACTAATCCAAGTACTGTGTTTCAGGGAGATGACGGAGCTTCCACCACAATCACAACATCTCATTTAGATGATGCAGATGTAAAGGAATCGTTGAAATAAGTCGATGAAATGTGATCATATTTGGATTTTCCTTGATTCTTTTGGACAATGCATCATTTGCGGTTATCTCTTTATATGTACCTGTGCCATCGACCCCAAGTGTGTGTTGTGTTTCCAATATTGAAAACCATACTAATGCAAATACTGTGTTTCAGGGAGATGCGGATGCCTCCTCTCCAATACAACCATTCATGGCAGTCCATGCAGAGCCAGAGGTATGGATACTGACAGTTCCATCGAAATAGATCATCACTGGTCGAATACTTGTCCTTTGATTGTTGCACACAATGTTTAAATCGTATTTGGCTATTGAGATGTACCTGTGTGTTCGTCCTCATGTGTGTTTTATGCTAACAATATTTTGATACATAGTAATGAAAGTACTATGTTTCAGGGAGACGATGGAGCCTCATTCCGTGCTATCTATCCGGATACAGAAAATATAGTCCTTGCAGCGCAAGAGGAAGGGAGGACATGCGGAAACGAATCGGAGCTACAGCGTGCAGATGTTGAAGGTCGAGTCAAAAAAGTTGCAAAGAAAAAAAAAACAAAAAAAGGTTAGTTACAAACAGTTCATAACTTTAAAAAAATGTTTGTGCTGGGGACTATTTTATGTTTTTTTCCAGTCAATTCTACTACACTCCATCTTGTAATTAAACTGAACATCCCTTTTCCAATATCTCCTCCAGTTACCCGTGGGTGTCAGAACTATACACACACAGACAGTGAAGCGAATGAGAGATGTGGCTTGCCAGACCGTGTACACTATGGAGGAACTATTAATTGAGGCGAGGCGTGTTCAGGCTCGAGATGCTCATGTCCAATGGCCAGAACATGAATTAATTGTGTTTGGAGACTACAGAAAAGTTGCATTGGACCATACCTACAGTGCGACCGCACCACCACAAGAAGATGTTATTGAATGTATTGAAGATAGCTCTGAAGTAGTTGCAGATCAATTTACACAATCTACACCCGCCAAAAATTTGCCACCAAAAAACCTGTCGACATTGTTGTGTTCTCCCATCAATGTTGAAGTAATAGATGTTGAAATGACAGTGAATGAACCAGCCGCAGCATCCATAGACGCATCAGAACTTGATATCAGCGATATTACTTTCCAATGTGGTGAAATCTCCACAACGTCAAAGGCCGAAACAACGTTGACACAGGATGACAGTCTAATGAAAGAGAGCAAATACATTGTATTCGACAGTTGTTTGATGGAAATTATAAGTATGCTGAAATGTGTGCATTCCATTAGAGGGAAAGTATGTGGGAAGCCATTGATTAATGTGACTCGTCAAGTAAAAGGCAGTAACGTCAAAATAAATGCCGCCTGTAGATTAAATCATAGGTTCTCATGGTCTGCACAACCAATGCTGGGGAAAATGCCAGCAGGCAATCTACTGTGTGCAGCTGCATCACTTTTTAGTGGCTCCAGTTTTAGAAAGTTAGAGGCTTTCTTTCAGTTTGTGGGACTCCATTTCATTTCTAAAGCGCTGTACTACACATACCAACGTGATTATCTGTTTCCGGCCATTAGTGATGCTTGGAAAATTGAACAATTGTCTCTAGCAAGTACATTCGAAGGCAAACGATTCAGGCTAGCCGGCGATGGACAGTGCGACAGCCCTGGATTTTCTGCCAAGTACTGCACCTACCACTTTCAGGACATGGATAGTAAGAAAATTGTGAGTTGGGTGGTCGTGCAGGTAACACAATGTACATCGTCAGAGGCCATGGAGAAACTAGGTTTTATAAAATCAGTGGAATATCTACAATCGAGGGGATTGCACATCGACCTCATAGCCATGGATAGACACGTTTCAATTGCCAAGACAATGAGAGAGCAGTTCCCACATATTAAACATCAATTTGACGTATGGCATCTTGCTAAATCAATCAATAAGAAAATCTCGGCTGCAGGGAAAAAAAAAGGTTTTGAAAGTATTTTGCAGTGGTCACATTCTATCACCAACCATCTTTGGTGGAGCTCAAAAACTTGTGAGGGGTCAGTGGAAATACTACTTGAAAAATGGCGGTCACTGATGCACCACTGTACCAACGTTCACCGCTGGACAGCAAATGAACATTTCCACCAATGTGAACATGGCCCTTTGTCCCCAGAGGAGGCACGGAAGAAGAAGTGGTTGATTCCATCTCCACCGACACACAAAGCCATTGAGAAGATTGTTTTCGACAAAACTCTATCAAGAGATTTGAGAGGACTGACAGAATTCTGTCACACAGGAGATTTGGAGGTGTTCCACAATATGTGCCTAAAGTACAGGCCAAAGCGTTTGCATTTTAGCTTTCGGGGCATGAAACATCGCACTCTACTAGCGGTCTTGGCCCATAACAGCAATGTCGGACGTGAACAATCTAGGACTAGGGGTAAAGTAAGGATGCCTCGCTACACTAAGGTGTTTTCAAAACGAAGTGAGCAATGGGTGATCAAACCAGTCTATGATGAAATGCAGTTCGACTTTGTGAAAGGCCTTATTGTTGCTGTGTTAGAGAAGCACAGATATGGAATTTTGGACGTTTCTGTGCAGAGCAGTGATCCATTGCCACCGAACATTGCGACTGTGCCATGCCCACCCGATGCACAGCTGATTATGAAGTACAAATCCCGGTTTAAATAATTGCAATACGATTGTCTTTTTGTAAATAAATGTTATTGTACAGTGTACCTGTAAACCTAACCCCTACCTTCACCATCATGGGTGGCGAACAAGCTGGGTGTCATCTTTGAATTCTCTCTATTCACCTCACATATGTGTATGTATATATTTTTCTCATGTCGCATCTCATGTAAATGTAAATGCTGCGCACTGTTAACGGAAGGGAGGCTTGAGTAGTGCAAATAATAAAACAAACAAACAATAAATCTCACTTTTAACTCAACTCCTGTGGTACTTTATACTTTCCCTGACCTTCCGCCAAAAATTAAATGTCTCAATTTGGGCTGCAAAGCTCGCAGACAACGGGGACAAAATTGGGGCACTTAGAACGCGCCAGCCAAGCGGGCCGTGGCATTTGGGAGAGAAGCCAGTTCGCATTTGCACATTGAGGCGCACTACATAGACGGATTCTAAACTTCAAGTTCTCATAGATGCCTATACTACGTGATGTTGCAAATAAAGAATGCGAAGGACAGCGCCCAGATGAGGCCCACAAGTCGCACTGGAAGTATAAGGGTCTATTGTTTTTTGACCTTGAGACAGGGACCATGCCGAAAGAACTACATTTGAAGGGAGTGCGCAATAACGTAAGAGACGATAAGGCAGAAAATTCAGAAACTAGACCGAGTTTCTGTTTTAGGTCAGTATGCGAAAAATCATTGTTAAGAGCACGGTCCGTTTTACAGACTGCATTACGAAGAGACACAATGGAAATTTCAAATATAATGTAAGTAAATCTTTACACGCTTTTATACCGGAATGAAGATTTAATGAATGGATGCATGAATAAATGAATGAATGAAGAGCTAGGAAAAGCAAGTAAAACTATTCGTAGTGGGCACATGGGCATGCAGGTCCACTGGTCTCACCGATCTCGCTCCTTGGCCCAGCCACTTTTCCCTGCACTACGGGACTGTCTCTGTATCCTTCAGCCCCTTCTCCCGGCATTTACCTTGCACTTGCCACCAGCTGGCCCTATTATTTAATTTGTATTCAACTAACCTTGTACAGCCCATCCCCATGCGCGATCAGAAAGACACCTGGCCTAGTAGGATCGTTGTCTGTCTGCCCTTGTTCCCCACCTGCCTCGTCACGCCTAGTAACACTTGAATATAGGCGCGTTACAAATGCCATATCATTCCTCACGCATGTAGATTGTCGTTTATCATTGTGTGTTGGCCTCGATTTATCTCGTTACTTTTCGCATTGATTTTAGAGACGAACATACTCCATTGAACTACCCTTGCAAGCAAATAGTTTCTGATCGGCCGTAATAAATAAAATGAGTAATATTAATGAAGTTCGGCTAGCGAGACTAATTATCATTTTTTTGTTTTCATAACAGGTATTTGATCCCTTACTGCCACTGCCATCTGTTTGAGACACCGGCGGATGGATTCTTCAGCAGACACCTGCAGCTTCGTGTCAACAACTGGAGCACGATCACCATATTATGGGACGATCGCCAAGGGCCCACATGCCCTTACTCTGTACTAGTGGCTAGAAGCAACATATCAACCTTTAGGATGGACTAGTGCCTAGTTGATGGAACAGCCTTGCGGTTCACCATGCTTCCAAAGTGATTCTTTTTACGAAAATGAACACCCTGTGTACCATAAAGGAACAGCGCGTGACTCAAGATGAAACGGAACAGTTATTGCAGATACAGATAAAAGAAAATAAATGGCTTCCGGAGTTCATATGTCAATTGCTGAATATTCTCTAAACATTTAATGTCAAATAAATGTGCTTTACCAAATGTACCGTGTTGCTGTTTCATTTTAAAGTACAGTTTCATATTCCGAATTGTGGCGCGCTGTGTTGTGAGTTGATCTGTGTTGGTTTCCGGGTTCTGTGTGGAGTCGCGTAGAAGGCGACTGGGCGCGTTTGCCTACGCAGCACAGTAACGTCACGGGGAGAGGCGGGGAATATGAATCTTTTGATAATGTCAGGCTCAGGGTCGGGGGAATTGATTTAGTGCCGCAAAAGCAGGTCAGCCAGGGCGATCAGGGAAAAGATAGGATTATCAGAAAATGGCGGCTCCCTGTTGCTTGTTTTCGCATGCGTTTAATGGACGAAAACTCGGGTAAGGTCCATAGGAAAGTTTTCTAAAATCGAGCCACTTAGGCTTAAAAAAACATGGCCGACCCGTTGGGACAATAAAAATTTTTACTAGACCATGCCTTTAATGATATATATGGCGATCCATTCTTGTATGAAATGTACATCACATTATAGCGATATCGTAACCATATGTTTTGTAGTGTACAATGCTATGTGATAGCACTTCCTGTTTTGTCAATGGGTGAAAGGTCGCCTTCCATCGCATCCCGCGATATCACTTCGGGGTGGGGTCAAATGACATCACTTCCTGTGATGTCACCAGGGGTCAAGGGTCGTGTGATGTCACGTCCGCTACCCCTTGCATTTTGGTGAAATGACGTCCCTGATTCCTTGGCTATTCTTCGCCTTAAACTTCCAAAACGAGTGTATCCTTTGATTGCAGTAAAGCAACTTCATTGCTAATTGCTTGCCCCTTGGGAAAAGGGTTACAGGAAAAACGATGTGTTTAAACTCCAATGCTTTCCATCATAAAGGCTCTAGAAGTTTGCACGACATATTCAAACAATATCCCCTTCACAATCTCTCTGTTCGGAAAACCTTAACCTGCCACTACGACCTAAAACTTAATAAAATAAATGGGAATGTAGATCTTTCCGTTCACAGCATCTGCCTTGTGGAATGCTTGGCCCATTGAACTTTGGAAAGTAGAAACACATCTACTTTTCAGGAGGGACCTGTAAACCAGATCTTTTTCTGAGAATCCTAGGTTTATTAACCTTTCTTTAATACCTATGTCTATGTAATGTGTGTATGGAAATGCTTTATAATTGGGTCATTCAAATAGGTTTCCCAAATGGTTTTAGTTGTTTTTTACTTGAAGCCAAAACATGCAAGTAACAGTAACAGTGGCACAGAGGGCACAAAGGTAAAAAGAGGTTGCTGTTGGGACAAAGAGGATTGTTTGGCAAGAAAGAGGTGCATATATAAAGTGAGGGAGGAAAAGAGGGCAATTGCGAGATATATGGGTGACATGAAAGCCAGTGAGAACCATATGTTGCTGACCACAGACAAGGATTGCAAGCAAAATACCAGCACTTATGTATGTGAGTTGTGTTCACACTTCCAACAGACATAGCACTCACCTTACCACTGAAATAATAAACGGACCGCTAACTAGACCCTCCCCTAACAAGGTGAACATAAAGCATTGCTGAGCCGCCACAAGCTAGAAGACACCAGCTATTCACACCTCGGGGTTCGCCCGAGATGGAAATAGAATTTTTTCGTTTTTTTGATTACGGGACATAGGATGCACATGTATCGCGCAACCCCAATCTCCCATAAGAAAATAAGATGGCCAAAACCATCCCTTTTCCATTTCCATGGCAACCGCAGGCAGGAGGCACACCGAGACCAGAGTACAAAGCTCTGGTCCAGCAGGTAAGTGTGGCGGGGGAGAGAGGGTGAGGGTATGCAGAAGACCTCTTTTGGGGGTGGGGGAGGTGAGGATGTGGGAAGGCAACAGGGAGAGGCTCCCTGTTGCTTACCCACAATCAAGATGGCGCCACCCGGGAAAGGTTCTTGATGGATGCAAAATGCAGGTGGTACACTGTGTGTCCTTCCCTGGGTTCGAATGAAGATTCTAATAAGTATTCTATGTATTTCTTCCCTTCCCATTCCCATTCCTTATACATTGGAGAGTATTCCCAAACAGTGTACTCTTGTTTCGGGGGCGCGGGGGGGTTACATAAACCAAAACACACCAGTGATGGAAATATTTGCAGTATGCACCCGTGCATAAATCAATTAAACAAACAGGCGTGTATCTATGAACACAAAACGTTTCATCCTGGAGAAAATACTCTGGTAAAGCGGCCAGGAAGTATTCACCCCCTTCTTTGGGGAGGAGACTTCCAAAGCAGCCAAAGGATCACGCTCACCTAGATAGGGCACTCACTGGAGGCTTCTTGCCACCTCAGGTGGGTCAATTAAGTCCAAGTTGATGTCACAG
The DNA here is from genome assembly GCF_040938575.1 of Ambystoma mexicanum. Classification (NCBI taxonomy): domain Eukaryota; kingdom Metazoa; phylum Chordata; class Amphibia; order Caudata; family Ambystomatidae; genus Ambystoma; species Ambystoma mexicanum. The sequence goes on from NC_090929.1 coordinate 887,226,897, forward strand.
TTTTATTACACAGCACACTCCAGCCAGGGACTCCTTCCCCGACAATAAATGTGGTGTACATTAAAACGCTTTTTATTTTTAATATACTACAGATTCTTTTTTGAGTAGGCCTCCAACCCATCTCGCACCCAACCTCCACAAACACCCGTGTCACAATGGGCTAGGAACCAGGCTGGTGTGCATCAATAAGATATTTATTCATTTATTATTTAATGAAAAGGGAAAATCAAAAAATTTCACAACAGCCACCAATGTTGTGGCAACACAAATGCAATGATCCCCACAGAAAAATTAGCTTAAGATATCCTATTGCAGTTCACACAGGTCTCTAATGGCAAAATGGAAAAAGAACAATTTTCCACCAAGTCATAGCACAATGGTTTAGCACTCCCTCCTGCAACACTCACCACCAAACATCAATTAGACTTGATTCCTTTGAATGGAAGGCAGTGGCAAGGAGTAGGAATAGAGAGAAAAATCGGATCTGGAGTAAAGCCCACCAGCCCAAGATGGGAAGTCAGCAAAGAAAGGGAAACCCCATTTTTGGAGCAAAACGGCAGAATGGGATTTTGATTCTTACTCACAACTGCTAGGGGACAGAATAGATAGAAGGAAATTAGTATTGCTTACACTTAGGAGATAGGGAAAGTTTAGAGAACAACTAATCACCACACCAGGGCAAAAATAAAAATTAAGTCGGAAAATCGGTTTTGAGAAAAAGCAAATGCAAAGGGTAAATAAGCTGGCAAATGGAAATTCATTATACTGAGGTTTACAATGAGAGGCAGCTCAGGGAAGGGGTTTAGCTTGAAATAGAAAAATCGGTTTTCAGTGACAAGGACAGAGGCACATACCAGGTAGACTTCTGGGCAAAAGGGATTGCTCACAATAATAAAACCAGTTGGGGTTTAAACGGACAGATGCAAAAAAGAATGTGTTGGTAATGCACACAATACATGGACAAATTCGGTTTTCAGCTACAAGGAGACTAATTCTTTTGAGACAACCTTTTAATGACTATAAGAATTAAATACAAACACCAGGTACAAGATGGTTGATTTCTAATGTCAACAATCTTGTACCGTGAATTTCAATGGGGGAATTAATTGATTTACTTAAAAATATACAAAGGATTTACACAGACACTGAGAGGTTTTTCAAAGGAGTTATTCTAACATACATAAGCAAATAAGAGATTCTTCTACTGGAAGATGACTGTATTACACTGGCAATTTGGGGGTTTCAGTGGGGTGTTGGATTAAATGTACTACCCCAAAAATGAAGGGGTTCATGCAATTTAGGGCTGGGGTTACATACTACTTACAAAGCAAGCCTTGGTTTACGATTGAGGAAAGTCAGGTGGATATCAGGGCACTCTGGACAACTAGGGCAAGGGGTCTGGTCACTGCACTCTTAATAATGGTAAGGTTCAGCAGCCTTCTCTCCGTCCTCCTTCTCCTGTCTCACGGGTTTTATGTGTTTCCCCCTGACCTAGTACAGCCCCCTTATATAGCAAAAATGACATCACTAACTTTACAACCTAGGGGGAGTCCCCTGTAATTATCCCTGCCGCTCGGATAGGACAGTTTACCATTCCTCTCTCTGCCCCCTGGCATGATTGGTTCAAGGGAAGAGAGCACCATCTGTCTGTTTGTATTAATTACAATTCTTTGTTCTCATTACCACTTTTTGGCAAAAACTAGTCATGTCTCATAACTTCATAATTATACTAGCCAGTGTCATGTGAAACAGATACGCTGTTTTAGCTGGTCATGGGGGCCAAATCCGTACAATGTAGCATGGCCATTTACCACATTTTTGTCCTTTTCATAAAATGTATAACAGTTATAAATCCACAAATGATCAAGCATGTTCCTAATTTCATTATCCATCTTTTCACCAACTGTCATATTTGTCACCTGTTCACATCATGAACAGGAGCTGCTACAATGATGCCTAAAGGAGGCTAGAAACTGCTTAGTCTAGCCGTATTGGATCACGCTGACAGAAAAAAATGATGCAGATAAAAAAAACTTTATTTTAATCTAAAGAAACATAGTAAAATCACAAAGGGGAAGTTGTATACCTCTGTCTTTCAAAATACAACCAAGTACAATCAATAAATTAATCAAATCCAATGTTAATATATGTACTGTAACATATTAACAGCACATTTCTACCGTCGACACGTTGTGTTTTTCTGGTTTGGATGAATACATTTTGCAACAGAATCTTTAGATGATATTGATTTAATGGTGCTCCGAACTTTCTCCAGGACTCAAAATAGTGTTGTTGACAAGAGAAATGTAGAAGAAGTCTAAAACAGTAAAGATAAAACCAGTTAAAAGAGTGTGATCATGGACCCTATTGGATTGGGTGAACAAGGAACCTGACAGTCTGGACCTACCTATCAAAGGTAGTTTTGATTGAAGGTGTCTAGGGAAGATATTGATATATTGCAGCTGTCAAAAAGTATAGTTGTGTTCTCATATGCTCTGGACAAGGCAACAGAGGGTAGAGAAAAAGGCTGATGCTGAGACTTGAACAAAGTGGGGTAGATATTCCCTACAGGTATCAAGATCAGTGGTCTGGGATTACCTGATGTCAGCCAAAGAGGATGAATTGCATCGTTTAGTTGTTGTGCTTCTTTAAACCTTCAAGGTGAAGCTGTAACAAACGGATTGGAGGCAGAAGGTCCTAGCCAAAGTCCTAAAAAGGTTACACAATGGAAAAGAAAAAAGGCTGATGTTGAGACTTGAACAAAATGGGGTTAGCATTCCCTACAGGTATCAAGAACAATGGTCTGAGGTTACCTGGTGTCAACCCAAGAGGATGAATCGCAGGGTTGATTCATCCTCTTGGGTTGACACCGCAGTTTGTTCAAGTCTCAGCATCACCCTTTTTTCTTTACCATTGTGTAGCCTTTTTAGGACCTTGGATAGCAACTTGGTCGCAGTGTACAAATTCTTGCCACTCATGTGAAATAAGAGCAAAAAAAGGCTGTTTTGGGGGGCAGTGTTAAAATGCTGCTGTTCAGTTGAGAGGAGCTTCTGTCTAGGGCCTTTAAATGCACCCCACATTTGCATTCACACAGACAAGTCATAACAGCTCTCACAACACTCATTTCTGTAACCCATCCAATGAGGTGTAAGGAACTTGAAAATAGAAGATAACATGATCCCCCTATTGTAAAGAAAAGAAGAAACGATGTTAATCAAACTCCAGCAACAGGCCACCATTTAATGCTGTAATAGAAATCTTAATCATAGTTCTAAAAAGGAAAATCTCACTGTGTCATGTGGAGGAGAGATGAAAGGCTTTAACGGAATATCAACATAGCCTTCAACAGCTCTATTCCTTGAAACCCAAACCTCTAAATGCCTGTGCCTGTAGATGCAGACATCAAAACTGCTGAAAAAAATGAAGGGAGTTCGATGAGGGTTTTGCTGAGAGTGGAGAAACCCATTCGAGGTCATCCAACTAATGAGTGAGTACCTGTTCTTACCTTGTCAGCCTCCTTCAGAATTATCCCAGTTAAACCACAGATGAGCCCACCTCCCATTCCCAGAATCTAAAACTTTCAGGGAGAGGAAGAAAGAAAACACAAAGTGGTGCAGAAAAGGCTAGTGAAGAACATTCACACCCTGTGCTACCACCAAGCGAAAAGGGAAGCGTAAGTGAGCGATGGAGTAAAGCATCATCTTCATTGTCAAACACGACCATTACAGATGTTCCTGAGCAGTAGTGGTATTTTTCAGAAGATCACCTGAGCCAGACAGAAGGTCTGGAAAGAAGGGAAAAGCCAGCTGAAATGGCCAGTAACCACATTTCCCATGGCCCAGGAAAGGACAGCAAAGAGGGACAACAGGTTCCCCTCTACCTATGGAAGATCCAGCTGAATAAAATGTGTAAATATGTGTAAATAAGTGGTAGTTCAGGTTATCAACCCTACCCTTCCGGGAGACATAATCATATTTAACCGGCAAGGGGCAGTGCTCAAGGTTTAGTCTAGATGTTAGGCTCACCAGGAATACCTTTTTTTCATCAACAGGTTTAAATCACACATTCATTTATAAGAAGCCACAACTCATTACCTCTTTAATTGTGAGGCCAGTCAAACAGTACAAACAGTAAAAAAAAGACCCACACAACCCCTGTGTTTGCCTCAGTTTAGAATGCATTTGGAAAAAGACCTATTTTCATTCGACTTAAATTCCTAAATAAATATACATCTCCAATAGAAAAAAACACATTTGTTTATGATTTATAAAATGCATTGGGGTTAGTAAGTATCCATACAGCATGCATTCATTCACACACTTTCCTGAAACAGTACATATCCCGGATATAGACTATTGCTCCTTCCATTAGCTATAAGAATGATATGGAACTGGCTGTTCATTCTTGTCCTATTCTCTGTCATCTATCCAGTCCACGAATGGGTGCAGAGGCACTCCCTCTGCAACCCTCCAGTACGTCTTGCGTCAAAGTGTTATTGTATCATCTACACCAGTAAAAACGCATCAATATTATATTTGTAGGCCCTTGTGGGTCCAGGCTTGTGCTCTCTGCCACACCATCTCATTTCTGTATAGCGGCCTTCATCAGGACAGTATGTATTTGGTTGCTTTGCAATCACTGTACCTTTCTGATGCGATGTTCTTCAAACACTTGGGAAGGATCCATCCACATGTCACCATCTCAAGTTGGCACTTCTCCACATTTTTCAGCAAATTAATCATCACTTTCTTGTGCTTGTTTTTTTGTTTCTTTTGGTTCTCAAAGTATGACTCCTTTTATTAACCATTACAAAAGAATTGTTTTAATTTGTAATATTTACAATGTGTTACTCAAAACACAAGCATATATGGTCATATACTCGAACACGTCTTCAGAATAAAAGGCTGTGTTGGTGTTTAAATAAGTAGTCTTTCAATTTCCATGCACCTTCAAAATGCATTTTTAAAGGGCACATCATTTTATGTAGAAGTACTTTGTAAACATCTTTGCATTTTTGTTCTTGCTTTAATATTTCTTGCTTTCGGTCTTAACTAAGTTGAGTCTTGCAGGTATTTTGCATAAATGCAACACAGGGGGGAGGCAAAGGCAAACAAACCATTGTTTGTCATATTACTGGTGAGGTGTTGCTTATACATGTGTATGGTGTTTCAGTTTGTAATAATTGATTAGTAGAACTCCCCTTGTTTTGTTTTTTTTCTTGGACCATCGCCAAAAACCAGATATGCTGCAATGGGATTGGAAGTGATTTGTAAATGACCAATGAAATGTCCACCAAGATGTTATGGACCAGTTACAGAGTGGCTTTGGTCAATTGGCTGCATTTCAGGGAAGCTTGGCTTCAACATTAGGGTCACAGGGTTTGATAGACTCTCTCGTACACTGGGAGACTTGGGTGATGTGCACATAGCGAATTTTCGGTTTTATGTTATGCATGTGTTTTCCGGGCATACACAGAACATCTTCTTCCATTTGCACCATTTCTTTTACACTAGTACAACTGAATTAGTCCCCTCTGGTGTCATGTCTCAGGGTAAACTGCTAAAAGAATGGCAAGACAAAGAGATGTATTTCTCCAGGATGTTATTTGAAATGCCTTTTCTCACCAGAGTTATCCCTGAGAAAGACGCACACGCACTCTCAAATGCAGTCACACACACATGCACACGCTTTTTCTATGATGCTCGTTTTGTATAAGATCATTATTTTCATATATTTTCTAACCATCTCAGTGAGCCAATCTACAGGAATAAAGATGCCACTGTCAGGAATAAGGCAATGAAATTGGTTGACCAAACCTTATATATGAAAAAGTTTACTGTCCTTGGTCAGATTAAATATATAGCTCAAAAACAATCTGTCAATAGACAGCAGCTGAAGGGTGCTTAAAAGTCCAAAACGTGGCTTGTTTTAGTTAGCTTTGGGTCAAAAGGAGATAGATGCCTGCTGTGAGGCAGGCATTTGGGGGTGTATATGATGTTTGTGATGCCTCGAGATGATGTGTTCTCTCTATAGAAGTGTACTATCTGGGCTTGGAAAGGGGGAAATGCACTGTTCATAGAGAGTGTGGGCGCCTGGCACCTGAAAGGGACATTCTCATAGCACTCCAGAGAAGCTTGGTTGGAGAGACTGGTCAACATGTTACCTTTGTGAAAATTACTGCCGGCCTGTTATAATTGGTTTTTACTGGATCCATTTGGTTGAATGTGGCTGCTTGGCATCTTCTGCACTACCGAAGAGATAGGAGCATACCACTGCATGGTTATTGGTGTTTAATAGTGTTAAGTGAACAATCACATGATTCGTTGCTGGATCTTGGCCTTATCCTCTTTCATTTGCAGTCATGATAACAAACCAAATTAATGTTCCTCATCCATAAACTCAAAGGAGAGTTCTCGTATCTCCGGTCGATGCCGCTGCTGGGCCAGTGCAAAAAATAGTAAAGGCGCCTCACCAAACATTTTGCCCCTGGCCTCCACAATCCCTGTGCCAGACCTAACAACATCTGCACTACCTTAAAGGTTATTTGCTGTGACAGCGTGCTTGAAGGAAAAGTGCCCAAGGTGTATGGTTCCATGGTTCATCCACGACGGTCGGAAATTAGGCAAACGTCCGTTCGGGCCGATGGATCCATAAAGAGTAATAAGTGTGAAAAAGCCTGTGTTCAGTGCATCGTCGCAAGACAGAAAAGCAAATGCATGGATATTTTGTGTTATGCATTGGTGAAATCGATTTCACATTCATATAAAAAAACAAATGTGTGTGTATATTTATATATTTACGCACTGTTTTTCTGTTACTTAAAAGCAAACATTGCATTTGCAAATACTGATCTTCTACGAGCTGCTGGGAAAACACTAATAGTGCAGCATCGCCATCTACCGGCCATGTGAAGGTATTATATTGTATGTAACAAAGTTGGAGCATGAAACGCATTATAAATACAAATGAGCAGAATAATACAAAGGAGAAATGAATCGATGTCCGTAGTTCAATTATGTGTTTATACGTGCTGGTTCTGAAAACATTGCATGGGCTGTGCGAGTTCCTACCCCTGTCAATATTCTGAGACTCGAGCTCCCACAAAGCCATTTTCACAGATACCACGCAGTGTTTACTTTGTTTAACTTACACTTCCACAGCACGTATCCGCCATATGTCTCACATCAGTTATAACTTGGCTGTGTCTGTTCTCCACAATCTAAAAAGCAACTTCTGAATTGATAACGTGGGCATTTAGGCTCAAAGTGGACATTGCGTTCTCAGCGTGTCACGATAAGAGGGTGGGCTGACTAGCTCAAGAGCAACGCTCTAGACTTAAAAACAAAACAACGTTTCTCAACACAGGTTCGAATCCCGATACTTCGCACATAATAAAAGTTAACTTTCTATGCAAATCGCTGGTTGTGACGCTGCTGTCTCGACCAATAAACATCATCAATTTGGCCCGTCAGTAAACTAATTCGCCAGCGGAGTAGGGATGTTGGGATCACCTTTTGTAATAAGCCCTCTCCATTGTGAGATATTATTCAATGAGGGAGAAGTTAGAGCAGCCTGCCATTATCACACACACCCCGCAAGTGAGACAACGCCTTCCTTGTGTGTGTGACAATCATACCTGCCTACATTTGAAAATCAAAATTCCTGAGATGTATGCCCCGCCCACAGCCACACAAGACTCCGCCCATTTGCACATGGCTCCGCCCACACGTCCAACAGGTAAACTCGGTTGTTGTAGGCTTCAGTTTGCTTACTATAGCATTGAAAATAATGCATTCAATGCTATAGTAAGCAAAATGAAGGCAGTGCTGCCGCCTTCACAATAGTGCTTTCAATCCATGTCATTGGATTGAAAGCACCATTTTTGCGGTGGCGGCGGCTTCTGTTTGTTTACTATAGCACTGAAAATCATTCATTCAATGCTAATAGTAAGCAAAATGAAGGTGCCGCCCCCGCCGAAATAATGCTGCTCTCAATCCATGTCACTGGATTGAAAGCAGCATTATTCCTGCTGCAGCGCCGCCTTCATTTTGCTAACTATAGCATTGAATGAATGATTTTGGTAAGCAAAATGAACGTGGGACCGCCGTCGTAATAATACTGCTTTCAATCCAATTATATGGATTGCAAGCACTATTATTACAGGGGTCGGGGGTCGCATTGAGCGCCGTTTCCGGGTCACGGCCACTTCTCCACCCGATTGGCTACCGGCGGCAGCCAATCAGGTGGAGAATATGACGGGACCCGGAAAGAATCTCAAAATTCCTGAGATTCACGGGACTTTTCCGGAGACCCGGAGAAATGCTTAAAATTCCGGAGTCTCCGGAAAAATTCCGGAGGTTAGGCAGGTATGGTGACAATACCTGTGAGTCAAGTGGGGTCGTCGTATATGTTGCCAGTGAGCACTTTTGTTCTGGAACACCCTGCACACAAAATATACGACTGGAAAAGAATTAAACAGACTCACGGCATACTTTGGCGATGCGGATACCATTTGCACGCAGGGGCCATTTTACAATGAGCGAGCAAAAAGCGTGTTAACGCCTTCATTTTACACTCCATTTCATTTTCAATTGCTTTCAAGGTGGAGAAGGGGCAAAAAGCGGAGGGCGTTTGCGGGTTATTTTGTACCAGGCAGAGTGGAAAAGGAAAGTGTAAGATATAAAAGCACAGGAGCATTTACACCTCTGTTCTCTGCTCTGTCCCATGCTCATGCTAACTACAGGCAGCGAAGGGGGCATGGAGTGGATTTAACACCTCTGCCGTGCTTAACTCATCCGTCTGGTGTGAGCGTTTCATGTTACTTGGAACAGTGACCGGGGGGGAATACCCCTTGGTGCCACGTGCAGAAAAAAACTGCACCAATTGCTCCTGTGTGCAACAAATGTGATCAAATGGATGTACTGAAATCCACCATATTTTGAATCAACATATTATAATCATGTAATGTCAGTGAGCCAATTAACATTTACAAATAAAATGGAGGCAGAGGTCCAATCTTGATGAATCCTGTGTCCAATGCATCTCAGGCCTTCATCATGGGCATATGCAGAATGGTAGATCCCTTTCATGAGCTGGAATGCCGATGCTGACTCTGCCGCACAGTTTCCAAAATACGGTAGCAAGAAACTTTCTGGAAAAGTCCGGATGATGGGACATGTGGCACATTTTACACCTGCATGGGATTTTCATGTAGGCGTTAAATGAATGAAGTCCTATGGAATCTGCCTCGCTTTAGCAGCTACTTATAAGCAGGCAGATTGCATAGGAATTCATTCGAAAACAAAGTGTAATTTGCAGGTGGCTTTGCATTTTTTGCAAAGCAGGGAAAGTAAAGAGTAAATGTGAGTTTGTCCTTTACTTTGCTCTCTACAGTTGCACTCCACCTTGCAAACTTTTACATTTTCATGCCGGGGATCCAACAGCAGATAAGTGAAAGCATCGGTGGTCCCCTGGATGCGATTTGCAATTCAATAAAAGGACCCCTATGATTCGTTTTACACCTGCGTGAGAATTTCATTCCGTCAACAAAAGAATGGGTCCTGTGCATTCCACCTCCTTTCAGCATGCGCTAAAAGTAGGCAGATTCCATAGGAATCCATTTGTATTGGCAGCAGCAAAGGGTACACTGCAGGTGGAATTTGCATTTTTAACAAAACGAAGGGTAGCAATGTGATTTCACCTGTTTTCAATCTCCACTCCTACAACTTCTACACGGTTATATCATGTTATGTTAATGTGCAAGTGTGCAAACCCCTGGGCATGAGAGTGCTGTAGGCTGTACAATTTACAAAACTTAACAGGACTGATGCAAACAAAACAAACAGGTTTTTAGGTTATTCCTGAATGTTCCTAGATGTGGTTCGGACCTGAGGGAAAATGGGAGTTTATTCCAGGTTCTGGAGCCAAACACATTGAAGGTTCTACCTCCAGATGTGTTAAGCCTGAATCTGGGGCAAGTTAGCAGTTGAGGGTGGCAGCCCAGCGAGGTTGAGTAGTAGTGTAACAATGCTATCTATTTAAAAATATATACTGGCGCTTTTCCATGGAGACAGTTCTGATCCAAAGTGGCCATTTTGAATTTTGAATGCAATTCCAGCTAAAACCGTGAGCCAATGAAGATATCTTAAGGACGGTGTAGTGGGAGCATGGTAGGAAAGGTTCATGGCAATGCTGGCTATGTAGTTCTGCAGAATGTGAAGCTCATGATGATGACATTTGGATAATCCTGAATATAGCTAATCACAGTGGTTCAGTTTTGATCCGTCAATTGCTTGAGCAATAATTTGCAAATCATCTGTTTAAAAAGTCTCAAATAATTAGAAGTGTTATTCAGAGTTTGACTAATTTGAGTAGAGAAATCAAACTGGGGAAGATACCAAAACACTTGACTATATATAATTATTATTATTATATTTTCTTTATTTCAGCAGTGCCATAACAGTTTTACACACATGGCTATACACAACAACCATAACGCATTTCATACATTCATCAATCAATACAAAATTCCAGTTAAACACTAATATAAAATAATAAATAGAAGACTAAAAAAGATACAGAAAACAATAGATTTACAATCTTTAAATGCATCAGTCGGTGCATGTTCAATATATGCTAAAATCCCTTTGAAAAGTAAAACAATAAAAGCACTGAAATCCACAATTGCATTACGATCCAAAGCTACTTAAGTATTACAGAAACTATGTTTTAAGAATTTCATTCGTATCATTCAGGTCATGCCCAGGAAGCGCAATATTATTTTTAAACTAATATCATCAGGGAAGGGTTTGACAAGGCAAAGTGCTTCTTTAATGGTCCTTACTTTGTGGTGTTTGAAAAAAGGTTTTGGAACAGCCTTCTTGTGCTAATGTGGCCTTCCATAATGTCAACCAATGAAGCAGAGGTTTCAGCTTCCCTAGATATTCAATACCATACTATCCCAACTCTAATTTCATTACGACATTTGGAGAACTATTTTCTAAGTTCAAGAGCAGTTTCAGGATAATATTTTCTTCTTTAACCAAAATACGATTATAAAAATGCCCCCAGATTTGTGCTCCAAAAATAGAGATGCTCCAACGTTCATAATAAGTTTAAACATTTGTGACAGCCACATCCCTCCTACCCAATGTAGTCACACTTTATTCAATTTAAGTGCACCAATTAGTTGTATTCTGTACTTGTAGGTCCAAGTAATCATAGCCCTCCTATTCTAATTCAAAGTCAACTATCATGAATGTGCGTTTTCATTGACTAAGGTTTTTTGGGAGTAATAATCATGGTTTAGAATTTGATATATTAATCCTACATTCTTTTTTTGTTACCTCTTGAGTCAAGAATATTCATTTGGTCTTGGGGTCCATTCAGAGTTTTTGATATTAGTGCTGTGTCGTCAGCATAGAGGAGAACCACACTTTTTTCCTCCTAAAACCAGTGTGTCCACATCCAAACTATTTAACTGGAAGGAAGACTATTTCAAAGTTAGAACATGAGGGTAACTACGAGGATGTACAGTCAGAAGCTCCGTTTTGATGGTATTAAAACTGTGCCACTTGTTCTGTACCTAGGACTTAATATTTCAGCGAGTGTCAGCCAGAATGTTATTGTCAGATAGTGGGCAGCCTGTAAGTTGGAAAAACAGTTAGTTGTCATCCACGTAGAAATTAAATTTAACGTCCAGAGAAGTAAGTAAATCATGAAATGGCTTAAGATACACTTTAAATAATAATGGTGATAAGGCGGATCCCTGAGGAACGCCATATTTAGAATTAACAAAGTCCATGGCCTGTCTATCCAGGGCATTGCAAAACCCTCAGCCCATAATCAAAGAGGCAAACCAATGGTTGGAAGAGTCTGAGACTCTGGCAGCAGAAGACAAACTTCATAGGGGAACATAGTGATCCAGTGTGTCAAATGCCACAGACAAGTCAAGGATTATTACAAAGTACTAAGTACTAATGATTGTCATCCAGATTGGAAAGTAAGTCCTCCCTGATGTCAAGAAGAGCAGTCTCCGTACCATGAAACGGGTAAAAGCCCAACTGACGAGTACCCTGCGAATGGTGAGACTTAAAACAATCTTGTAATTGCATGACTTCTATCTCTTTCAGGATCTTCCTAAGGGATGGGCAATTAGAATTGGAACAATAATTGCTAACCACATCTGGGTCCAAAGATGATTTTTTAAGGAGAAGTAATACAAGACAGCTTTAACATAGAAGATTTATAACCAGGCAAAAGATAAGCACTAATTAAGGTAAGAGTCGCACATTTCAATTTATTCTTGAATCATAAACATCAAGCAGATACTGCCCACTGAAAAGTTGGAGATGGAAAAAGATTATCTATGATAGGAGAGACAGAATCATAAGATACAGTGTTCAGGTTGATATGGTCAGATATTTGATGCATTTTATCTTCCATAAATTGAAAAATATACTTGAGTTAAGTAGGAGAGACTTGTCTGGATGGTTTAGGTAGGCATGTTTTTCCAGAAGATGTAAAGTTTGGAAAATAATTTTTTGAGAGTTAGCAACTTGATTGATTTTATAAGAATAAAATGCTTTCTTGGCTAACAATATTACAAGTTTACATTTCTTTCTCGATAGTAATACACAATCTTGGCTAGCAGTTGAATTGTTGTTCTACCATCCATGCCAAAGTTTCCTGATGTATGCAGTTTAAGCATAAACCAAGGTTGTTTATTTTCTTTGGAATTGTCTTTCACAGAGAGGAGCAAGACAGTCCACGGTCTCAGAATTGTATTTAATTAAATGTTTCTACACTCTGCTTGTACATTTTGAAAATGTGATGCAGGGGACCCAACAGCTCATGAGTGCTAATATTGGTGATCTTCTTTATGCAAAACAATTAGCCCCATAGTGGTAATCGCAATAGATATTTGGAACTGTGGTGGTGAGTTACACATTTTTGTTTGTAATGACTTCTGTTTCTGGAGTATATTTTCACATTTCTAATATTTGATTAATTTAACTGAGAAATCTCCCGGATATAATATGTTGACCTCCGACCCCACAATCCAAGACAAGAAACAAGCTGTTTTTAATCTGAACAATCTCTTTTATTTAAAATAATAAATCCAAAACCTTTAAGGTGATGCCCAATTCTAGGGATGTCACCCAAAATATTTCCCCTAACTATGGGGATCTGGACTACTGAACATAATACAAAACCAGCCCGATGTTGTCTCACTTATGTTCACATTCACAACATACACAAACATTCATATCTATAAAAGCAAATATGAATGACAATGCTTGGCAAAAGAAAACAATCTTCCCCAATATAAACATGGAAACTGATATTGGTTATTTGATTCAAAAAGAGAAATGCATTCTTAGAATAACGTTTGAAAGTAAACAATTCACTTTGCTTTTTCCTGAAATCATCAACAGGTGTTGGCATCTGAACATAAGATTGTCTTGACATATGACTTTCTTATTCTAGGACTGATTCAACTCTAAAATGTTGGACACTGTCTATGACACACTATTCCGTTCTATTTTAGGCATACATTGCAGGGTTTACTTTATTACAATTATTCTAAAAGCTTGGGTTCAGGAATTTCTATTTCTTTTCGAAATACTGGGACCATTATGCCTAACTCTTCCACAGGATTCCGGTCCACCCACCCAACACCTCAGTTCAATACGTTGATTAAGTAAAATCTTTTAATTACATTTATTTACTATGCAAGACCCCAGACACAAAGGCATGTCATTCCACATTTCAATTTGGAATGTTTAAGGCCTCCAAAGAGCCCACATTCCTGCATAAAAGCTTTATTAACGTCAAACTGCAGAGGGTTTCAGTTTTAATTATCACTAACAAAGCACATACACATTGTACCATAGTCCCCCTTTCATCAACGTATGTCATAAAAAGGGTTCCCCCAAAACACTTTTAATTGCTAAATTAATTAAATAAACTTCTATAGCATGCTCAACACTGGAGTCCAATCTTTAGGCGCGGGACAAGAATTCAAACCTCTGTTGCTCTGACTGAGCTATCGTCCCAATCTATATGGTGTTTAATCATCTTCAATAATACTTTATTCGGGTAAATGCCATCAAAGTAGAAATACAGCACATATAATATTAAATTCATAAAAAAGACCAAGCACAAAGTACATGCTGACAAAAACTAAATACAACAGTACAGTAATAAATAGGTAAGATCTTTGGAAATTTTAGGAACATATGTAGATCACGGTATTCTAAAAACATTTGAAAATTATTGGAACCACTAATAACAAAAAATGAAAATATGTAATAACACATAGCCATGCCAGAAAAATTGAATATTTATATACCTCCATGCAGAGATAAAAAGGGACCTGTCACATGAACGTGTTGCTGAATTTCGTATTTATCTCACTGCCCACCTAATTAAATTTCAATCATTAAAAAGTTTGCCAGGGCCGGGTACATTTCAATGGTGTTGCAGCCCCTTGGGAAACGTAAAGCTATGTCAAAATGCCTAATTCTGTATTTTATGAGAAGTGGTTTGATTCATTTATTCCTTAAATGGGAATACTTGGGACATATAATAACAAAAAAGAGTAACTGTTTCTGTTTCTGTCCTGCAGAATGGGCAAAGTGTAGAATTGCCCTGTGCCCATTTTGTTTAATAGACTGCAAGGGGTAAAATATAAAAAAGGAAACAGGTGATCATTGCAATGTCATCCATTTACTCTGAATAGATCAAGTACTCTTCAATGCCCACTGTTGTTTTATATCCAAATGCAATAGTGATTTGGAGTCGAGATTTTCAATGTTGATATATTGAGAAAGAGACCAATCAGAAAATGTCTCTTTGACTAGAGTTCTGGTACTTCTGTTCAACCTCCCAGAGTTAGCCAAGAAAAGGTCTAAACCTAAATCGAACAACATTATTTTAATACATTTGATCCCTTTCCAATTGCTACCCTGGAGATCATTCATAATAGACCATACAATATTTTTTACGAAGCTTCAGTTCAGGATTTACATTGACATGCACCGAGAACAGCAAGGGTTTCAGTTGTATTTCATTAAGAATTGGGTGCAGTGCCAATTCAAGATACATTGGTATAATTGGGACTGAAGACGGGAGCCCTAGGAGCTGGTGTAGACATTTCTGTTCAGAACCCCCCAACTGATCTAGAGGCAAATAGCCCCATAGTTCCAATCCATATATAGTAGCTGAATGTGCAACCATTCTATACACTTCCAGAGCAGGTAAAACTGTGTTCACTCCTATTTTCTTCATCAGTGATAAGGTGGTGCCCCCCCACTCACCATCGTCTCAAGGTACAAGGACCGAAGTTCAGTTGTTCATCCAAATCACAATTACCAGAGATCTGTATGCCTAAGTAATTAAATGAATTAACTATACAGATCCTTGCCCCTGTTAGTTCAAAATGAGGTCACAACTGCCATGCACGGGTCGATTGACAGACCATTGCCACTGTTTTGGCGTTGTTTATTTCAAGCCTATACTCCTTACTATACGCTCTAAAATTGCTAACTTCTTCTTGGTGCTAAAGGGTGTTTTGGAGAGCAGGACCACATAATCTGCATAGCGCAGGATTCCATTTTATTCCTGTCATATCTGGGTGCGTCGCATTTAGAATTTTGGATCAGTTTCGACAATTCATTAATATGTGCTAAAAATAAGAAGGGGCCCAATGTGCAGCCTTGTTGGGCTCCCCTGTTCACAGGAAAATAATTAGTACATTCTCCACTGGCACCATATCTTACACTTGCAGTTGTCTCTGAATAAAGTGATTGGATTGCATTAAGGTTAGTTGGCAGTATTAAGTCAACAAATGTCTGCCACAGATTGTCTCTGTGTCCTGTGTCGAAGGCTGTTCTATAATCGAAAAAACTTTAAAAACTGATTCTTTACATTAATTGATTTAAAAATATAAAAAGACTAAAAGCCGGCTCTCCCAGGAGTAACCCATGCCGAAAGCCACCCTGATAGTCCAAGATAATGTTATTCCCCTTAGCCCAATCTTCCAGGCATGCCAGCAACAGCTCCCATAAACTTTCCATGTAGAATCTAGTAAGGAGATTGGATCATAATTGAAGGTATTGCCCAAATTGTTCGAACACAATTGTTCGAATGCTCTGAATTGACAGAATTTCAAGGGTCTAAATTGACCTTTACACAATTGACTGTTCATATATATATATATATATATATATATATATATATATATATATATATATATATATATATATATATATATATATATGTATATATATATATATATATGTATATATATATACATATATATATATATATATATATATATATATATATATATTCAGTAAAATAACTTTGTTAAAGGGATGTTATGGTTAAGTTGCGCTACTAAAAACCTATTAAATTCAGTGAAAAAAACGTTGCTACAGGGACGTTATGGTTCCACGTAAAACCGAAAAACCCCTGAAATTCGCCAGTTATGGTAAGCTAAGCAACCATAACTTGCGCCACCACTATGTACTGCTAAGACTAACACCCAGAACATCAAAGATGACATCACAAATGTCATTGATGACATCACTGATGACATCAAATGTGCATTTACTTTTCATGAAAAGTCTAGATTTTTATTGTAATGTTGATAAAAAAAGAGTCAAGGATCATTGGAATAAATATCATGAGGTACGTAGTGCCTTAAGCAATGCATTGATACAATTAGCATTCTATTATGAAGTTCTTTCCAGTATACTAAGCTACTCATGTGGAAACAGTCATTGTGTGCAGCATACACGATGGAGGTGAAATATTAATAATCTTGACATGTTGAATAGTAAAATGATAAATGCTTTCTTATTACAGTTTTGCCTACTGTGCACCATTTAATAACTAGCTAATAAAACCCACTTACTACATAATTGCATTATTGCAAACAAATCACAGACAACAACACATACAAATATGAGCATATAGAGGGAAAATGAAATAAAAAACAGCAGAATTACCAGACAATCTTCATAATCTCACTGATTATCTTCATGCACAGAAATGATTGCTCTGCTTCAAAGCTACTACTTCACTATGTATAACTATCACATAATGTGATTGGACCCTAAGGAAAGTAGTGTGAGTACAATGTATACAAATATAAGCATATCCAGGGAAAGTACAGTAATAAAAAAACAACAGAACTATAAGAAAGTGTTGATAACTCTACTGATCATCTTCATACATAGAAAGCACTGCTGTTTTCCAAGTCTGTGTTTTCCCCTATATATATATGTTTCATATCCTGTGAGTGAACCCGAAGTGAATTAATGTAATAACATATTTGAAGTATAAGTCTAGAAATATACAACGTTTTGAATTTTTATTTCCTGACTGACAAATATATACGACTTTTTGAATGTTTTGTTCCTGACTGATGCTGGCCTAGATATGTCAATAAAGGAAAAAAGAGGGAGCCAGACATGTGATGTCATCAGTGATGTCACCAATGACATTTGTGATGTCATCTATGATGTCCTGGGTGTTAGTCTTAGCAGTGCACAGTGGTGGCGTGAGTTATGGTTGCTTAGCTTACCATAACTGGCGAATTTCAGGGGGTTTTCGGTTTTACTTGGAACCAGAACGTCCCTGTAACAAAGTTTTTTCACTGAATTTCATAGGTTTTTAGTAGCGCAACTTAACCATAACGTCCCTGTAACAAAGTTTTTTCACTGAATATACATATATAGGTAATGTAAATTTGATAAATGTTTACTAGGATGCCCTTAGTTTATATACATGTAACATAGAACATACTGAACCCCCTACCTGTGCTAGTGGGTCTGATATCCGCGGACCAATGCGGCTGTTCGCGGATGGACTCTTACAACATCAACACTATCCAAAAACTCAGTGGGTATCTTACATTGTTATATCATCAAAAAAAGACACTAAACATGTTAAAAAAGCAGCACATAAATAAATTACATTCAATAATAAATAAGAAGTGGAAACTGTATATGTAAGACACAGAAATGTCTAGTACTTTGGAATGCCTGGAAGAAAATTTGCCTCGTGATTAAATGAGTGAAAAGAGTGAATCTAATGGTAGACACTACACTTCTCTATATAAACCAATTATTACCCATTACCTTATGTGTACTTACCAAATTCTTTTTTTAAACACACTATACAGACATTAAAAATAATACAGAAACAGAGACCTTAGAAAATCATCTGCAGCGAATGCAGCAAAGAATGGATCTATTAAAAGAATAGTGAGCTCAGAAATATTACTGTCCCAAGTGTTCAGGCATATGCTTCTAAACATACGTTGATCGAACGTACAAACGTTTCCTATGCACCTTACCATAGTTTTCCTCTTTTTTACACATGCTAAATCAGTCACCAGGGAGCAGCCATCTTGTGATAATCTTATCTGTTGCTGCATCGCCCAAGGTGGACTGCCCTGATGGCACTAATTCATATGCCCCGCCACTGAGGCTGAAATCACCAAACCTAGTGATATTCTCTGCCTATCTCCAGGATGTTACTGGACAGCATAGCCAAACGCACCCAGTCATCACCTACGTGATAACGTTACTTGACGTACAACCTGGAATATCAACACACATCATTTTGAATATAAAACCATACCTTTAAAGGAAATAGCAAAACTGTACAATTTGTAAAGTACTTTTACATCACAATAAATGCTCCGAGAACATCCAGTGATTGCCATATTCAAGCAAATAGGTAATTTTTTCTTCGATATCGATCCACAAATGTTTATCGCGAGTCACGCAGTGTTCCTTTTGGGTATAAGAAGTGCAATGGACGCACTGTGAATCGCAAGGCTTTGCCATCAGCTTGGTGCTAGGCCACCGTAAATGATGTCAGGTTGCTCCTTATTGCTGGTACCGCGTAAGGGCATATCGGCCCGTAGCGATCGTCCCAAAAAGGAGTCACTGTGATCCACCCATTCGCGTGTATCTGCAGCTGACGGTTAAAAAAACGGCACTTGGTATCTGGAATCGAAGACAATCGCCGAAAGGCTAGATGTAGCTGTTTAAAAAAGATAACAGAAATCTGTCTCAGTAGCTGATCTTCATTACAGTTGATCATTTTCACCATTAATTTGGCCCCGTGTTACAACTATTGATAAACACGGACGTGAAACAATGAGAACACAGAGAAAACAACGTGGAAAGTACTCTTCAATTTGCTTCAGAAGTTAGTGCTATGGAGTATGGTCATCTCGAAATGGGATGTGGCGGCTGATGCTACAATCAGGGAGCAAGCTAAGGCCAAAAAGAACACATAGACAGAATTTTAATTAAATATTAGCATTGAATTACGCGTTTGTGGAACCTGGGGGAACCCACCAGTGGACTACACGTATCTCGATGCTGGACTGCCCATGTGCCAAGGACAAAGCCAAGTACACACACAAGTTGTAATTGCGTGTCGTTGCAATATGCCACAAACAACAACCGAGTACAATGTAAGCCACCAATAATGGTCATCGAATGATAAGTTGACTAGTTTGTCTATAAAATCGTTGAAAGTAAAATGTACATAATATTTGGAATTTCCATTCTATCGGCGTAACGCAGACACTCCGTTCAGGTCAACAAATTTTCATAAAATCAAATTACATGTTCCTTTGTCCAGTTTTGGAATGGTGAACCTTATCATATTTGAAAGTGTTACATGCCTCCCTTCATGCATTCCTTTCGGAATCCTCCCTTTGTTTCAAGGTCGAAAAGCAATTGAACCTTATAGTACGATGCGTGGGTCTGCTCAGCTCGGAATTCAACACGGCTGACCTTCACTCAGAATGGAAGCCAATAGCCCTTCAGACCATAGTGGCATTACAAATATTTTTGAAAAACATATGAATTGTTTGCTACCATTCACCAATGTGGGCGACATTTCTACAGATTTATTTTGTTCCTCTAGAAAACTTTGCACTCTCCCACCAACTCCCACAGCCAGGCCACACCACCTGTCAGCTCAGCCCATCTCCTCTTCACACAGCAGATCACGTAAACATTTTTCAAAAGAGCAAGTCTCGAGCCCTGACAAAATGTGCTCGTACGAGAATGTCAGAGCAAACCCTGCTGCAATCCCCTCCAGCCAGGCCGCGGTCCCCTGACCCCAATGACTGCAGTTATATATTAGAAGCCTATAATTTGCACACATGTGTTTGTACTATCCCACTTTCGGTCACTAGCAAGATGAACGGTGTGGGGGTCTTGCCACCTTACAAATACAGACACATATTAAATACATAATAGTAATGCCTTTACGTTATAATGCAGATGGTACCAAAAACAACTGCAAGCTAACTGGATTCACACATGGTAAACTATCACTTGGTAAGAAACCCTGCACAACAGTAGATATAATCTACCATGCAGGAGCCACAACCAATTCAGGTCACTACACTCCAGATATAAAAAAGAAGTGTGCATGGGTCAAATATAATGATACCAACATTACTGTAAAACAGAGAATGAGAAGGACTGTGACCTACCTCAATAACGCCCACCCTACATCTTCCTCTCTCGACCTGCTGAGGACAAAAAACAAAACTATTTTCCCATATTGCCCTAGGTACTAAACCAGAAAAAATAACCTTAGCATTTGGAAGTATTTTCATTACTGCCTGAACCAAGTGTTTCAAATCTACCAACAAAGTAGGGGCACTGACATACCCCAAATGCAAAGCACCACAGTGCAAAACAACTACATGTGGAATGTTCACCCTGCCCATATCTCCACAAAACTTTTCCATGCACATTAAAACCAGGCATAGTGCTCCATACCACCTCCACTCATTTAACATCCAAATTGTTTGCCACATTCCTACGTTTAGCATACTGCTCCAAACCATGCACAAACATATCTCCAACCACCAACACCCTGACTTTCTCCACCTCTGCCATCTTCACTACAAACATGCTCTTTCAACACAAACCACAACCTCAACATATGATTGGCTGATCCCTGCAGTCCCCTTTCCATGCTGCATTTGCTGAGAAACCCCGGATGTGGCACGCTCTGTCCGCAGACAGCCGCGGTGTCCGCGGAGTGCGTAACACTAGGGCAGCCCTTCTACCCTTTCCACTTCACTCTCTGTACCATTTCCTCATTGGCTACTGTTAAGCAGTCACACAATCATACACCAATCACATCCAAGAACTCTACATCTAACTCTATCATCACAGATCAGCACTTTAGATGTACTATTGATCACTCTCAGTACAATTCGGCTGTCACTGCAATGGACCTACAGCAGCAGCTACTATAAAACTCCCCAAGATTTCTACTTGCAGATTCATGCACATCCACATGCATGAACACAGACTACAGGTATGAATATTTTCTACACAGTACATGTACAGCTCTTCTAGGAATACATATAAACAGAGTAACTGCCACTTACCGTGTATAAACTGGAAAATGAACTTACTGTCATTTCTCCCATCTGCTATTATTCAGTGTCAATTGCAAACCTGTCTGCTCTCCAAATTTTTGTTTACTCACAGCGCTATCTACATTTTTTTTATTTCATATTAAAAGATGGGAGAAATAACAGTATATGAAAAAGTATGTCCAGTGTGTTATAAAATTACATGCAGCCAGGATGATGGCATGCATCTTCATTCAAGCACACACACAGACAATATCATTAGAAAGGCTCCCAGCTCAAACAACACCACTGCCTCTATATGAAATCCTTCTGCTTTATTTCCCACACCTTCACAAATGCCTACATTGCATGCTTTTCTGTACAATCCCTCCCATTTACCCTGTAAAAATAGCAAAAAATGCATATGATTATTTCTTCTATCTCTTAACATCCAATAACATAGCATTAAAAAAACAAGTGTGCTCTATACATTTACTATTATACTCATTTGTAAAACATATTCAACTAACAGATTCTAAATGAAATATACAGGATGCACATAGGCAAAGGAAAGTGCATGTGCATACTATGCTCAGTTGTAAGAAAACACTACTACTACAAAAACAAAAAAACAATGTCTACATTAACAAAGGTTCTATAAACACACATATTCACTAACTTCTTTCTTTTACAAATGCAGTGAAGACCACTCTCCTGAAAAGCAGAAGTGTCTGAAGTATGAACAAGGACTTAGAAGAAACCTACTCTTTCCATACAAAAAAGTATAGAACAAAGAAGTGTATTAACCCTTTCCCATTAGATGTAGTATTAGTGCTTCTCCTTACCAGTTGCATACTTTATATTGTCATCTGAAGCCCAGTATAGTAACACAAAAATACAACAATAGCCTTCCCAACTTGATGTAGCTGCCTATTGCACAATCACACACCTCCACAATCATCCTTACCATCATACTCAGACACTCATGCACAAAGCACGCACACACTGCACAACAGCCCAACCCACACTTTCTTTTTTTCTCCAACAGACCCCAAAGAATGCCTACCAGAAAGCAACGCAGAAGTAGAGCAAATCAAAATAAAAGTGTCCAAAATAAGCATCCATCTCTAGCATATTTTGTACAAAAAGTTCAAACAATACAGCTAATACAGTAATTAAGCGAAACAAAACAAGCTTCCAGTACAGAAACTTTGCCTCCTCTATCAAAATGTAAAACGAAATAGAAAGGGATTAACAAGACTTCAGCTACCACTACTGCTAATGCTGCACCTATAAATCTTGATGAAGTAGCATGCAACCATACCCAAACAAATATTTTACAAAAAATGTTCCGCCACAGAGTCCTTCAGAACCTTATAAAAACAGGAGAGAAATCATGCACAACCAGTAAAACCTACCCTAGAAAATGTAACCTAGAAGCTCTCATAGACAGTGCAATCCTTCTCAAAAGGAATTATGTATTTTAGTTTTAAACAGAGTGAAACCACTAACAAAACTAACTACTAAAGTACAAAAAAGACGGAATATCAACAAAAATAGCTTCTTAAACATCTGTGGAGGTGAATGGAGTCACAGCACGAGCACAGAACCGTATTTTAATGAAGAAGTGTATAAACAAAAGCAAACAAACCCAATTGCCATACATAGCAGTGGGCGAGGGTATGAAAAACTTAATAACACTATTATGGAACAAGAAACTCTGCTCACAAAAATATCCCCAGAAAAGTGTCACCTCTCCATTCTACTGAACCAAAACATCCAGTGTGCAAATGGCCATGCACTTCAATGTGTAACATTGCCAAAAAAACGTTCAAATCTTTACACCAGTTCCTCAATCAGCATGTAAAAAGCAAAGACAAATTCAAAATGAAACTACCACAAAATATGGATGCATGTCCAGTACACAAATACACAGGACTACAAGGACATTCATTAGCCTGTATTTCAGGACCTATTTGCAAAAACACCTTCCATCATATCAAAATGATATGAACACATTATTCAACTATAAGAAATCTAGTCCATAAACTCTACTATGCTAAAAGTCCTGCTTTAGCACTAGCCAATTTAAATAACAATTGTTTACATGGTACAGCCAAACAACTACTCGAAGAAATAGAGCATATCCAGAGAAAATATTTTTTAAGTGAAAGCCACTTACAAAATGCACTAGCTTTACAAGAAACTAGCAACTACTGTACAAATAGCAACCTTCTATTAAACACATACAAAAAAGAAACACTAAAGTTTAAAAGTACCTCCGCTGAAGTACCAAAACCCCTGCAACAACTAAATTTGTATAAGAGCATCATAATTCAAACAGTGCACCCATTTCAAGCAATAATACGCCTTCAACCAAAAACAGCAAAATTACCTCCCTCTGAATTAGTGAAAGGCATTTGTGGCAAAGTAGCTTATTTACCATTAGATCTCAAAGTAAAGGTACACACACATGTCTAGCCCCTTTTTTTTGTTCACTGACGTATCTAGGCCAAGTGAGTTTATTCACTGACAGTCAAAAACTTAAAATTCAAAAGGTATTACATTTGTAGACCTTGCTATTCTCACATGTTCTTACAGTACTTTCCTTAGAATTCAATTGCATCTTATGATGCACATACATAGGGGAAGAAGCAGTCCTGAAACACAGCAATCATTTCTATGTGTAAAGATAATCATGTTGGTTATACACAGTGGCTCATGATACTGCCTCTTGTTTATTTACTTTACTCTCCCTGTATAAACCCAGTATTTGTATATATTGTGGTCTCTTAATGTTTTGTGTCTATATATATTCACCAATCATATTTATTGTCTGCCTTTTTTCAGCCATTCTGTTTTGTTTCACATAATTGTCAGCATAGACATTTTCCACTTCATCCTCCCACTGTACTGTGACATTTGCTCCTTAGAATAAACTACTTGTTTTTCAGAGGGATAGGCGTAATAAGCATCCTGCTCCCTCATAGGACACACCTTGGGGCAGGAAAAGCTTGGATGCCCCTATTCAAGGGGATGTGGGATGAGTGAGCAGATGTAGCAAGTGCCATTCGCCCTTTCTCTTCCCACTCGCAACATGTCGTTGTACCAAACATTTCCAGATGATAAACTTCAGTCTTTTTGGGTGTCATGATGAAATCCCTTTTCATCTGTTAAACTCTTTTTTTTCCTTTATTTACATTGTCATTTAACCGTGTACCACTCTTTTCTTATAAAATCAAATAAAACAAAAATATGAATCCTATACTAAGACATGTTAATATTATCGTTCTCCAAAAAATCAAAACTTTCTGTCGTCTTTTCATAATAACATTGGGCCTCATTATGAGATTCACATTAAAAAACAGTCGTTACGGGCAGGGCTGTACTAATGCATCCGAGTTGCTTCGACGCTGCAAATAGCGGCTGATTACGAGAGCGCGTGCACGCACGTACCTCCATGCTGGTAATGGCTGCACCGGCATGTTGTTAAAGACCCGCCAACCCCCTGATAGCAGCATCACGTAACCCACTGATACAGCCTCCGCCCATTAGCACCCCATACATAACGGACCCGGTAATACCATCATGGTAATACCAGGCCCGTAATACCGGACCCGGAAGTAACGTCATCGCGCCATAACAGGAAATGCGCCGGCGGCCATCTTTAAAAACACAATCCATCGCAATCCTCCAAACACTGTACTTGTACCGACTAGAGAGCATCCTGAATCACCTCAGAATGGCAGAAGCAACCAGGAAAGGCACCCCCCGGCTGCGCAAGAAGAGATTTTCCGATGACGAGCTGAACATGTTGGCCGACACGTTTGTTGGCCACACTGACGAAGTGTTCGCTGCAGATTTAAGTTGTCCAGCCCAACTGCGCAAGAAAGAAATTTGGGAGGAAGTGGACAGGAAGGTCACTGCGGTTGGCACCACCACCCGCACAGTCAAAGACGTGAAGAAGCGGTGGGACGATCTACGTCCCCGCATCAGAAATATTATGTCAGCCAACCGCAGGCAGGGGCTGGCAACAGGCAGCGGGGACCACTCTCCCACAAAACTCACAAGGTAGGAGGAAACATGCAGCAGCACCATAAGCATGGAGGCAATCGAGGGATTCAGAGACGTGGAGTTGGGAGTACCGTCATCAGCAGATGGAGTTTAGTGTCTCCACAAACCACAGATAACCAAAGCATGATGTAGGTCAAGTAATGTGATAGTGAAGTGAGGCAATGCATGCCCCATCATGCACACATTTACATATCCAGGTCCAGATGGTGGCTCAAACACTGTCACATAGATATGCATGCTGCATGCCAATTCCATAACCAATAGACACTCAACACACAGCAAAACAGCATGTGTCACACATCAAGCAAACCGCAATACAACGGTAGGCCACACAGCAGACACCAGTGCTAAAATGTGATTACCCGACGTATGCCAATATGGCTCCCCCCTATTGCAAGCACCTTGTCCGCCACAACTACAAGAATGCAATGCATCAAATGGGAACAACTACACTAACACCAATGTATGCAT
Source organism: Ambystoma mexicanum (assembly GCF_040938575.1). Classification (NCBI taxonomy): domain Eukaryota; kingdom Metazoa; phylum Chordata; class Amphibia; order Caudata; family Ambystomatidae; genus Ambystoma; species Ambystoma mexicanum. The sequence goes on from NC_090929.1 coordinate 887,252,857, forward strand.
CATGCACGTACCACCATCACTGATGCCCTGCCTCTGTTGGTCCCCCACAGGCACGGATGCCTACAGTAACGGCCAGGTTGCTGCTGCACAGGCCACGACAACCATCAAGGAATCCAGGCCCAGCGATGATGGCACCAGGGTATCAACATCTAGGGCAATATTGATGCCCAGACTGCCACACAGAGCAGCAGCACCAACACAGGGCAGGCCACAGGACAGCCAAATACCATCAGAGATACCAGCTGATGAAAATGCTACACAGGACTTGTCCACTGTGGTCGAAGCAGAGGTGGACGGAACACAGTCTGCTGCCACCAGCTCCATTTGGGAGGCAGCTGCCTCAGCCCCCATAGCGATGCCAAGGGAGAGGGCCACGGTGATGACCACGCTGATGGGGACGCCAACCTCTATGGGGATGGCGCACATACTCCACGCCCCCAGCCCACCCCCCAGCACACCACGCAGAGCACCCCAGAAGGCACCCATCAGCACCAGTCCAGAGGACAGGGGAGTCCACATCTTTGGTCCCCATCAGAGGACAGCCCTGCATTGGGCCCCCCTACAAGTGCCCCGTCCACCGCCACTGACAACTGTGACATGGAGGGCCACATGGCAAGAATGGAGGGCCGCCAGGAGCAGATGATGGAGCTGGTCAAGCAGTATGTTGCAGAGGGAGAATTGACCCGCCGCAAACTCCATGAAACCAATGCTGCACTCATTGTGGCCATGAACAACAATACAGAGCTAATACATGAGGGTTTAGCAGCAGTGACCCAGGTCCTGGGCAGGATTGCAGATCACTTACAGCACCAGCATCCTGCACCAACAGACGCACAAGCAGGCACGTCGACATCATCCGGCACACCTGCCAGCTCGACACAAACCAGCACTGTGAGGTTGACCAGGTGCAGCACACGGCTCACAGATATGCAGCCCCCGGAACCCAAGAGAGGCCGCCACTAGCAGGGCCACCCTGCATGTGCTGACTGCAGTTTAATGGCAAAACATTTATTGCACATCATGTGTGGGATGTTAATGGGGGAGGGAGTATGGGGGATGTGGATTGGGGTGTTGGGGGGAGGTGCTATGGGGTGTTGGGGGAGGGGGTTTGCAGTGTTGGGGATGTTGGGGGATGGGGGCTTTTGTGTGTGTGAGGTGGAGGGTTCATTCACAAAGATGTAGACTGTTCAATACACCCGTTGTGTGCAAAATAATTTCATGATTGGACATTGTCTATTTGGCATGTGTTTATTCAGTTAATTACAGTGCACAGTGCCCAACTCCCCACACACCATGTGTCCATATGCACACGATCCCAGTGCCCAGTGTACAACTAACACAGAATCCTCAGCATCCCAGTGTTTCAGAAGAAATCGCCAATCACTGATTGGCGCACAGCACGTGCATCTTGTGCATTGCGGCCTGGCAGAGGTGCTACTTCCCCTCCCTCATCACCATCATCCTCATCAGGTGCATGCTGGTCAATGTCAGGTGGCATTGGTATGTTTCTCCGGATGCACATGTTGTGCAGCATGGCACAGACCATGGTGATCTTTCCCACCTTCTCAGGCCCGTAAAGGAGTGTGCCACCAGACCTGCTGAAGCAGCGGAACCGTGCCTTCAACACGCCAAAGGTCTGCTCGATCACAACACGGGTATGGGTATGAGCTCAATTGTAATCCTCCTCGTGCCTGTTATGCGGGTTCTGGACAGGGGTGAGGAGCCACGGCTTCAAGGGATAGCCAGCATCACCTGCATGGGAGCACAATGAGGTATGCGTGAGGCAATTTCTACCATGACACCTGTACTTATCATTCTCATGCCTGCAGCTATTTGTTGTTGACATGCATGTGTCCCTGGATGTCTGCACACCTGTTTATTTGCCACAATGTGTACTGTTCTATGGTCTGCATGTGTGGGTTGCATTATCCAAATGAAACAAGATGTCCACTTGCATGCTGGTGCACATGTACTGTGGATGCCTACCACTGTATTTGCACTCATATAGGTGATGTACAGTACTTTGTATGTATTGTTACTAGCAGCATTGGCACAAGTTGTATCATGATTCGTCATTCATCGGTTGTTATTCCCATGGTGAAATGCAGCACTACTGTGGTGGAGGGCCAGTGACAATCAGTGTATTCCTTTGGTGGGATCTATTTGTGAGCACTCATGGATGCATGTCCTGTGTTGTGCTTTGCTGCGGTCATGTACATTACTCATGCTCACTGCATGTTGCTGATTTGTGTTACAGAGGGTACGGTCAGATGATGTGCAGTGGACGTGTTGAGGGATGTGGGCTGCTTGCAAGTCTGTCATATTGGCATTGGTGTGCAGCATTGATTATTTGTATGACATTTATGTGTCATGTTCAGGTTGGGATGTTTTGCTGCACAGTGTTTTGCTGTATGGGCATTGTCCAGTCACCACCCCAAATCGCCCAGGTGGAGTATGCATCTCCCCCCAATCACACCCGGGTGGAGTATGCATCCCCCCCAATCTCACCCAGGTGGAGCACGCACCCCCCATTACACTGCGATGGGCCTGTCAGGCGACTTACCGAGCAGTCAGGCACGTCGTCCAGCATGTCGCTCCATGTAGCGGGGTAGCGAGGAGTTCCGCAGCACCATTGCATCATGAGTTGATCTGGGAAATCGGGCACAACAATGTGTGATCATCTTGCTGGAGTCACATAGCATTTGCACATTGATGGAGTGGTATAGCTTACGATTGCAGTACACCACCTTCATGGCATGAGGGACCACCAATTTCACATGGTTGCAGTCGAGGGCACCAATACAATTGGGCATGGCTGCCACTGCATGGAAGCCAACTTTATGGTCAAAAAGCTCCTGGGCAGTCCATGGTAGGGATATGTAGTCGCTTGCGTGCTTCAGGAGGGCATCCAGCACTTGGTTCAGCATGTGTGAAAATAAAGGTTGTGATATGCCATGCAGCTGCCCCACTGTGTACTGGTAGGTGCCTGTGGTCAGGAAGTGGAGCACAGACACTACCTTCAGTAGAGGGGGGATGGCGGTGCAGATTTCAATCAGGCTGACAATGTTGTTGTGTATCATGTCCACAAAGGTGGTGATTGTGTCCCGGTCCAGGCGGTACAGGGTGTGGATCTGCACAAGGGTTAGGTTGAAAGGACTGGCTCTGATGCGAGGGATTGGTGGCTGCCTACGTGGTACCACTGGCTGCACTGATGGGACTTGCTGGGCCTGTCTCAACCTCCTTCTACTCCTGCTACTCCTCTGTAGTGCCTGTTCTTGTTGTTGCTCATGGAGTAACAATACAGGCATATCCTCCAGCCGAAAATCGCAACAGCAAGTGGGATCATTTTGGTGTGGGAAGGGGTGTGGTGTGTGGGTGTGCTCCTTTTGTGCTGGGCCAGACGACATTGCCTCCGCCTGTGCTGATTGTGTGCATCTATGGCAGTTGCGAACACAGCAGATTGCTATTTACGGGTGATCCGTGATGCCGGTAATACCGGCATCGTGGTGACCCTATTTACCACATTCAGGATGCCGGTAGGTGCATGCCCGCGTAACTTGTGATGTCCTCCTGTTAGCGGCATCCCGGTATTGCCGCCACGAAGGGCGCGTGTACATGCTCATGCCGGTACAGAGGGGCATGTGCAAGCGGTGGCGGTAATGCCGGGGTGTCGACTTGTAATAGGCCGGACCAGTACACGATGCCGGTATTACCATTCCGGCATCATTTTTGACTTACCGCGATTCTCGTAATGAGGCCCATTGTCTTGAAAATCATTTTCTCCTTCCTCTTTTGCTGGCTTTCTGTAAAGTATGATGGCCGAAAAAAACATTAATGAAACTTCACAAATGCTTCCCATTATGCTGTGCACTTCTCCTTTTGTCAATGAGAGGCAGTGGTCTTGTTTTGAGCATTTCGGTGATGTGGACCCATCCTCGACAGCCCTCAATCTTTATGGCCATTGGTGTTGAATAGTTTACCATATGGGGCTCACTGAAGCGCTCTTCTTTCCAGCGATGTTGTAAGTTCTGTGAGATACATATCAAATTCTCCTCCCAGAATGCAGAAGATGATTGAGCATCAGAAATTGTGCGTGATGGAGGTATAGGCATATGCATGCTCTGCCCTATAACAATCTCATGAGGAGCGAGATGATGATCTCCTCCAGGAGCATTGCGCAAATCAAAAAGTGTAAAAGGCAAGCAGTGCACCCAAGATTTTCCAAGCGGTTGCGTAAGCTAGCTAGGTGCATTTTCAGCAGACCATTCATCTTTTCTACCAAACCATTGGCTTGTGGGTGGTAAACCATGCATAGCATATGCCTTATCCCCAAGAGGCCATTAGTTCTTTAATTAAATAGTTTGAAAAATGCTGACCATTGTGTGAACGAATTTCATCTGGGATCCCCCACCTCTGGAACACCTCGCTCACCAGGAATTTCGCCGCTTAGTGGGCGACATTGTGGGCAGAGGGACCAGCCTCAAGCCAATGTGAGAATGGACATACAACTATAAGCATATACCAGTAAGAGGTACATCTCTCTTGCATATCTACATAGTCAATATGCAAGGGCCGGATAGGCTCATCGAGGTGCAACAGCACTCCCTGGGGAACTCTTAAAGTATGACCTGGCAAGAATTTCTGGCATATAATGCAATTATTTACTAATTCTAAAATATTTTCATATAAATGTGGCACAAACAAGTCTTCACATATCCCCGCAGCCACATGCTCTTTTGCTATGTGGGCAGGGTAATTAAGCTGTTCTAGTGCCACTTTCAATTTTATTTTTGCCATTACCACCTTTCCTGTACTATCATGCCACCAAATTAAATTTGTTCGGTACAAAGAATACACTCTTCTCTTTCACAACTGTTTTTCCTCATCTGGTGCTTCTCCCTGCAATTCTATTATCTGTACAATTGGGGTTGCATTGAAATGTTCTGGTAAAGCATCTTTTTCTTTGCTAGTTTTTATTAGTGCCATAAGGGGTATTTGTTCCTCTTCGCCAGGGAACAGTATATGTGTTGCTTCTTGCAGATATGCTTCTACGTTTGCTGCTTTGTCTGCTTTTTCGTTACCCAATTAATCAAATCTTGCCCTACTGTATGTGCTTTGCACTTTATTAAAGTCAATTCTACTGGAAGTGGTAACACTTCTAATAGCTTACTCAATAATGCTGCCTGCAACACTGGTGTGACATCACTTCTTTTGAACTCTCACGTTTCCCACCTTGCCAGCCCTGAATGCACAGTGGATGCTACGTAAGTAGAGTCAGAAAGAATGTAAACTGCCTTACCATCTGACATGTTTAGCACCTCAATTAGAGCCACTAATTCTGCTGCTTGTGCTGAGTAGTGTGCTGGAAATCATTTCTGTTAATACACAATCTTCCTTGTATATTCCATGTTTCTGTCCCAATACTGGTGAATCTGAATGTCTCTGTGTTGTACTTTGGTCGATACTTGAACTTCCATCAATGAAAATCATGTCTCCCCATTAATTCACTTCCTCGTTTACCAGGAGGCTCCCTTCATTCCTGTCTATGCACGCTATGCAATCATGTACATATTCTCCCTCCTCAATTCTTTCTGCATTTAACTCTTGAGGCTTTATTGTTCTGCACCTCAATACCTCTATTGCAGGGGTTGTCACTATGTTTTCATACCCTGAAGATCCCTGAGTTGTTGAGGTTGTTTTAGTCATTTCAAGTATTGCGAACAGTGAATGCTCCACATACAAAATTACTAAGCAACCCATTGAACGTGTGGAAGCTTTCTCAATTGCGAATGCAGCTGCAGCAAGTGCTTGCTCACATGGGAAGTGTCCCTGCATTACTGGAGCCACTGTAATAAGCCCTCGGTTTTTGTCCCTTTCCTTTCTTTTGTGTCATAACCTTACCATCTGAATGGGAATACAAATGAAAATTCTCTTTGTAATTGGGTGTAACCAATACTGGTGCATGTGCTAACTCGTGTTTGAGTTCATCAAAATTCTCACCCATTTCGGCAGTCCATTGTATGCTGGTTTTGTTCTTCTAAGCCTATTTTAGTGCTTGCAGAAATGGCCTAATATAAGTAGAGTAGTCAAAAACGCATGCCCTACAATAATTGTGCAGCCCTAGTAATGGCTGCATTTCTTTCACTGTCTTTGGTCTGGGAGTTTATGTATTGCCTCAACTCTTTCTGGTGTTATTTCTCTCCCATCTGCTGACACAATCTGGCTCAAGTGAACTTCTTTTTGACAATACTGCAATTTGTCTTTGTCAGCTTTGTACCCTTTGTCAGCTAGTAATGTCAGTAGTGTCACCAAATCTTTCCTGTATTCTTCTTCTGTCGTGCTACACACTAAAAGGTCAAACACTTATTGTATCACTGTTCCTCGAATCCATCTGTATTGCTCTGTTGAATATGCTAAGTCCCTCGAAAACCCTTGAGGCCTACTGGTGTGTTTGAATCTGGACCTCCAATATGTAAATGTTGTGAGATACCTGGCGACTGGGTGTAGGGCAATGGAGAAAAAGGCATTCTTCAAATCTACCACTGTGAAATAGTGTGACTCCGCTGGAACGCTACAAGAAATTGTCAGAGGGTTTGGAACTAATGGCTAGTCTCTGTAAGTCCTGTATGAAACACCACTGCCCTCCCTTTGTTTTTTTGATCTGATAGTCGTGTTACAAGGTGATGTGGATTCCTGTATTATACCTTGCTGCAATAGGGCATGCAATGTCTCATACAAGTCCTCATCTGCTTCTATGGAGACAGGGTATTGCTTCAATCATGGTAACAGGGCTCCTTTTTTTAATTTGTTTTGTACTGCCCCAGCCTCTTTTAGTATCCCTACATCATGGGGTCCTTGCGTCTGTAGGTTCTTTGGAACTTTCTCCAGATCTGTCTGCAAATATTGTATTTATTGCTTTGCCAGTTGTGTCATTAGAGAAACTGCTCTTTCTTTTTATGTACAGGAAAAGGTATGCTTATTCGAACACTACCCTCCTTCTTCATCGTCTTTGGTAGTGAACAACTCTGTGTCTGTTACTCCCGTTAGGGTCAGGGTGGGATCAATACATATTATTTATCGCCACTCACTGTTGATGACAACAGTCGCAACTAATATAAGCCTATCATTTCTTGCCACTACTTTCTCTGGATACAGCAGTGTGTGTGTGCCTGAAGTAACAGTGGAGGGGCACATTGGTAACACCAGAAATTCATTGGACAGTCGAAACCTTTCCCAATTCCTGGTATCCAAGCTAGTGGCACCTTCAGCCCATACAGAAAAGCTAGTGTCTGTGTGTGTGTGTGGTATCTGTCAACCCCTTGCGGCTGATCCACCCAAAGTCCCTGACTTCCTTCCTCCTCCTCACCTGACAGATTAAAGTCTGGAGTTGCAGATGAAAGGAGTCTTCGGGCTCTGTAATCCTTCTTCTTCTTTCTTTCTTTTTTTTTCGTAGACTACACCTCTCTCCCAGAAGGAAGCCACAGTGGAAAGCTGTCCGACAGCTCAACCTGTGACTCCTCTCCCGAGAGGGACAGCCTGGGGAAAAAGCCTATTCAGGCACAAAAAAAACCAAGCAGCAGAGTAGCAGATATTGAAGATCCGACCGCTCCAATGCAGAGTGGAAAATAGGCTACGCAAATTTCTCAGAGATGTAGGTGAGTGTGTACCCAAGGTAAGGAACCCAAGTACAGTAATGAACCACTGATCAAGAGTATTGAGCGCATCCACGAAGCTGTGGAATCAGAAAAGCAATAAGCAGAAGCTTGGGAAGGTGAGAGATGAGAGAATGGCAAGCGCGAAGGAGAGAAACAGAAAAGAGCAGAAGGGAGCGAGGAAACAGCCCTCCGTGAGGAATGACAGAGTGGAAGGGAGAGGGAGGCAACCCCGAAGGAACAACAGCGGAATCAAAGAGACATACCCAGAGGCGTACCAAAAGCGTTAGTGTGGGGACTGCTTTAGTGTGGGGACTGTCTCCCAAGAGGAAAAACAGCAAAAAAGGGAAAGAAACACAAGCGTTGTGGCAACAAAGAAAGCACTGCAGCCGCGTAGCTGACCAAGCAGGGTTGCAATGCACAGCTCCCAGGGAGGGCGTGGCTAATATGCCTCCCTGGACTTTGTAACCGCAACACTAAACCACTGAAAACGCTGCATAGAAAAACATGACAGAGTCTCTAATGGCCGCGAGATAGTCGTTCTCGGGACCACAGACTCCATGGCATGCGGCGAATGACAGTATCCCTCTCATCATGCTGTGAGCATAGTATGCCTGCATCAACACTGCCACTCTGGCTGGGTGTAGTCTACATCACCCCTTTTTCTGAAAATAAAATTGAGGTGCTCAGTTTGCTGAGCAAGTCTCTTCCTAGAATGTTGATAGGTGTGTCTTTTGAGTACAATAATGGTGCTACAATATGCTGCGTTCCTATTGTTAAGGTTAACTCTTTAGTCAGAGGAACCTTCAAAATCTCCCTGAAAAGCCTTGTGTGTCCAGATATCTGTTGGATAATGAAAATCCCTCTTCTTTTATGCATGATCTGATTGCCCCAGTAACTATGACAAAGGAAAATCCCCTCTGTTCTATTTGAACTGCTACCTCAGGCTCCTCCTCAGGGTCTTCAGGCACTGCTAGGATAGGACACACTTGCACGTCCTGTGGGCACTCCTATTGGGAAAATCTGTTTGTGGATGACGTGAATAGATTGCTGCTTACCACTGTCACTACCGTGTAATGGGGTACAGTATTCTGTCCCAGAATCATTACTCTCTCTTGTACTTGTGCCTGTGCTGGTGCCTGATGTATGCTCACTGTACTTTGCGTTCCTGCCATTTCCCCACCTTGCACTTGTACTTGTCCCTGTGCGGGTCCACCCTGTGTTTGTGTGGGCAACAATTGTAGCTGCTGCTGTGGTATCACTTGCATCTGTTGAGGTGCCTGCATTTGTGGCTATGTCTGCTGTTGCTGCTCCCTCTGCTGCCCTGTTTGTGTCAGTGGGCATGTTCAGGCAAAATGACCAAAGTTACGCACGCAAAGCACTGTCCTCCAAGCTGTGGCCCCATGCGCCTGTACCCAACTCATCTTCCTCCTTTTATTGTGCTGTGTAATTATTTACCCCAACCCTGGCTGTTGTTGCATGTTTGTAAATGCTGGTTGTTGTCGCATCTGTATTGTCCCCCACTTTTGGTTGTATGGTGCTTGCGTGTATCCACCCCTTGTTGGGTGGGTGGGACAACAACTGGTCCTGTGAGCACTGCCACTTCCATGCTTATTTTAGCAATTTTTTCCTGCACTCATACATTTTCCACTTTTACTGTGTTGTCTGCTATCTCTTTATCTTTCTCCTGCTTCCTTTTATAATAGTGCACAATTAATGCCTGAATCTTAGGCCATCATTCTGCTTCAATCCCCACTATGTTATTCTAGAGAAACATGCACATCCGAGGGGAGCCCCCTCACTAAAATGTGATACAACAAAGGGATTTTGTCATCCCAGGACTGTTTATTTTCCTGTGTCCACATCTTTTGTATCGTTCGTAAATATATTCTGCAGGGTCTTTGCCTGGCTTAATTTTATGTCCCAATATTGACCCCCATATCTGACGTATCTGGATATAGCTCTCTCAGAGCTTTTCAAACGTGTGCTCAATAATTGTTAAAGGGAGCTCTGTCATGTAAGTTAGAGCTTAATTGTATCCCTTCATATCCTGCTTGCTGCCAAATCTTGTCACTTCACTCTCCCACCAATACCGCCAATAAACTCTTAATATCTCGTATGGCTAGCGGAATTCCTGCTGTCTCCTTCTCAAAAACCTAAATCCACTTACTCGCTCCCACCATTAGTGAAAGTAGACTGTAGACCAGATTTCCCTATTCATGGTCTGCCAAGGTATGTCATGCACCTCACCTTTTGTTTTCTGCAAAAGGGGCATCTGTGTTCATGCTCTGGGTTTATTCCCTCACTGCGGTCTTTTAGCTACTGCTATTCTAGTTTTCCTACTCTAAAGCCTGTATCCTCAGTCCGCCAATGATTCCTCTCTTTCCTCTTCTTCCCTTTCGTCTCTTCTCCTCCCTCTGCTTTCATTGGTTAAATTGCATGTGTTGAATTTGTCATCCATATGATCGCTATCGCTGGTGTCCTCCCAGTCTGATACAGTGTGATCACCCTCTATCGTGTCTACTTCACCGTTGTCCAGGTCCTCTCCCCATTTGTCAATTTTAATTTGTATTCATCCTGCTGTTCATCCCTGCTTGTCTGATGTCTTTCCTTGTTCCTTCCCCTTTTTCCCTATCTCCTTTCCATTGTTTTTTCTGCCTCCCTGAATACTGTGTTCAGTTGAGACTGGGTGCTCTTTTTAATGTCCACCAAATATTTAATTTTCCATTTCCCACCCTTATTCCTAGAGTTATGTTCGCATTCATCTTTCTTTTTGTTTTTTCCCTCCTTGTCTAGGATTTGTATATCCTGCAGCTGGTTTTAACCGTGAGTACATTACATCGGGAGGGGCTGGCACACTCCCCTTTTCCTCCTCTCTCTCTCCCTTCTCTGTCCCTTTTTTCTTTTCTTTGTACAACTTCCAGAGCTCTAGAATGTCCTGCCTCTTTTTGAGCTTGGTTCCTTTAAAGGTAGCTGACAGGTATGAGTACATACTGTCGATAATGCTTTTGTCGAATGTTCCCTCTCCGGCCCATTCTTGATTACACTTCCCCACTGTGTCGTTTGCCCACTGAATGTGGTACTTCATTGTTTTGTCGCTGTACTGGGTCAATTATGTGCACATGTGGTCAAAGGGTGTGTCCATTCAGTAGGACGACATTATCGCACCCTCTTTTTAATTATTAGAATACTCTTCCCTCCCCCTTTTTGTCCCCATATTAAAACCTTAAACCTTAAACTCTTTTATCCTTATTCACTCACTTCCACTCACTCAATCTTATACTTACCGCTTAACTCACACTATTTCATTCATAATGGCCCTCTCACATCCACAGGCCTGCCCTCTCTCACCTTTCATTCCACTCTTCCACACAATGGCCTTCTCCACAGGCCTGTCTTGTTAGTTTTATAAGTACACAAATGGCCTTCTCCTTAATGCCCTATGTTAGTACACTGAGAGTGCGGTGGATCCTCCCTTCATTCGACTGCACCTCCTAAATGCGCTACAGAGCTCTTTTAATACGTACACATTAGTTTGGCTCTGGCCCTTCTGTAATCTCCACAGCCAAAATAAACAAAAGAAACGAGACAACTTCCACTCTACAGTAAAATATCACTACTTACTCACAAAACACAGACGCATATGCTTCTTTCAACTTTTCCTTTTGCCGTTCGAACTTTATAACCCAAAAGAATATAAAAATTATGCAACTCAATTGCCTGCACAATGCATAACTCTCCTCTAACAAGATCCACCACTCACTACGCAACCCTCTGCTCTACTACAGATGTGCCACTGCCCACTTACTCCCTATCAAATAAGTGGACCTAAAATCTAAAACTACTACAGCCAATCACCCTTCACCTCTTGAGGGAGTGTCCTATGCACCATAAAGATAATCCCTTCCGATTCTTGCGCGTTCATGCATGGGTACACTCATGTGTCCTTTTTAGGAGATTCTCCACTCCTCTCGACCTCAGAGTCTCCCTTTAAAGGCAAGTTACCCTGTCACAGCGAAGGCAGTCCCCTAACGAGGCAGACCTTTGGGAACTCCGCCTGTGCATGCCTCCTCAATTATTTGAGCTCTTTCAACTGGTCAGGAAGCACTATCCCGCACTCCTCCAGGAGCACGGCTGGAATCTCAACTCTTGGTCGGAAAAGCTGATGAATCTCGCTGTGGCCTCCAAAAATGTGCAGGGGGGTTGCCTTGGAACTCACCAGTAAAACATTACAAAAGTAGTCAAAAAGGAGTGAACGCCAGCAAGAAGTAACACAGTTTTATTCAGGGCCCCAGATAGAGCTGGGACAGCAATATTTAAACAAAACGCAGAACATAACTGCATGAAAAGGCGCTGTCAAAGAAACTCGCCGACGGACCTATTGTGAACGCCACCTGCCATGCATACATGGCAGGCAGCGTTCACTTCATTCGCATGGCGGGGTGCAAAAATGCAGAGCAAAAGGCAGAGTTTTTTGCCCTGCACATTTGTACTCTGCCGTGCAAATGACCAAAACTCGGCCTGGGGACCTGTTCAGGCCAAAGTCCAAACATGCAGGTTGCTGTTGCCGAATTATGCAGGAACTCAAAAATGAGGTCGCAGGTTCTTTAAATGTGAAGAAATTACTGGTTTTCTCCCCAAGTGCCAAGTGAATAACTCAATACAAGGTTCAACTTTGGCCAATTTGTATATGCACCTTTTAAATCAGAACGAGTGCTAACGGATCTACTGACATTGTACAAATGATGAAATCCAACTTCAAATGTGATTGATTCAAAGCATTCCCAGTTTAACCCCTGCCCATCTCGTACCAAATGCTGAACAAGTGTAATTTGCAGGCAGTGTTTACTTTTTTACAAAGTGAAGAGTAAAGGGTAAGAGAAAAGGCGATTATGCCTAGTTTTACACTTCAATTTTGCACTATACTTTTCAAATGTGTACAATTGCAAGCGGGAGAACCAATAGCACATACATGCTAACTCTGGTTCTCCCTGCATGCAATTACTATTTTATATGAAATCGCTCTCTTTGTATCGCCAATGAAAAAGCACCCCTCATAGTATGGGATATGGAGCACACAGCCCTTCATGTCAATGGGCCTCATTACTACACAGGCGCTAAGGGGTTAACGGCGCCGTAAAAGGTGGCGGCACGGTTAACCCCATACCGCCTAATTACGAGATCCCTTTGCGGGTCCCTACCTTAACGGCTGGTTTTACCAGCCGTTAAGGATTGGACCCACAAAGGGACCTTGGAGGTAATTACGGTACTGCAATTTGCGGTACCGTAACTACCGCCTTCCCCATTTCCATTGAGCCCTATGGGGGCAAAAATGGGAATGGGGAAGGGCCAATGGTGAATGGGGAATTACCGCCCCGCCAACCTAGGAATGGGGCGGTAATTCCGCCATTCACCATGGCGGAATCGGTAAAATACCGGCGGCAACCATAGCGCTACTAGCGCCATGGTTACCGCACTGGTCGTAATGAGGCCCAATCTGTCTGAGCGTCACTGCTTGATTCCAAAACGACACATGGGTGACCCAGTGAAGGCAGAGCCCTGCTCTGGATTTCAGTGGGGCTGTTTGCTACAGTTCTTTGCTGGGAAAATGATATGATGTTTTCTGTCAGATGCCTGCTAGAGTTACTTCAATTTCAAAGTTTTTACACTCTAACGTTCTATCGATTTGAGACATGATGCCTTGCAGGGATATTTAGAGCAAATCTCTGCAGACATTTAAAGCCTTTTCCCACCTTGTTTTGTAGAACGTGCACCATTTCAGTTATGAATATTTAACCGATTCAAATATGTATGCAGCCAGTATGTTAGTTGTATGATTCTTGCTCCTCAAATGGCTGTTTGCTATTTGAGGAATTATTTTGGTGTTTAATAAATGTAAGATCCATTCTGTGAGACACTGCTTCAATATTTGGCATTATTTAAAATGGCCAAAATACATATCTTATTAAACAGACCCCCCATTTTCTCCCCACTGAACATAAAATTCCGGCCGTCTTTTCAGGATGACCAAAAATACATTTTGTAATAATATTCATGAAAATTCATTTTATTTCCATGTTTTTCATAATATTGATTGTGGATATCCTGAAAACCTTTGCAAAAAATGTGGTTGGTAGAAGGTTATGAATTAATCTTAACCATTTACAGTGCTGTGGGAAACCTTCCACATCACTGGTTTTAGACCGTCTCCACTATTATAAGGGTGAACCAACCATAAGCAAATCAGTCTGGAAATTGCTTTTATGGACGCAGTCGATCCCAAAGTGCTAAGCCACAAACCCTTTGCACAGAAACACACTCCAAACATTTTGCAATTGTCAACCCGTGTGCAACCGGCATGCCCAGACATGGGTCCTAAGCCCTAGATACCCAAAGCTGTACCTCACTGGCAATGCCCAAGGAGCCTGAAACATGTCTGAGGTTGCCTGTGGTCTCGTGCAGAAGGGATGTGATCTAGCCTTTCACTTTTAGGGTGGGGCCAAGCCTGAATTACATATGGCCTTTCCCTTTATGTAATGGTATGCAAGGCTGAAAAGCTACAATATAAAGGGTTGCCCGGAACACGTGTCAATGGTTAAGATTTCTTCATAACCTTAGAGATATCAACCACCACCAGCCCTAAAGCGGTAGTACGGTCAGAAATCGTATTGACCCAATTGATCGGGCATGTATTCTAGAGCATACATCAATCATTCTTAAAAAAATGTCCAATGAAACTTACCGACATGTTCCTCACTTCAACACATGCGAAAACAACGTTTTGGGTGCCGCCATCTTGTGCTAATCATATCCGTTGATCCATCGCCCTTCAATTGCACTTGCAGCACTAATTCTGTTCACCCGCCCTAACGCTGACACCACTAGACATTCACAGTGATCTCCACCTATTTTAATTATGCTAGTGGGCAGCGTAACCAAACCTAGCCTGTCATCGCCAATGTCATAACGTTATCTAATGCAGAACCAGGAACATAAACACACACATGCACAACAGACACAAACTTATAAAAACTGTTTATTTTGAACAAAACAGCAATGGTCGGGTGCGTAACAAGTACTTTTAATTTTGACATACTGCTGAAAAGAGGTAATTAAGTCGACAAAAACATGGGTAACTTTTTCCAATAGAGTTACAGCTAGCGAATATCACATGGTTCTGACCGTGATCTTATAATGCTGTTTCTGCTCATCAATCGATTCATCCTAGTCTTTGCATTCTTCACTTCGTCACAGAAAGTTATTATCTTCCATCACCGATTTCCGATCGAGGAACATGGCATTCCATTACAGAGAAGAAATTAGTGGTTTAAATTTCAAATGCAACACTTTCACATCCGCACAATTTCAGAACCTTTAGGCTGCCATGTTGCTCCTTATTAGTGCAGTTGCAAAAGCACAGGTTGGTGCCTGCCGATCTTCCCAGATAATGGTTATCACTGATGTGTTGTTGATGATTATTATCCAATTGCGGTTAAAGAAGCCGTCGACCGGTAAACTGTACCCATGACAGGTGCACATCAGTATAATATAACTATGGAAAATCGAGAATGCAAAAATATATTTCAATGTTAAATGTCAATTTAAGTTACAATTAACACGTACAATGTCTATTGTTTGCGTCAAATTGAGCATTCATCCGTCACAACGTAAATCATGTAGCATACAGCATACTTGCCATCCTCACTTGCATAAATAATATTTCAAACTTTGCTTACATTGTTTCTTGTGTCTCATATTTCCATTCTCCCTATGTTATGGATGAGCAACTGCTTCGAAATTGAGATCTCACTAATCGAAACTTAACATTCCTACGTATGCTTTCAATATAGTGAATCTTATCACTTGCCTGTGGATTTCAACACATTTTGGCCTTCAAATTGTTAGTGTGGTGGATTTGAGAATACATAACAATGCAACCCTTCATCCAGCGTTCACATCATGTCAGAGGGCGTTTTGTTCTGGGAACATATGCCACAAAATTGAAGAATATTAGTAGCAAACTGTGCAGTGAAAAACAACAAAATATTTCAAGTATCCCACATATGAAAATATTTACTTGAATTTCAATGGTATCACTGCTCCTCGTCCCACAACATGTACGTATTCTTTCAAAGATGACCCTAGGCGAGGTGCACACAGACTCGGATTTCCCTATACTTCCATAGTGCAATAGCAGAAAAAGAAAATTAATAGTTTGGGGCAGTTTTTTGGGCCAAAGTGGGCCACTTCTTTTCTGAAATAAACAGAATTTGAATACAAAAGCTGGGGGTTAATATATAGAGATGGTACAAATGGACTGGGAAGGGAGATGGGAAGGGGCGATTTCGCACCAGGCTGGGTGGATTG
Source organism: Ambystoma mexicanum (assembly GCF_040938575.1). Taxonomy (NCBI): domain Eukaryota; kingdom Metazoa; phylum Chordata; class Amphibia; order Caudata; family Ambystomatidae; genus Ambystoma; species Ambystoma mexicanum. The sequence goes on from NC_090929.1 coordinate 887,268,876, forward strand.
TTGCAGCCATGGCAACAGGTGCAATGAGCAACAATAAAAAAAAGAATAAAATGTACATTACTAAAATTCCAGCATTCCTCGAATGAGTGCAGTTTTGAAAGGCTTACTGGCTGCTGTGTATATCTATTCCAGCTATCATATTGGTTTCTACATTGATGTGTGCGTGCCTGGTTGTCCTCCACATGTGGGCCTCCACAGTATGATGTAAATGTGCTAAGACCACAGGCACATGTTCATAGTGAACATTGGCAAGACATATTCCTTTGCTTGTTATTTCAATGTTGTCTAACACTGAGGCACATGAACCTTTGGTCTATTACTATCTACAACCACTTAACATGATTCCTACTTTCCACTAAAGTTAGACCTCATTTATTTGATTTATTTATTGTTTATTTGTAAAGCGCCTGTACAAAATTGGTGTGACAAGGTGCCACAAAACAAAAAAGGGGGGCAGGGAAGAAAAAACCAAGAGCGGTCCTACTAGGCCTTGTGTTATCTGGATCATGCAAGAACAGTACCAAAACGTGCAGGGGGGAGGGACTGGGGAGGGCCGAGGTGTAGGTTGTGACAGAAGGGAACATGCTAGAGTGGGAGGGAGGTGCGGGGCAAGAGGAGGTATACAAGTGCAGAGGGGAGGAGAAGGAGGAGGGGAAGAAGATGGCGAATGGGGCTAGGCAGGTGGTAAGGAGAGGCCTGCAAGAAAATATATAGTGTTTTACCAAAATGTAAAGGTAAAGGCAGACTGTTTATTGCAAAGTGCAGTGGCATATTATTGCCAGCAGTAATGGGGTACATACATTTATTTTTGTGTTGCCAGTATAAATTGTGAATATGTTGTTGGTAGCATGCAAGGTACAGAATTCATAACACAGCAAAAGCCCAATGTGAAACTGCAGAGAATGAAGTGCACCATTTTTTTTTTGATACCTCATACATAGAAGACTACATTATTTATATAACTGACTAATTCAATTAACATTACTAAATACTAATTCTAACTTTATTAACATTATAATGTAGTCTCATGTGCAAAATGAGGTGAAAATACATATTTTGGTGGCACTGCTGAAATGCATTTTAAATGCACAATGGCATTTTTTTTCTTCCTTTCTGTGTTAGCTTGTGGAGAGCAGAAAGTATGCGCAGCAGGAAATAAATGAAACAGTTGCTCAGAGAGCAAGGATTTCTTTGTTCTGGAAATGAAGGGTGGCACAGAAAATATGCTTTTGACCTGATTGGAAGAAAGTGTCTGCAGACATGCCACGTAGATAAAGTGGGAAGGCGCCAAGCTTTGCTAATGGCAAAACTTGCGGAGTTAGTTCGTTCGTGGAGACTGGGCTGTGAAGATAGAAGTCCAAGGTGTCACAGAGCGCTGGCTAGAGAGTTTCTCGCCGTGCTTCCCAGACACACAAGATTTACAGAAGCATTCCGTGCTGGCTGGGCCTGTCTTTGCGAGTGGAGCAAGGTCGCGTGGGGGTTTTAAAAGGCTTGTTTGTTCTGTTTTCTCTTTATTTTTGTATTTCAGATGATGAAGCTATGTATCCATGGTAAGATTTGTTAATATGTGAATATGTGAATGTGGTCCCTGGGCTTGAGGCAAAGGATAAGTCTTGCAGTCCTATTCTGGATTAGTTGAAGGGGGAAAAGGGAGGATTTAGGCAGATTGAGTAAGAGGCTGTTGCAGTAGTCCAGCTCTGGAGACATTGGGGCCGATTCATGGAACAAACGTGCGCCGAAAATCTACGCGCAAGCAGGCGCAAGCAGGCGCAAGCGGAAAAAAACAGGCGCACGCGCACGCGTGCGATTCATGGAAGTCCCTGCGCGTGTACAACCCGGGATGCGCGCCAAACCCGTGCATGGCGAACAAGTCACAGCAACATCCCGAAAGGCGTGCGCGACGCGCACAGTGAAAGCGCACAACCTCGGCGCATACACCACAAAGTGGGCGGGACATGGGGCATAACGCGCGGAATGGGGAACAACGCGCGAAAATAAGGGCGTAACTGGGGATGTACTGCAGGGAAGCAGACGGAACGCCCGCACGCACTCGAACCACACGTATTCATGGAATCGAATAGGGCAAAGCCACGCACAGCCAAAGACACACACAAGCTGAAACACGTCTGCCACACGAAGGCAGGCGGTAGAGTCCCAGCGCATCACAAAAGTGGCAACATACAGCAATTGGGCCTGTGCGAGCGGGACACGTGTATTGCGGGGGTGCGTGGGAAGCAACACACTCGATCGAGCGGGGTACGTGTATTTCGGGGGCGCGCGGGAAGTGACACACGCGATTGAGCGGGGTATGTGTATTTCGGGGGTGCGCAGGAAGTTACACACGCGATTGAGCGGGGTACGTGCATATCGGGGGTGCGCGGGTAGTTACACACGCGATTGAGCGGGGTACGTGTATTTCGGGGGTGCGCGGGAAGTTACACCCGCGATTGAGCGGGGTACGTGTATTTCGGGGGTGCGCGGGAAGGTACACACGCGATATCATCAGGGTACCTGTATTACAGGGGTGCGCGGGTAGTTGCACACGCAATTGAGCGGGGTACGTGTATTTCAGGGGTGCGCGGGAAGTTACACACGCGATTGAGCGGGGTACGTGTATTTCTGGGGTGCGCGGGAAGTCACACACGCGATCTCATCAGGGTACGTGTATTTCAGGGTGCGGGGGAAGTATCCCACGCAACATCAGCAGGGTACGTGTATTCCAGGGGTGCGCGGGAAGTTCCACACGCAATTCCATCAGGGTACGTGTATTACAGGGGTGCGCGGGAAGTTCCACACGCGATATCATCAGGGTACGTGTATTACAGGGGTGCGCGGGGAGCAGCACACGTGAATTGCACGTGTGGGTCCTCCCAGGTGTTCCCTCTACACCCTCCACGGCCCCTGCAGGTGGCTCACACCACAGGGGCCTACCCAGCACATGTCATGCAGGCACCCCATCCACCATGGCCATGCCCACCAGCCAACCCACATGTCAACTTGCACTACTGCCCACCAACGCATGTCCCCCTGCACCCCCAGCCACCAGGGGCACCCTCCACCAGGCCCCCACCCATGTCTCCCACCACCCCCACCCCCCCAGTCACCAGGGGCAGCCTCCACCAGGCCCCCACCCATGTCTCCCACCACCCCCACCCCCCAGCAGTGCAGGAGCAGCCTCCACCAGGCCCCCACTCATTTCCCCTATCACCCCCACCCCCCAGCCACCAGGGGAAGCCTCCACCAGGCCCCCACTCATGTCTCCCTGCACCCCCACCCCCCAGCAGTGCAGGGGCAGCCTCCACCAGGCCCCCACTCATGTCCAACTCATGTCTCCAATTACCCCCACCCCCAGCAGTGCAGGGGCAGCCTCCACCAGGCCCCCACTCATGTCCAACTCATGTTTCCCATCACCCCCACCCTCAGAAGTGCAGGGGCAGCCTCCACCAGGCCCCCACTCATGTCTCCCTGCACCCCCACCCCCCAGCAGTGCAGGGGCAGCCTCCACCAGGCCCCCACTCATGTCTCCCTGCACCCCCACCCACCAGCCACCAGGGGCAGCTTCCACCAGGTCCCCACTCATGTCTCCCATCACCCCCACCCCCCAGCAGTGCAGGGGCAGCCTCCACCAGGCCCCCACCCATGTCTACCACCACCCCCACACCCCAGCAGTGCAGGGGCAGCCTCCACCAGGCCCCAACTCATGTCTCCCATCACCCCCACCCCCCAGCCACCAGGGGCAGCCTCCACCAGGCCCCCACTCATGCCTCCCAGCACCCCCACACCCCAGCAGTGCAGGGGCAGCCTCCACCAGGCCCCAACTCATGTCTCCCATCACCCCCACCCCCCAGCCACCAGGGGCAGCCTCCACCAGGCCCCCACTCATGCCTCCCAGCACCCCCACCCCCCAGCAGTGCAGGGGCAGCCTCCACCAGGCCCCCACTCATGTCCAACTCATGTTTCCCATCACCCCCACCCTCAGAAGTGCAGGGGCAGCCTCCACCAGGCCCCCACTCATGTCTCCCTGCACCCCCACCCCCCAGCAGTGCAGGGGCAGCCTCCACCAGGCCCCCACTCATGTCTCCCTGCACCCCCACCCCCCAGCCACCAGGAGCAGCCTCCACCAGGCCCCCACCCATGTCTCCCACCACCCCCACCCCCCGGCACTGTGGGTCACCTGCCAGCAGGCCCCCACCCATGTCCAACCATGTTCCCCACCACCCCCACCCCCAGCACTGTGGGTCACCTGCCAGCAGGCCCCCGCATGTCCAACCATGTTCCCCACAACCCCCACCCCCCAGCACTGTGGGGCACCTGCCAGCAGACCCCACCCATGTCTCCCACCACCTCCACCCCCCAGCCACCAGGGGCAGCCTCCACCAGGCCCCCACCCATGTCTCCCACCACCCCCACCCCCCAGCAGTGCAGGGGCAGCCTCCACCAGGCCCCCACCCATGTCTCCCACCACCCCCACCCCCAGCCACCAGGGGCAGCCTCCACCAGGCCCCCACTCATGTCTCCCTGCACCCCCACCCCCCAGCAGTGCAGGGGCAGCCTCCACCAGGCCCCCACTCATGTCCAACTCATGTGTCCCATCACCCCCACCCCCAGCAGTGCAGGGGCAGCCTCCACCAGGCCCCCACCCATGTCTCCCGCCACCCCCACCCCCCAGCCACCAGGGGCAGCCTCCACCAGGCCCCCACTCATGTCTCCCTGCACCCCCACCCCCCAGCAGTGCAGGGGCAGCCTCCACCAGGCCCCCACTCATGTCCAACTCATGTCTCCCATCACCCCCACCCCCAGCAGTGCAGGGGCAGCCTCCACCAGGCCCCCACTCATGTCCAACTCATGTCTCCCATCACCCCCACCCCCAGCAGTGCAGGGGCAGCCTCCACCAGGCCCCCACCCATGTCTCCCACCACCCCCACTCCCCAGCCACCAGGGGCATCCTCCACCAGGCCCCTACCCATGTCTCCCACCACCCCCACCCCCCAGCAGTGCAGGGGCAGCCTCCACCAGGCCCCCACCCATGTCTCACACCACCCCCACCCCCAGCACTGTGGGGCACCTGCCAGCAGGCCCCCACCCATGTCCAACCATGTTCCCCACCACCCCCACCCCCCAGCACTGTGGGGCACCTGCCAGCAGGCCCCACCCATGTCTCCCACCGCCCCCACCCCCCAGCCACCAGGGGCAGCCTCCACCAGGCCCCCACCCATGTCTCCCACCACCCCCACCCCCCAGCCACCAGGGGCAGCCTCCACCAGGCCCCCACTCATGTCTCCCTGCACCCCCACTCCCCAGCAGTGCAGGGGCAGCCTCCACCAGGCCCCCACTCATGTCCAACTCATGTCTCCCATCACCCCCACCCCCAGCAGTGCAGGGGCAGCCTCCACCAGGCCCCCACCCATGTCTCACACCACCCCCACCCCCCAGCACTGTGGGGCACCTGCCAGCAGGCCCCCACCCATGTCCAACTCATGTTCCCCACCACCCCACACCCCAGCAGTGCAGGGGCAGCCTCCACCAGGCACCCACTCATCTCTCCCATCACCCCCACCCCCCAGCCACCAGGGGCAGCCTCCACCAGGCCCCCACTCATGTCTCCCTGCACCCCCACCCCCCAGCAGTGCAGGGGCAGCCTCCACCAGTCCCCCACTCATATCTCCCACCACCCCCACCCCCCAGCCACCAGGAGCAGCCTCCACCAGGCCCCCACCCATGTCTCCCACCACCCCCACCCCCCAGCAGTGCAGGGGCAGCCTCCACCAGGCCCCCACCCATGTCTCCCACCACCCCCACCCCCAGCCACCAGGGGCAGCCTCCACCAGGCCCCCACTCATGTCTCCCTGCACCCCCACCCCCCAGCAGTGCAGGGGCAGCCTCCACCAGGCCCCCACTCATGTCCAACTCATGTCTCCCATCACCCCCACCCCCAGCAGTGCAGGGGCAGCCTCCACCAGGCCCCCACTCATGTCCAACTCATGTGTCCCATCACCCCCACCCCCAGCAGTGCAGGGGCAGCCTCCACCAGGCCCCCACCCATGTCTCCCGCCACCCCCACCCCCAAGCCACCAGGGGCAGCCTCCACCAGGCCCCCACTCATGTCTCCCTGCACCCCCACCCCCCAGCAGTGCAGGGGCAGCCTCCACCAGGCCCCCACTCATGTCCAACTCATGTCTCCCATCACCCCCACCCCCAGCAGTGCAGGGGCAGCCTCCACCAGGCCCCCACTCATGTCCAACTCATGTCTCCCATCACCCCCACCCCCAGCAGTGCAGGGGCAGCCTCCACCAGGCCCCCACCCATGTCTCCCACCACCCCCACTCCCCAGCCACCAGGGGCATCCTCCACCAGGCCCCTACCCATGTCTCCCACCACCCCCACCCCCCAGCAGGGCAGGGGCAGCCTCCACCAGGCCCCCACCCATGTCTCACACCACCCCCACCCCCAGCACTGTGGGGCACCTGCCAGCAGGCCCCCACCCATGTCCAACCATGTTCCCCACCACCCCCACCCCCCAGCACTGTGGGGCACCTGCCAGCAGGCCCCACCCATGTCTCCCACCGCCCCCACCCCCCAGCCACCAGGGGCAGCCTCCACCAGGCCCCCACCCATGTCTCCCACCACCCCCACCCCCCAGCCACCAGGGGCAGCCTCCACCAGGCCCCCACTCATGTCTCCCTGCACCCCCACTCCACAGCAGTGCAGGGGCAGCCTCCACCAGGCCCCCACTCATGTCCAACTCATGTCTCCCATCACCCCCACCCCCAGCAGTGCAGGGGCAGCCTCCACCAGGCCCCCACCCATGTCTCACACCACCCCCACCCCCCAGCACTGTGGGGCACCTGCCAGCAGGCCCCCACCCATGTCCAACTCATGTTCCCCACCACCCCACACCCCAGCAGTGCAGGGGCAGCCTCCACCAGGCACCCACTCATCTCTCCCATCACCCCCACCCCCCAGCCACCAGGGGCAGCCTCCACCAGGCCCCCACTCATGTCTCCCTGCACCCCCACCCCCCAGCAGTGCAGGGGCAGCCTCCACCAGTCCCCCACTCATATCTCCCACCACCCCCACCCCCCAGCCACCAGGAGCAGCCTCCACCAGGCCCCCACCCATGTCTCCCACCACCCCCACCCCCCGGCACTGTGGGTCACCTGCCAGCAGGCCCCCACCCATGTCCAACCATGTTCCCCACCACCCCCACCCCCCAGCATTGTGGGTCACCTGCCAGCAGGCCCCCACCCATGTCCAACCATGTTCCCCACCACCCCCACCCCCCAGCACTGTGGGGCACCTGCCAGCAGACCCCACCCATGTCTCCCACCACCTCCACCCCCCAGCCACCAGGGGCAGCCTCCACCAGGCCCCCACCCATGTCTCCCAACACCCCCACCCCCCAGCAGTGCAGGGGCGGCCTCCACCAGGCCCCCACTCATGTCTCCCTGCACCCCCACCCCCGAGGAGTGCAGGGGCAGCCTCCACCAGGCCCCCACCCATGTCTCCCACCACCCCCACCCCCCAGCAGTGCAGGGGCAGCCTCCACCAGGCCCCCACCCATGTCTCCCACCACCCCCACCCCCCAGCCACCAGGGGCAGCCTCCACCAGGCCCCCACTCATGTCTCACTGCACCCCCACCCCCCAGCAGTGCAGGGGCAGCCTCCACCAGGCCCCCACTCATGTCCAACTCATGTCTCCCATCACCCCCACCCCCAGCAGAGCAGGGGTAGCCTCCACCAGGCCCCCACTCAAGTCCAACTCATGTCTCCCATCACCCCCACCCCCAGCAGTGCAGGGGCAGCCTCCACCAGGCCCCCACCCATGTCTCCCACCACCCCCACCCCCCAGCCACCAGGGGCAGCCTCCACCAGGCCCCCACTCATGTCTCCCACCACCCCCACCACCCAGCAGTGCAGGGGCAGCCTCCACCAGGCCCCCACCCATGTCTCACACCACCCCCACCCCCAGCACTGTGGGGCACCTGCCAGCAGGCCCCCACCCATGTCCAACCATGTTCCCCACCACCCCCACCCCCCAGCACTGTGGGGCACCTGCCAGCAGGCCCCACCCATGTCTCCCACCGCCCCCACCCCCCAGCCACCAGGGGCAGCCTCCACCAGGCCCCCACCCATGTCTCCCACCACCCCCACCCCCCAGCCACCAGGGGCAGCCTCCACCAGGCCCCCACTCATGTCTCCCTGCACCCCCACCCCCCAGCAGTGCAGGGGCAGCCTCCACCAGGCCCCCACTCATGTCCAACTCATGTCTCCCATCACCCCCACCCCCAGCAGTGCAGGGGCAGCCTCCACCAGGCCCCCACCCATGTCTCACACCACCCCCACCCCCCAGCACTGTGGGGCACCTGCCAGCAGGCCCCCACCCATGTCCAACTCATGTTCCCCACCACCCCACACCCCAGCAGTGCAGGGGCAGCCTCCACCAGGCCCCCACCCATGTCTCCCACCACCCCCACCCCCCAGCCACCACGGGGCAGCCTCCACCAGGCCCCCACCCATGTCTCCCACCACCCCCCTGCAGTGCAGGGGCAGCCTCCACCAGTCCCCCACCCATGTCTACCACCACCCCCACACCCCAGCAGTGCAGGGGCAGCCTCCACCAGGCCCCCACTCATGTCTCCCATCACCCCAACCCCCCAGCCACCAGGGGCAGCCTCCACCAGGCCCCCACTCATGTCTCCCTGCACCCCCACCCCCCAGCAGTGCAGGGGCAGCCTCCACCAGTCCCCCACTCATATCTCCCACCACCCCCACCCCCCAGCCACCAGGGGCAGCCTCCACCAGGCCCCCACCCATGTCTCCCACCACCCCCACCCCCCAGCACTGTGGGTCACCTGCCAGCAGACCCCCACCCATGTCCAACCATGTTCCCCACCACCCCCACCCCCCAGCACTGTGGGTCACCTGCCAGCAGGCCCCCACCCATGTCCAACCATGTTCCCCACCACCCCCACCCCCCAGCACTGTGGGGCACCTGCCAGCAGACCCCACCCATGTCTCCCACCACCTCCACCCCCCAGCCACCAGGGGCAGCCTCCACCAGGCCCCCACCCATGTCTCCCACCACCCCCACCCCCCAGCAGTGCAGGGGCAGCCTCCGCCAGGCCCCCACTCATGTCTCCCTGCACCCCCACCCCCGAGGAGTGCAGGGGCAGCCTCCACCAGGCCCCCACCCATGTCTCCCACCACCCCCACCCCCAGCAGTGCAGGGGCAGCCTCCACCAGGCCCCCACTCATGTCCAACTCATGTCTCCCATCACCCCCACCCCCAGCAGTGCAGGGGCAGCCTCCACCAGGCCCCCACCCATGTCTCCCACCACCCCCACCCCCCAGCCACCAGGGGCATCCTCCAGCAGGCCCCTACCCATGTCTCCCACCACCCCCACCCCCCAGCAGTGCAGGGGCAGCCTCCACCAGGCCCCCACCCATGTCTCACACCACCCCCACCCCCAGCAGTGCAGGGGCAGCCTCCACCAGTCCCCCACTCATATCTCCCACCACCCCCACCCCCAGCCACCAGGGGCAGCCTCCACCAGGCCCCCACCCATGTCTCCCACCACCCCCACCCCCCAGCCACCAGGGGCATCCTCCACCAGGCCCCCACCCATGTCTCCCACCACCCCCACCCCCCAGCAGTGCAGGGGCAGCCTCCACCAGGCCCCCACCCATGTCTACCACCACCCCCACACCCCAGCAGTGCAGGAGCAGCCTCCGCCAGGCCCCCACCCATGTCTCCCATCACCCCCACCCCCAGCCACCAGGGGCAGCCTCCACCAGGCCCCCACTCATGTCTCCCACCACCCCCACCCCCCCAGTCACCAGGGGCAGCCTCCACCAGATCCCCACCCATGTCTCCCACCACCCCCACCCCCCAGCAGTGCAGGGGCAGCCTCCACCAGGCCCCCACCCATGTGCAACTCATGTTCCCAGCCAACATGTCATCACAATCTAGATCCCTGGTCCCTATGGTCAGCCTCCAAATGCAAAACACCCACCCGAGTATTGCATCCACCCACTTATAATTTGCAATTACATCACAGAACACCAATTGCAAGTTCCGAAACAAACACATTTCCCTCACATACACCCAATGGGTGTCAGTGAATCTCAAAACACATATCATGAAATGCATGAAACCAATGAGATACCACACATTGAAGTTCACCAAAAATAATATGTATTAAAGGAAACATCAATAGAATAAAAAATTAAGAAACAGAAACGTGAATGTACAAAAATGAAAAGAAGCATGTCCGTCAAAAAAAGCAAAACCAAAAATAAAAATCCAAAGTAATGTCCAAAGTCAATGTCCACAAAACAAAATCCAATGGGAAATAAAAAAGAAAGCCATTGCTCCATGGTCAAAAATAGAAAAAAAAATACAATCCAACTGTCAACTATGTACATGGGAACAATCCAGGGTCCATTATCCCAACAAAATAAAGGAAACCTATCTAACTACACTAACTAATAAAATAAACTATATACAAAAATGTGGCCAATGTCCGAAAGGTCCAAATAAAATAAAAACAAAAATGAAACCTAACACTTCCTAGAAACTATGTACAAGGGCAGCGGGCTAGTTTCACGGCTCACTTGTGGATGTTCCGGGCCAGGGCATCATCAAACTCCTCCTCAATGTCCCGGAGGCGGTCCTCCTCCATGGCCCCGAGGGTCCGCAGGGCCGCCGACGTCTCCACCTCCAAACCCCTGCGGATTGCCTCGAGGCACTCGGCCCGCCTCAGGGCCCTCCGCATGGAGTTCTCGGCCCTGACCATTGTGAGCCATGCCTCTTCCGCCCACTGCCGCTCCGCATCTATGGCGTGGCCCAACCGCTGCCACACGGAAGACACTCTCTGTCCTGGGTCCTCCTGCCCTCCGGCCGATGCCTGCCCCTCCGATGTCGAAGGCCCCGAGCCTTCATGGCTCCCACCATGTTGCTGCTGCTGCTGTGCCTCTGCCCGTGCACTGCCTCCTGCTGCCTGCACATCCTCCGCCGGCTGGGGTGCAGTTGTTGATGTGGCCACCCCTGCTGGACGTCCGACTCCCGACTTTGGCAAGGATGCCTCCTCCACCAGTCTGGCCGCACCGTCAGAGGCAGCTCCACAGGGCACCCAGATGACTGATGGGTGGGAAGATGGCACAGAGGACGACTGGCGCGTAGGGGGTCCAGTTGAGGAGGGGGTCGGAGCAAGCCCCATTAGACGGAGGAATCCGGCCTGGGTGACCTGTCCCAACAGGCTGACGTGGTCAACGAGCCATTCGAGATGACTCGCAGTCTCTTCATGAAAAGACTGCGGGTCACCTCGCATGGCCCGTTGACGCAACGCCACACCAGCCAGGACAGGCTCAACCCGGACCTGGATAGCCACGTCCGCAGGCAGAGGAAGGCCAGTTGACGTGAGCTCATCCCCTGCCTGAAAACGGGTCTGGACGTAGGCATCCCTGCTGGTGCAAGATGATGCAGGGACAGGATCGGGGACAGGATTGCACACAGGCACCTCTGCGGCGGCCTGTGCTGCCTCCTGTCCCTGGTCCTGCACTGCACCACTAGCACCAGTGGGATCCCCACCTCCAGACCCCGTCTCTGGTGCTTGCACGGCCTCATCCTCCACCAAACCCCCACCAACCTGGATGACTCCGTGCCATCTTCCCCTGTTGGGCCCTGTGGGGTCCCAGCTGCCCCTTCTGCTGCCGAGGAGTCCAACTCCAACCTCCGCCTCTTGGACCTCCCCCCGGCAGCTGCGGCCTGGGATGCGGCACCGGACTCCTCACTCCCCGACGAGATGACAACCTGGGAGGGGAGCCGGGCCTTGCGTCTCCGGCTGGCGGTCGGATCCCCGCCGCTGTGCTCCACAGCACCTTCTCCGCCCTCTTCATCAATTGACGCTGCAGACAGGGAGAAACAAAACACAGGCATCAGGGCACTGTACAATGGACACATACACACATGACAGTTGTACATGAGTGGCATTGGCAAACCTCAGACATGTCATCACAATCCCCAACAATTCGTACACATGAGCCATGCCACAGCCATATCGCAACTGCCACCACCATCCATACACATACAACAGCATGAGCAGCCAAAGGTGAGCCAGACATCACATGCAACACAGGAAGTGCACCACACATGTACACACACCACCACACATGCATGCATGTGTACACCTCTGCCAAGTGTCGCACTGTTCAGACGGGCATCCATGTCACATCTGCCAATCAGGCCTCCACATACCGCTGTCACATGCATCCATGTTGCATCACTGTTGCACCCTTGTCAAATACACACACATGCACATGTACACAGTGCTGATACATGCAGCCGAAAACAACATACATGCGTGACATCACGGACATGTCTACTTACATACACATTCATCCAAACATGTGTGCCCACACAACTGCATTTGGCATGCAAGCCTACACACACAAGCACCATCCATGTCTCACACATTACAGCCCTCGCATGTGTCAGCCCCACGGTGGCACTGAAGCTGGTGCCCCCTCTGCCTCTCTGGCCGGGGGTTGTCAGTGGTCACAGATGGTGTTTGCCCCGACATGACAACCCCAGAGGCAGGAGTGGGTGGGCAACTGGGTCCTGGGGCTGGGCTGTGGAGCGATGGAATCCCAGTCGGGAGTCTTCCGTTCCAGCAGGGGTGGTCACAGCAACAGCACCCCTGGCTGATGTGCAGGCAGCAAATGGCAGTGCACTTGGGCAGCAGGCAGTCAGGGAGCAGCAGATGGCAGGTGGGAGCGTGCTCGGGGCTCTAGGGGCAGTAGTTCGGCCTTCTGGGAAGGAGCGTGGTCTTCCGTGTGCTTATGCGTGGCCAGCTTGATACGGAGTGATTTGGCACGTGAAAAATCTGCACGTCAGCGTGTAATTCGAGGAAAGGCCCTTAGCACTTAAGCGCATCTGCACGCATACGCATTTTCATTGGACAGAAGGCCCCTCAAGTGCAAGCGCCCCTGTGACGTGACACGTACAGACATGCATGCGCATTTCAGCGCGCGTGAAAAACTGCACGTCCGCGTGTAATACGAGGAAAGGGCCCATGCGCGTAAGTGCGCGTGGAAACTGCACGTCCGCGTGTAATACGAGGAAAGGGCCATGCGCGTAAGCGCGCGTGGAAACTGCACGTCCGTGTGTAATACGAGGAAAGGGCCCATGCGCGTAAGTGACGTGACGCGCGCGTGCGTTTCCCTCAGCATGGGTTAAAGGTGAGCGGGCCCAGCAGTTCGCTGTACGTGCCTTTCGTGGAGATCGACGTGTGTTGCTGCTTCCTGTTGTTTCGCGCGCCATCACAACTTCACAGCTATCAAGGACGTATCTCTTCTTTTGGCGGGGGTATTGGCTATGCGTGTTTTTCTGCATCGCGCTAGTCAGACGGTGAGTCGCACACGCTCTTTTTCCCACTGCGGGTGCCCCTGTGTATCGCACCCATTTTCGATGTCATAGTAGCCTGCGTGTCCCACGCGTACGCGTTATTCGTGTTACTGGGTGCCACCGCGTACTGCGGGAGGTTGAATCCACGCACGTAGGCTGCAGGGTTGCGTGCACGCTTTTACTGCAGTTTTGGGGTGCCTGAGCGTTGCGTGACCCGTCACCACATCACCGGGGTCACATACAGCCTTGCAGGTGCAGGGGGGCTGTTAACATCTTGCTTCCCACCCCCTTCACCCCAATTGCCCAGGTCAATTGTGGTGTACACCTCCCATTGGCACCACTCCATCTGTGCCAGCACTACTACATCTGTGCCATGGTTGGGAGGCCACCAAAGGTGAGGGGCGCCTCAGCTGGGCGTACTCCTCGTGGCGGGCGTGGTCGGGGATGTGGCCGTGGTGACCAGGGAGTAGGGGGACTCCAGGGTGTCCAGGGCAGCCACAGAGGGGGAAGAGGCAGGGGTGCGCCATTTGAGCACAATGTTGTGCCATGTGTCGGTGCAGCCATGCCACCACCCCCTGTGGTTCCGGGGGATGCAGCTCCTGCATCTGGCACTGGCACCCATATGACCCGGCAGTCCGTTCCATCGACTGCCACGGGCCCAAGGGTAGTGGTAGCTGCAGGTGCAGCTGTGGACACCACCACCCAGGCTCAGGGTCTGCCAGCGCAGGCTGCGTTGGCACTTGAAGAGCCCTTGGTAGATCTCCAACAGGCCAGGGGGGAAACCATAGGGGCAGGCCGGGCTGCTCAGACCAAGACACGTGTCCCTGGGGCAGTCATGTCATCTGCTGCCCCGAACAGCCGGGTGTTGGCAAGTGCAGGGGCAGATGCACCCAACACACCCCGGTTGTGAGTCTGCCAACCAGGACCGTTGCAGCCAACGACCCTGCCACAGCTGATGTTGCTGCGCAGGGTCCATTAGTGGGCACCCAGCTGCCACTGACACAAGTTAGGCCTTTGGTCATCCCTCCTCCTGCCACTCCCTTGGCTCAATCCACCGAACCCACTGGCCATACTGGTCAGGACGGCATTAGCCAGCCAGGGTCTGCGCCACAGTCCAAGAGGAGGAAGGTTGCACCTGCAGCACAGGCTGGGACCCCACACACAGCCACGACCTCCTGCATGTCGAGGAAGAAGCCTTTCTGGAAGCAGGAACTGGACTTCCTCGTGGACTACGTGCGGGGCCACAGCCGTGACATGCTAGTGGGTACCAATAGTCAGACCACGGCTGCCCAACGTGACACCCACTGGAAGCATGTTGCAGAACATGTCAGTTCATTCGGCCATGAGGTGCGCACGGCGCAGGAGTGCAAAAAGCGTTGGAATGACATCAAGCGCAGCACTAAGGCCAAGCGTGCCTCAAATTACAACTTGACTCTGGTGACTGGCGGTGGGCCTGCACCAGAGGAGGAAGAACTCACTCCGCATGAGGCTCTCGTTGCGGAGTTCATACCACCAGAATTGGTCGAAGGAGTGCGAGAGAAGCTGGACTTTGATGCCCAGTCCAGTGAGTGTTGATGCGTGTTTGTTGAGGACGTGTGTGTTTCACTTGTGGGATATGTTGTGCATGATTGCTGCTACATGTGACGTGTACATGGTTCTGATGTGTAAGTAATGCAATGCTACCGTCATGCATGTCTCCTCTGCCTGCATGCGGGACTCCATGTAGGCATGCTCCCTTGCCCCTCCTCCGCCACTCTGCACCCCAGTTCCACCTTTGCACTGGTCTGCTTCAATCTTGCCAATGTGTACTTTCTTGTTCATGTGTCCTGTGTAGATGCAAACTTCCAGCGTAGAATCTGCCAGACATATGCCGTGTGGTACAGCCTTAGTACTCGATGCAGGGTATCTCACTTGTACTGTGCATGGGTCAGATGTCCCGCAGGGACATGAGTGCCCATTCATGCTCCATGTGCATTGCACGCATGCCCCTATGTGTCCTTGACTGGATGATCACTGTAATATGTAAACATTGCCATCTCATCAGCCTTCCCATGTCAACTGTGGCTCAGTCCTGCGTTGCACACATGTTTAGGCTTTGACAATCTGTGTGGCTCACAGGCCTCAGCCTGTTCAATGGCCAATGACTCTGTCCAACTCTTGTTGTGTCTTCTTCACACGTGGGCGGCCTCTGGAGTTTCCATCATGTGTCCTGCCCACTGTCCCAGCATCATTTGCAGTGTTGTAATTTGAATCACATCAAGCTGTTGATGCCAGTCAACACTGCCTGTCAATACACAGGTGTATGGTCAGCCTTTTGATTCCATGCTAGGCATCCCTGCTTTGGTACTGGGGTGGAGGGGTGCTTGGCTTCTAGACATGGTACACATTGCATGCACAATGCACGTGATGTCTGAATTTGACATTGCACTGCCTTCACATTTCCTGGCACACACCATGTAGTGCTTGTACATGTAGGTAGTGAGTGGCGTACACATTTTCTGCACTGCATAGACCCACTTCCATGGAAACTGCCACCTTTCAACAGGTCTGATCACAGAAGCTATTCAAAGTAGACCCAGCATGCATGCCAGGTCATATGTTGTGTGTCACATGTCTGCCGGATGCCTTTGCTGTCGGTGTGTGTGTGTGTCGTGTGCTTCTGACATGTGAATTGTCCTTTTTCTCTCTATTTTTCAGGTGATGACGCAATGGAGGCAGAGGATGGTGTTGTCATGCCAGACACAGGGTTGGTAACGCCACATCAACCCGGCACTAGTGGGGGTCGTGGGGTCTTAGGCCACGAAAACCCCCAAGTGCTGCAGTCCATCTTGTCTCTGGCTGCCTATGAGTCCAGCCTTGATGACGACTCTGACGTCCATGTTGAGTTGGATGAGCATCAAGTCCATGTGTCAGGGGTGAGTGATTCTGATGTGGACACTCCTCTGTCTGCGACACCTGCACTGAGGGATCAGACAGTCTTGGTTCCTCCGCCCGTGGTGGATCGGGACGCAGGGTCACCCTCCACACCAGTCACTGATGTGCCTGGGACATCACATCGACGGGGGCATGTAGTCGTGCAGCCGCAGGCGGTGCCAACACAGCGAGTACCCCGGTCCTTGGGTCCCGCAGGAGTCAAGCCCGGCAACGCGGTCGCCGCGCGCAACCGCTGTATACTGAGTGGGAGCAAGACATGACTGCCAATTCCGAACGGCAGGGGGCAGCAATGGAGAACATCACTGAGAGCATGGAGCGTGTGGCCCGATCTGTGCTCCCCCCTGCTAGGCAGGTGCTTCTCCAGCAGCAGGCGGCACGGTCCACGGCCCGCTCGCTCAGGCTGGGCATGGCGGCCTCAGACAGGGCACGCCAGGCTGAAATGTCGTCTCTGCGTCAAGCAATTGCTGCTCACGCAGAGGCGCACATGGATGCCCTGAGGGAGGAGTATGCTTCCCTCAGATCCACTCTGGGTGTCCTTATGATGTCCCAGAGGCAGCAGACAGAGGAGAGGTTTGCACAGCTTGAGCGTACCATCTCGGCTGAGCTACAGGCTTGCCGGGAAGTGCAGCGGTTGTCCAGCCAGGCCTTGCAGGAGGAACTCCGTGTTACACGTGCTACCTTGCAAGAGGAAGCACGTGTATCACGGGAGGTTCTGCATGCAGACCTACGTCACATCGCCACACAGAACCAGGCTCACCCGTCTGGCAGACTTGCTGCCGACGAGGGGCAAGCTGCAGCTAGGCGTGGCCAGGCTACTGTGCAACGTCCTCCTTTCCAGGATGAGCCAGACTCGGACGACCACATAGGTCGTGCTGTGCAGGCGTTGAGCCCATGGAGGATTTTTTTTTGGCTCAGCATCATCGCATGTGGATGTTGAGCAGCACCCTGTACCTCCCCCCTCCTGGGTGCCTCCCCTCCCCCCCGGGTCGTATGTGGCCATTTTTGAGTTTTCTTTTAATTTAGTTAGTTAAGTTTCTGTTTGATAGTTAGTTTAAATAGGTAATGTAGGTTTTCCATAGTTAGTGTAATTAGTTAATAGTTGATTTAGTTTAAAATTGCTAGTCTATTGTGCTTTCATGTGACGGTGCGGTGCTTTGTGGCTTTTGAAGGCATCCACTGTCTGTTCCAGCTGGGCCCTTCATGGTTGTCTTGTGTATGTGTTTGCTGCTTGGGTTCCTTGACTCACTTATGCCACTCCTGCCTCCCTTATCCATGGGCTCGCAAGGATGGTTCGGTGTTACAGCATTTTACACAAGGGCTTTGGACTGTCATATCTGTGGCATGTCTGGTGCTGTGTGACTTGTGTTGACACCCCTAGTGGGGATGATTTAGGTGTCATTGTCCACTGTTCAGCTTTTGCTAGATAGGGTGTGTCATGATTAATGTGGACATTGATTGCTATGCATTGTGTAGTATGTTTCATATCTTTCCTGTACATGTGCCTGTTGCAATTCATGCTGTAGATAGTGTTCCACACTTTGGAGGTGAAAGACGGACTGATGGTGTGATTTGTGATGTGACTCTCTGACATGGTCAAGTAATGAGATGCCTGATGGGACACACACAGATGGCTTTGAAGCATTAATCATGTGTTTCATGCCCTTTCTGCAGGGGGATGAGCCTCCAGAGCACCTTTGCCAGCAGACATGGCCCATTGGACGACGGAATTCTGGACCCGTTTGTTGGTGCCCACATGCACATGTGTGCAGAAGCAGAGGCACAGTGATTGCAGACCCACATCCTAGAACTGCTGACATGTTCCAAAGAACTCCAGGCAAGGTGAGCATCACAGGGGGGCCACGACACAGCAAAGCTTGCACCAGGCGAGTTGCACATGCAGGCTTAGTCACAGCACTGAGGGTGAGCTTAGACGAATATTGGTGTTGAACCACACAATGCAGCTCAGATGTGTTTGTGGACTGATGGCTGCTGATAGTAGGGTTGTCTGGGACACATGCAGGGGCAGTGGCACATACCCTCCGGTACACCAAGGTCCATTGAGGCACTTGTATCAACCATGTAGCCTTCCGAGACATGGAAAGGGGCAGCTCACAGGGACATACAGCAAGGGACATACTCGGGTGCAGTGCATGTCTTTTCCACGTACTTCATGATAAATGCACTGCCAACTTTGTTTCGGTCATGGTGGTACGCAACTTGCTCTGTAGTCATGGCTTGCTATATGGGTCTGTCTGCTTACCCAGGGAACATTGCATGTTGTGTGAATTGTGACACATTGGTGTTCCATTTGCCACGCACCCAGTAGCGGCTGCCTTACTGCATTGACTGTGTATGACCCGTCAGAGGGGTGATGTTATATATGGGTACCAAGCATCAACCACAGATTGTCTGTTTGTAGAGTAGTCTGTTGCTATGGGGCATGGTTGGTGTTGTGTTTTTGTGCAATTGGCACTTACAGGTTGTTGACTGTGTCTCTCTTTGCAGCATTGCAGTGCTCCTGTAACCGGACCTGAGAGTGCGCAGGCAGGAGGCCAGCACTCAAAACCAGAGCTAAGTGTGTTGTTGTTTTTCTTACCAACTGCTCTGCATAGGCTTGCTGGGGAGTGTACTGATGCATGGATGTATGTGTGGTTCAATTTGGTATGTTTTTTTCTCCCTAATCACCCGTGATCCTATGCAATTTTGAAACCTGTACCCTCTACCCGGTGTTCCTGCTTCCCGTGCCTATCCAAGCAACGTTCCCTGACCCTCTTTACCCACTGGGGTTGCGGATGCCTGTGTAAGCCCCGAACCTGCAGGCGCCAAAACCCTAGAGGGGGTGGTTGGTTCGTACCACTCCTGAGCCTGGACTACAGAAGGCCATGACAATGATGTCCAAGTCTGTTTGGATTGTGTATGTGTTCATGCAGGTTGTACATTTTCGTGCATTCCCTAGTTTCATGTGTCATTCCTCCTCCCCTCTCCTGCCGCTCATTCCAGTCATCCAGTGTGTCAACACCTGTCCCGACTGCATATCCCTGAACCTCCTTCCCCACCAGGGTCTCAGGGGCCTGTGTGAGTCTGACCTTGCAGGCACCCGGGACATGGTGGGGGTGGTTGTTTCGTGACACTCCCGCGCCTGTACAGGGAACCTGTGACAGTAGACATCCATTCATGGTGCATCATCCTATGTCATGTACCACACATGTCTCACATCCTGTCGTGACATTGTTTTGCTGTGCTACCTTGGTTGTTGCATCATTGTGGTAGTACTTGGCCTTTGTGAGGTACTGCTACGTCAAGTCATCTACTGGAGGGTGTTCGGGTTCGTTTTTATGCCTTGGATTTTGTGATTTTGGAAATGAGTGTGGATTCTGAGGGTTCAGGCATCTTTTTACACACAAGGTGGGAGATGGTGACGAAGGGTAAAGGTGATCCTGTGGCCAGGTGGAATTGAGGTTTGGAGGCTCCATGACCCAGGTGCAGTTGTTCAGTGGGTCATGGTCATTTGTGAGGGAGGGGGGGGGTTGTTGTTGATAGTTGCCTTGCCCTGCAGTGTGATGGGAACTCTGACATAGTAATGGTGGTATCCTATGTACATGTTGTGTTCTGCTGATCAATGCCTGTTCATGTGTTGTGTTTTCCTTTCAGGTGCGAGGGGATAGTTGTGGTTTGACATGCTGGGGTGTACACTTGGTGGATGTTCACATGTGATGTGTAGGGAACACTGATGGTCACTTGAGTGCACATGCATATGTGGAGTGCATGTCCTTGCAGAACCACACACTTTCACTCTGATGCACTACATGTACTCCCACCCTTGCATATCCACGTGTACACTGTTTGCCTTCTGGTGCCCACTGTGTCCCGGCAGCACATGTTCTGTGACCGATCATGGATCCAGTACATGCCTAATTTGATGTTTGACGTGGTCTGTCACTTAGATGTGATGCTCAGGGTGTGCATCACACACAATGGCTGTTCACTGTGCTGTGCGCTGAGCAGTGTGATGCAGGAGTAGGACACTGCACACATGAGCTGCAGTGTTGATTTTGCAATGCATAATGTGCATGTAGACAGGCATTCATTGTGATGTTACGTCTACGACTGTTGTAATGCATTTGGAAATGACTTATTTTGGGTGGGAGGTTGTTGGTCTGTCATTTCATCTGATTCCGGGTCAGGCAGCAGTGTCCGATGCCACTGTGCATTTAGGACATGGCAATGTGTACCTTATCGTTACTGCATTGGTGTATGG
The DNA here is from genome assembly GCF_040938575.1 of Ambystoma mexicanum. Classification (NCBI taxonomy): domain Eukaryota; kingdom Metazoa; phylum Chordata; class Amphibia; order Caudata; family Ambystomatidae; genus Ambystoma; species Ambystoma mexicanum. The sequence goes on from NC_090929.1 coordinate 887,289,473, forward strand.
GTATTGCGTGCCATGTCATGTTGATGTTTGGGAGGGTTTGAGTGACATGACAGTGATGGCCATGGCCTGTTTTGCAGGTGTGTGTGATGCACACCTTGCATGTCCGTGTCATCCGTTTCTCAGAGCAACTAGCTGGGGGTAGATTTCTCTCCGCAGCAGGGCCCTCCCCCTGGAACAGACTTCCGGCCTGACTTGAACTTGAGGGGAATCATCTCCAGTTCTGAAAGCACCTCAAGACCTTCCTCTTTGCTTCTGCTTACTGTCTGCCTCTCCCTTGCAGAATTCTCCACTGGAACTGCACAGGAGCTGCAACTGGCCCACTCTCACGACCTCGGTCCCTGGCCCAGCCACTCTCCACTTGCACTGCCTCCCTGGCAACCCCTGCACTGCAGTACTGTCTCTCTATCCCTACAGCCCTCCCTTCCCAGCACTTGTCTGCACTTACCTTTGTAGTTGCCACCAGGCGACCTATGTATTATTTTTTTGGGCTACTTCCCCTGTACTGGACTCCCCCCCACCCTTCCCCCTTGCACTTTTCCCATTCCCCCTACCCCTGCACTTGCACGATCCCAATGACACCTGGCCTAGTAGTACCATTCCCTCTGTTCCCTTGTTCCCCCCTCCCTGCCTCATTGCGCCTTGGAATACTTGTGTATGGCCCATATCATGTCATATGTCATATGTGTGCCTTTTGGTCACACAGGATAGCTTGTGTTTAAGTAGCTAGGGATGCAGACGATGTGGCACTTCCATGGCAACTTTCTCAGGGCGGTAGGGATGTGACAGTTAACTGTCTCTTTGTCATCATCGATTGTCACCTGGTATGTGCCAGGCCTGTGTGCACTCCGCAGGGGTGGGATTTTAGGTGAAAAATGTGGCCACAAGCTGGGTCCGGGCTTCCTCGCCACATGCCCTGTCCCCTCCCATGGCCAGCGCCTGTGCCTGTGGTTGGGGATGTGGGGGCACCACCATGTCCACCGGGACGCCCTGCCGTGTTGCAACATTGTGCAGGACACATGCTGCCACAATGATCCTGCACACTACTGGTGGTGCATAGAGTAGTTGGCCACCAGAGCGGTCAAGGGAGCGGAAACGTGACTTGAGCACTTCCGAATGTGCGCTCCACTATGCCCCTGGTTGCAATATGGGCGGCGTTGTATCTTACCTGGGGTGGTGTGGTGGGGTTCCGGATTGGCGTCATCATGTGGTTGCTCAGAGGGTAGGCACTGTCCCCTGGGGAGGTGATAATAGTTGAGATTATTAGGGTTTGGATATTTGTCTGTGTGTGACTTGCATGCATGTGCAAGGGCATTTGTACTGACCTAGGAGCCATGTGTCGCCATGCTGCCCAGCTTCCAGGGCCCGGCTCAGGGCGGATATTCTGTATATGAAACTGTCATGGGTGGAGCCAGGGTAGTTTGCATAGACAGAGATGATGATTCCCTTTGCATCACATACCACCTGTACATTGATGGAATGCCAGTGCTTGCGGTTTCGGTAGATGTGCTCAATGGCCCTAGGTGGACGTAGGGCCACATGGGTGCAATCTATGGCACCGAGCACTTTGGGGAAGTGTGCCACCCTGAAAAAATCCAGGACAACGGCCTGCCTTTCTGCGGGTGTTCTGGGCATGTATATGTGCCATCTGGACTGAGGGGCGCGCTGTCATGATTGCCAGTACCTGGTGTAGGCAGCGTGACTGCGTGGCCTGTGAGACCCCCCCCCACTATGGCAGTGGTCCGCTGAAATGACCCAGTGGCCAAAAAATGCAGGACATTGAGCAGCTTCTCCAAGGGGCTCAATGCTTGGGAGCAAAGGGTGGGGGATGTGAGGTCATCTTCCCACTCCCTGACCAGGTCTAGGATGATATGGGGTGGAAACCTATACCTGCCATAGACCTGGTCGTCAGGCATCCCAAAAAGGCTTGTCCGTGGTGCGAAAATGCGTGCCCTGGCTATTCTCCTCCTCCTGCGGTATCCCACGATCAGTGCAGCGACAAATGGGGCATTCATCGTAGCTGTATATACGCGTTTGTTGTTTGCGCGCAATTTTATGCTGTGCGCGGGGACGCTTCCGCCTGCCTTCGTGTGGCAGACGCGTTGACGCCTGTGCACGTCTTTTGCCGTGCGCGGGTTTCCCGTATTCGGATACGGTCCGAGTGTCATCGCGTGTGATCGGAGGGGAGTGAGCGTACACGCAACTGGCCTGGGTACGTGTGTTTCGGGGTGCGCGGGAAGTTCCACACGCGATTAGCCTGGGTACGTGTGTTCCGGGGTGCCGGGAACTTTCACACGCGATTGGTGGAAATCCACGTGTGTTCTGTCATCACGTGCAATGAGGGAAACACCTGCGCGCGTCACGTCACAGACGCGCTCACGCGCTAAGGGCCTTTGGTCCAATGAAATCGCATATGCGTGCTGCCGTGCATACGCGCATGGGCCCTTTCCTCGTATTACACGCGGACGTCACAGGGGCGATTGCGCTTGAGGGGCCTTCTGTCCAATGAAAATGCGTATGCGTGCAGACGCGCTTACGCGCTAAGGGCCTTTCCTCGAATTACACGCTGACGTGCAGATTTTTCACGTGCCAAATCACTCCGTATCAAGCTGGCCATGCGTAAGCACACAGAAGACTACGCTCCTGCCCAGAAGGCCGAACTACTGCCCCCCAGAGCCCCGAGCACGCTCCCACCTGCCATCTGCTGCTCCCTGACTGCCTGCTGCCCACGTGCACTGCCATTTGCTGCCTGCACATCAGCCAGGGGTGCTGTTGCTGTGACCACCCCTGCTGGAACCGAAGACTCCCGACTGGGATTCCATCGCTCCACTGTCCAGCCCCAGGACCCAGTTGCCCACCCACTCCTGCCTCTGGGGTTGTCATGTCGGGGCAAACACCATCTGTGACCACTGACAACCCCCGGCCAGAGAGGCAGAGGGGCACCAGCTTCAGTGCCACCGAAGTTGGTGTCCTGGTGGAGCAAGTCCTGGGGCAGTATGATGCCCTCTTCGGAAGTTCCCGCGCCGACAAGGAAGGACGGACTCGGATCTGGACTGACATCGAGACTGCCATCAACGCGGAGGGGGTGGCAGTCCGCGACTTACAACATGTCAGGAAGCGCTGGGAGGACTTCAGGTCCAGGACCCTGAACAAGGCCCGGCGCCTCTTGAAGGCAGCGGATGCCAAGGGGCGCCGGGGCCACTTGTCGGAAGAACAGATGAGGGTCCTGGAACGCATATCCCCAGCGCTCCACGTCCAGGTCCTTGAGAAGCAGACCCGTCTGGAGTCGAGCGGTGAATGTACATGCATCCTGATTGTGAGCAGTGCGTGCGGTGATTATTCAGTAGTGTGCAGGTTGCACATCTGTTTGTATGGGGTCGAGTATGGGTGGGGGTGTACAGGGCCGTGGGGCTGACACATGCGAGGGCTGTAATGTGTGAGACATGGATGGTGCTTGTGTGTGTAGGCTTGCATGCCAAATGCAGTTGTGTGGGCACACATGTTTGGATGAATGTGTATGTAAGTAGACATGTCCGTGATGTCACGCATGTATGTTGTTTTCGGCTGCATGTATCAGCACTGTGTACATGTGCATGTGTGTGTATTTGATAAGGGTGCAACAGTGATGCAACATGGATGCATGTGACAGCGGTATGTGGAAGCCTGATTGGCAGATGTGACATGGATGCCCGTCTGAACAGTGCGACACTTGGCAGAGGTGTACACATGCATGCAAGTGTGGTGGTGTGTGTACATGTGTGGTGCACTTCCTGTGTTGCATGTGATGTCTGGCTCACCTTTGGCTGCTCATGCTGTTGTATGTGTATGGATGGTGGTGGCAGTTGCGATATGGCTGTGGCATGGCTCATGTGTGCGAGTTGTAATGACATGTGTGTTGGGGATTGTGATGACATGTCTGAGGTTTGCCAATGCCACTCATGTACAACTGTCATGTGTGTATGTGTCCATTGTACAGTGCCCTGATGCCTGTGTTTTGTTTCTCCCTGTCTGCAGCGTGAACTGATGAAGAGGGCGGAGAAGGTGCTGTGGAGCACAGCGGCGGGGATCCGACCGCCAGCCGGAGACGCAAGGCCCGGCTCCCCTCCCAGGTTGTCATCTCGTCGGGGAGTGAGGAGTCCGGTGCCGCGTCCCAGGCCGCAGCTGCCGGGGGGAGGTCCAAGAAGCGGAGGTTGGAGTTGGACTCCTCGGCAGCAGAAGGGGCAGCTGGGACCCCACAGGGCCCAACAGGGGAAGATGGCACGGAGTCATCCAGGTTGGTGGGGGGTTTGGTGGAGGAGGAGGCCGTGCAAGCACCAGAGACGGGGTCTGGAGGTGGGGATCCCACTGGTGCTAGTGGTGCAGTGCAGGACCAGGGACAGGAGGCAGCACAGGCCGCCGCGGAGGTGCCTGTGTGCAATCCTGTCCCCGATCCTGTCCCTGCATCATCTTGCACCAGCAGGGATGCCTACATCCAGACCCGTTTTCAGGCAGGGGATGAGCTCACGTCAACTGGCCTTCCTCTGCCTGCGGACGTGGCTATCCAGGTCCAGGTTGAGCCTGTCCTGGCTGGTGTGGCGTTGCGTCAACGGGCCATGCGAGGTGACCTGCAGTCTTTTCATGGAGAGACTGCACGTCATCTCGAATGGCTCGTTGACCACGTCAGCCTGCTGGGACAGGTCACCCAGGCCGGATTCCTCCGTCTGATGGGGCTTGCTCCGACCCCCTCCTCAACTGGACCCCCTACACGCCAGTCGTCCTCTGTGCCATCTTCCCACCCATCAGTCACCTGGGTGCCCTGTGGAGCTGCCTCTGACGGTGCGGCCAGGCTGGTGGAGGAGGCATCCCTGCCACAGTCGGGAGTCGGACGTCCAGCAGGGGTGGCCACATCAACAACTGCACCCCAGCCGGCGGAGGATGTGCAGGCAGCAGGAGGCAGTGCAAGGCTCGGGGCCTTCAACATCGGAGGGGCAGGCATCGGCCAGAGGGCAGGTGGACCCAGGACGGGGTGTGTCTTCTGTGTGGCAGCGGTTGGGCCAGCAGATAGGTGCGGAGCGGCGGCGGGCGGAAGAGGCGCGGCTCACAATGGTCAGGGCGGAGAACTCCATGTGGAGGGCCCTGAGGCGGGCCGAGTGCCGCGAGGCAATCCGCAGGGGGTTGGAGGAGGAGACGGCGTCGTCCCTGCGGACCCTCGGGGCCATGGAACAGGACCGCCTCCGGGACATCGAACAGGAGTTCGATGATGCCCTGGCCCAGAACACCACGGAGTGAGCCACTGGACTTGCCCGCCGCCTTTGTATATAGTTATATAGTTAGTGTTAGGTTTCCTTTATTTATTTTTTTATTTGGTTGCGATTGGACAATGCGCCACGTTTTTGTATGTAGTTCAGTTTTTAGTTAGTTGTCATAGTTAGGTTTCATTTGGTTGGGCTCATGGACCCGGGATTATCTTGTAAATAGTTCTTCAATGGATTGTTCTTTTTTATGGAGTTTTTTCATCGCCATGGAGCAATGGTTTTTGTTTATCATTTACCCTTGGATTTCTTTTCTGACTGTGACTTTGGACACCATTTATTTTGATTGTGCTGTGTGTTTTTGATTTTTTTCATGGACATTCATCTTCTTTTGGTTGTTTTGCTTTGTGGTTTTTCTCATTTCATTTCCATTCAAGTTGATTTTAAATACATTTATATTTTCATCCTTCAATGTGTCTTATCATCTCATTGCTTTCATGCATATCATGTTGGGTGTTTTAACATTCACTTGCAGCCATTGTGTGTGACAGACATGTGTTCATTTGCATTATTTACATTGGGTGTGTAACATGTAATTGGCTTTGATATGTGGGTGGATGTGAAAGTTGGTTGGGGCTTTTGGCAGGGGAGGATGCCCATTACGGACATGATTGGGGATTGGTGGGACCCAGGTGCAGGGGGGCATGGATGGGACATGGGCGAGGGCCTGTTGGAGGGTGCCCCTGCACTGCTGGGGGTGGGGGTGGTGGGAGACATGGGTGGGGGCCTGATGTCAGGTGCCCCACAGTGCTGGGGGGTGGGGGTGCAGGGGTACATGAGTTGGACATGAGTGGGGGCCTGGTGGAGGCTGCCCCTGGTGGCTGGGGGATGGGGGTGGTGGGGAACATGAGTTGGACATGGGTGGGGGCCTGCTGGCAGGTGCCCCACAGTGCTGGGAGGTGGGGGTGGTGGGGAACATGAGTTGGACATGGGTGGGGGCCTGCTGGCAGGTGCCCCACAGTGCTGGGGGGTGGGGGTGGTGGGGAACATGAGTTGGACATGGGTGGGGGCCTGCTGGCAGGTGCCCCACAGTGCTGGGGGGTGGGGGTGCAGGGGTACATGAGTTGGACATGAGTGGGGGCCTGCTGGCAGGTGCCCCACAGTGCTGGGGGGTGGGGGTGGTGGGGAACATGAGTTGGACATGGGTGGGGGCCTGCTGGCAGGTGCCCCACAGTGCTGGGGGTGGGGGCGCAGGGGTACATGAGTTGCACATGGGTGGGGGCTTGCTGGCAAGTGCCCCACAGTGCTGGGGGGTGGGGGTGCTGGGAGACATGGGTGGGGGCCTGGTGGAGGCTGCCCCTGGTGGCTGGGGGGTGGGGTGGTGGGAGACATGGGTGGGGGCCTGGTGGTGGGTGCCCCTGCACTGCTGGGGGGTGGGGGGGGGGTGGGAGACATGGGTGGGGGCCTGGTGGAGGCTGCCCCTGGTGGCTGGGGGGTGGGGGTGGTGGGAGACATGGGTGGGGGCCTGGTGGAGGCTGACCCTGGTGGCTGGGGGGTGGGGGTGGTGGGAGACATGGGTGGGGGCCTGGTGGAGGCTGCCCCTGGTGGCTGGGGGGTGGGGGTGCTGGGAGACATGGGTGGGGGCCTGGTGGAGGCTGCCCCTGGTGGCTGGGGGGTGGGGGTGGTGGGAGACATGGGTGGGGGCCTGGTGGAGGGTGCCCCTGCACTGCTGGGGGGTGGTGGGAGACATGGGTGGGGGCCTGTGGAGGGTGCCCCTGGTGGCTGGGGGTGCAGGGGGACATGCGTTGGTGGGCAGTAGTGCAAGTTGACATGTGGGTTGGCTGGGGGGCATGGCCATGGTGGATGGGGTGCCTGCAGGACATGTGCAGGGTAGGCCCCTGTGGTGTGAGCCACCTGCAGGGGCCGTGGAGGGTGTAGAGGGAACACCTGGGAGGGCCCACACGTGCAATTCACGTGTGGTGCTCCCCGCGCACCCCTGTAATACACGTACCCTGATGGAATCACGTGTCGAACTTCCCCCGCACCCTGAAATACACGTACCCTGATGGAATCGCGTGTGGAACTTCCCGCGCACCCCTGGAATACACGTACCCTGCTGATATCGCGTGTGGAACTTCACGCGCACCCCTGAAAAACACGTACCCTGCGGAAGTCATGTGTGTAACTTCCCCTGCACCCTGAAATACAAGTACCCTGCTTATGTCGCGTGTGGAACTTCACGCGCACCCCAAAATACACGTACCCTGATGAGATCGCGTGTGTGACTTCTCGCGCACCCCTGTAATACACGTACCCTGCTGAAATTGCGTGTGTAACTTCCCCTGCACCCTAAAATACACGTACCCTGATGGAATCGCGTGTGGAACTTCCCGCGCACCCCTGGAATACACGCACCCTGCTGATTTCGCGTGTGTAACTTCCCCTGCACCCTGAAATACATGTACCCTGATGGAATCGCGTGTGGAACTTCCCCCGCACCCCTGGAATACACGTACCCTGCTGATTTCACGTGTGAAACTTCCCCCGCACGCCGTAATACACGTACTCTGATGGAATCGCGTGTGGAACTTCCCGCGCACCCCTGAGATACGCGTACCCTGCTCGCACGGGCCCAATCGCGTGTAGAAATTCCCGCGCACCCCTGAAATACACGTACTCTGCTGGAATCACGTGTGTAACTTCCCCTGCACCCTGAAATATACGTACCCTGCTGATATCGCGTGTGGAACTTCACGTGCACCCCTGAAATACACGTACCCTGCGGAAATCACGTGTGTAACTTCCCCTGCACCCTGAAATACACGTACCCTGCTGATATCGCGTGTGGAACTTCCCGCGCACCCCTGAGATACGCGTACCCTGCTCACACGGGCCCAATCGCGTGTAGAAATTCCTGCGCACCCCTGAAATACACGTACCCTGCTGGAATCGCGTGTGTAACTTCCCCTGCACCCTGAAATACACGTACCCTGCTGATATCGCGTGTGGAACTTCACGTGCACCCCTGAAATACACGTACCCTGCGGAAATCACGTGTGCAACTTCCCCTGCACCCTGAAATATACGTACCCTGCTGATATCGCGTGTGGAACTTCACGTGCACCCCTGAAATACACGTACCCTGCGGAAATCGCGTGTGTAATTTCCCGCGCACCCCGAAATACACGTACCCTGATGGAATCGCGTGTGGAACTTCCCGCGCACCCCTGAGATACGCGTACCCTGCTCACACGGGCCCAATCGCGTGTAGAAATTCCCGCGCACCCCTGAAATACACGTACCCTGCTGGAATCGCGTGTGTAACTTCCCCTGCACCCTGAAATACACGTACCCTGCTGATATCGCGTGTGGAACTTCACGTGCACCCCTGAAATACACGTACCCTGCGGAAATCGCGTGTGTAACTTCCCCTGCACCCTGAAATACACGAACCCTGCTGATATCCCGTGTGGAACTTCACGCGCATCCCGAAATACACGTACCCTGATGGAATCGCGTGTGGAACTTCCCGCGCACCCCTGAGATACGCGTACCCTGCTCGCACGGGCCCAATCGCGTGTGGTAATTCCCGCGCACCCCTGAAATACACGTACCATGATGAAATCGCGTGTGGAACTTCCCGCGCACCCCTGAAATACGCGTACCCTGCTCGCACGGGGCCAATCGCGTGAGGTACTTCCCGCGCACCCCAGTGATACACGTAGCCCGCTTGCTGTGCTTGTACAGGGTTAGCGCAGCCCTTTGCGCTGGATTGGGTATGTTGATGGCTTTTCCCTGCGCGAGAGGTGTTCTTGGGGGCGTAACTGGCGCTGCTGCAGGGTCGCTGCGCCACTGTGCGCCACGGCTGGTTTTGGTGGCTGGAATCCATGAATACGCTGTGCGCGGAAATGGATTTTGGCGCACGCGGCTGGCGCAGGGATTCGCACACGCACACTGTGCACCAGCCACGTGCGCCACTTGTGCGCTGAATTCTATGAATTACCCCCATTGAGTTTCTGTATGTCTGCTGCTCCAATATTGTGCTTAGATTCTTCAATTATCGTGAGTTCATTACAAACGACTCGAAATTAGGATTGTTTAAACAGCAATTACAAGCAGTGCCTTGGTATCCAGCAGTAACCGGTCACCAGGATCTACCACTGTGGAACAAGGAGCTAGTTTGAAACCAAAACCTGGTAACTGCAAATGAGATAAGACCATCACGCGTGGAGGCAAGTATAAACAACAGAGTGTATTCACTTCAAGCGGACCCAGGTCCAACACAGCAATAGTCATGGAGAAGTGAGCAATTTACAGAAAGTTATTCACATTATTTATGCACCCCTGTTTACATGAGTTCTGCTGCTAGTGCCATGTCATAGATAGTTTACAGCTTCCTTCTATGTATAGGGTTTTCTGTGAAAACATACATTTGTCAGTGATTTCATGCCTGTACATTCTACCTTTCTGACCTTACAAGACAACAAACTGTTCCTACATGAGGAAACGTTCCTACGCTCTAATCTTTGTTTTCATGACCGAGGGTTACTGTGCATTGGTGTGTCTTACAGTTTATTTACGATAATCCTTTCCTGGCACGTGCAGAACATCTCCTGTGTCATAAATGATTAGTACATGCATTTGTGAGACCCACGCAATTTAGCAGCTGCAGATGGGAAGGTACCCTGTACATCTTATTGTGCTTGGTCCTGGCTGTTCAAGAGCCATGGTTGTATAAACAATTAGCTCATCATTCTTAACAACATTTCTGTGTGGCTCAGCATATTTGTGCGGCGAACATGTTCCTTCCAACTCTAAATAGGAGATCGCAAAATGGAATGGAAAGTATGAAACAAAAATGGAGGTGCTTAAGGCTAACCTGAACAAACGCATTTTCACAAACCCTCCTTTTAATCTAAGCTAACCCATTTTGTTAATACATCATCATATATGGAAAGAGAGGAGGAGAAGGCGAATCGCACTCCCGCAGGCACAAACATGAATGCCAGGTTCAAAAGGTTCGGAAAAAAACAAACAGACACAGTGTAAGAATTACTGATGTCTTTAATGTTTTCATAAGGCAAAAACAAAACGCATCGTGCAAAAAGCAAGTACACGATACATAGCAGCACATAGAAGACAGAACAACAACAGGACGCCTAGGGGCAGCAGCCTGCAAAACAACGCGTTTCGCGCTATACTAAGCGCTTGATCACGTACGGGGAGAAGGTTGGACAGTGTAAATACATTTTCAATAGTGGTCCTTCAACTATGTCAATGGCAATGGCTATTACCAGTTTCAAGGGGACAGGGGCGGCCATATTGGAGGGGAGTGTGCATGTATGCTAAAACATAAAAGATTAGAGCACAGTGCTTTGCCAATGCTTTTATCCAGCAAGAAGGACCTCAAACATGTAAAAATACATATGAGGGGACTTGACAACATATCAATACAAAATGTATAAATTATTAGTGTGATAATCGCATAGCATAAAAGATGTAATAAGCCACACTCGAAGTATTAAAAGGTCTCCCATATAAATGCATGGTTAGTCCAGTGACAAAGGTTATTCCCAACACTAAAAATAGACAATGCAATACAATGACAAATGAAACTAGTCAACCACAATTAGATGTAAAATCAGGTTAAAAGCAGTCGGACTGGACCTGAATGTTAAAAATTAGCAGCAGAATAATATAGCCGGCAAGATATTTTTTAGTGCAAACAGCAGAGATAGTAGCTAAAACATCAAATATCAATTATAAAGTGCAAAAGAGCAAGATAAAGCAGCAAGGCACCAATATGCCTATCCAGCCTCCAAATGGTGGATATAATAAAGTGCTGGTGCATCAATCTGATGAACTGTGCAAAAATTGCAAAAATTAGCAGCTGAGTCATCAAAGTGCAAGTGCAAAACTTGATGTCAAAATATCTAAAACTGGCAAGATATTTTTTGGTGCGAACAGCAGAGATAGTAGCTAAAACATCAAATATCAATTATAAAGTGCAAAAGAGCAAGATAAAGCAGCAAGGCACCAATACGCCTATCCAGCCTCCAATTGGTGGATATTATAAAGTGCTGGTGCATCCATCTGATGAACTGTGCAAAAATTGCAAAAATTAGCAGCTGAATCATCAAAGTGCAAATGCAAAACTTGATGTTGAAATATCTAAAACTGAAGGCACAAAGGTAGTATAACAGATCCAGAGCATACAGTAGACTAGAACAAAAATTTCGAAGCATTGAAGGATAATAAAAAGTAATGTCAGAAAATGAAGGGAATGAACAATATAACTAAAACAAAGGACCACATGTAAATCCCCAAGATAAGCAAGGCATAGTTGAGACAACACTCCCCCAGTTGCAAAATAATCAGCTAAAACAGACAGGTGAAACCAAATAATGAGCATAAGTGCAAAAACAGAAAAAGATCAGTCAATACCTGCGACTGAACCAACAGAAATAGAGCAGGAATACAAAAATACATAAGCAATAAACCTGAAAGACAAGATAACCCCAACCATGGAAAACATCGCATAAATGGCAAAGAATAAGAAATAATGAAAATACAAATTATGTATAGAAACAAAATTAGGTTCCCAGAAATGTATGCAATTCCTCATCAACATTGTGACCTCTGGGAAATTTTGTGTCAAGATCCAAAATGAATCTGGTTTCGAGTTGTCTCAGCCTATATATGTAGATCGATATTCATAAATCTCTGAATTTACATATCCTGCATAATTAGCGCATTTTTTGTCACATTCCCAGGGGGCAAGCGTTCAGCTTGTAAGTGTTCCAGAGCTATAGAAAAGCACCGGCATAGCATAGATGCAAAAGTAGGTAAGCATTGTATGTAGCAACAGCATCAGAGAATGCCAATAGCGATCATAGCAAGGACAAAAAGTATTTTCTAACCCCATACGGTAAATAAATTTCAAACCCACCTACTGATGTCCCAGCTACCTGTATTAACATGAATTATGGGCCCCAATGTATGTAACCTCTTAATAGCCTGAAACACAGTAGGGGAGGAGTCTGCTATGTAAACACAGCAAGATGACCTTGGCATTTTACAAACCCCTCCTCTTTCAGCTACCATTGTGTCCAGTGCCATCTTATTTGGAAGTGCAACCAGCCAAATAGCCCTCTGTTCTAATGTCATATTGAATAGTATACTGGTCATCTCATTAATCGTTCTTTCTAATACTCAGGCCAACCTTCTAATATCTCTGGAACGTATTGTTGGGCCCCAAAAGGAAATTATCGCTTTTGACACATCCCCTAATATTTGGCCAGCTGTATCATCATTGATATCCCTCCTAGGACAGTGTTTCGATATTTCTGATGTTGACATAAAAAAACCCTGGTAACAGTATCCATAAGTAACATGTTCCCTTCCAATCTTTGGGTAACCATGGATATGCTTGCTTCCCTCAGACTAAGTAAATTGATCCCCCAATGTGCAAGGACCTTGACTCGTTCACCAAAAGTGCAGTAGTCATACATTTTTCATATGTACCCATCTACCTCTAACCTTCCTTACTCAGACAAAAGGGTACCGTGGCAGGATTGTTAATTGTGTATGCTGGAGGATTCACTTCCCTATTCCCTACTGGTGCCATTCGAAACAATATCATTGATTGGTATGGCCTAGAATTCCTGTCTGTGCGTTTGGTAGAGGCAGTGTTTGTAGTGCTCCTGTTAGCAAACACTGAGTATCCCAAAGGTAGTAGCACCTTCTGATCAAAAGAATTTATATTTGTCCCATCAAAGTTGCCTGTGGTACTGTCATTCCATCTACCAAAAAACATGGCCCTAAAGGATTACTTAGCAAACAGTGGACAATGGGAGAGGATAAATAAAACATCCTAACCCTTTCTCACCATTTTGTGGAAGGTGGGAACATAACCGGCATTTGGCTTTGTGCAGTATTGCATGAGTATCATTCATTATTCATATGAAGGTGAACTGGATGATCTCTAAAAAAGCCCTTTAAGATGAGCAGCAGTACCGTCGAGATAGATGGCGATGCAGATTCATACTCATGTGTCAAATAATTAAGACAACTCAATAGTTTGGCAAAGGGAGTCCGTTTAATGACAAGTTCATAAAACGGGGAGTACAATGAACATCAGCAACCACTCGATCTTCTCGCTCTCTTCACTTTTAGAAAAAACACAATATTTATTGCAAAAACTTGTCATTGCTGACGTACAACCTGCGCACTTATTAACGTCATTCTATGTGGCAATATTAAAAACCTAACTTGCAACGTGATTGGTTATAGGAAGGTAACTTAACATAGGTACTATATCTGTATATGGTAACGGGGAGAGGGGATTGGATAATAAATGTCAGGTTTGGCAACTAAGCCCTCCCTTCAAAATGGCCATTATGAACATCACTAAAAGTACGACGTCCCACTGGCTCTACTCACTATAGGACCCTAGATTACATGGTCCACTATGATTGGGTTGGCTTCAACCCCACTCATACTTTTCCACCTACATCTAGCAGCACGCAGAAAGAACATCCAGGTGCAGAGAAGCTTGTCTGCATCCCAGCTTCCCACCAATTATGCTACACTCAATCATCACCTCATTGGTTATGTGTCAATTACTGCTTTGTAGTTTGGCCTTGTGTCTGTTCTGTACTCTGAGAACTTTCAAGGAGTATGGGCATGGCAGGGATCCATGCGTAGGTATGAATGTTTCGCCCTTCCAGCCTGCCTTTGTCAAGTGACTGGACATCAGGAAATCGGCTTTTCGTATATATTTGATTTAATTCTACCAGTCTTCTGACGTCTGTGGCTTATCTTGACCTTTCTGAACAGGATCCTCTGTTCTCTTCTCTTCTTAATTGGATCCAATGTCAGCCCATTCCAGTCAGATAAGACCTTGGCCTCTTGGCATGGTCATCCTTAGCCGAGTTTTGTTCTGTCTTCTCGATTTTCTTGCTGCGACACACTCCATCTGAGGCCTTTCGTAACTTGCTGCGACACACTCCATCTGAGGCCTTTCGTAACCTTTGTTCAATTCTGCTCATATGCGTAGGGGACTTATATCTATACAAAAAGTGCTTCTTGAGGTACATACTTGTAAACTTTGGCACTTGCTACAATCTATCAACTATAAAGCATAAGCAAACTTCACGATTTCCTTGCCTCTTGCAGTTACTTGCATCTGTGCACGTTTAAACTAACTGAATATATTCATCATGTATGTGGCATACGTTTCTTCATCTTGACATCAACTTCTTCACCTTAGGCTCAAGATGTCACTTATCCATGGTATTTCGTCTCTTTGTCAGTATTCTCAGGTCATCATATCTTCTATATGTGCGTCAGTCTGATTTCCTATGACGTCACCATTCATCTTCCTTCATTATCTTCTTTGCTTCTTCAGGTATTTTATTCAAACAACCATCATATTGTTTAGGATGTAGGTATGGCTTCTTTAACGGATACCTTAATGTCTAGGTTTTCTTAGGTGTCAGTATATTAACAGGTGCTGTCAACCTGATAGGTACTGGGCAGAACCCATATGCTGCTCTCTGTCGATTTAACTGTTCATCATTCGTCACATACTTTGGTGTGAACCCAATAGGTAATGGGAGGGGGCAACTGGAGTGGGGATGTTAATCTACACTTCCTCTTCACTCCCCCCTCTGTGTGATTCATCAACCACTCTCACTTCTTTCTTTGCATTCACTTTTTCTTCACCCTTCACTTTTGTTTTCATCCTCTGGATCTAGACATTTTGGTCTGAGGAGATGCTTCTTTGGGGTCCATATCTTTATGACTCCTTTCAAGCATCCTGCTATTCTCATGTGCTCATACTTGTTCCATGTCATCAGTTGACATTCTCCACTTGGACTGCAATAGATCCATTTTCCCACGTATTTTCTATGATTTCTTGGAAATAGGAACTTGGTTCCCTCTGGTGCATAAAAGCTGGTCTTCACAAAGTCTCTTATTTTTTCATCAGTTAGGTCTTTGGGCTTCCATCCTGACTCAACATCAATCATGATCTTCATCCCTATGGCTTTCTTTGCAGTCTTCTGGCATTGTGAGATTATTAATTTGACCACACAGATTCCAAGTAAAATCATCACCAACAGGGCTCCTAAGTACTTGAACGCATCTGCCATCCATTGTGGAATCCATGAAAACAGTGCTCCAAGCCAATTGTCATCATCAACTTCGTCAGCTTCATCTATCATCTGATTCTGTAGTTTTTTCAGCATATCTATGGCCTCTGTTAAAGTTCCATTCTCATCATCGTGTGAAGGTATAAATGTGCAACATGATTCTCCGATTTTTGCACAAACACCTCCATCCATAGTTGTGATCATTTCTAAGACATATCTGTTCTGGAGTGTCATCAGTCTGATAGCTCTCAACTCTTCTCTGGTTGCATTGAATCATTTTATGGTTGTGTTGATGATCTGCAGTAACTCCCATCTGGTTATCTGCAACCATTTAGTATTTGCTCCAACCTGAATTCTTGGCATCAGGATCATCGTGAACACTGAGGAGGTCAGGCTGAACAACCTGTGTTCGTATGGGATAGCATCCAAAGCTTCTATGGATTTTGCAGAGAAATAATGTTCCCTCCTTGTTCTTTTCATAAGTTCCAGAGATCTCTTCTTTCTTAGGTGAGCATCTGCTTTCGGGAAACTATCAATGTTCACATCACTTTTCAGAATCACCAACTCAGGAACATGGACATTCACCAATGTACATATATCTCCCCAATTTTTTGGCAATCTCATGTATGCCTGGGATCCACACGCCCAATAGTGATCCATAATCACTGCAGTACCAGGCATCATTCCTGGAGCATCAAAGATTCAGCTACAATTGTGATTCTCTCCCATTTTCCTTGTGCCATTATTTCTGAAACAGAGTTTTTGTGTTCAGCACTTCCCACTCCTCCCCTTCCCCTTGCACTCCCCCCCTTCCCTCTCCCCTGCACTTGCATGTTTTCAATGTCACTGGGCCTAGAAACACTTGTGTATGGGTGCAATATAAATAAAATAAAATATCATATCATATCATTTATAAAAGTAAAAGATACCCTGCTAAACAAACCTCAAACCATATGAACTTTGAACAAGTTCCTGCTCACCCTTAACCTTGGGCTCCCACTCCCTCATTCCAATATGTCCCCTTTCTCCCACCCCATCAATCTAATATTTCCCCCTGGTCCCCAAACACTTTTAGTTGTATTAATATTAATACCATTGGCAGGTGCATTCTGTCTACACTTGTCCATCCAAGTCCTCTATGCATCAGTCCTGTTATAAATATAATAACCCTCAAAGTGCAGTGCCTTTTAATATGGTCCATGTTGTATGTCCCTGTTCCTCTGAAATCGGGACACTACTGCTCTGCATCCGGCAGCTGCCATGGGTTGCTCCCATTCCCTCCAGTTCAGGGCCTAACTGGAAATGCCAGCCCTGCTCCGTGGCAGTGCTATCAGTAAACATTAGGGCTAAAGAAGCCCACTCTCCTTTGTGGTGGTGCATTCATTAACATTTCCTCCATGGTGGGGTTTTCATTAACATTTCCTCCATTTAGATGTTGTTGCTTGTCATTCCGGCACATTGGGGGCCTGATCAGGTTTGTTCCCTGTTAGGATTAGCCCAGGTCCCGCCCACTTGGGCAGAGCCTACAACAGTTTGCTGCACTTCTCTAATGAGACCTGGATGCATCGGGCTCATGCTACTGGTGCCACTGAGGATCTCAAGCTTCACCACCAGTCACAGGCCACACTCCATTTTCACCCGGGCTGCCACGTGCATGTGGCCCAGAACTTCACATCTTCTCTGGTCCGTCTGGACTGCCCCCAGGCAGACTGTTGCCTCTCAGGCCCTGCCTTGGTTTTGGGGCCTCGGCACTTGGCCCCCCACTGGGGCACCTTCACCCAGGCCTTTCCCCTATGGTTTGTTTCTTCCCGGCCCATCTGGACCAGCCCACGGGCTGGCCATTGCCCCTGACACCATGCAGCTTGTAGGAAAAGTCCTGCTAACATGGCCCAAGCATGGATGCTTCTTCACCATGAGTGCACCCCTCACACAGCACAGGGCTTTGCTGTCGACCAGGCTGCAGCTGGCATATGATACCTGGCCCGCCACATCCCAAAGGCCCTGTGGGGCTGCTTAAAGCCACGGCCACCAAAGGAGTGCTATTCTTCTTTTCTCTTCTGTTTTATCTTTCCTTCTTTCCCTACCTCTCTTTTTCTGGCTTCCTCTGTTTTCTCATTCATTCAACAGTCAATCGTTAAAGGTCCTCTTCAGTATCTCGTTCCCAAGTAAGTCTATTTTTATTGGCAGGGGAGACCTATCCATTGTCCCAAGTCCCAGTTTTCTATGTAGCCCCATTGGGGGGAAACTTAGTACAGTCAGTCAAATACAGTAAAACACATTCACATTTATTTTTTATTTGTTTATGAAGTGTTCTTTGGTTTCTTACAAACCTTGTAACACGTACAGACACATAAATGCATAATTTATAAACAGTGGTTTTAAGACGATACCATACCATATCAAATCATGCTATAATTATATTAGCAATACCAATAATAACATTACATCTAAAAACATCGAAGAACATGCAAACAAATTCAAATCAGCTAAATGCAATACCATAGTATTACAGGCCTTTTTATATAAATCTCCCAAATATGAATAGCTGCAGTGAGTAACATCATATTTTCACGAGAGAAAATTGCTGCCCGAAATTGGTGGGACCAAATACTCTCAAGTTTATAAATAAAAGAACTATAACCAGCAACATAGCTAGAAAGAAGAATTGGACACCTAGTTAGAACATGTCGCATGTTTTCAACATGAGACTTATAAAGCCTACAGAGTCTTGCTGCAGGCGGAATGCCTTTCCACGCTCCCAAGAATTGTTGGGTGGGTAGCTGATTTACACACATTTTTAAAATGAAATCTCTAATTTTTTGTATTCTTACATTTCATAAAATAGTTAAAAGGATGAGGAAAATGGAATCCTTGTTTTACATAATCTTCAAATTTAGATTTGGATGCCAGATGTAGTATAAATTGGCACATATCCCAATGTTGGGCCTGATTCACAGGGCGTTTTCCATTGGAGTTTTGTGATTATAAAACGCTTTTGTGAATTAGGCCCATTGTGCTTTATGTTTTAATTTACTCATAGCAACAGCTAACACAATTGGTTCATCCACTTTAAAATCAATTACACTATACAAATCCCAAACTTCAGTTTCAAACTGTCTAGAAATATTAGATTTCATTGTGCCCCTTTAGCCATCGAGGCAAAATATTATAACAAACTAAAATATCACTGTTTTTAGTTTCCAAGATGTTAAAAGCAAAGTTGAACCCAATTCACAGTTAAGCATTTATATATGAACACATTGATGGAGTGCTAAAAGATATTGGCCCTCATTACGACCCTGGCGGAAAGCAACTGACCTGACCGCCATAGCGTAAATAGCGTTTCCGCCATTGCACGACGGAGTAAAGTGCGGCTAATTCTGACCCATCGGGCACGAGCACTACACCATGGCGGAAGTGCAAAGTCCGCGATGGCGGAAATGTCCCCAAAACGCCCCTCACCGCCGTCGTACGGCGACCTAGGTGCAATTCCGCCACCGATCATAGCGGTCACCGTAATGAGCGGCAATCGGAAAATACGGTGACCGTAAATATACGGAAACGGAAGCAAAAACATGGTCCCGGAACGGGAAACAGCACGCCGTACACCTATAAAATCAGAATTTCCACACAACCATCAAAAATACTACCCTGAGACACATCCCAACCCGTCATCCACCCTAGTGAAACCAAAAACAATGGGAAAAGTAGCGAAAAAAGCGTGCGACCGCAAGCGGCAGGTCCACTTCTCCCGTGAGGAACTCACGGTGCTCACAGAGACCCTCCAGGAGAATGCTGCCGTCGTCTTCTCGGCGCAAATGACCAGGACGGCACTTGCGAACAAGAAGGCCATATGGGCCCTGGTGGCACAGCGGGTAAGTGCGGTGGGGACCGCACCCCGCAACCCACAGCAATGCCGAAAGCGATGGGACGACTTGCGGATACGCGTACGGAGCATACTATCCGCCAACCGTAACATTGCCACAGCTACCGGGGGAGGATCGGAATCACCCATCAAGTTGACCCCCTGGGAAGAAATCTGTGCCTCCACCATTGGAATGGTGACCATAGAGGGAGTCGGAGGGATGGAGAAAGGAGTGCAGACATCCGAAGAATCAGGTAGGTGTCCCAAATAAAACAATGCTAAAACCACAATGTCCAATCATGTGAAGTACCATGTGTCCACATAGTGCAACAGAAACACATGTCCAGGAGAACGTCCACATACATTGGCCTGATAGCGCACATTAAAAGTCACATTAAATAAATAAATAATTAAAATTCCTAAAAACACCCTCTACACGTGCAGCAGGCACCCCCTAACTGCAGGCTGCAAAAAAACTGCATCCTCAATCCACACAAAAATGAAAACACCTCCAAGGCCCTGACCCAAATCACCCTCAGGTACCACCCCAATGCATGTGATACATTGCCATTCCAATTTCCACAGACCCATTAATAACGCTCGCCCTCCTTTACTCCACCACAGGGTCCGATTCAAACGACGAGCTCCAGGACACCCCTACCAGCACACCTGCAAAGAGGGCCAAGACCAACGGCCAAAGACCCTCCACCTCAGCTGCACGGATCAAGACACGGCAGCAGCACAAATCAAGTGGCAGCACACAGGAGGGGACTTCAACAGGCACCCCAGCACCCAGCATGGCCACAACAGCACCACCACAGGCCCCCCCAATGGATGCCACAGAAGGCACTGCTTCTGGTGGCAGCAGCACCATAGGTGACACTGCATTAATGGCAGCATGCTCCGACACAGAAAACGGTGATGTCGATGTAGGATCCATCCATGACCTGTCTCAATCCCCCTGTTTGTTTCACCCCGTACACCATGAGGATACCACGCAGGGGCACCCACAAGACGACGACTGGCCATCGCCCACAAGCCCTGTGTCAAGGCAACATGAGGTGATCAGCCCCTCTGTGACACCACCGGAAATGTCCATGGCCCAGCAGAGGCAACAGTCCCTCGACCAGGTGATCGTGCAACAGCAGCAACTGGCCACGCTCCTCAAGGACCATGCTGATGAATGTGGGGGTACTAAGGCAGCCATAGAAACATGTACAGAGACACTAAGGGCACAAATGGAGAGAAGCACCGAGAGCCTGAGAGTACAAATGGAGAGAAGCACCGAGAGCCTGAGAGTACAAATGGAGAGAAGCACCGAGAGCCTGAGGGGGGAACTGCATGCGACGTCCAAAGACGTATGTGCTGAACTTGCCGCTGTGCGCCGTGTGCTCACTGAGCTCTCACAAACCCTTAGGGACATGCATGGACGTGAGCAGGCAGAGACATCATCCGTTGCAAGTTCCGTCCAGGGCAGCCCCCAACGTAGATCTGGGAGGAACCTGCACTCCACAGGCAGGGGTGCCCCTGATACCCGGAGAGGGGGCTTGCAATAGCGTCTGCCCACTGACAATGAGCATCTTTGGACACTGGTGTTCGGGGGGGAGGTAGGAGGGCGGAGGGGGTGTGTTGGGCTTACTTGGGTGGCGGGTCGATGGGGTGTGTAACATAATTTCACATATGCGATAAACATTTCACTATCATCCAATGAGATGTGTGGACATTGATCTTTGTGTACGAGGCCATTATAGGCGTACAGTCCATATTGTGCATGTTCCAGACACACACAGTGCCACAAGTCCTGTGTCCATGTATCAGCCACCAGGCGTGAGTGCTAGAAGCATGAATCTATGATAATCTGACGAATTTCACGGCCCTCCTGTGCCTCGCGGACTCCTTGAGGTGCTGCCACATCCCCACCCTCATCATGACCATATTCAGGTGCTTGCAGTTCTGCGTCAGGGGGCATGGGCACATTTCTACGTACACACATGTTGTGTAGCATGACACATGCCATGACCATCTTTGCAACCTTCTCATGGCGGTACAGGAGTGCCCCGCCAGACCTGCTGAGGCAGCGGAAACGACCCTTCAGTAGGCCGAATGCCTGTTCTATGACTACACGGGTACGTGAGTGGGCATGGTTGTAGTCCTCCTCATGCTGGTTCTGTGGGTTCCGGAGTGGTGTAAGGAGCCATCTCTTCAGTGGATACCCGGCATCACCTGTATGTGGACAATAAAGGATGTTTGAGGAATGCCATTGCTACGTAAGCACCCCCCCCCCTTCCTGCCAGGTCATTGCCGCATCACATACCCCACATTATCATGCATGAAATGAGACTCACCGAGTAGCCAGGATCTGTTCCCTGCGTGTCGCTCCATGTAGCGTGGTATTGTAGAGTTCCATAAGACCATGGAATCATGGGTTGATCCAGGAAATCGGGCACAACAATGTGTAATGATCCTGTTGGAGTCACACACCATTTGTACATTAAGAGAATTATATTGTTTTCGGTTGCGGTACTGGGCCTCCATGGCATGTGGGACAACCAATTCCACATGGGTGCAGTCGATGGCACCAATGCAACCCGGTATGCCGCCAAGTGCATGGAATCCCACTTTTGTGTTTGTAATCTCCTGCTCCGAGCGTGGTAAAGAGATGTAGTCGTCTGCGTGCTTCAGGAGGGCATCGAGCACTTGCAATAGTGTCCGTGACAACAGTGGCTGTGAAATGCCATGCAACTGTCCGACTGTGTGCTGGTAGGTGCCTGTGGCCAGGAAGTGGAGTACAGACACCACCTTCAGTAGGGGTGGGATGGCGGTTGGGCTATCTATCATGCTGACAAGGTCAGCGTGTGTCATGTCCACAATGGCGGTTATGGTGTCCCGGTCCAAACGGTAGAGGGTGTGGATCTGCTCATCAGTGAGGTTGAACGGATGTGCTCGGAGGCGTGGGATTGCGGGCTGCCTGCGTGGTGGTAGTGGCTGTGCTGGTGGGCCTTGCTGGCCCTGCCTTGCCCTCCTCCTCCTCCTGCGTCTCCTCTGTGCGGCCGGTTGTTGTAGTAGTTGGTGTTCGTCTTCTTCTTGAAGTTGGAGTACTTGCAGTGCTATCAGGTCCCCCAGGGCCAACATCGCTAGTCCTGCCGGTAGCATTTTGGAGTGGGTGTGGTTGTGGGAGGGGGTTGGGTGTGCAATTTATGTGTTTTCAAGCTGTATAGCCTCCACCTGTGGTGATTCATTCCACCTGTGCAAGCTGCAATCCCCTTTGGGCGAGCACGTCCCGCACACAACGCTGCAATTCGACGCATGGCATCTTGCTATTACAATCATGTATTTCATCCCGATGGAAGTGAGATATTGGTTCATATGTTCATTATGCTATGGTCCCATTGTTTCACATACTATTTTTGCAGTCGCGAACAAACTTGTGAAGGGTCAGTGGAATGTAGTACTCGATTAACGGTGGACCCTCATGCAGCACTGTACCGCGGTTCACCGACGGGCGGGGCGTCCCATTTGTGAGTGAAGCCAGTTGCCATTTTCACACACTGCCGCACTACATGGATGAATTTGTGATTTCAAGCGGTCACAGATGCCTTTTCGACGTGATGTTGCAAATGAGGAATTCGAAGGACAGCGCTTTCGGTTTCCAGCTAGCGGCGAGGAGACGCCCACAGGTCTGACTGCAGATATAAAGTTCTATTGTTTAATGTCCTTGGGACAGGGGCCATGGCGAGAATGCAATGATTGATATGAATAGTATGGGATGCGCAATAGCGTAGTGGAGGATAAGGCAGGACGTTCCCAAATACATGTTACTTCACAACACTAGAATTCCGGCCTGGAGCACAGAGGATTTTGCAGACTGCATTACGCACAGACTCAATGGAAGTTTCACATGTTATGTGAGTAAATAATCAGGCGTTTTCATACAGGGATGAGGGAATGATGTATGGATGCATGGACAGATGATTTAATAGAGAGTCTGCCATGTACATGGCTTTTTGGAATCTATCCACTTCCCCTGCGCTATGTGATGCAGGGCTGCCATAGTGGGACCATCGTCTATCTGCCCTTGTTGAACCCTCCCTGTCTCGACGCGCCTTCGGACACTTGTGTCTATGCACGTTACTAATCCCATCTAATGGATTCTGTTTTAACAGACGCATGCACACAAACACTCGTTTGTAATAGTGTTTTCACCTCGATTTATATAGTTATGATTCGCAAGTGATTTTTGGGTGCGATTGATCCTTTTGAGTGGGCTAGCATGCATATGGCTGTGGATTTAGTGTGATCATTGAAGTGAGTAATTCTAATGGAGTTCTGATGCCCATACTATTCTTTTTCATTTCATTTGGGTGACAGGTATCTCCTCCCCTTTTGCCGCTGCCATCTGTATGCCACTCCTGCAGATGGCTTTTACTCCCGACACCTGCTGCTTCGTGTTAATCAGTGGAGCACCATTACGATCTTGTGGGACGATCGCCAATGGCCCACATGCCCTTACGCAGTACTAGTGGCTAGGAGCAACATTTCGACCTTTCAGCTGGACAAGTGCCTACCTAATGGACGGCCCTGCGGTTCTAGGCGCTTCCATGTTGCCTTTTTGAACGTGAATGTAGCCCCTGTGTACCATGAAGGAACAGGGCGTCACACAAGAAGAAGCTGGTCATTTATTGCGGATGCAGCCCACAATAATGAAATATATTTTGGAGTTCATGACCTAATGGCTGTATGGGCCTGGTGATTTTGTTGTGCATTAAATTTTGATTGTGATATTGACCGTGTAGCGTTATTCTTTGCAAGTAATGTAGCATATTCCTATTTGTGGAGCGATGTATTGTGAGAAGATCTGCTTTGGGTTCCGGCTTCTGAGTATAGTTGCGTGGTACTGTACTGGGCGCGTTTGCCTACGAAGCCCAGTGAGGTCAGGGATAGGGCCTGCCATTATGACTATTTTAATGATGTCATGCTCATGGGAGGGGGATTAACTTTTGTGTAACAGATGCCGGTCAGCCAGGTGGATTGGTGGAATGATGTGATTATCAGAAAATGGCTGGTCACAGGTGCCTGTGTTTGCGTGCGTTTCTTGGAGGCAGACTGAGGTCATGTCCATTGGAATAGCTTCTGTATTCGTGCCATCTGTGCCCTGCAGCTCCCATTGGCCCCTCTTGAGATGAGCCTGGCTGCTCAGTCACTCTGGCAACTTGTGTGGTACATGCTTATGCTGATGGTTGGTTTGTTTACTGGCAGGAGTACAGGGCTGGTGCAGTCTCACTCAGGATACTGCTTTGAATGTTGCCTTACACTGGTGGCAAGCGATGGGGGGCCTGTTTTTGTTTGTCTCAGTTTTCAGTTCATGTTGCTGTACTTGAAGCTTCACATGCCTGTGCTGCATCAGTACGGCAATGGTGCCATGGCTAATATGGATGGCCACTCACATGGCACTTGGAGCCCCTACATTCATTTGTTCGTTGGCATGCATGGGTGACTTGTACATTTCACTGGTTGCATTGTGTGACTTCATTAAACCTACGAGGAGTTGTGCAATGTGGCCAGGGAGTGGTGTACAGGCACTCTGTCGGGCCTTTTACGGTTGGTTCGCGATGCCGTACTTCTCACCATGGCGGAATGGTACTTTCCGCCATGCTTGATGGCGTTAGGTACATGTCCGCTAGGGTCAGAATTCCCGTACCGTTGCGCCATGGTGGTAATTACGGTTTCGCTTGGCGCGCGTGCGCGTACTTGGTGCAGTTAGCGTTGGCGTTCACTACGGTGTCGCTAATGGCATCGTACTTTACGGTGACGGGTCATAATCGCACCGAGCGCTATTCGATGGCGGTATTGCATTTCCGCCATCGTTTTTCGATTTCCGCCAGGGTCGTAATGAGGGCCATTGCCATATCTTTCCTTCCAGCACACACAACCATGACACTTCTCTCTCCAGAAAAGGCTCAAAGCCATACAGCGTGTCTGGAACAATACAGCTATTATACAGTTTGATAGGCCCAACTACAGAGTAACCTCCTCTATTTGAAATAAAAGATTTCATCATAGGTATCTTCTACAGATTATTAGCCTCCACATAATTTCGTAGGATATCCACATTTAATCGAGGAGAAAATGGAATTCCTAGATAGATACATTCATTAATAACCTCAATAGATATATTATCCAGTATCCCAGTGAATTTACTATCCTTCTGTTTATGTGTACCGATAAGCATTATTTTGGTTTTATTAACATTTATGGATAGTCAATTCATCTTAGAGTATGTTCTGGGTGCTAATATGATATGCTGAAGTCCAATTGCAGTCCTATCTAGAGTATCGTCTGTGTAGGAAAGCCACATCAGTGGAGTTTTAGCAAGTTTAGGAGGACAATTATTAGACTCCCTCCAACATTGCTGCATATCCAAAACATATAGATTATAGAGCAAGGTAGCCAAAACACACCCCTGTGTTTAACTCCGTAATTAGTTGCAAAATCAGAGGAAATGGCACTGTTACCATTCAACCTGATGTTCACAAAGGTCCCTTCATATAATTGCTTGATCATTTCAAGCAAAGAATAGTCACATCCCAAATTGAGTGTTTCTTTCCATAATAGATCACGTGATAATTAGTCAAATGCTTTGCTATAATCTACAAAGCAGATGTTTAATTTGCTATCCTTTATCTTGATAGTATGTCCAATCAAATATACTAGAGACAAAATATTGTGTATAGTTCCCAAGTCCTTTGCGAAAATCAGTCTGTTATGTTATGGGTGCTTATAAAGCGCCGGCAGCCCACAGGCATCATGGCGCTAATAACAAACAACAGGTAATGGTCACATTTGGAATTAACGCCTGTCCACCGGGTTCTTATTTTGCTAAGCGTTCAAGTTTACTTGAAGAGGCAAGTCTTCAAGCTCTTCCTAAACGTTTGATGGTAGGGTATAAGTATATTGTCATCAATCCATAAGGTAAATCTCTCCCCAGACATACTTCAAAGATTTGTGATATGGTGTCGGATCGACCCTATAGTCGATAATTAGCAGGATCACTTCACAAGCCTTCTTTTAAAAAAAATCAGCAATATATTGACTTTCTTCCAAGAATAGGAAATTATGGCAGACTGTACAATTTCAGAAAACAGCCTATGCACGAGCTGAGCCCACATTTCTAGATTGGCCTTAACAACCATATTCGAAATATTATCTGGTCTTGGTGCCCTGGGTGATTTAGGGCCTCATTACGAGGCAGGCAGAATGAGATGAACAGCGCCGGTAATGGTGCCGGTGCCATTAATCCCATTCCACCCTATTACAAGGTTCCCTCGCGGGACCCGCTCTGGACGTCTGGTTTTACCAGATGTCCAGAGCGGGTCCCGCGAGGGGACCAGGGAGCTAACAATGGGCCCGTTATAAATGGGCCCGTTGTTAGCTCCCTCCCCATTCCCATTGAGCCCTATGGGGGCTCGAATGGGAATGGGGAAGGGCCGGGTCCGGGTTCACTGAAGGAGGAAATACCGGGCCCTCCAAAGTCGGAATGGCCCGGTATTTCCCCATTCAGGGAACCCGGACCCGGACACAATTTTGGAGGCAGCCATGGCCTTATTAAGGGCATGGCTGCCTCCAAAGTCGCAATGAGGCCCTTAGATTTCTTTATAATCCTTATAATGGCCCCAATATCACATGCAGACATTTACAATTATAAGAAAAATGGAAAAATTATTAACCACCTTAACAACCTCATCAAAAGGTCCTATAGGCGTTTGCTCAGGTTGATAATATACATTCTCAATATAGCATACCCATGTGTCTTCTGTAATAGGGTTAACCAACAAGTTATGAACTTTTATTCTTAAATTGTGTTTTTAAACTTAATAATAGCATTTCTTCTAACAATGATATCATAAGCAGGATCTTTCTTAATTTTTCCCAATGCAGCGCAATGACATTTCTTTTTATTATCTACCAAGGAATCATAAACGTTATGAGCCTTCTCACGGTGGAAGAATGTCTTACTTCTAGCATGTATGATTTCCTTCAGTTCATTAATCCTTTTCATGATATTGTTCGACATACAAATAACCTGGTTACTTCGCTCTTTAAGATTTTGCAAATCCTCAGTACAGTATTGAATTCACATTCACATTTAATAAATCTGTTTAAAAGCCTGCACTGTCTCTTTCTCTTTCCCACCCATTCATTTATTACTTCCTGTGCCAACACCTACCTGTAACCCCCTTACTTTACAGAGCCCTACTTAGGCTGGGGGTTACACACAAGCCCCCTCCGGGAACATTCCCGTCCTGGGAAAGTCCTGGCCATTCGCTATAGTAATCTTCACTCAGGCATCTATATCTTGGAGCCCTAAGGGCCCAGACCCATCTCAGCAATGCCTTCAAAGTATCCACTGGATTTATGGCCCAGGCAAGGTGCACACATTTTTACCTTACCGCAGGCCCTCAGTGGGCCACATTGGAACCATCTACCACCGCAGGACCAGCTGGTGAGGTGAGGGGCTGAGAAAACTACAATGAAAGAGGTTAATACAGAATATGAGCCACAAACCTGTGTTCCTGTTAACCAGTAAGGCACAGTACACCGGAGGGGAGTTTTTAACCCTTGCAGGCAATTATGTTATAAAACACAGTTTATGCTTAAACATTGTTCACTTTTTTGTTGCCCCTTTCAGGTTCTACAATCACTGTTTGTTATTTAATTCATACAAGTATAACCAAACCCCACTCCATATAAACTTTAAACAAGTTCCTACTCACCATTCCCCTTGGGCTCCCTTGCCCTTAATCCAATATTTCCTATTTCTCCCACTAAATTGTCATTTAAATTTTTTTTTATAACATTGACAGCTGCAGTGTGCCTTTACTTGTCAGTTCAAGTCCTCCAAACGTCAATCCTGTTATGAATGTAATAACCCTCAAAGTGCAGTACCTTTTAATAGGGTCCATGTTGTATGTCATCTTCCTCTGCTGTGGGTGGCTGCCATAGGTCGCTCCCATTCCCACCAGTTCAGGGCTTAACTGGAAATGCCAGTCCTAATTTCCTCCGTGGCAGTGCTATTGTTAACCATTAGAGCTAAGGAAGCTCACTTTCCTCGGTGGTGGAGCTTTCATTAACATTTCTTCCATGGCAGGGGTTTCATTAATATTTCTTCCATGGCAGTGCTTTTCATTGTCAATCCATTCCAATTGTGGGCCTGAGCGGGCTTGCTCCCCGTTAGACTCTGCCCATGTCCTGCCCACCTGGTGGAACCTGCAACAGACAGCTGTGCTTCTGTACTGAGACCCAGCCGCATCTGAGTCAGTGGCTGGGGCTCCAGGTATGTCCTGTGCCACCCTCCCTGTCTGGCCCTGTGGAGGGAGCTGTCTCTGCAAGCCCCTAGGCAGTGCTGGTGGCCTCGCTCATGCCACTGGTTCCATTGAGGATCTCAAGCTACACCACCCACCCCATCTGGCCACAGGGTGGGTGGACTTTCCCACAGTCCACACTCCATTTTCACCCCAGCCACCCCATTAAACATGGCTTGGAACTTCAAAGATTCTCTGGTCCATCTGGTCTGGCTCCCGTGCAGACTACCCCAGTTTGGGAAGCCTGCCCATGCCCTTGTACTGGGACGACTTCAGCCTGGCTGCACCCGTCATGGCTTGTATCTTCCTGGTCAGTCTGGGCTGGACTGACGGTAGGATGTTGCCCTTCAGGCCATACCGCTTGCCAAGGAGCGCCCTACTAACACAGCCTCAGGTTGGGGTGCTTCTTCACACGGGTCGCACCCTCACACAACCTAGGACTTTGATCTCTGCTGGGCTGCATGTGACATACACTGACCGGGCCTGTCACATTACTGACACCCTGTTCTCTTTTAACTCTCCTTCTTTCTTGGTCTCTCTTTTTCTGTCTTCATTTGTTTTTTTCCTTTCAATTGTCAATCTGTAATGCTCCTCTTCAGAATCTTGTTTGCAGGTAAGTCCATTTTTATTGGCAGGGAAGACCTGCTCATTATACTGAGTCCCAGTGTTCTATGTGCCCCCCATGGTGGGGAAACGTAATACAGTCAGGTAATTCAGTCGAACACATTAAAACATAGTCACATTTAATGAAGCTGTTTAAACCCCTCACTCTGTCTGTGTTTTTCGTTCATCCTACTCATTCCTTTACTATTCCCCCTACCAACACCTATATAACTCCCTTACTTAACCAGGCCCCATTTGGGCCAAGGTTACATTTGCATTTGTCTCCCCTTGTGAGACAGGTATGTCCAGATGTGAGTCTCAAGACTGCTATGCCTAGACACCAAGACACAACTAAAAAATACACATTCTCTTTATGTGGAAATGTAACCAACTAGGCATAACAGATGCCATCCTAGCATATCTTAATGGTCAATATCGGTCAGTAATTCATAGGGTCACTTCTGTCCCCCTTCTTAAATATCGGAATTAACACTGATTACTTCCAGGAAGGGGTCGTAGGTCCCTTGGCTTAGTAATGGTCACCAACCATCGCTTCTAGGAAGGGAGCAAAGGTCCCTTTGACTTATTAATGGTCTTTGAAAAGGCTAAACATATAAATAACTGTCTTCTTTTGAATTTGAAAGCCATATTTGTATCAGATGGAATGAGAGGTATGTGTGGTATAAGAACAGAATCTAAGTTACATTGATTACACTGACATCTATGATGTGTCTTTGTGGACCCGTAATTGTCTCCGTTTTTCTATTGTAGAGTCCCTGTGATGGCATAAGATTGCATTGTAGCCTAGTTACAGCACCTACTTTCAGTTTTAGCTTGTGAGGAGGCATTCGTCCTGCAGCTTTTCGCTCTTTAGAGACTGAAGCGTTGAGCCGGTAATTAACTCTTCATTGACACTGTAACCGTGCTCATTCTGTTTATTAAAATGATAGCTGTTGTTGAATTGGAAGGGCACACAGAGGTACACTTTGCCATTTGGGCAGCAGAGGGGCACTTTGCAATTTGGACAGCAGAGGGCAACCTAACACTGATACATTGCATCAGCTGAGTACAGAAACATACCCAAGCATTTTATATATATAGACGACTTTATTTAGTATTTTTCAAATTATCGAATATGTAGCTGTGTTGAAGGTTTAATTGTTGCAGAAAGGGAGCCTGGACAAAATTAGGGCAGTATTAACTTCATGCTAGAAAGCCACATTAAATTGACAGTTCAGTATGTATGCAAGCACGACTGCACCTTATTATAGATGGCAAAAAGTAAGTGCAGTATGTATATCTATTGCACGATGTGATACATGCCATCTGGCCATATCCAAGTCCAGTTTGGGTCTATAGGCGAGCACTATTGCGCTTTATAGCACATGTTAGTAGTGTATATAACATTTATCAGACAATTGCATATTATACATGTGTGTTTGAGATTGAAATTACTTTTTACAAACAGTTTGAAATTTTGCATGCAATGATTAGTTTTATATATGAATTGAAATTTGAATATGAATATGAATATATGAATTTGAAATAAATATTTCACTTTGCATAAAAAATCTTTTCATCATGAATGCATTGAGACACGGTACTCTCACTATGAAATAGTCAAGTCGTTTGGCCAAGCAATATAAATTCATAGAATTATAAATGTCTTTCATAGCCTAGTTGGTTAAATGTCCACATGAAGAGAGTGTGTATTTTTTGGTTGATGTTCTAGTCCCTGCTCTTCATGAGATTTCAGGGGCCCATTGTGTATTTTCCTGCATCCCAAGGCAGACCTCGCTTTTAATGCTCAATGAGGCCAAATATGGCTGTCTATGGCCTTATGCGGAATGCGTCTGGGATGTCCAGACATGGGTCTGGAGCCTGCTGTGCCCAGAGAACCAAGCACATCATCACTGATGGCACCCAATCAGGCCAAATCATGTCTGGGGTTGTGATCTCATGAAGAAGGGATGTGGCCTAGGATTTAGGGCCACACTGCCACTTGGGGATGTGTCCAGTCCTGCTAAACATATTGTATTTTCCGTACATAAATGGCATGGCTGGCTGGGAAAGTATGGTCTAGAATGTTTCCCAGAAAAGTTGCCAATGGTTAAGGTTCATTCAGAACCTTCCAGCCATCTAATCTTGGTGTTACATTTGTCCTGCTTCATGGGACTGGTATGCTATGGTTCCAGAGCCTACAGTGCCTATACAACCAAGCTCATCATCACTGATAAAACCCAATGAGGATGAATCATGTCTGGGGTTGTGTTACTTTTCAGAAGGGATGCAACAAGCAGTATAGGCTGGTCTGCCCCTTTTGTGGGGGGATTAAGCCTCATTTGCATATGGTTTTTCCCATTCTGGTGGCATGGCAAGCTAAACAACAATGATCTGAACGGCTGCCGTGAGCAATTAACTGTGGTTAAGATGAATTCCAGCCATCAACCTTCAGTGATCCATTTATCCTAGTAATCTGCCAGGAATTTACTTCTTGCAGGAGCCTTTTATGTCCCAAGGAATATGTACAAGATCATCACTAATACAAACCGGCTTATAAAATAATGATTGGGTAACATCTGTCTTTATGAAAGGGGTTCTGTCAAAGTATTGTACCAGACATATAAAAATATCACAACACTTCTTCATACTTAAACGTAGAGGGGTTTTATAAATGCAAAACTGACTTACATTTTGTACAAACTAACTACTAAATGAGGGTATTATAATAAACTATGCAAGTATTTCCTTGGCATCTGTGAGGGCCTTGGCATAGTTATTTTGCATTATTACACTTAAGATATTTTAGTCTAATTGATCACACTGTATACATATATGCAGATATGGTGCAAGTCACTAAGTGCACTATCAGGAGTCTGGCGATATCCCAGTGGTAATTCCGCTGGGTTAATGCCATCAGAAATTGCGTTACCACAACACGGTCAGGCACTATTAGCTGCAGATCCCGAGTCGCGGTGGGTGCTAGTAAATCCACATTTCCATTGAGTCCATCGAAACCAATGGAACATTTTGGGCGCTATTAGCGCTACACTAAGAGTGCCGAAAATGGGCTGAAGGGGGAGAATTTTACCTCCAGCTAAAAGATGGAGTAAAACCTCCCACTTTATGCCCAAACTCAGAATTGGGCAGAGCAGTAATGTAGTAGTAATAGAGTTCCTGGTGCATTTATTTCATGGTGCCCAACTCCTCATGACCCCCTAAATCTCATTCAGTGCCTTTGCATAGGGCCAATGAGTCACTAATCTGACAGACTGAGCACAAATGCAATAATGGTTTTGCATAACGTGCCCTCGCTCTATTATACAATTGGCAGATGAAAAGGAAATGTGCAATGTCAAGCAAATAGGGAAAACATGAGTGCTGCTCAACCCCCACCCTAATTGACGATCTGACAATGGTAAAATTCCCAGTCGAAACTTAACAAAGAGGGAACGTGCAAAACTAGATGAGATTTAATCAAGATAAGATTCATAGCCAAACCTCCCATTAATCCAGTACTGAGTGATTAATGTGGAGTTATAGCTCACCACAGTCTCCCCATTCCTAAACACTAACTCATATTTAGTAGCTAAAATGAACTTTAAAGAGGTGGTAATCTGTTGGGGGTGTAAAGAAGGCCTGGTATCAAACAGTGAAGACAGACACAAGTGATCACAGTTCAAGGGTGCTTATTGAACTTCAATGGGTTGGTTGAGCGCCTACCTAAACCTAAATCTAAAGATGGGAGCAAGCTATGATCATCAAATAATAATAACGCAGTCCAAGTTGAGTTTGTCGAAATAATAGAGCCTATACTAATAAACCTATTGCCAAGCCTTACTGCTAAAGAGAAAATGATGTGGGACAATAGTGTATGCAAAAAGAAAAGTGTTCAAGAAGTAATATGTCAGGATAGTTGAGCAGTTGGATTCCCTTCACCACGTGTTCAGCACGGGGCAAGGTAACACATGCGAGCTTCGCACACACTCTGGCTTCTCTGCCATGAGGATACAGTTCACAGCATAGATATCAGGGCATTTTGCCAAAGCCTCCTTTTCAATAACAGTCTCTTACTGCAGAGGGTGTGTTGTAACAAACAAGCACCAAAGTTCCTTTCTTACCAGGATTTTCACATGTACAAGTTCTCGTTTCCAATATTCATCATGGGTCTCCCTCCTTCAGACTTGGACCCCTTTTTACCACAATGTTCACAACTGGTCTCCCTTGTTTGGACTCGGACCATGGATCTCCCTCATTCAGGCTCAGATCCCTTTAGAACAATATTCACATTTGGTCTCCCTCGTTCAGGCTCGGACCATGCAATCTCACTTTCCACGTTTTCCTCTTGACATCAAAATCGAAGACTTCTGAATGTGCAATGGTTTTGCTTATACTGTCGCAGGACCACTTTGATTCACCTCACACAATGTTCTTACTTTCGTTTCTGCCACTTCTTGGCTAGATACCTTTACAGAGACCTTCGATTGGGCACACACGCAGCACCGGACCACTCTGTCACTGGTATTGTATTTTTTTTCCGCAAATGTTCAAACATCCATCATCAATTAAGCTTTCCTCATGTCTTTCATCAACTTGATTCACTCTTTGTTCTTGCGCTCTTTATAAAATGTTGCTGCTCAACACAGACCAGCTCACCGGCTGTGTTAACCTCTTAGGCGCTGCTTTATACTTGGAGCCAAGAACGGCACCACGGCAGCTGCTGATCCTCCCCGACTTGGTCAGCTGTGCAGGACGGCCCTGGGTATCTCTGACACACAATACAGGATTCTGCTGTTTGGTTTCCGGCCCTTATTCTTTCTGGTTTTCAGGGTTCTGGAAAGTAACGGTTTCTCACCAAAATGGTCAAGGGTATCTCCCTCCTTGCGTATCCTTCTTGGTTTGCCATCTTTCTCCCCTCGTTCAGCTTCCATCGGAAAAATACTGCTCCTTTGTGTGTTTTGCCTCATACAGAGTGTGCTCTCGTGCTCTGCCTTTTATCCATTTACGGAAGAAGTCAGATATGAATGAGTACCATTAATTGCCTGACCTTACCTGATCATAGCAGTGGGATATGTCATGTCATGGCTGAATAGCTATTATGTCTAAAATTGAGTGTTGAATAAGCTCTAAGTGATGTTAGGGGTGCATTAGGAATTTGTTCTCAGTCACTCTTGCCCCAGCTATACGAGTAAAGCCCCAAATATGAGCCCCAAACAATGCTGATGTTTGCGCTTGGGAGTTATATAGCTGTAACATAGGTGAGAAGGCCCCATTCCCATGTTTCATTGCAAACTTTAATATTGCGTTGCTTTGGCGTTCCAGAGTTAGCATTGCTTTATTGACATGATGGATCCATAATTTTCCTTCCTACCATGCATACAGAATATTTTAGTGACATCACAAACATTGTAAACAATTACATCAATGGCATCACCAATGATATCGCCAATGGCATTGCTTTAGCATGGGTGTTGCAGGCAGGCATACTGTGTAGGAATGCTTCATTCACAGCACTATTTGCAACACTACCCGTACACAATGCCTTGTTAGTTCTGCACACCCAGCATCACCTGCAACCATGTCCTTAACACATAATCCTACCAAACGTTCCCCATGGCCTGGTCTATGATCATGCTGTGAGTACTGAAAACAGACATGCCATGAGTACAGCATCCAAGAAATCAGTCAGTGGAGGGCATGGAATGAACAGCCCATGTGGTCATGCCTTATTGGGACAGTACCTTTGCCATGCCCTGTACCTTTGCTCCTTGCCCAGTCCCCTGCTCATAATACACATACTATCCAGCATCTAAGACATCAATACTATTGCTCATGTCATCTGTGATGTTATCTCTGATTGCATTGATGATCGTACTTGATCGTAATGAGCAGAATATGATAATGGTCTTTCCTATCTATGTAGGTGTTTTCCACATTTCTGGGTCATGTGCTAATACTTTCTCGGGTCAAAGTGTAATCCCGGTGCTTTCGAGAGTTTGTAAGCAGCGTATGGCTCATAAACACAAGATACAGTAATAGCCTTTCAGAAAATGTTCATAACCGAAGTAGCCAATCTGATTGCACTATTTGCCTTTGGATTTTTGAAGTTTCAAGCACTCAACCAACAGTATATGGGTACATTTTATTTTGAAGATTATTAAAAGTAGCTTGATGAATTTTCACCAAAACATAAAATGAGTTGAAGAGAGCTCTAACCAATCATCCACATGTGGTGAAAACCCCTGGAATGCTTTATTAATGTAGAAAAGGGGACACTGTGTTATCGGTCTAAATTGGAAATACTACATTTGCCCTCATTTGAAGATTGGCACAAAACTCTCCAAATAATCAAGCGTTGTGGCAAAATGACTACTCTCTGGAGCACAGAGATGATTCGTCGTTACTAAACCCATACTCAGCGCCACACTACTATTAACCAAGCACTGACCTCTATCATAAAAGTGAAACAAGCACAAAATGAATGGTATGCTTCCTTCTCCTCTTTAAGGTAGTCTGGGCCCAGAGCAAGCCTTACTCTTCAACAGCAATCTTACAGGAAGTACCAAAACAAAACAAGTTCAACAATGTGCTATAAAAATAGGACTTAACTTAAAAAAACTAAAAGGACAATCAAACTATTAATAACACTAACAACCTATCACTGTAAGGAAATGCACAGTTAATGCAGACTTTGGGAGAAGGCACTGTGTGTATTAAAGTACAGGGGTCTGAAGGTAAACAGTTTTGCAGAAAAGTCAGACAAATGTAATACGACCTTTAAGGTGAAAGGTGATATCTTATATGTCCCTAGGGTCCATATAATAAGGCCATGGGGACAGGAAACACGGTTAGATATTGTAATGTCTTCTTCCAGGAGCTCAAAGGCGTTGAGCACGGTTTCTGGGTGTTTTCTTGTGTGTCGAATCAGACTGCAGTCAGTCAAACTGGTTTGACAGGATTCAGCAACGTTGTGTACATCAACAAGTAGAAAAGGCTCGAGTCCCAAAGACACTTGGACAAGCAATGATGTTCAAATCCACGTGGTTCGAAGGTTTGACTGAGTCTTGATCAGTGAAAGCAGCAATTAGACTTCAGCAGGCAAGCGGACTCCACTGGATCTAAACACACACTTTAGTCCAACAGGCAGCAATGGCTCGATGCTAAATTAGGCTTGGGCAGGCAGGTGATGTTCAGACTGGTGCAGCTCTAAGGCACTCACATAGGTTCCAAGAACAGAGCATCAAAGGCAACTCTGTTGGGTCTTTGCTGAGGCCTGAGGCATTTGAAGTACTCTAAGCAGCTCGACTCAGCTCAAAATGTCAGAGAGAGCCAAATGCAGCTTCTTTTGGTCCTTTGGATGCTCTGAAACCATCCACTGGGGGTTGCTGTGAGATTCTCCAATTCTGCCCTTTCATCCTGGACGGTTGCCAGGGACACTTGCAGTGCTTGCCACTTTCGCAGGAATAGTCCTGTATACCAGTGCCCAGCTGCATTCAGGGCGTTTCAACAGCAGGTCACTCCAAATGTTCACCTGAAGGGGTTAGGTGAAGGACTGCACCCTTCATATAAATCCTTATCTTCATCCCAATGCGTGGAGACTTTGGACAGTCTTTACACAAACAAGGTTTCAGTGAGATGTTGACAGAAGCATCAAGAAGATGGTTCCATGAAGACAATTCAAAGAAGATTCCCTTAAAGGGGGCTCTCATTGGATTGGTCCATGCCAAGGCTTCTATAAGGGGGCAATCCTTGATGTTGTAACCAAGGGTGTTCCTTGGGATGCCAGCTCCCAAAGTTCCTTATCTGTAAGAAGTTACAGAGGGTCCCAAGAAGGAAGTGTGACGTGGGCATATTTAAGATGGCACCATTCTCACTAAACTTCCCCCCTCTCTAGTCTGCCTAAGATCAAAAGGACTCAACTAATTATCTCCCTTTTGTTACTTCCCCATTGTGTTGCAGAAGCCCCTTTGAAGCACCCAGTCCTACCCACTGCCCCCCCATATCCCACCCCTGCAGGATGAATGTTAGGCTCTCCTATGAAGGTACCAAGACTTCACATTAGAGAACAAAGAGCTTTCTGAACAGTTCCACCATCTGTTCCGGGTGAGCCTACCAAGAACAGACCAAGTATGCAAATTGCTCTACTACTGCAAGGGTCAGAGGAAACCAGCTGATAATATAGCAACATCAGGTTGGCTTTTGGAAGTTTGAACTATATATCCTCATATGCTGCTATATGAAACTATATATAGTTTTATATTTATTTTTAAACACATTTCCACCAGGCCATGAGGATGGGCAGGTAATATAGTTTGGAGCATGGGTGCCCACTGTTAAAGTCAGCTCATGTCTGTTGGAATTAATCGGATTCCAGCAGGCTGTTTCAACAATGCACATGTTACTCTGTAGCTATCAAGTTGTCAAAACACATTGCAGTTGCTGGTGTGTCAGTAGTCAGGCCCAGCAAAGTACCCATGTGATAACCATACTTGTTTATCATGGACCATTGGAAAGTGAGGCCTGTTTAGCAGAGCTCACTTTCAGAGAAGGAAAAACAGCATTCATTTGTATTTCAAAAATACAAAAAAGTTCAGGATTGCCCAACCTCGCAGATGACATTGGGCCTCATTAGGAGTTTGGAGGTAGCCATGCCGTTCTTACCGGCATGTCTACCCACAAACTGGGTACAGGGTCCGGGTCCCAAAAATAGGGAATTACCGGGCCATGCCGACTTTAGCGGGCCCGGTAATTCCCATTCTCTGGACCCGGACCTGGTACATCCCCATTCCCATTGAGCCCAAATAGGGCTCAATGGGAATGGGGAGGATGCTAACAACGGACCCATTAATGACGGGTCCGTTGTTAGCATCCTGGTTTGCTCGCGGAGGGCGGTATGCACGTCTGGTCTGGACCAGACATGCATTGCATCACCCGCGAGGAAACCTGTAATGTGGCGGCCGAGAATGAACGGTGCCGGTACCTTACTGGCACCGTTCATTCCGCTGCATCCAGCCTCCTAATGAGGCCCATTGTGTTCCAAGGGTAATTTTAGATATTTTCTTTGGAAAGTGTGCACGATTTGTAAGACAAACTTAAAGTTCTACGCATTGCAAAGAAATCCAACATAACCATAACTACATGGGATCTAACCCTACTGTATATTATACAGTACATGAAAAACCTAATTCACAATAACTACCAGGTTGAAACAGTTGTTTATGTAAATTGGGAACTGGACCTCCTACTGTGCGTTGAACGTATACTCCAAGTTACAGAGTAGTCTCCTGATCATCAACAAACAAATCCAAAGCCTGAATTCCTTAATGTTACTTCAGAACTGTAAGGTTGAGATCCTGCATGTGCCTTGACTGTAAGCGTGCTTTTAAAAAAACTGTTTGCCACAAACAATACAAAATCTGACAAATTAAGGACCTGGTGCTTTCTAATTTCTAAGAACGTGGGCTCTTTGAAAAATCTTGAATGCCCAGGGAGCAATTCCACTTAAAAAAATCACACAGAAACATTTGTAAGAATTGAGGTGCAGAAGCTTGCTCAGGAGTAGGTTGCCACTATCACCAATTGGAAGCTCCCTCTTGAGAAGTGCTTTGATGAACAACTATCATATGCAGCTTAGGAAGCCGCTCTGGTGTCAGGCCACAGGTTGTAAACTTTCAATCAAAACCTGCCTCTTGTCCAAAGATTGCAGTTGACTGCAGATTGCATCCTCGATTATGTTGTGGAGACAAGCCACATTGTGGTTTTGTTCCTGTTAAGGATCTGGAACTGTGGAACCAGTACTTCGGGAGTGTCTTTAAAACTGCACTCACTGAGAGTGCAAGGAGTGAAGGAGATTGCAGTGGTAATCCACGGTCCCATAAATGTCTTTCTCCATTAAGGTAGGACCTTAAGTGCTTTGGAATGGCTTTTAACTTGAGAAATAAGAGATCAAAAGCAGAGTTTGTGTAGAGACGCTCTAATTCACTTAGTGCTAGCGAAATGTTGGAGCCATATATGACTGAACAATTAATCTCGGAGAAAAGGGAAACTACTGCCGAAGGAACAGTACTCGGGGCTGTAGATTAATTAAATTGAGCTTGTTGGCTGGCAACTAAGCTTGTACAGGCAAATGGCCACCAATTGTGAATACACCTATGTAGGAGGTGCAAAACAAAATGACAGAGTATTTTGTGAAAATGCCAAAAGTTGCTAAACATCAACAGGACACGGTTCAGATAATAGAATAGACCAAAGCAAGTACAAAGATACAAGAGGGATCACAGAATATGGGTGAGGTAAAAATGCGGAGCAACCTAATCGGATTGTACACGTAATAGATATATTCAGTCCTTCTATCCAACTGGACGACTCTTTCTTGGTGATGTCCAACAACCTAGCAATGGAAAATACAAGAGATAGCGGTAAAGGGATGGGGAAAATGGGAGGAGATTGGATTTCTCTAACACAGCGCAGAACCTGACCACTACACCAGAAGCAGATGCCTCGCCGAAAAAGTATAAGCTTGTCATCATGTGATCGCAGTGACACATCTCCAACATGGTTATATAATGCCCATGCTAACTTTGGCATTACGGTCACTCCGGCTGCAACACTTGCATTGGTTCTACAGTCTTTAGTGAGGCTGTTTGATAATACTAGGGGCAAAGTGGGTTTTCATACAGTCCTCTTGAAAGATATCTCAGTAAAAGTGTATAACTCATCCCAATTAGAGTGAGAGTATGATAATTGTCAGACAGTTAACTGCAAGGAGTCGTTATTAAACGGCAGAACTGCATTTGTGGGTGAACAATCATTCACAGACAATGGGCCTCATTACAAGGTTGCCGGTCCAGTAACAATGGTGCCAATAAGCTTGCCGGTACCGTTGTTACCGGACCGGCAAACTATGAGTTCTCCTTGCGGGTGCCTTACCGCCTGCCAGGTCTGACCGGCACCCGCAAGTAGACTTTGACGGTTGCACCGGCACCATTCATAAATGGTGCTGGTGCATCCGTCGAGGTCTGCACATTCCCATTGAGTCCAATGGGACTCAAATGGGAATGGGGAGTAATAATTACTGGCACTCGGAAATGGGGATTTACCAGGTCCGCCGGGGCTGTAATGCCCCGGTAAGTCCCCAATGCCAGGTGCCGGTAAATTCATGACTCTGGTGGTATTTACCGGCATGGCTACCGCCGGACTCATAATGAGGCCCAATGTTCAGAAATCAGACCTTAAGGTCCCATTACAAGCTTAGTGGTATCCCGCCCGTAAATACAGTGGTATACCACCAAACAGAATAACCATTACCAGCACTTGCTATGCTGGAATTACCAGCATAATTCAAGTGCCGGTAAGGGTAGTTACTCACCATTCCAATTTCTGGTGTTACAGGCACCTGTAATACCGATGCTGGTAATACCGGCTAATTTTGCTGGTGGGGTAACGGAATTACTTCCAGTTTTTGGCTGGATGCAATTCCAGCCACCCCACCGGAAAACTTGGAGTCTGCTGGTATGGAAATGTGCTGTTAAACGGAATTACCGGCATGTAAATTCCGCACTGGCAAACTCCTAATGAGGCCCATTGCATTGTGTGTTTATTGCATTGGGTAGGGAAGACAGACTGTGTGCTGCTCCTAACCTGATTGAGATTTGTGACCAATGTAACCCACACTCACCCATAAGGGGTAAGAAGCACAAACAACTAAAGAAAAAAATGAAAAACCTTAAGAAAGGCAAAACGAACACAAATTGGTCTTTGCGTACATTTCTGAGAGCATGGTTGCAAGAAGTGGTCACTTGCCCAGTTAAAGAATCCCCCCCAAAAAACCAAGAGAAAGGGCCTCATTCCGAGTATGGAGGTAATCATGGCGCTATTTGCGCCATGACTACCTCCCATACCGGTACCAAGTCCGCCCTGGTTCAATGGGGACTTACCGGTCTATTCCGACCTTTGCGGGACCGGTAAGTCCCCACTGAAAAAGGCAATCCCCATTCCCACTTGAGCCCCCATCGGGCTCAATGGGAATGGGGAGGGAGCTAATAACGGTACCGCAATTTGCGGTACCGTTATTTGCTCCCTGGTCCTTTTGTGGCTCCCACTAAGGGTGCCTGGTAAAACCAGGCGCCCATAGTGGGACCCGCTGAGGGACCTCGGAATAGTGCACAAAGGGATTACCGGCACTGATGTCCTTAATGGTGCCCGGTATCCCTTTGCGCCCACCTCGTAATGAGGCCCAAAGAAAAAAAGAGCATAAAAGGAAAATTGGCCTGCCAAGGAACCAGAAATGAAGAGGCAGTTATACCAACAAAGGACATCTCCTCCTACATGATAAGACAGTAATCGGTTCAGTCCGATCCTATAGATCCTACAGAAAAATGTGAAGCCATTGTTACATCGTAGGAGAGAGGAGGAGAGGAGTAATTGGTAAGGACAATGAGTCGTCTATGCACATTTTTGAAACATTGGAAGATAGAGTAATAATGCCAAATCTGGTACTTTATCTGCAGATAATGAGGAGCACAACAGGCTGGAAATGGTTCATGCCTGAAGTGTGATACGTATTCAGCTTGAGACAATATTTCCAGCATGTGATGACTGTCCATTAAATACATAAAAGATACTCCACTTTTTGGGTTCTATACCTGCCTTGAAATGAATACCGACTTCAGATATTGAGAAGGTGGATGGAATTTGCAGACAATTATCTAAATTGCGTAATTCTGTGCATTAAATTCAATTTCGTGGCAAACATTATTTTAAACTAGACAGAAGAATTGCTTACAAAGGGGCATATATATCGATACTTGTAAAACGTCAATTAAAAAAAAGGGACAGAGTCTGACTTGCTTGGGAAATAATGTTTCCAGAAAATAAGTTGCTCCAGGAGTAACTCAGGACAGAGACAGGTGAGCAGTACACACATATGTAATGAGACGGGGGAACGATTGGTCTTGGCTCCTGGCAGCCCTCTCTGAAAAATCCCCATCATCACAAAGGTCCAGCAATCTTTAGTAAGAGTGGTTTAAAAAAATGTTAATGGAACTGTAGGGAGCATCACAATGTTGTAGCAGCCTCTGAGATTTTATTAGGGATTAGTAAGTGATTTTATTGCAAGAAACAAAGGGCCTAATTATGAGTGTGGTGGTCTGGGAATAAGGGAGCCGGCAGCAACATACCAGCACCCTTTCTGGACTGCCACACCCCGACTTTACGGGTGGAGGGAGTTACACCGAGCAGGTCTGAACTGCCGGGCGCAATAGCCCCAGATGGCAGTTTTCATAGAAGCAGCGACACCGTTAACAACGGTGCTGGTGCTTCCGTGATCCCATTCCCGTGGAGTCCATTAGGAGTCCACGGGAATGGGGACTTCCCGAATCTGCTGCCTGATATCCTAGGACGACGGGACTTGTAATTTCCTTGTAGCACCGGGATATCAGGTGGCGGATTCAGTGTTACGAGGACGGCGGCAACCTGCCAGTAGCACCGGTGGGTTACCACTGTCCTCGTAATGAGGCCCATAGCTACACAAAAGAACGCCAATGAAGGGGTACAAGCTGTTGTAGAGAGAAGCAAAGATAGGAGCAATAGGTAGGCCATGGTGATTTGCTAATTGCAGTAAATAACAATATTTCTATTGAATTACGTGATGAAG
The DNA here is from genome assembly GCF_040938575.1 of Ambystoma mexicanum. Lineage (NCBI taxonomy): Eukaryota > Metazoa > Chordata > Amphibia > Caudata > Ambystomatidae > Ambystoma > Ambystoma mexicanum. The sequence continues at coordinate 887,332,336 of NC_090929.1, forward strand.
GTGAAATGGCGATTGTATCCCTAGACGCAGTAAAAGCTTTTGACTCCGTTAAAAGGACATGGCTGATGGCGGCCCTGGAAGGATACGGACTAGGGCTGGGTTATATCAGGTGGGCGAAAATTCTATACAGCGAGCCACTAGCCAGAGTTCGAACGGGATCTGTGATATCCGAGACATGGCAATTTAGTAGAGGCACCAGGCAGGGGTGCCCATGGTCCCTGATGCTTTACATTCTAGCCCTGGAGCCCCTAGCGATATACCTCAGGCAACAATATGATACGATAGGTATTGAGGTTGGGGGAGAGCGGCACCTAATATCCTTATATGCTGATGATTTGTTACTATACTTGCAATACCCGGAAGAAAATATTCAATATATCCTTGAATTGATGGAGAAGTGTGCGGGGTTGTCCGGCATAGTGGTGAATCCTCAAAAATCTAGTATATTCCCGCTAGGTAGCTATAAGGGGACCCCTGTGGAAAGGTTACCGGTGTTACAGATACCATGGGTGATTAGTTCTTTCCGTTACCTTGGTATAGATGTGTATCACACGGCAGAAGAGAAACACAAGCACAACACCGAGGTAGCTATTGAGAAAATCCAGAAATGTATGAAGTTTTGGGAGAAGTTGCCCCTAGCAATGATGGGACGGGGGGGCAATGCTTAAGATGGTGGTCCTACCTAGGCTTTTACATTATTTTAGTAACATCCCATATATGATACCCAGGAAGTTTTTTGCTAAACTGAATAGTGTGTGTAGGGACTTCTTATGGCATGGTACCCGGAATAGAGTAGCGCTGTGGAAGTTGCAGAACTTCTACAAAAGGGGGGTATTAAACTGCCCAACTTTGAGGTCTACTATGTAGCAAGTCAACTACAATATGTGGCCAACTGGCTCTCCGACGAAGTGACCCCTGAACTTAGGTTGTTGGGGCAGGATTGTACCCCATTTTACTTAAGGGAAATGCTATGGTTGCCTGAGTCAGATATAAAGGAGCGCCCTAGGATGATAATGCTGGGGTGGAAAATGTGGCGTCGAACGTGTCGGATGATGGGGGACCCATTCCCATGCTCCCCGCAAGTACCGCTGGTTGCTTTAGCAGGAGGGGATAGGCAGCTGAGGGTGATTATCAGAACCTACTGGGAATCGGTGGGGCTGGTAACGTTAGGGGACACATGGCAAGAGGGGACTATTAGAGATTTTGAAGAACTTGGGGAGGAGGTGGGATTACATACTGGCCAATATGTTAGATACAATAGGATGGTTCTGAAAATTCGGAAAACGTGGCCTGAAACAGTATTGACAGAGGAACTAGATGCTACTGTGGGGGCAATATATGACATATTGGAAGGGGGCATGAGATTTCTAGATTGTATGAGATGGTGGTGACCAAGGTTGGGAAGAAATTGACACATTTGAGACTGGATTGGGAAGAGGAGGTGGGGGCCCCAATGGGAGATGGGATGGGGGAACGCGCCCTGGGATATCACAAGAAAGTGTTTAGAAACGCCAGACTTAAACAAATACAGCTGTATATAACGCATAGAGCATACATGACCCCTCTGAGGATATCCAAGTTCGGAAACGCTGGGCGACAGGCGTGTCCTAAGTGCGACATGGAAAACGCTGACATGACACACATGTTTTGGTCATGCCCAGTAATCGTATGTTTCTGGGGTGAAGTGGCACAAAAATTAGCGACAAAGGGGGTCACGCTCGTCATAGATTCGGTCTGGGCTTGCTTGCTGGGAGGGTTCCCCAGACCACGGAAACTTAAGCATGTTGAGAAACTGAAAGACTTGGCATACGTGCTAGCAAAACAGAGGATTGCCATGGGATGGAAGAAGTGCCACAAGCCACGGGTGGAGGTTTGGTGGAAGGAGTTACAGAAATGGGCGGAGGCCGAAACGACAGTATGGCAGGAGGCAAGCAACATGAGTGGGGAGGAAGAAGTGGGTTCCCTGATCGCATGGAAATTATTAATAGCGGAACTGTTCGGATCTATATCGGACCCAACGGAATCCGAGGATAGTGAGACCCGGCCACATGCAGCAGATACTGAATGCGAAGTACAAATAGGCTCATAATGGGGGGTGGGACTATGGGAGCAGTGGCAAAAATGGAAATACAAATGGTGTTTAATGGAATTGTTGTAAACTTCACTGCGTGTTGGGTTTGTTTGTATTGTTGTTTGGTTTGAATAAAATTAATTAAACATTTAAAAAAAAAACATTTTCTATTGAATTACGTGAATTATTATCTAATTCAGATCCTTTACTAGTTGCCTAATGCTACTCTGGTAATCAATCTGTACTAGAATCCAGCAAGAACAACTTTACAAGTAATAATGGAAGATCTAAAAGATGTACCACAGCCACAACAAATGGTAATCTGTCAGTTTATCTAGCATGCTTGAATTAAGCACTGCTTTCAATAAGATACTGTGAAAAGGCCCCTTTTGCAGTGCAACTTAAAAGCTATGCGCATACCTCTTGGTCTGCTAAAATTCATTGTGATGCTCCATGAGTCAATTGTGGAGTCTATCAAACATTTGTTATTGAATTGTGATAAAACAAGGGTGGTGCAGAACAAACATTTTAATAAGATAATATAATTTGAGACAATAATATCAAAAGAAGTTATTTGGGAGAGATCTTTATCTACTGTTCAACAATCCTTAAATATAGCCTTAGGTAAATGTTTGCTGCTCTGTATCAATGCTTGTTGGGGAAACAAGGGGCCTCCAAGACCAAATTAGTGGGCCCTCTTAAAAAGAGGGGCTGAGAGACAGATTAGGTGAAGTGCTGATTTGAAAATGACACACAACTCTTATTCAAGCTCCCCTCTTCCGCCTCTTCTTCCTCCTCTATCATCTCTGGCTGTCTGTCTGCTATTCAGTCTTGGTACACCTCCATTGATCTCTGTCTTAATGCCAGTAAGACCAAGATTCTTCCTATCGGGACACCTGTTCCCAGTTTCCCTCATGCACTCTGGCTGTCCTCTATGGGCTCACCTCCCTGTCCTTCCTCTGAAGCCAGAAACCTTGGGGTCATCTTGGGGTCATCTTCGACTCCATTCGACTCCTCTCTCTTCTTTACTCCTTACATCTTGGACCTTGCCAAGAAAGCCCACTTTCAACTATACCTCCTTAGAGGCATCTCCCTTTCCCCACCTTCCACCAGAAGCTCATTGTCTCTATAGTGCTGGTCCTCTCCAGGTTGGATTACTGTAACAGCCTCTTCTTCAACCTACCACTTTCCTCCCTCTGCCTTCTTCAACTAATCCAGAATTGGGATGCAAGGCTTATCCTTGGCCTGAAGCCCAGGGACTGTATCTCTCCAGCCCTAAAGTCTATCCTCTGGCTCCCGGTTACTGCAAGGATCAAATTCAAGACCCTTTGCATCATCCACAAGCCTGTCCACCCATGCACTTACCTGTTATCTTCCAACAAGCACCTCTTGCACTTCCTCCCCCTGCCTTGGGGGACCCTGATAGCACTTACCACCATCCAACCACCGTTTTTTCTTTCTCTTCACTGCACGTGCATGCTATGAATGTCACACAAGGCCTAGCAGGACCGTTGTTTGTTTCTTTTGATTCATTATCAGTTGTATAAGCGCCTTATAAATAACCAATAAAAAAACTGGATATGCTTTTTATTGTTGTAATGTTTGAAAAATAATAATGTAATGTACTGTCTTGTTGTGTATATTTTTATGTTTAAAAATGGTGAAAGTTCTCTTGTAAACCAGAGTGCCAAATAAAAAATAAAAAGTTCACTCTGAGCCTACCAAAGTGCTCTCGTGTCATCCCCTAACAACAGGTTTCAAATACAACTCTATTTGTCATTTCCAAAGGTTTCAACTTTATTTAAATGACATCTCTCAAAGTCATTGATGTTTCTTGATTTAGTCTTTTTGTTGCTCCATAAAAGGCAGTGCACAAATAAACTTGGTGGGCCTCATTACGAGTTTGGAGGTAGCAATGCCCTTAATAAGGTCAAGGCTACCCCCAAACCCGGGTCCGGGTTCCCTGAATGGGGAAATATCGGGCCATTCCGACCTTGGAGAGCCTGGTATTTCCCCATTCAGGGAGCCCGGTCCCGGTCCAACCCCATTCCCATTTGAGACACCATAGGGCTCAATGGGAATGGGGAGCATGCTAACAACGGGCCCGTTAATGATGGGCCCGTTGTTAGCATGCTGGGCAGCTCTTGGGACCCGCTAAGGATGTCTGGTAAAACCAGGCGTCCTGAGCGGGTCCTGCGAGCGGACCTCATGATGGGATGGTAAGGGGTTAACGGCTCCTGCACCTTTACTGGAGCCGTTAACCCCTTACCGCCCTCCTCGTAATGAGGCCCAGTGTCTTTTAGCCAATGCATTTTGGATCAGGGCTAAACACTATCCTCAATAGGTCGAGAGATGTTCATGCAGCTGAATCTTCCAAATAACCTTTAACAGGTTAAAAGCTTTGTTGCACGATCGTGTGCTCAGCAGAGCACAAGCAACTGGCAGCTTGTTCGATTTTAAGTTATTGTTACCTCAAAAAAAAAAAGATCCATCGTTATCTTGTATTCCATTTTAGAAATATTTAAAACCCTGTTCTTATACAAGGCTTTGATTTTTCGAAAGTATGATTGATCAATGAATTAAAAGTTGTAATGCACATATCAATGGCAAATGTCAAGCTCAGGTGGTGGCATACAGTACCAGATGACATATACTGTAGTTGTAAAGGTCTGAGAATGATTTGGCCCAGCTTTTTTTTTAACAATCAGTGATTTTGCCAGCTTTTACTGAAGAAATAACCAAAATGCATATTCATCATATATTATTGGGCAATATTGGAAAAAAAACAGGTAAACATAATATGAAATGCATCCTATGCAAATTCCACATCATGTTACAATCTTTTTTTTTTGGACTATGAAATGGGTGCTCAAACATTGACTTCTATTTTACATAAACTCAAAAGTAAATTGGTTATTTATAATAATTATAATAATTATAATTGTTCATTTATAATGCGCTTCATACCAACGAGTGGTTTCTAAGTGTGGGATCCGGATTCTTGCACTGTGTTGTCTTGCTTCAAAGACAAACACATTGCCCCCGAGCTATCCTTCCTCCCCAATCATGAACAAAATTGACTTAGCAGATAAGAGATATGATTAGAGCAAACTTAAATGTACATTTGGATGTGGGACATGGTAGGGAAACGTTTGTCTACCCACTATTGATTATATGTATAGGTCAATGACGAACTTCATACATAGCACAATATGACATAATATTATTTTAGGCAAATAAGGTTTGATACTTCCCAGGCGCCAATAAAGGAATGTTAAGTCCACGCTCCCAGTTCAATGGAAATTATCCAGGATTTCAGCACACACTTATTGGAAGGTTTGTTCAGGGCTGAAGCCATCCCATATTCACGGTGAGTACTTTTACAACTGATGATCCATTCACGGCTTCACGCATATTTACACTCTCCTGTCAACACATGTTCCCAAGAGTTTTGATAAAAAAATGTGTTGAAATAATTCTTTTCAATTTCTTAATTCAGCAAATGAAAATGTCTCCAACATTAATCCACATCTGTGAAGAAATTGTTTTGCTTGAGAAATTCATAATATCAATTTGCTGATTCGATATCTGTTCGTTTACACAAGTTTGGATATAACACACCGGCCCTCATTACGACCCTGGCGGAGGACCATGGTGCAATTTGCACCATGGTCCATGGCGCAAAGCTGCCAACTCCGCCATGGGGGTTGGCGGACTTACCGCCCCATTCCGACCTTGGCGGGGCGGTAAGTCCCCAATCCCCATTTACCCTTCCCCATTCCCATTTTTGCCCCATAGGGTATAATGGGAGTGGGGAAGGTGTTAATTACGCCACCGTAAATTACGGTGGCGTAATTAACAACAAGTCCCGTAGCGCCATGGATTTTTCCGCCTGCAAAAAGCAGGCGAAAAAATCACCATGGCGCTACGGGAACTCGTAGTCTGGCGGAAAGGTACGCCATGCTTTACGCCGGCGTAAACCCCTTTCCGCCAGGGTCCTAATGAGGGCCACCATATTTTGGGTTTGGTAAAATGGTTTGCTAGTGCAGTGAACATAATGGAATCGGTTCTTTCCAATTCACCAAAGTATCGCCATCTTGATAATGCTGATCGAGTAGTGTGTGTGTGCGTGTGTGTGTGTGTGTGTGTGTGTGAATAGGTGCAGAATCTGTCAAGGTTCTCACGCTATCAAACTAATTAAAAACATCCTAGTTGCATCATAATATGCACTGATACATTGCTTTCCCCTTTCGTCTTTTTAAAAGTAATGATCCTCATTTCCCTGAGCAATACATGGGAATCATAATGAACAGGTAAGATTAGCAAGTCCTGATGTAGGGTTTTTCGTTAAATGCTCCTGGGGCCACGTGTATGTTTTCAGACCATAACCCCCACTTCCACCTTTGCTGCTCACAGCGGTTTCACTCCAGTAACTGTCAGGAAGTTCAGTACCCAACAGAGACCCAACTGGAATTGAGAATGACTGCAACACAGTGCAGGGAGATTACATCCCTCCAACTAAGCCCTATCATTGTCAAGGGAGAGTAAATCAGACCATTTAACCCTCTTACCAGCGAGTGTGTCTTTGGGGAGTACTGTCCTTCCTTCACCATTTGTCTGACAGCTGTGGCACTCGCATCAGTGCCATGCAAGGTGCAAGACTTTTTCACATTTTTGGATACACAGTCTAGAAATATCTGAGTCTTGGAGGGAACTGGGCCCCTGAAAGGACCTGGTATCGTTCCCACTCACAGTGAAGGAAAATTAGGCCAATTCCTGGCCTAGTGGGACTTAATCTGTTAAGATGCACACCCTGACTGTGGCCTCCTCTTACAGGGGGCCAACAGTCACAATGGCCTGCTTAGGTTTCCCTTGCAGACCAGATCTAGCTTCCTACGTGCAAAATCATACAGTCTGTAGTTTTTGAGGTTGTGGGGGTCTGAGTGCTAGAGGTACACACACTCTTCTTTTTGGGAGGGAGTTGACCTTCCGTGGGTCTGGGATCTCCTTTTGGGTTTTGGGGGGCCTTTAAGGATGAAGCTGACGCAAACGCCTTATCCCTAGCCAGCTCTCTTAAGGCGTTAGGGTTCACACAACATATCCTCAGCCCCACTCACCTCAAAGACTGTATCCTTGATTGGCTAGTTGAGCTGAACTGTAACCTAGCAGTAACATGAAATCTACCTTGCCCCTGGACCGACCACAGCATCATTTCATTCACTATACCAGCGTCCAACCCCTTGCCAGTGTCGCCTCTGCCTATGCCACCTACACTAACAAGAAGCTCTCGCACTACAACCAAAACTTGCACCTCGTCATTTGTGGAAGAGCTTGCCCTTCCACAGGCCTTCATTAGTGACCATGTTGCTCTGGTAGACTCCAACAATCAAACACTTACTAAGGCCATCAACACCATTGCGCCCCCCCGCCAATGTAAAGTCAAACCTACCTCGCATCTAAATGCCTGGTTCTCTACTGACCTCTAAGCTCTCTGCCTAAAAAAACATGTGGCTGAAACCAAATGGAGGAACAACCCATCTGAGGCTAACAAAGCCTCTTTCAATTCATTAGCGAGGGATTACAAACAGACGATACTCCTAGCAAAAAGCACCACCTATAATACAAGAATCTCTAATGCAAAATCTAGCTCCCGTGAGCTCTTTGAAATGTTGCACGTGCTTGAAACCCCTGCGCCCACCCCATCCAATTGCATTAAGGACAATACCTGTTGCTCCAATATCCAAAATGCCATACTAGTCAAAATTGAGGCACTGCAGAAAAAACTCCCTGAGTGTATCATTCCAGACTCCTCTGCCACCGGGCCTCCAGCCTCCAAACAAAACCTACCTCTAACTTCAATCCAGTCTCAGAAACAGGGGTCTTCCATATCATCACAGGCCTGAAACCATCCAGCTGCCAATGGGACATCGACCCAGCGACTATCAAGGACTGTGCTGAAGACCTTGGACCTTTTATCACCACCCCCATCAACACCTCATTCTCTGCCTGCTCAGTGCCAACCATCCTAAAGGACACATGGGTCCTCCATCGAATGAAAAAAATTACTCTAGACCCAACCATCCCAACCAGCTACCTCCTAACCCCCCGTCCCTTTCCTCCTTAAAATCTTGGATCGTGCAGCTTACCTCCAGATCCAGCTACACCTGGAATCTAACAAACTCCTAGGCCTACACCAATCTGGCTTCCGACCAGGCCATGGCACAGAATCTGCATTGTTGGATTTAAAAATCCAACTGGATGAGATCAAGGCTACCGGCATTTCAGCCCTACTCCTTCTATTAGACCTGTCGGCAGCCTTTGACCTTAAGAACCACCAAATTGTGTGTCAGCACCTTGCCTTGGCAGCTCACTTGTCTGCTGAAGCTATCACCTGGATCTCCTCCTTCCTGTCTGACAGATCCATGAGAGTTTTCTCAGCCAATGCCTCGCTCCCATCACATGTGGTGTTCCACAAAGCTTGCGTGTCTCCCCTACCCATTACAATATATTTATTAAACCCCTATTTGAACTTCTACATGACCTCAGCATAACCTACACCAGTTATGGGGAAGACACACATCCTCTTCCTACTCACTGGAAACCACACTACTGACTCTAACACTCTGCACTCAGTCTATGAAATCATTCAGGCCTGGATGACCTCCCTCTTTCTTTGTTTCAATGATGATAAGACTGAAATGTTCCTGGTCGACTCGTAAGCCTCACTAAGCAAACTTGACCAAGCTTGCAAATTCTTCACCATCGACGGTATTACCATCCCAGTTTCCAAAGCTGTTAAGACTCCTGGTGTCTACCTAGATGCAACCCTGTCCCTAATGAGACAATTCAATGCTATTTCATCCACTCCTGCACACACCAGCAAGTTCATTAACACCTGCAGACCCTTTCTGTCTACGGTCAGCTGCATTTCCATTGCCCATGTGCTTATCGGCTATAGACTGGATCATTGTAATGTTTTATTTGAGGGTACCTCTGCTCGCAACATCAGCAAACTCTAGGTTATGTAGAACAATGCACTCATGGCCACTATAAACATCCAGAGGCAGGAGCACATTTCAGCTGCTAGAAGAAACGTGCATTGGCTGCCCATTCACGAGCGCATTATCTCTAAAACATTAGCCATCACCCATAAATGCCTCTCGCGCACTGACCCTATGTACCTCTCTCAAAAACGTACCAAAACGCAATCATTAAGACCCACCGTTCTGCCCATGCTTATCAATTTATTACTCCAAGATGCAGATTGAATACATCCAGGGGGGGGTAGCTTCCTTGTCATTGCCTCCAAGAACTGGAACTCTCTACTCCTGACAGTACGATCAGAACAATATTATTGGGCCTTCCGAAAACAGCAGAAGACATTGCTCTTCTTCCAGGGCTCAAACCCCATTGGAGCCAAGTACTACTGTCTATGTCTAGAATATAAAATGCACATTGCTTCACCTGTTGTAAACGTTCTATAACCTGTGCCTTGATGCCCCAGGGTTTAGAGCACTTGATAAAAGCAAATAAATAACCAAAAATAAAAAAATGGATGAAGGGTCAGAACTTCTGTCCTTTCCTTCCTTGTATTTACCTTTTTGTGGATTTGAGTGTTCACATACCTGCCTACAGCCTTCTCAGGCTCCACAGGCTTTGTGTTACTCATGTCCCCTAAGCATTGGTGTACCTTCATCTCACAATTTTCCATGGTATTGTCACACACGTCCAAATGATACCCAGAGTTGTGTCAACTTTTTTTATCAGTGGTCTATCCATAGTGAGACTCCAAGGACTGATGTATAAGCACCTCAAAAAGTTTCTTCCCCACCTTTGATCGTTGCATAACGTCCTTGGGGATGTGGTGGCTAGGCTATCCATGAGTGCCATTACCTGAGATACTTCCCTCCACACTGGATGTTGTGTGGGTCCCCACTGCAAACTACATTTCCCCATCTCCTAGAACTGCTCAGAGTTTTTCTTTAGCAATTCAGTCTTCCTAAGCTTACCACCATGGGAGGACTCAATCCCTCATAGAGCTTGCACAGCTAACCTGTGTTGAGATCCTGCACATCACTCACTGTGAGCCACATCGTAGCAATTGAAATATGCCTTGGCAGTGAATCTAACATTAGCTGCACACGTTTATTTTGGCTGACTAAGCTGAAGCTACAATCTGTCTCAAATCCCAACCACTGCCACCAATGTAACAAAATTACTTCTGCCCTGCAGGAGGACATGGATGAGTACGGGCTAAACCGCCTACTCAGACTTTACACTTCTACAAAGTAAGAATGATCCCAATCATAAAGGTAAACATGCACAGTTAAAAGACCTACCTCCTTCACCTTTTGTGGTAACGTGAGCCAACAGAAGGCTATACTCTCAAGAGGGATGTGAATGTGATCCATTAGAAACCCAAATAGCAAAGCATAACAGTCCAAAATAAAGAGAATGTCCAATGAAGGTTCTATAAAAATATATATACTTAAATTGAGCACACCATCTACGATAATAACTACATTGAAACACACAACACAAAACCCACCCCTAAGGAAGAACACAAAATAGGCAAAGATAGAAAGATGCAGCACGCTGGATGATGATACAGGGGGGGGAAAGGCAATCAAAAATCATAATGTTCTCAAAAATACTATGATCTTGTGTGGAAAAAGGTTTAAATGTGACCTAACCAGTCTATACGGCTAAAGATGGACCAAGAGGGTAGTTATCAGTCAATAATAACTATTGCTGTTCTTCGCTGTTCAACAGTGTTAAAACCAGACCCTTCAGTACCGTTCGTGCAAGTAGAAACAGGTTTGGCGGTCACGTTGTTCCAGATGGGGAGCGGGTGTCAAACTAAACTTTGTTGTAGCTCAAAGAAAAGCGGATTGTGAGGGCCATCAGGGTCGATTCAACACTCAGTTTGATGTCAAAGATGCTGGTGACTGCATGCATAGTTCGAGACAGGTGGTCCGATGCAGTGCTCGAGGGTCACGGTTTGGTGAGGCCATCAGTGTCGATTCATGAGGCGAGGAAGAACTGCAGCAAAGATGCTGGTGGTTCAAAAAGCAGTTTAAAGCAGTGTTCAGTGAAGTGTGGATTGTGAGACCCACCAGGATGGGTTCGACAGTCAGTTTGATGGCATATGCTGGTGACTGGATGTACAGTTCTATTTGGGCGGTCTGTGATACGTTGAAAAGTTGTATTTTGATGGGCCTCCTATGGGCTGCTCGACTGCTGATGAAGATGCTTGCGGGTTGAAAAGCGGTTCGAAAGGCGGTGGGTGCCATGGTGATATTTGAGTTTGAGTTCGAGCCGAGGCAATGATATGCTCAGCTGGTGTTTTTCAGTGGTAAACTGGTTAGAGAGTGAAGAATAGCAGCTCAAAAGTTGGTGGAGTTCCAAAGTCAGCTCCAGATGGTCCTCTTGCATCAACCACTTAGAACGGGCTTGAATCACGGCTCAATGCAGTTTGATGGCGAACATACCGGTATCCTGGCTATCTTGACTCTCAGGTTTCTGTAAGTCCCAATCCAGGGACTCAAAGGTAACATTGTCCTTGTTGTCGGGCTCCAAACACCTGGGAGGCTGGCACACACCTGCAGTGGTCCTTAAGCGGAGTGAGGTCCTGGGTACCAGTATGGCTGGTACAGAGGCAGGTCTTGGAATGCCTGCAGCAGATCACCCCCAATGTGCCCTAGTGATGATTAGGTAGCAGAGCTTGCCTCTGCCTTGGACACTCAGTCTTCACCTCAGACAGAGGTCCAATTAAATCTTCCTCAGGTTTTTGTTTGAGAGTGAATCAAAGAAGGAGTGGGAAAATCATAGCAGAATCCCACAGGTGATTGGCCTAAATGAAGCCTGCTTTAAGGGGTCCAATCGCTGTCCTTGAGAAAAGTGGTATTTGCCTTCTGCTATCCTATACAAAGTGCTTTGTGTAAAAGGAAGTGGAGGGGACAGGAAGGTAGAGAGAATATAGAGAGAACCAAGATGGCATACTATTTGCACACCCTTCCTTGTCAATAACATGAAAGTCCCTTTTGGTATGCAGCACGCTGGTGTGAGGCTCATCCTTTTGCACATTGCTAACACATGTATGATATCAATCTGATGTGGCTGCTTATAGTTATGTGAATTACTATCCACATACCCTAAAATCGGGTATGGCTTTATGTTTAGAGATTAAACTGCAACCAGAATAGTAGTAGGCGGTGAAGGCTTAGGCATGAATTGTAGTATGTGAAGGCTGAGAGGTGATGGGTAAGGGTGAAGGATATTGAGCGATGACTTACAGTTGAGGTATTAGTAGTGAGGTGTTAGGAGCTAAGAATGAAGAGCTAGATGTGAAGTGAAAGGGATTGATGATTAAGGTTAGGAGCTAGTGGTTGTCATGATGCCTACCCCCGGAGCACCAGGCCAGGCCCAGCACCCCTGGGAGCAGGCATCACGCCCCCGGGTAAAAGCCCAGCGGCCCTTTATAGGGGCTCTTTGGACTCTGTCCTGGCGCCGTTGGCGCCAGGCTCATGTTGGACATCAGTCCTGGCGCCATAGGCGCCAGGCTCATAAAGGGAAGTGTTTGGTGCACTTACCTGAAGCAGACCATGCTGCACACTCACCTGATGCAGACCATGCTGCATGAAGAACCAAGCCAAATGAGGCTTAGGAGGGACTATTTTTCTGAAGGAACTATTTTGTTACTTGGGTGGGGCTGTGGAAGAATACTCACCTGGAACTTCTTCCAAGGCTATTTAAGCCACACCCGGACAGCCACACGTGCTTCGCGTTGTTCTGCATCCCAGCAGCTGAACGCTCACCGTGTCTGCTCCTGCACCTGGACTCCAGCCACGCCCGCCTCGAACCTGGAACACCTGTAAGGGAATAAGAGAAGAGAAAGGTGAAAACCAAGAACTAGTTCAACCTTCTTACCTGCATCCGGAATCTTCACGCCAACATTCCTGAAGGAAGACTTCCATCTAAAAGCACCGCATTGCTCGCTGCAGCCCCGCGCTTCACTCACCTGTTCCCGAGACGCCGCCCGGCTCCATCGCGGCTCTCAGTGCCGGTCGCCACATCTCTGCACCGCACCTGAGGAGAGAAGAAGAGACAAAAGGTGAGCAAGGGAACACAAGAGGAAAGCCGGATTTTCAGCCATATTACTTACCGGCTATTCTTGCTGAGCCATTCCACATCTCTGGCAGGTACCCCACCCCGGCCCCTATGGGGAAAGTACAAAAGACATTACTGGGGAATTATAAAGACATTTAGAGGGGTCGCCCTAATCACTGACTCACCTGATTTTACCCCGGCAATTTAACCCTTCAACACATCGCCTTTGTTCTGCACCTGAAATAAAGGACAGAAAAAGACAACATAAAAGGAGACTCACACTTGAACTTTTGCATCTTCATACTTATGGCGTATCGCTCAGTAAAGTCAAGTGGATTTGCCAGCGCCATTCTGAAAACCAGTGAAGTAACTGGACGAACGCGCGCCCCTGCACCAGAAGCAGGATGGAGAGTTCATCCTTCCAAACCATAAGGTGAGCTTAAACCGGGGGTTTTGGAGGAAGTCAGAGGAGAACGAATGGGGAAAGGGGGGAGCAAGCACATTATTCAGCAGACAGTTAATCCCCTTTCTCATCTGCAGAAGGATATTCCTACGGGCCAGACAAGCAAGATTTGGGGGTCCTGTTCAATCGGTGGTCCGAATTCTGCGCATCTCGCTTGAAGAGGCCACAGCAACCCAGACCAGACCAGCACCTCCGTGGGAGCCAGGTGAGCGTTACAGAGGTGGAAGATAAGGATTGAGCATATTTGATTGGACGAAGGAGTAGATGTCAGAGTTAAAAGTATAGGGTGTGGCAAGGTCGCCCATTCATTGACAATGGTCATCTCTGGACACCAGGGCCAGCCGCCCGATCTGTGATGCAACCCCTGGAGGCAGTATAGGGGGGGTCTCTCAGCGCTCCACCAGCCCTTCCATTATTTATCCCATATTACAGACAGTGCCTAAAACAATGAAAATACCACAGGTGAAACGGAGGATAATATACTACATGGGCAGAGAGAGCAATACTGCATCCACAGTCACAGAGATCAGCCCCGGGTCGGCAGAAGGAGAAATGAGAAAATCCACCCCAAAATGAATGTTTTGCATCCATGACACTAGTGAAAATAGCCTGTCCAACTGCGACTGACTCTGTATCTTATATATTTGAATTGTTCGTACAATACTTGTGCTTCTTGCATCCCCATCATGTTTTGCAAGTTTGCGCTACCAAAAGTGCACCCAATTCACAATTTACCATTGACAGAGGTGGCATTTCTGGAATACCTCTGATGGTATTCAAGAAATATCACCTCACCAGTGGAAAACTCAAATGATTTCACCCCTTAGGATGGCCCATTCGCATAACATGTGTTTACTGTATTGAAGGGAAACGCTTGCACTGTACAGTAAAAAAGTCAAAAATAAGTTATGGCCGTTTTGGACTTTTTACCTCCACCTCTGGGGTAGGGCTAATATTAGCCAGACTTTGGGAAAAATATCCCTGAGCATTTTAACCGCAGATGTTTTCAGCTGGAATACTGTCGGTATCACTGATACTGCAGTACTTGTATGTCGAGAATCCTGCAGTACTTGTATGTCGAGAAAAAGGGAATCCTTCAAAATACAATACAGAATTAAGTAGCAGCTACCAAGCATCAAAAATATGCAACAATAGTCTAAACTGAAAAGAATAGGGCAAATCATCTACCAAGTGTTCAGGGTTAGAGCCTTATCTTAAAAGATTCTTCTTGTTAAGGCGCTTTTTAATGTAACACGGGTTATGCATTTGCACTTGGACGTTGCAGAGTTTGAACATTCACCCGATGAAGATACCTTGTTGCTATGTGTCATTATAACAGCGTTGGAACAGTTTAGTTAATATGGGTAAACAGACAGGTCTTGAGTGCCTTTCCAAAAATAATATGAACTGATATATTCCTAATGTGGGGTTGCATTTGAGCAGCAAAGGAAAGAAACCCTGGAAAGATAAAGACTGTCCCACTGCTCTTTTAGTTCAAGGGACGACCAGCTGGCATGCTTGCCCAGAGCGTCAGGTTCCTTGGGAAGCATAAATAATAATTTCAACATTGCGGGAGGCTGTCTAAAGAAGGATTTATGAAACAAACTGAGCGTCTTAAACTCAAGTCTTGAATAAAGTGGGAAGAAATGGAGAGGGCGCAATGTCTCTCTGGACAAAGCAAAGAGTATTTGGTTTAAAAGGATTCTGGGTGCAGCGGAATGTAGAGATTGTAGCCTATTTGCTTTATATCTAAGTAGTTCCATATATGTATATTGGCATAAGCAGGCCTTGAACTCCAAGAACTAAGAATGCCTCGTTCAAGAGGAACACCGTCCCAACTAGTATAAAAGAAGCATGGGTGACACCACTTTTGAAAAAACCATCCCTGGATTCTACAGTCCCCACAAATTACTAACCTATAACTACTGTCCCGTTCTTGCTTAAAATTATAGATAAAATAGCCTACACACAAATTCAATCCCATCTTGAAAAAAAACCAGCTACTTGGAGCTAGACAATTGGGATCTCGGCCTAACCACAGCACCGAAACGGCACTCCTTGATTTGAAAATCCAGAAGGATACCATTAGGGATGCTGGCAAATTCTGCATACTACTGCTGTTAGATCTATCTGCAGCATTCTATTTAGTGGATCACAACAAACTCTGTGCCACACTAGCAAATGATTTTAGATTCTCTAAGGAGGCCACCCTCTGGGTGAAATCCTTTCTAGCTGAGCGCACGTCTAGAGTATCCATTGGTAAGGAGGCTGCATACCCCATCCCAGTTCCCATAGGGGTACCCCAAGGGTCATGTCTATCACCTACCCTCTACAATGTGAATACCAAGCTCCTATTTTCGGCTCTGGATGCTATAAGTGTCATCTGCACCAATTTTGCTCATGACACCCACATCCTTATTCCACTTACAGAGAACTATGGTATGACACTTTGCTCATCAACAAAATGTACACAATAATACAAAATTGGATGGCCCTGAACAGTTTATGCCTTAACGATGAGAAAGCGGAGATTCCCATCATGGGCTCTCCATCGAAGATGAATGCCCTACATTTGGACTTCACATCAATCAACATCGATGGTACTCCGATTCCAGTATAGAAACAGGTAAAAACCTTAGGTGTTTACTTAGACACTAACCTAACTCTGACGAAACATGTAAATGCCTTATCCTCATCTACCTCCTACACTTCAAAACTAATTGCCCTAAGTCGGCAGTTCCTTACGCCCATAAATTGCACCACATTAGCCAGAGCACTGATACTATCTAAATTGGATTACTGTAATGTACTCCTAATAGGCACCTCTAGCGCTAACCTTGTCAAACTACAATCAATGCAAAACAAAGCACTACTAGCAGCCCTACCTCTAAAGAAATCAGACCACATCTCCAATATCAGGAGGGAGACCCATTGGCTACCCATCAAGGCCAGAATTAGATTCAATGCACTGTGCATTACCCATAAAGGGCTCCCGAGGAAAGCACCCATTTATATCAATAACTCAATAAGAAAAGAATAACCCATCAGGACGCTCAGATCTAATAGAAAGTCGCTTCTGGTGGTTCAACACTTCAAAAGCTCCAGAGCAGGGGGAAGCAGCTTCCTAGTTATGGCCCTAAACACTGGAACGCCCTCCCTCTAAACATCAAAAATGAAGACTCCTTCCAGTGCTTCAAAAAGCTATTAAAAACCTGGTTATTCAATCAATTCTAGCTAGCTGATAACCAGTTAACATAAGTCAGCCACACTCCTTCCCAGATAGATCCTATTTAAAGGAGGTGGGCTACCTGAACATGTAAATAAGTAAATAATACACTTGTAATTATAACCAATGGTTTTTCAATATGTATTCACTTGTTCTACTGTATTATATAATCATGTACTTTGAATGCTACTGAATTATTTTTAAGCTGTCTGTAACTATGCCGTGAAACCTCAGGGTTTGGGTGTACAACAAATGTAATAAATAAAATAAATAAAAAATAAATAAGGAACATTAACCGGTTGTTGAATATATGAAGAAATGGGTAAGAGTTCTCAAGTGCAGCAAACTACTTTGCACTACTATTTTAATATGAGCATTAAATGATTTCATACTCTCAAATTATTGCCAGATTGCTAACTTTATCAATTTAAGTAATCCGATATCCAAAGATTGCATAACTAGCCAAACACATCAGGATTACTAAACTTTATCTGAAGCATGTTTAGGGTCATCCCGTTGATCTATATGGGATAGACAGTACCTTCATGAATCTGGGAATTCCATTTATTACCCGGTAACCTTATTACAAGCAGTGTTACATTTACATAGTTGTAAAGAATACATCCATAAACATTCATGATATAGACATGTCAGAGACTTTGTTTATTGAAACACTTGTGTATAGGTGCGTTACAAATACCATACCATATCATATCAGGGTGACAGTGACAACCCCTGAGGGACCACACATAGTGTGTGAGGATGCTTGCTGTATCGTTGGGGGGCACTAGACCGGGAGCAATGGTATAAGAATTCCATGCACCATGTTAAAGCAGAGTTTATGATTATAACCTGTCCCAGTGATGACAGAAGAGTTGAGTGACTGACAGTATCAAAGATGGCAGTAGTTTAGCCCACTGAATAAACTTTTCTATGCACTAAGTCACTTTTTCAGAGCTCTGTAATCTCCAAAGAAAGCCGGTCACAGGCAATGTTTTATGAATCATCATTTTTTATAGATCAGCTTGACTGGCGATTTCTGTGACAAAAATGTTCCAAGAAGCACAGACACTGCCAGAGGTCAAAGCAGGATTTGAGCCTCTCAGACCAACATGGTGGTCCACCACATTCTTTGTGAGTCCTTGAAAGGCGTGGAGTTGTTATGGGTGCCCTTCCCTGGCTGAGTTTCTCTTTGTTGTGGCAAATAGTTATTTTTATGTAATTTTCAGATTCGGAGGTCCATTTTGTCTAACACCCTAAATTGCACCAAGATAACCACTGATTAATTTACCTACATGCAAATATTACCCTCTAAGCTATTTTGATTTGTTTTCACAGATGGTGTAATCCAAACACAGAAATCTGGGGGACCAGGTTTTGTGTTAAGTTTACATCAATGGGCATCATTACGAGTTCTGTGGTAACCCGCCGGTGCTACTGGTGGGTTGCCACCAAACTCGTAACAACGTTTCCACCGCCTAATATCCGGATGCCACCGGGACAAGTCCCGGCAAACCGATATATCATGCGGTGGAAAGTGTAAATCCCCATTCCCATAGGACTCCATGGGAATGCGGACACAGAAGCACCAGCACCGTTGATAACAGTGCCGGTGCTTCCGTGACAACTCCGCATACTGGGTTGGTGCCTCCAGCGGGTCAGACCTACTGGGAGCACTGGCCCAGGAAGGCAAACTTGGAGTGTGATAGTCCAGAAAGGGTGCTGGTACGGTGCGACCGGCCCCCTTATTTCCGGACTGCCACAATCGGAATGAAGCCCAATGTCAAGCCAATCATAAGTGATAACTGTCCTGTACATGAATAGCAGGTGGCATTCACATGGATCCCTGTGGACTCCACCTGCTTTTTGCAGGTTTGAAAAACAGTCAGATCCATGGAAATCTATAGCATCTTCATTCTCATAAAAATGACCTGCAGTGAGAGAGAGATTCAGATAGTTGTGAGGCGAAGAGGATGGGGTGGTGGATCATGCATTTCGACCTGTGTCTTACGTTTTAAACGTGGTTCTTACTCTGTGTACAAATACGTTTTTCTTTCTTGACTTCAGCACAACACCAGGACAAGATCAGTGGATATATTAGAAATGTCAATCAATTAATGAAACATCTTCAATTGCACACAAAAACTAGTCTTTAATCATTGGGCACCCATAACTTGGGATACCCTCCCACCCCACATCCGTGCCACACCTTCTGAAAAAGCCTCAAAACCTTTCCCTACACCAAACCAGCCTGATCACGTTCCTGACATGCTTTGCGCTAAACTAATTTTCCCATCCTGTTCTGAAAACATTGTAACTTCACTTTCGCCTCCTTCCTGTAAGGCACTCATAGACGCTCTGCTTAGGATCAGAGCTGTAAAAGTGTTTAAATGAACAAATACAATAATAGAAAATAGAGCTTGAGGAGAGAGGAGCAAAGCCACAGCTCTTTTGCTGCATACTAGGGCAGTAGGGGATCATCTAGGGGTCACCATGCCTACCAGCTGCTGCTCATAGTGGTTTCCTGGGTACCCCTTGCACTGCCGTTCCAACCCCTGATTCTGGGATCGAAGATCGAGCCAAACAAAAAGTAAAGATGTCTTTCAGCAGTTTCCATCTGCTG
This sequence comes from Ambystoma mexicanum, assembly GCF_040938575.1. Classification (NCBI taxonomy): domain Eukaryota; kingdom Metazoa; phylum Chordata; class Amphibia; order Caudata; family Ambystomatidae; genus Ambystoma; species Ambystoma mexicanum. Next base: position 887,351,828 of record NC_090929.1, read on the forward strand.
TTCCTCCCCAAGTCCATCAACACTTTACTAATGGCCGGTGATGGACTATAGGGGGGACAGAGAGTGTGGACTCTCTTGCAACCCTCACTATGTCAGCAAGACAATGCCAATAAGTGTGGAGGGGAAGAGGAACACCGCAAAGGTGAAAATCATGTAAATGTGAAACAAAGTGTTCACAGAGCATCCATGAACATGATATTTCTGTCAAGGAAAGAAGTGCATGTATGTGCGACATCACAGACCAATACTTACCTTTATATGCAGTGAACTGGTGGCCATTGTGTTATCTGAGGTTGTGCTTTCCATGTGAAGCTAGCAACGGGACATGAAACACTATCCTATATAGTTAAGTTTAACCATCCCTTCTAAAGGACAGCTTCTCAAGTATACTTACTACTATGATATTTCAAGCACGGAATAAAATGCCCCTGTAATGCCATCTAATGCCAGTTAATTCCCCTTGTTCAAGCTATCGCCACCATATGTGAAGCATTAGCTGGCATTGGATGGTATTACTGAGGCATTTGATGGCAGCAACTGGACATTAGGTTATCCCTTATTTGCAGTGGCTATATTATTTATATAAGGCAAACTGGTATTTGATAGCCTTACTGAAACATTCAATACATCGCTTAACATATCTTGGCAGCACTTTGACATGCAAAGCTTTCCCTTATAAGTAATGAGCATACTATTAACGTGAGACATTGGATTGCGTTTGGGTGATTGAGGTTGCACTTGCAATATGATGGAAGTAGCAGGACCTGTGAAGCTGTGCATTACGTATGATGGATATGCCATGCATATGAGGCATTAACTGATATTTACACCCGGGGAAGGGCGCACAGCCAATCAGGTGGCTGGAACAGCGGGTAGGATTACAAAATCACTGCCCGCTGTCCCAGCCACCAGAGGCCCTTACACGGGTGGCCTTTTTCAATTTTTTTCCCATTGCGGGGAGGCAACAGGGAGCCTCTACCTGTTGCCCCTTCCCGCACCAAAATGCCCCGCTTCCCCTCCTCAACCCCTCCACTTACCTGTGGGACCGGGGCTTTGAGCTCTGGTCCCGAGCTTCTCCGTCTGGCCGCCAACATAGAAATGGAAAAGGGACTCTGTCCTTTTTCCATATCGTGGCAGCCATTTTCTTTTCTTCATTTTACATCAGGGCAATAGGTTGCGCAAGCAGCGTGTATCTCCCGATGCAAAAGTGTGAAAGCCCTTCACACCCCAGGCGAACCCCGGGGTGCGAATGGCTTTCATGCCCTGCCTACCAGGCGGACACAGCCTTTAACGCCCCAAAGCACGAGCTGAGGCCGAGCTTCGCTCAGGCCTTCCTTAGCTTGGGCTGGCAGGCCGTAAGAGGCTGTGTCCTCCCTCCAGGCAAGACATGAACGCTACATTGCTCACCATTACTGCGGCGCTTATGATTCCATTTGGCGTATGAAGGTAGCAACAGCACATGTGAGGCTGCACCTTACATCTGGCAAACCTACCATGGATTTGGCACGTTAACTGGCATTCAAAAGCATTTCTGAGGAATTGGAGGCTGCACTTGACATACAATGACAGCACTTAGATATGTAATGGCCACCCATGACATATTACGGCAGTACTTTAGTTAACAAAAGGTTGATAACTAAAATAGTCCTTTGTCTGCTTTATTAAATATGTGTTACTGTATTTACATTTGTTTATTCGTTTTTTACCATCAACATCACTTCCCATGATGTCATGAGAGCCGGAAAATCATGCATAGGGCCTCATTACGAGTTTGGAGGCAGCCATGGTGTTATTAGCACCATGGCTGCCTCCAAAGTCGTTTCCGGGTCCGGGTAGTCGGAATGGGGACTTACCGGGTCATTCCAACCTTGGAGGACCCGGTAAGTCCCCACTCTTGAAAACCATTCCCCATTCCCATTCGAGCCCCCATAGGGCTCAATGGGAATGGGGAAGGAGCTAATAAGGGGTCTGCAAATAGCAGGCCCGTTATTAGCTCCCTGGTCCCTTAGCAGCTCCCGCTAAGGGTGGCTGGTAAAACCAACCGGCCTTAGTGGGACCCGCTAAGGAACCTCGGAATGCAGCGGTAGGGGGTTAACGGCACCGGCATCCTTACCGGTGCCATTAACCCCTACTGCCGTACTCGTAATGAGGCCCATTGTCACTTCTTGTAATACCACCCGGGACACAGGTCATGTGATATAGCTTACTTGATGTTATTGTGTGTGTGATGTAATTTTGCTACCATAAAATGTTGGGGAAGTGAGATACCTTCAGAACAATGGAACAATTAAGTACAATTAAGTAATGCTCAACAGACTCTCTATTGCTGTCGTTGCGCATACAAACCCCATCACAGGGTTTTATTTCCTCCAAGATTCGATGATTAAAATGAAAGCGTGTTAGCAGATACCATTTACTAGACTGCCATTCATCGAAAAATAGGATTTCAGGCATATATGAGTTTTACATTTTAAGTATGCCCAAATGAGGATTATCCTGGGACTTTAAATATAGGCAGCAACATAGTTTCAAGAATGTATCTCATAAAACGCCAGTCCATCCGAGTCCCTAGGCATCTTAGTTTAATATCCCCATGTCAGACTCAACATGGCACATTCTGATCATGTTGCATGTCGCCAAATAGCTCTAGGCACTTCACCCACCAACTTTGACTCTGACTGTTTTAGCTACACATATTGTCAAAGTTTAGGATGTCACTTACAGGTGTCAGTTTCAGCTCCAAGAGAGCCGTCCGATTGTAAGTAGAGTCTGGAACGACTGACTACCACTCTAAAAATGTGTTTTCTCTCTGCTGGATCTGGATCGCGTTCTCTCCCGCAATTGCCTTGAGCCATACTTAACAGTCCATTTAGATTTCCCTCAGTATGTGGTTAAATCAGGACATATCCCTCCTTCCACATTTCTGATTAAAACGTAGTGTATACTGTTAGGGAGAATTCTCTGTTTAGGCTGAATTTCCTAACCTAGTGAGTCCCCCAGCAGCTTTGCTGGATTTCGGGAGTTTGTTTTTTTCCATCCTGTCAAGAGTGAGACTCTTTTCCTCCCACTCTTGGACATGAATGTGTGTAATTCCTTTGAATGTCAATGTGTTCTATGGGCTATGGGGTCTTTTACTCCATAGGGTCTCATATGTTTTTCTATGTGTGTTACACCGCACCCTACGTGCCGTAACACGGGGGCGTCCTAGCGGATCCCCCACCATAGACTCCATACCCGGGGACTGACTACTGTCTCCCCGGGCATATAAATTCACCATTGGCTTTACTAGACCTAAATTTACTAACAGGACTAGTACCAACCATCTTATTGTGGACGTACTAGTAGGGGTAATTCGATTACTCCTGGATCTGTTACTCGAGGGGGCACTGTCCCGTCCCCCCTCATCGAGTTTTGGTTGATGGCAGTGGAAACTACTTGTTATGTTCGACCCCGGACATAACCCTATGGGATTCGTCCCATTGTTGGAGATTGATACTTTTTCTCGTTAATCTCTAACGTACCACCGGTCTACTTATCTTAAATAAGTATCGGATGGTATTTTCTGCCAGAACTCGGTTTGTAAAATGGCGTCTGTGTTCGTCTCTGTGACTCCTAAACCAAAGGTCAAGCCCTTTGTTCCACTTTTGGCGGGCTCTGTACAGAGACCCTCCAAAGTGGTGCCATTCTGTCTGGGTTACCACAGGGGTGTGGGAGGGGGTTTAGGCACCCTGGACCGAGTTGCCTTGCCAACTCCGGTCGCACCCTGGAGTGATTGGCCCAAGTGGTGAGCCTTCCCGCTCACCACTTAGCAGGTGTTGATTGACAGCTAGGCTGAATGAATGGGGGTCTTCTGCATAAAAGCAGGGCTTTTGGGACTGGATCTTTAGAAGTCGCCACAGGACCTAAGAATCCGACGAGGGTAACGCTGAGCCGACCTGCACGACGACACCTCCGGTGGAGCCCTGCGGAACCGACTCAGCACTTCCCGACGACAGAGGAGATCTCCCTGCCGTAGAGTCTCTTCCCCTGACTGGTGGGAACAACCAGTCCCCTTTGCTTTTTATTCGCCTCAGGACGCAGTGGTCGAATTGCCCGTGCAGCGCACCTCGGCAACCGGATAGCCACTACCCCTGTACCGTGACCAAAAGGTGGTGCCTTGTGACGGAGCACTCCGCGGCTGGTCTCTTCCCTGGTGGTGCACCGGACTTCACTTTCTTCGACGATGAGAACCTCTCTACTCTTGGCAAAGACCCAACGTGCATCCACCACCAGGAACAACTACCCCTGCCGGAGCTGCCCTCCACAACAAGGTACCGTGTCCGCCTGGCTTCCCTTTTCTATCGGTTCGAGTGAGGTGTCTCATCCTCTCCATCCCGTTGGGTCGCCTCCAAGCTTTTCTCATTCTTTGTTCTGAACTGGTTCAATCTGCCGATAACAATTTGCTATAAAGACTTGAATGCATCTCCACTAGAGACTTTTTGGGACATCGCGCCTTGCCTCTCTCCGAATGGGCCTGGCCTCTGAACTTTATGATCTATTGTGATTCTTCCTGCCTTGCACTTTATCCGCGTGGGATTGAACTGTGTTGATTTCATAACATGCCTATCTTTTTCTCTCCCGTCCTAACTAATATTCGAGTGTCATCTAGGTTGAGGTATACACCTCTGTCTGAAAATAAGTGGTACCGGTAGAACCTAGAGTTCTCGATATTGCTAGGGGGATTGATCGTTTTCTACTTCGTAGAGTAATTGTGTTTGATTTGTTTGCCGTGATTTGCCTTAGTGTTTTCCATAGATGTTTCATTATAAATAAATACCGTAATATCTTTACACTAAGCCTCGTTGCGTGTTTGCTTGTCTTGCTGTGAAGAATTGTCCTATATTGTATACTCCACATACTGCTCAACTCTTCTTGAGGGAAGTCTGACTGCTCAGCCACAGCTACCAAGTGAATCTGTGTGGTACAGACTGCTACCAAGTGGGTTCACCGCCAAACACCTGTAGTCCTAAATCTTTTGCAGTGGTCCCAGAGGGAACTGCACAGGTTTCCGCCTAACATATACCAAATCATATGGGTAAGAGTTAATGCAGCCTTGGTAACATTAAAAGCCAGTAAAGAGTTTATGAAATATGATGACTGTGTACTGTGATCATTAGACAATGGGCCACATTATAATTGATGATGAAGGATAAAGGTGGGCACCACTCGTTGACTCAAATCAAGATTGTTTTCTGAAGTAATAACAACATTCAAAGTTAAAGGAATGGTTTGGTCAAAATTTTTTATTGGCCCTACAGTTCGGCCATGTGTTTTTAAACCCAAGTCACACGATTTTAGAAAAATTTCCTATGGACCTTGCCCGAGTTTTCGTCCATTAAACGCACGCGAAAACAGGCACCAGGGCACTGCCATTTTGTGATAATCCTATCACTTGTCCCATCGCCCTGGCTGACCTGCTTTTGCGGCACTAAATCATATCCCCCGCCCCTGAGCCTGACATTAACAAAACATTCATATTCCCTGCCTCTCTCCATGACGTTACTGTGCTGCGTAGGCAAACGCGCCCAGTTGTCTTCTACGCGACTTCACACAGAACCCAGAAACCAACACAGATCAACTCACAACACAGCGCGCCACAATTCGGAATATGAAACTGTACTTCAAAATCAAACAGCAACATGGTACATTTGGTAAAGTACATTTATTTGACATTAAATGTTTATAGAATATTCAGCAATTGGCATATTGAATCGGAATGTGATTTTTTTTCTGTTCTCTCTATCCGCAAATGCTGTTCCATTTTATCGTGAGTCACGCGCTGTTCCTTTATGGTACACAGGGTGTTTGTTTTCGTTAAAAGAAGCACTTTGGTCGCACGGTGAACCGCAAGGCTATTCCATAAACTAGGCACTAGGCCAGCGTAAAGGTTGATATGTTGCTTGTAGCCGCTAGTACCGCGTAAGGGCATATGGGCCCTTGACAATCGTCCCATAAGATTGTCAAAGTGGTGCAGTTGTTTACGAGAAGCTGCAGCTGGTGGTTGAAAAAACCAACTGCCGGGGTCTGAAACTGGTGGCAGTAGCAGTAGGGTAGGATATACCTGTTTTGAAAACATAAAAATTATAAATAGTCTCGCCAGCCGATCTTTATTACTATTATTCATTTTATTTATTTGGGCCGATCAGAAACTATTTGCTTGCAAAGATAGTGCAATGGAGAATGTTCGGCTCTAAAATCAATGCGAAAACTAACAAAATAAATTGAGGTTAACACACAATGAGAAACAACTGTTTGTCTACATGCCTGTGGAATGTGGTTCTGCATGCCCATGTGCCCGGTACAAAGACGATCCCACAAATGTTTTACTTGCTCTTCATTCATTCATTCATCCATTCATTAATTCTTCATTCCGGTATAATAGGGTCTAAAAAGTTACTTACATTATATTTGCAATTTCCATTGTGTCTCTGCGTAATGCAGTCCGTAAATCCCACTGTGCTCGTGACAACGATTTTTCGTATACTGAACTAACATGAAACTCGGTCTAGTTTCCGACTGTTTTGCCTTATCGTCTCTTACGTTATTGCACCCCTCCTTCAAATGAAGTCCTTTCGGCATGGTCCCTGTCTCTCAAGGTCAAAAAACAATAGAACCTTATACTGCCAGTACGAGTTGTGGGCCTCTTCAGGCCGCAAGCTGAAAATCAAAGCCGCTGACCTTCACTCGAAATGAGCATACATTCTTACTTTGCAACATCCCGTAGTAAAGCCATCTGTGAGAACTTGAATTTTCGAATCCATCTATGTACTGGGCCTCAATGTGCAAATGCGAACTGGCTTCTCTCCATTCTGCAACGGCTCGCTTGGCGCGTTCTAAGGCCCCCAATTTTGTCCTCGTTGTCCGCGAGCTTTGCAGCCCTAGAGAAACATAACTATGGGGATATTGACTTTTTGGGGGAAGGTCAGGGAAAGTATAAAGTACCTGAGGAGTTGAGTTGAAAGTGAGATTTATTGTTTGTTTATTTTATTATTTGCAATACGCAAGCCTCCCCTCGGTTAACAGTGCACAGCATTTACATGAGCTTGTGAAACTTTAGTTACATCAACAAAAATATATACATATACATATTGACAAGGTCAGCGATATGAGGTGAATAGAGAGAGAAGTCAAAGATGACACCCAGGTTGTTCGCCACCCAGGATGGTGAAGGTAGGGGTTAGGGTTTGCATACTTTGTATGCACACTTTACAATAACATTTGTTTACAAAAAGACGATCAGATTATAATGATTTAAACCGGGATTTGTACTTCTCAACAAGTTCTTCTTTGGGTGGGCATGGCACAGTGGCAATGTTTGGTGGCAATGCATCAGTGCTCTGCACAGAAATGCTCAAAATTCCATAACTGTGCTTCTCGAGTACAGCAACAATAAGGCCTTTAACAAAGTCGAACTCCATTTCCTCATAGACTGGTTTGATCACCCATTGCTTACTTCTTTTTGCAAAGGCCGTAGTGTAGCGAAGCATCCCTACATTACCTGTAGTTCTAGATTGTTCACGGCACACATTCACGTTATGGGCCAAGACCGCAAGTAGAGTCCTATGTTTCATGCCCTGCATGCTGAAATGAAAGCGCTTTGGCCTGTACTTTAGGCACATATTGTGGAACACTTCCAAATCTCCTGTGTGACAGTATTCTGTCAGCCCCCTCAAATCTCTTGTTAGAGTTTTATCGAAAACAATCTTCTCAATGGCTTTGTGTGTGGGTGAAGATGGAACCAACCACTTCTTCTTCCGTGCCTCCTCTGGGGACAAAGGGCCATGTTCACATTGGTGGAAATGTAGGTTTTCTGTCCAGCGGTGAACGTTGGTACAGTGGTGCATCAGTGACCACCATTTTTCAAGTAGGATTTCCACTGACCCTTCACAAGTTTTGGAGCTCCACCAAAGATGGTTGCTTATAGACTGGGACCACTGTGAAATACTTTCCAAACCTTTTTTTTCACTGCAGCCGAGATTTTCTTATTGATTGATTTAGCAAGATGCCATACATCAAATTGATGTTTAATATGTGGGAACTGCTCTCTCATTGTCTTGGCAATTGAAACGTGTCTGTCCGTGGCTATGAGGTTGATGTGCATTCCCCTTGATTGTAGATATTCCACTGATTTTATAAATCCTAGTTTCTCCATGGCCACTGAGGATTTAATTGGGACACCTGCACGACCACCAAACTCATAATTTTCTTACTATCCATGTCCTGAAAGTGTTAGGTGCAGTACTTGGCAGAAAATCCAGGGCTGACGCACAGTCCATCGCCGGCTAGCCTGAATCGTTTGCCTTCAAATGTACTTGCTAGAGACAATTGTTCAATTTTCCAAGCATCAATAATGGCCGGAAATAGATAATCATGTTGGAATTTGTAGTACTGCGTTTTAGATATGAAATGGAGTCCCACAAACTGAAAGAAAGACTCTAACTTACTAAAACTGGAGCCACTAAAAAGTGATGCAGTTGCACACAGTAGATTGCCTGCTGGCAGTTTCCCCAGCATCGGTTGTGCAGACCATGAGAACGTATGATTCAATCTACAGGCGGCATGTATTGTGACGTTACTGCCTTGTTTTTGACGAGTCACATGAATCAATGGCTTCCGACATACTTTCCATCTGACGGAATGCCCACATTTCAGCATACTTATAATATCCATCAAACAACTGTTGAATACTATGTATTTGCCCTCTTTCATTAGACTGTCAGCCGGCATCACACTTGTTTCGGACTGCATCGTTGAGGACATATCTGCAGCATTGAAAGAAATATTGCCGATATCAGGTTCTGATGCGGCGGTGAATGCTGCTGCTGGTTCATTCTCTGTCATTTCAACATCTGTTACTTCAACATTGATGGGAGAACACAACAATGTCGACAGCTTTTTTGGTGGCAATTTTTTGGCGGGTGTAGATTGTGTGAATTGATCTGCGACTACTTCAGAGCTATCTTCAATACATTCAGTATCATCTTCTTGTGGTGTTGCAGTCGCAATGTAGCAATGGTCCTTTACAACTTTACTGGATTCTCCGGACACATTCATTTCATGTTCTGGCCATTGGACATGAGCATCTCTAGTCTCAACATGTGGCGTCTGAATTAATAGTTCCTCCATAGTGTAAATGGTCTGACAAGCAACATCTCTCATTCACTTCACTGTCTGTGTATGTATAGTTTGCACACCCACGGGTAACTAGAGGACAGATTGGAAAAGGGATTTTCAGTTTAAACACAAGATAAAGTATAGTACAATTGACTGGAAAAAAAACATAAAATAGTGCCCAGCACAAAAAAAAAAATAATTCTAAAGTTATGAACTGTTTGTAACTAACCTTATTTTTGTTTCTTTTCTTTGCAACTTTTTTGACTCGAACTTCAACATCTGCACGCTGTAGCTCCGATTCGTTTCCGCATCTCTTCCCTTCCTGTTGCGCTGCAATGACTATATTTTCTGTATCCGCATAGACAGCACGCAATGAGGCTCCATCGACTCCCTGAAACACAGTACTTTCATTACTATGTATCACAATATTGTTAGCATAAAACACACGTGAGGACGAGCACACAGGTACATCTCAATAGCTAAACACGATTTAAACATTGTGTAGAACAATCAAACGACAAGTATTCAAGCTCTGATGACCTAGTTCGATGGAACTGTCAGTACCCATACCTCTGGCTCTGCATGGACTGCCATGAATGATTGTATTGGAGAGGATGCATCAGCAACTCCCTGAAACACAGTACTTGCGTTAGTATGGTTTTCAATATTGTAAACATACACACACTTGGGGTCGACGGCACAGGTACAGATAAAGAGATAACCACAAATGATGCTTTGTCTAAAAGAATCAAGGAATATTTAAATATGATCAGATTTAATCGACTTATTTCTCCGATTTCTTTACATCTGCATCATCTAAATGGGATGTTGTGATTGTAGTGGAAGCTCCATCGTCTCCCTGAAACACAGTACTTGCGTTAATAGGGAAGAAAATATAGCAAATGGAATCACGTTATATGATCATGCTCGATGGAGCTGTCAGTATCCATACCTCGTGCTGCTGAAGAATATCTAAGGATATTGTCAATGTAGTGCGCACTTCCGAAAGCTGTTGCGCCGATTTGTATCCGCATGGTCCCGCTTCCACTTCCCCTGGAATTACTTGAATGTCAGGCTCCGCATCAAGTGCGGGGATTGACGCTTCAACAACTGCCTGAAACATAGTATTTTCATTAGTAAGGATTACAATATTGAAAACATAGCACACACTTGGGGTCGACCGCACAGGTACATATCAATGGCTAACCACGAATGAAACATGGTGTAGAACAAACGACAAGTGTTCCAGTCCTGATGATCACGGTCGATGGAGCTGTCAGTATCCATACCTCGTGCTGCTGAAGAACATCTACCGCTGTTGTTAATGTGGTGGACGCTTCAGCATCTCCCTGAAAGACAGCACTTGCATTAGTATGGATAACACTAATTATAACTGAAAACAAACACCATGGGACTACAACTAAGGTGTATATCAATTGGAAAGCACTAACAAAAAATTTGTAAAATAATCACACGATACATAAAAACTATTACTTGACATGCATAAAACAAGTCTGTAGCGGAATAGCCAAGTAAAATTACCTGACACGCTCTAGAAGTGGTTGATAACTGCGAGCACGTCACAGAAGTAGAATGTTCTTGCTTCAGATTCAAGGGATAGTCAAGCAGTTGTAAAGGTAAATTATTGTTTGATAATGAAATGCCAATATTTAAAATTGCCATGTAAGGAGACAGAATACTTGAGTAATGCATTTGAAAATGCGCAATATAGCACAGTTCCCTGTGCCCATATATAGATTTTGTTTGTGGGTTATGAAATCTAAAAATAATATATTGATAAATGTCATTATTCAAAAAGCTATACACTCATATCAATGTCAAAAGTATTACAAATTGGAAACAACACCTAAAATATCAATGAATCCATTCGGCTACCTACACAGTACCGCAAGGCCTAAAGCTAAAAACAGACACTTGACTCACCAGTGGCGGAATGTGGACGAATAGAGTGGGAATAGCGTTTGCGAGCAATTTTCGTGTCATTCGCCGTTTATTCTTCTTTGTTACCCAAGATGTGGCATACATGTTCGAGGGAAAGTGCCGGCTGCAGATGCGGTATCGATCACCCCTCTTGTCCTGAAAGCCTTGTTGGACTCTAATTTCAAGCTCATGCAGTGGATATCCGCAATGTCTGACCCATTCTCTTATTCGATAAACAGTTTTTGGGAATTCATGCATTGTAGTGCCTTCAGATTTAGCATGGGTCTTCGAAGGGCAACCGCTAATCGAACAGGCAGGCATTGTTGAAAATTCTGAAAAGTAAATATCGACATTATTAAACAATCTTGATGAATAAAAATGTGATACAAAAGTAAATGAACCATACAATGTTCAATGCAAAGTTTCTTTTACTCGCCGGAACTATACCAGTTCATCATGTGCGGCTTAGTGTTTGCATAAATTGCAGAAATGTGTAAATGATGTGACTAAACTCTGAACATGTGACTCGTCCCTTGGATGTTCTGTCTTGCACGAGAAGGAAACATGCTTAAATTATAGACTGAACCCCCGAAGGATGCAATTCGATGACAATTGACACAGATGAAAATAAATAGATCTATCGATAGCATAACAATTGAAACTCAAGTTAATAGCAATGAGCCAAATGAACATAGCACTATTGGGTACCCTATTCGCAAATAGATAGAAATTTAACAATGACCGAAATATGACTAGGATACATGGCCTTACCTTGACCAACAAACAGTTGGATTCAGCAGGCCAAGCAGTATGTTGCAGGAGAAGAGGAAGATGGCCACAGGTAGCACACTGACGAGTTTGCTCGAAGCGGTCACAGATGGCACGACAACGAGCAGATTAGCAGAGATCTCAGTGCTTCTCAGGTAGAATGTTCAGGAGTTGACTTGCAAAGCACAACGATGTTCTCATGAAACATATCAAGTGGTTTATAAAGTATTAGAAACAGGGGCGCGTTTGTGAATGAATGACGTGTGTATGTCGTGGTATTATGTGGTTTGCAGGGGGGCGGCCAGCATCAGGCTTGGCCTGCCTGGAGACACAGGTCTGAGGAGGCCATGTGAGCGATTGCCCCTGGGCGTGGGATACCTTTTGAAGTGTACATGGTGTTTGGCACCTTGGCTGTTATCACCCCTGACAGCACACCATAGCAGCGCTCATCCACGGGTGCAAAATGCCTTTGATAGGGGAGGGGAGTGGATGGATGGACCGGTGGGTGTGCAGACAAGGCACAGGAAGACTGCTGAATGGAGACACACTTATGTGGATTGCAGGGGGCGGCCTGCCTCAGGGGAGGCCTGCCTGGAGACACGGGCTCTGAGGAGGCGATGTGAGTGATTGCCCCTGGCCGTGGGATACCTTTTGAAATGTACATGGTGTTTGGCACCTTGGTCGTTATCGCCCCTGACAGCACACCATGGCAGCGCTCATCCGCGGGTGCGAAATGCCTTTGATAGGGGCGGTGGATGGATGGGCCGGTGGGCGTGCAGGCAAGTGTGTGGGAGCGAGGGGCCATCAGGCCCCTCTCATCTTTTACTTCTCAGTAGAAACTCGGACCAAGTGCCTCCAGTAGTGGGTTCGCCCCTTGCCCTTATGTGATGTTAACTTTGGTTGACATTCGCGTAGATGTGACCACTGAGCAGGACACGGGGCATCCATTTTTGTACCCCCTTTCGACTCCATCTTGGTGACCAAGCCTCTCTGCGATAGTGCAGTGCGCAGAGCACATGGCCCCCACCCTCGTTCCCACTCTGACTGGAAAACTCCGGAGGTATTTACAACAGCTAATAAATGTAACACATCACTCTTCCTCTGAGATCACTGTCCTGCATGTGAACCAGCCTGAACTAAGCACATGGCTCTTTCATCTCCACAAACGTGTCCTTGCCCACGCACCCTTGCCAGTGGAAACTTACTGCCATTCTGACCCTGTGTCCCTGCAAGGTATTCTCTTCATGTGCCAGACCACTGACCACGCCATGATGCCCACCTAGCAGATCCCCAACTAACATTAGACCCCGACCACAGTATATTGTTGCCTATCAATAACAAATTACACATACCGGAGATTCTTGTGAGCACAGACCCACACTTCAATCAGTGTATTATAGCGGTCAAGACCCTTAACCTAGGGCCTGTATAATCCAATGTTATCTGATAGTATAGATATATGTGTGACTTTTATAGAGACATAACCTACTGAAAGACTTTGAACAAGTGTTATTTAGTGCATGCATTATTGAGAATATATTATGTTAGCTTAGATAGTGACCACCCCGCTTCACAGCGACCTGTCCTTCACCCATTCGGAGCACAGATGTCTGACGTCCATCCTTGAATGGAGACACACTTCATTAATTTAAAAAATCGAAACAACAGTTGTTGAAATATATGTGGTGTTTTATTTTGTATCTTATTTTGATGGCACAAAAATACAAGACTTTACACATTGTACAGGTCAGGTTGCAGCACAGTGAGGGAAAATCCCCTGTACTGACCCCTGTCACTCGGGAAAGTTTCTCTTATGGTACGAACGGCACAGGCGGGTATTACTCTTCGAACGTGGTGTCCAAGCCTCCCATGAAGCCACCATGTAAAGGAACGATAGGCTACCAGCCGGTATCACCTGTGAAAAAGAATGATACAAACTGTTTTTAAATGAACAAGATACATTTATTAAACGTTTGTTGTCAATTACAATTCTTGTAACTAATGGCATTCTGCTTGGACAAATGTATCTATAGACTGCACACTATTGAACGACTTTCATGCGTTAACATGATATGTATATGTAATTTTGGATAAAGTAGAAGACCATGAAATAGGAGTGGCATCACAAGCAAAGTATACTTACTCGTTACTCGGATTACGAGGACGAACAGTTGCGCGAAGTTCGTGCATAAGCACCATCATTATCCTCAACACGGACCGTGTGAGGCAGGCTGCCCTGAAGTCTGGCAGCTCGGTGATGCATTGTGGCCATGGCTCGACTTCCGAAATGTAGGCCACACATCCTGAGTTTTCACAGCAGCAGTTCTCGTCCTCGGTTGGCATTACCTCGCACCGATTGCATGTGCACCGGGTGGAAACACCGTCCATGCGACTAGGTCCAGTGTCTTTATCCGTTGATATGTCCTGCCAACTGCCGTCCGAAGCACCATCATTTTCGCATGTTTCCCTTTCCAGTAGTTCCTCCTCGGAATACTCGGGCTCGTACATGTAGGGCATTATTGTAGCCATTGTGTGGTAAACAAACGAAAATAATTTCTAGCGGTGGTACTGGTATCTGTTCACACGGGCTACAAGCAACGAAGGTAGCTGACCAGAGCACAGAAACGAGTCACAGAATACTGAAAGTAACACAGAAAGAGGAATGGAATCGAAAATCTGCTGCTGTGTGTTTGTAAATGGTCTGTTTGTACTTATTGAGTAAAGAGGCTTCCTGCCGTTTCCATGGCGACACGTCATTAGCTCAAGCGCAGCGATTGTTGTGAAATGGGCGGTACGGGTCTGCTGATGACAGGCTCAGGGGCGGGGGATATGACTTAGTGCCGCAAAAGCAGGTCAGCCAGGGCGATGGGGCAAGTGATAGGATTATCACAAAATGGCAGCACCCTGGTGCCTGTTTTCGCATGCGTTTAATGGACGAAAACTCGGGTAAGGTCTATAGGAAATTTTTCTAAAATCGTGCGACTTATGCTTAAAAACACATGGCCGACCCGTAGGGACAATAACATTTTTTGACCGAAACATTCCTTTAATTAATATATGTTCCGAGGAGCAGACTGGTGAAGAAGATCCAGGGACACCAGTATCCAAAAGTCTATAATGCAAGCGGAACTGTGTGGGGACCACACAGGAAGCCAGTCTGTCTCACTCTGCTCTCCTTAGAGGAGCTGCTTGTAAGTTCCAGTGTGTTTCAAAAAAAGTATTGGTTCTAGAAGATTTTCAATGTATTCGAAATGCTCTGGAATAGGAACTTCAATAATCAATTACAGGATCCTCTTGCATAGAGAATATCATTTTTAATAATAAAAAAACCTGTGAGGCCAGCTGTTGCCTCATCAGTAAGGGCTCATCAGCCAATGCAGTTCAGAGTATATCTCCTTCATCAGGGCTGAAATCATAAATAATCATTTCAACATTGCCATTTGTGCAGATCAAAATCAATTCAATTGTTAAAAGGATACAGAAAATATTTCAGAAAATAATTCCATGCCAGCCATTAATGTATGGTGTCATAAATTAAACACTCTCACATTGGTCCTATCAGATCACACCAGATACACCATTTATTAAGGTATTCCTTTCGATTTATTCACAGTTTTATTGTATGTTTCATTTATGACACTGGGCCTCATTACGAGGTTGGAGGTAGCCATGGAGCTATTAACTCCATGGCTGCCTCGAAAACCCTTCTGACTCCGCCCTGGCGAATGGAGCAATTACCGGTCCATTCTGAGGTCAGAGGGACTGGTAATTCCCCATTCACCAGGGCCATTCCCATTCCCATTTGAGCCCCGATAGGGCTCAATGGGAATGGGGAAGGCGCTAATAACGGTACCGCAAATTGCAGTACCGTTATTAGCTCAACAGTCCCTTTGCGGGTCCCGTCTGGCGTTAAGGAAGGACCCGCAAAGGGAACTCGTAGTAGGGAGGTAAGGGATTACCGGCACCTGTGCCCTTACCGGTGCCGGTAATCCCTTACCTCCCACCTTGTAATGAGGCCCACTGTGTGCTATTTTCTTGCTCATTTCTTCTTTTTTTCATATTTACATTTACATGCTTGCCTGCTCAACTAGTAATGTATTTATTCTACCTTCTTATTGTCATATATTAAGGGCTGGCATGGAATTTGTCATATTTTAAGGGCTTGCATGGAATTAGAGACCAGTAAGAATATGTTTTTCTATCTAACCTTCCACTTTGTACTCGGTAGCCTAGTGCTCTCTAGAATGTAGCAAAACTAAATCCAATTCGAAAATGGCCTGCAATACTGTGGCAAACAACAGAAACACTAACACCAAACAATGACCAAATCTTCATGCTAACAGAATTTCTGCAGATTGCACTACCCTATACATATGGGGCATTGCACCTGCTTCCCAGCTTAATTCATTAACTACCATGCTTGCTTCTTTCATTTTGTCAAAATCAATCTTTGGTAGCCATATCTTACTAACATTACGCAGATTGCCTTCTTGCTCTGCACATTCCTCTGGAGTACACATAAAAAAAAAACAATCTCCATCCCCTTAGCAGTTGACATATTCTTCCCATTTTTTCTCTGGGTCAGAAGGGGGATCAAAATGTGTTCCTGGTTGACCAATTGGAATCCCAATTCTAACCATGGGATGCTCAATCTCACCAGTCCATGTGTCTGTCTGAGCATGTACATGTTTCAAAAGGGAAGTGGTCTCACGTGTTTTAAGTGTAAGTGACAGCATAGGCATTCCCTGGCAGATGCAAAAAAGAATAAGCAACAGAACAAGGAAGGAATCAGCACTTTGAATATATTACTCATCCACGATGGTACACATTAAAACATAAACGTAAACCAATCTTGTTCTGTGGTCCCCCCTTCCTTCTCCATCATAGTGCGCAATTTGTAGTGAGTGAATAGCTTGTTTTAAGGTGCCGTTATCTGTGTTATTGGAAGGTGTCTAAGTGCAACAGGAACTACCTATGACCGAGCAGATGCCACCCTCTATGGGAGTGAGTAAGTCAAGTATATATCTATTCTGGATTGTTGACAGCCTAATGGCTCTCAGGCCCACCCTACTGACATTTAGTCTGTGTTCTGTTTCATTTGCAAGAAGAAGGATTTATTCCACCAGGTTATCGGGAGACTTTGCCCATTCACTGCTGCCTATCCCACTGGAGCAAGAAGAGCGGAAAATAATGTGTCAGCTTTACTAAACAGTCTAAACTCCTTAGGACTAGCATTCAGTCTGTCACTGGAGTCCTGGGAGAAATAGTTATCGTGTTGATGATGTCACAAGCCCAAAGAGCGATGGGCCCGCTGAGGCATGAGATGCACTGCTTTGGACATGGGGTGCTCACTGATTATGGTGAGACTGACATTTTGGACAACTAGCATGGGAGACTGCAGAGTCGACAAGGAACACACACCATTCCAGAGTGGCGGCAATTGGGTGTACGACAAACCCCCACAAATCCAATATATGTTTCCTCAGCCCTACTGCTTGATAGTTCAGTATAAAATGTTTTGAACTCTCCATCTCTGCCATCTTCTTTATCATTATGTAATTATCTGTGTATGCTGTGGTGTCAACTTATACCCATCTGCGTCACTGAATCTACCCTTGCACCACCATAAGGCATGATGCACTAAACGTTGCTCTATTTCTGGTGGCAATCCTTGAGGTATAAACGGTCTGGGAGTTCCTGTTGCATGGGGGATTAAAGAACACAGATAGCTGGAATCGCTTGAATTCCCTCTTCCCACTACCTTAATGGTAGTGGCAAGACAGGCACTACTGATCAATTAGCACCCCTAAAGATGTGTCTTTTAAAATCAGAAACCAACCATTCTTGGTTCAACAATGACATCTTATTGATTAGGAGGGAAAAGCGCATTGCAGAACGCCACTGGCGCAAAGACCATTCAAGCGCATCGCTGACAAAATACAAATCCCTGGCAAATAAGTACAAGGCGGCGTTGATTAAAGCAAAATCTGAGATCTATAACAGCCAGATCCAAAATGCCAAATCTGGTTCCAAGGAAATGTTCTCAATCCTATGGGAGCTTAAAAGCAAACCCCCTTCCCGAGTAAGGCCCATCAAGGATAAGGAATGGTGCCAGTCAATCCATAATTGTTTTGCTAACAAGGTGGGGTCTCATCAGGCTAATATCCAATGGATCAAGGAGACTGTGGATGTATTGTTGCAGGATGTCATGGGGGAGCCGCCGTGTGAGGCTACTCCCCATGTTTTTGACTTTACCCCTTGCTCTCAAACATTTATTAAACAGACCATTGTTGAAATGAAACCCATGTCTTGTCAAACCAAAATGTATCCATCCACCATGTTTATAGAGTGCAAAGATATCCTCCCTCCTTGGTTAACCAAGTTTGTCAACTGCTCCTTCTCATAGGGTAGTGTTCCCTTATTTTTGAAGGAGGCTTGGGTGACCCCTCTGCTTGGGAAGGAATCTTTAGACCCACTCATCTTGGACAATTATAGTCCTATTGCCAATGTACCCTTCCTGCTGAAAATTGTGGATAAGGTGGCAAACTCACAATTTTAAATGTTCTTGGAGGTAATGATATCCTTTTGCCTTGTCAATCTGGTTTCCGGAAAGGGCATGGTACTGAGACTACCATGCTTGACCTACAGACAAACCTATTATTGAACATGGACCATGGACAATTATCCATCCTGATGTTTAGATTTATCGTCAGCTTTTGACCTTGTGGACAATGATTTACACAAAGGCAGGTTGCAGTCCTTGGTCTGGTGTTCCCCTAAAGCAGCTCGCTGGATTGCTTCCTTTCTGGGCCCCAGAAACTCCAGGGTAAACATAGTCGAAGTGTCCTCTGACCCTCTCTTGTCACCTGTGGGATCCCGCAGGGATATTGTATCTCACCTACACTGTTCAATGTTTATTTGATCCCTTTCCTGCTTCTGTTAATCAGCCTTTGTGTTTTCGTGGCTAATTATGCAGACAGTACACAGGTGACTGTTACAATGTCAGGTTCTTACTATGAGGATGCATAAAAATGTAATGCCATTTATAAAGCCATCCATTCTTAGATGGCTGCAAACTCTTTGGCCTTAAATGCCAATAAAACTGAACTTTTAATCGTCGCAACTACATCAAGGTTGAGGTCCCTGCCAGCCGATTATGGTCAGTTTCTTCTCCTAGGTGCGTTAATCCTAGTGGCAGAGAGGGTAAAAACACTTGGCGTAGTCTTGGACGCTGAACTATCCATGTCACTTCAGGTCATGTTGATTCAGTCCCCGTGTGGGTTGATCACGAAGCTTCTCTGGAACATCCGCCCTTTTGTTGTGCATAAGAACTTAGCCATGCTGTCTTCTGTTCTCATTAATACACGCTTGGATTACTGTAACAGCTTGCTCAGTGGTTGTGCTCAATCTTCTTTAGCAGCCCTGCCGGTCTCCCAGAATGGGGCAGTGAGGGCAGTTTCAGTGCTTACTAGGTGAGCGCATGTTCCAGTTGCAAGGCTCAGCCTTCATTGGTTACCTGTCAGGCTCAGAATAAGACATAAAGTTCTGAGCCTCACACATAAATGTGTGACGAATACGGCACCCCAGTACCCAGGAGCCCACCTTCAACTCCATACTTCCTCCCGTCCATTCAGGCCCCAGTACCGCTTCGGGCTGGTTAAACCCAGATCCAAACTGGTAAAGGCTGGTGGATGCAGCTTGAGTGCACAAGGTCCTGATCACTGGAATTTGCTTCTGCTTGAGCTTAGAATTGTGGACACCACAGTTAAGTTTAAAAAGGAGCTGAAGATGTTCCTGTTCAACCCTCCGCCTGACTGGGGTTAAGTACCTTAGGGTGTTTTCTGCCTTCCTATTTGACTCAGAGTTATTCCTCGGATTCCCCCCCTCGCATCGCTCCATTGCTATCTGTTCTGGCTGTTTGTCTGTGATTTTTATGTGCGCACCCAGAGGCCTACGGGAGTGTCGCACAATGATATAAGAATTTTTTTAGAAATAAATGTGGATGTACACATATTGTCAGTTTCGGGGTAATGCACATCTTTAACAGTCTTTAAATAAACTACTGTGCTTGAAAAGTCTCTTTTAATTCTGGTCACATATATACTACTATTGACTGGCATATGTACAGCGTTAGTAATATTATTGGACCCACACCTAGAAAACAACCATATAAATTCAACCATAAGGAAAGAAAGAGAGAGAAGAAAAGAAAATTGATAAAAGGCATAATCCTTTTAAAATGTTTCCATTTTTTGGGAAGGCTGTAAAAATGTGCTAGCATCCATCTGCCTGAAGGGTGAGTTCAAAGAAGTTCAACAAATATCAATGTCACTCATCTTTTTCTCCCCCCTTTTCCTCCTCCTGCTACTGAGAAGGATGTTGTATCTGTTGTCTTCCGGGTATCTGTTATGTGGCTCCATGTCTTTCGACCAGTGACAGTGACCACTGTGGGCGTGGTGTAGATGACATTGTAGTGTCCTTCAAATGTTGGTTGATTCCACTTACGTACAAAGTTGTGGATGAAAATCTTATCGCCGGGGAAGAGCTTTTGCTGCTATATAAGCGCTGAATCCTGTTGTGCTGATGTTGTGTCTGAAGCTGGTGGAGCTAGCTCTCCTGGGTAGGGCCAAAGTTGGCGGGAGATAAGTCTGACAGATTGGGCTAACTCCCTAAAACATCCCTGAAATTCATCACCTACAACGTGTGCGAATTGTGTGCATCGGAGCCTGTCCGTGCAGGTGTGAATGGATTATTCAGCCTCCTGCCTGTCACTATCTCGTAAGGAGTAAGATGATTATCTGACCCTGGCTGGTTACAAAGAGTAAACAATGCTAATGGCAGACAATGAAGCCAACTCTTTTTCAGTGTGTTAAACATTTTAGCAAGGTATTGTTTCAATAGACCATTTAGGCATTCCACAATCCTGTTGGCTTTCAGGTAATACACTGAGAACAATCTGTGCATTAAGCCCAATAGAAAGGGCATTTCTTTGACAAGCTTGTTAAAGAGTCCTATTATCAGATCTAAGGACATCACATATTCCCCACCGATATTGCATCAGGGTGACACAGGGACCTGCTTCAAGCCAATGAGAGAATGGGCACAACAACAGTTAGATAATGTAAGTTATTGTACCTGTGGACCATGTCCACATAATCAATGTGAAGGTGTCAAAATGGCCCTTACGGGTGGGACAATGATGCTTTCAACATCCTTAGGGTGTGAAGTGTAGTGTGCGTTTGGCATGCTGTATAATTAAGTATGAAATTATCAAGATTTTCTTGGAGGTTGGGAACAAACCATTGTTCCTGTAAATCAAATACCATGTATGACTTGGATAAGTGCGCATGGTAGTACAACTAATCCAGGGAAATGGTAAGTAGTTCCTGGGGCATGACTGCTTTTCCTGAAATATTCTGTTGTGAAAACAAAAGTACTTTGATTTATACTGAATTCAGTTACAAAGAACAGAACAAAATCAGATAGCTATCGGCCCTCAGTGCAACACAGCGAACTCCAGCGTGGTTCGGTGTATTCAGTGAGAGACGCTGTACATTACAATTCATTGCTTTTTATACTATTTGCGAACACAATGTCCAACCCTACTTCGGGTTAATATTCCTCTAATACATTACTGATCTAGGGTTCATGCCGAGTTCGCATATCCACATGTAACTGATTTGCTTTTAATACACATATCAACAAGCCTACATGCCAAATGTGTGTTCTGGGATTCTTCATACAAGTCTTTTCAAACATTAATAGAATGTAGTTAAACAAGTGTTCTAAGTTCAGTATTTGAATACATTGTTCTAAACATATTGTACCCCAAAAGGAAATACACCAAACACGGGTTACAAAGGAACATACAAAGTACTTTAATTTATACTGAATTCAGTTACAAAGAACAGAACAAAATCAGATAGCTATCGGCCCTCTGTGCAACACAGCGAACTCCAGCGTGGTTCGGTGTATTCAGTGAGAGATGCTGTACATTAGAATTTATTGCTCTTTTATACTATTTGCGAACACGATGTCCAACCCTACTTCGGGTTAATATTCCTCTAATACACTACTGATCTAGGGTTCATGCCGAGTTACCATGTCCACATGTAACTTATTTGCTTTTAATACATATATCAACAAGCCTACACGGCAACTGTGTGTTCTGGGATTCTTCATACAAGTCTTTTCAAACATTAATAAAATGTAGTTACACAAGTGTTCCAAGTTCAGTATTTGAATACATTGTTCTTAACATATGCTCACGGATTAGTTTCATTGCACAAGTAATCCTTTACACACAGGTCAACGAAGGACAAGGTTTCAGTTCACGACCTCAACAAGTGGCCTGCAGGCAAGTTACATATTAGCTACATGCAGAGGTCAAGACGGCCATGTTGTATTTCGGAATGACATCGTCCACCATTTTAACTCACAGGGTGACTTTATAAAGCAAACCTAAAATGGCGGATTGACCTAAAATGGCGGTTACATTGATTTAAGGTCAGGACCTTGCAACACGGATTTTCTATGCAAGTGACTTATATGCAGCTTGGAGTAGGCCAATATACAGATATTCATTGCAATAGGAGGTGCGATATAATTTCTCATTTGACACTGTTTCCAAATTAAAGCTATGGCAAATAAGGAACATCTTATTTTTCTCCATAACTCCTTCTCTTGCTGGGGAGCCTGTGCCGGTAATTGGATAATCTGAGTCACTGGGATTGCTTTGCAAGGAATCGCTAGCTCTACCTTCTGTAATTTTACCTCAGTGGACACTGTGGGATTTGGCATTTCCAGATATGCTGCTTCTTTTGCTGCTAAATCTGCTTCATCATTGCCATACGCATTTGGGTATGTACCCTTGGTGTGGGCTTTGCACTTTACTACTGTGACTATGGTGGGGAGTGTTAATGCATCAATTAACATAGAAAGTAAGGCAGCGTTCTGCATGGGTGTGCCATCTGATTTTTTAACCCTGATCTCTACCATCTGGAGAGGCCTGAATGTACTGTTGATGTGGCATAAGCTGAATCTGAGGAAATGGTTGTGAAGCACCCTTTGAATATTTCTAATGCTGTTATTAGTGCTAAGAGCACTGCTGTTTGAGCTCAGTAATGCGAGAGCAGTCATATTAATTGGTACTTCCCCTCTTTGATCCTCACTGGTGCTGCCCCTGTGTGCCTGACCCTAGTGCTCTGATCAATAGTCGACGACCCATCAACAAAGAGCACTTCCCCATCCATAAGTGGGTCTTCCCTAAAATGGCTAGCGTCATCTGAAGTGTCTTCGTATCCAGCATAATCATGCACCACATCATCTTGCTGTACTTGCTTTGCAATAAATGTTGCTGGATTGACCTTGCGAAATCTCACTATGTGAATAAAAGGGTTGGACAAAATTAACTCGTATTCTGATGCTCTTTGTATGTTGAGAGTGGATTTTGATTTCTCTAATATTACAAAAACTGCATGTTACATGTTGGATGTATAATGTTACATGCCATGCCATTATGATTGCGAGGGATTTTTGGATTGTGAAAGCAGCTGCTGCTAGAGCCTGTTCACATGGAAAGTGTCCCTGCATGACTGGGTGTAAGAGACCACAGTAATAAGCCCCAAAGGCTGTGTCCCATCGATGCCTGCTGAGTGAGGACAGCCATCATAACTTGGCCATTAGATTGTGAAAACAGGAAGAATTATTTTTGTAATCTGGTGTTGCACAAAACTGGTACATTACTGATTGCATTTTTGAGTTTCTGAAAAGATGGGACCATCTAATCAGTCCAGACAAGGGGTCCCTTAAATGTCTACACTTATTGTAACCCCTGCAATAGAGGTTTGGCTCTGGGGTGTAGTGTACTTCTGCTGCCCTTTCTGGTGTTACTCTCCTACCTGCTGCTCACATTATCTGCTCTAGGTATAAATCATCTTGCTGGCAGTATTGCAATTTCTCTTTGTCGCCCTTGTATTCCTTCTCTGTCAATAAAGTCAAAAGTGCAACTGAGTGTTTTCTACGCTGCTCTTCTGTTGGGCTACATACTAGTAGGTTGTCTACATTCTGAATACTGAATTACTGTGCTCTGTACCTGTAGGTTTTCTAAATCCATTTGTAATACCCTATTGAAAATGCTCGGTGACTCAACATTACACCTGTGGCAAATGAGTGTGCTGGAACCTCTGTCCCCTGTAGGTGAATGCTGTGAGATACTGGGAGTCAGGGTGCAATGGGATGGAGAATAATCCATTCTTGCTGTCTATTCATGTGAAATGGGTCCCTGCAGTGAGGATATTGCAAGGGATAGTGGCGGGATTAGGAACCAATGGGAATTCTGCCTCTACAATATTGTTCAATGGTGGTAAATCCTGAACTAGCCTCCATGACAACCCATTCACTTTTTTCACTGGGTACACAGCTGTGCTGCATGGGGACTCTGATGGCACTATTACACCCTGTTGCCATAATGCTGCAATGGTGGAATAAGTCCCTTCATCTGCTTCTTTTGTCATGAGGTATTGCGTGACCAAGGGAAAACACTGCCCCTCGCTTCAGTTTGATGCAAACTGCCCCATTCCTTTTAAGAGACCTACATCGTGGTGGCTACTGGTCCATAACTCTCTGAGCAGCTTCTCTAAATCTCTTCTCAGATGTTGTAGCAGTATCTTAGCAAGGAGTCCTGTGTCTTCAATGTCTTTGAACAATTGCACATCAGACATCAGACACCTCTTACAATTTGCTGTTCTGGGTTGATACAGAGAACGGTATGCCATTCAATGACATTCTCGTCTGTGCCAGACAGTATTTTCTTGTCTGCCTCTGTGATCACTGCATCTACATCTAATGTGATAATGGTGCCTGGTCCTACCTCCTGGGAGATGGCAGGTCTGAATAGAAATTCTGCGGGTATGCGTAGTGTTTTGTTCTCAATCCTTGGTACCCAACCTATAAGAACTGTTACCTCATAGAAGAACACATTTGGATGGGGTGACACCCTCGGCAGGGTGCTGTGACTACAAAGTGCTTCTATCACTGCAGTAGTTCTAGCATGGTATGTGTCTGATGTAGAACACAATATGCCGTCCTCAGTAAGTTAAATGGTCATGTTCAACTTGCTCATGATGTCCCTGCCCAGGAGGTTAACTGGGGTATCTCATGAATACAATAAAGGTGCTGACAATTCTTGTGCGTCTATGTTGATGGGAAAATCTTCAGTGAAAGGAACTGATACAACACCCCTGGAGAATCCCTGCATGTCCAGTATTTCACCTGACAGATGAAACTTCCCTTCCCTAATGCAGTACTTGGTAGCTCCTGTAGCAACCATGAATTAAAATGTTCGATCTCCTATCTTAATTCCCACTCAGGGTTCCTCTTCTGGGTCTGAAGTTACTGATAGGACTAGGCACCTCAGATCCCTGTGTGGGCTGTCCTATTGTGGGCAAACATCTGTGCCTGGGAGCAGGATTGCCCCCTATCACACTCACCCCTATAAAATGAGTTACTGTGCCCCGTGGCAGGGTTTTTATATCCCATGGCTGAGCAGATGGCTGCTGCATGTTGGTCTGAGGGAGATTTGATGCTGGGTATTGAATCATCTGTGGTTGCACGGGACCTGGGGCAGGTGGGGTAACTGGGGGATGGTAAGAGAGCTGATACACTGGAACATCAGGGTGGTAGGGCATGGGTAGCCTACTTCTGCATTCGTGTGCATAATGTCCTACCTTCCCACAAGACCAACACTGACCTACAAAATAAGGTCTCATTCCTCCCTATCCATCCCCTCCACCTCTTTGGCAACTACCCCTTCCTCTCTGGAAACCTCCCATCTGCCCTCTCCCGACTTCGGGTCCTTTGGTCCATCCCTGCAGGGAGCTCTGTCCCTGCTACCTTTCCATGGTGTTAGTAATCACTGATCCTTCCATGCTGAATACAGCTATCTTTTTCCGTACTAGTTTTGCTTCTATCTTCTGCATTTGCTCTACTTGCTACCACCTTATTCAAATTGGCATGCACTTCTGCGGGACGACCCTTGAGCAACATGTGATAAAAGACAGCTATATTCCTTTGCCATCCCTCTTCAGTCTCTAACTCCAACATGTCCAGTATTTGTTGAATGTAGTCTGCGGGTCGTCATCTCCATTCATTGTGCGGGTCATAATAGAGTTTATGTCAGATGTGTCTGTGTATCTGTCCCTCAAAACTTTATACACTTGTGCTCAACAGTTGTTAAATGTTATGCCATTGTGGGTATTACTGCTCAATTTTACTCCTTCATAGCCTTCCTTCTTCCATATCTCATC
This sequence comes from Ambystoma mexicanum, assembly GCF_040938575.1. NCBI lineage: Eukaryota > Metazoa > Chordata > Amphibia > Caudata > Ambystomatidae > Ambystoma > Ambystoma mexicanum. The sequence goes on from NC_090929.1 coordinate 887,377,996, forward strand.
CCCCTGTTCCCCTAACAGGTCGGGGAATAAGCTCTTCATATCCCCTCTAGCTAACGTGATTCCTGCTGTCTGGTTCTTGAGGGCATAAATCCATTTGCCTGCTCCTGCTGTGAGGGAGGGCAAGGTACGCATTAAGTTATCCTGATATATGTGGGGACAGGGCACATAATGGGCTCTCACTGGTCTCTTCTGTAGCAACAGGAACTGCATTCTCCATTTTTTACTCTAAGAGGTTTGCCTCCTATCCTTTACTAGGGTAATTCACTTGAGCCACGGCTTGAGGCGGTGTCCCCATGGTGTTATTTCCTCATGCTCATCTGTCTCACACTCATCGTCATTGTCCTCTTCTTCCTCTTGAGTGTATACTGAGTCACAGTGTAGCCTATCATGGCATTTGTTATTATCTTGAGGACCCGCTGGCCACCCGCCACCCGCCCCCCTGATTCAGGGGATTCCTCATTTGTGTATACCCTAAGATCTTGTATAGCTTTACTGGCTATCTTGAAGAGAATCTGTCTCGCTCTCCATTCATCTGTGCTTATCGCTGCCACTGCCCCGCCCCTATCCTTGTCCCTGTGCCGCTTTCATTAGCTTTTCTTCCGCCTTCTGCAATGCCACCCCTAAGTCTCTGCAAGCCTTATTTTCTATTTGCATAATTAATTTGTCTCTGGTTGGTTCCCCGGGTTCCCTGGTGTTCCTTTTCTGTCAGCTGGGGGAGAAAGCCAGCGGTTGGTGTACCCTCAGGTGGGTTGGAAAGGACCCATAAGGGGACGGGTTGGTAGCCTGTGCGCATACTTGATTGTGTCCCTCTATACTATCATCGGGTACATTTGCTTCCTCCTCCAACCTTACTTCAAACAACAAAAATTCCACAGACAATGGACCTGCGGCACCTTATTCCAAACACTCACAACACAACAATAAACTAACTACTCACACCAATAAAGACACCTAACACTAAAACACTGTCACTTACACACAATGGCCAAAAAGTCCCTAGCCACAAAACACCTATATATGCACAATGTGCTAACAATGCCTAAGAATCACTACCTCTATATACACGCCGGCTACTGATACCTGCAAGAAAAAACACATGTATATACATAATGATGTTGATCCTTCTCTGCTTCCTTGCCTTGAGACGAGGGAACTTAACCCTCCTCAAACTCAGCTTCTACAGTTGAGGGATAGCCTGTCCTTTCTTCATAGGACCACCACTTTGTATACAGCACTGTCTTTCCCCGTTTAAGAGGAGCTTCCCCACATTAGTTCTTCACTTTTCCACTTTTACTATTCTATATGATGTCATCTTTGTCCGCGGCGGGGAGCTTCAATTCAATACTAGTCAAAAACACATGCAATAATACACAACTTTGTCTTTCCTTGTCTTCAAGGGGCTTGCCCTTCTATAAGAATGGCAATCTACAAGCAATAACAAAAGATATCAACAACATTGTGTTTGATGCAGAAAGAGTGCTCACGTTCTATGTGTTCTTTGAGTTCCCCTTGAGGCCTCGAGCTCCACAAACTGCCTGCACAGCTCAGCCCGGCAGCCCTCACTCCAGGGCCATAAAGACATTCAGAGTAACATAGCGTCTGCTAACCACTCTGTTTGTGTGCACGGAAACTGTTTTCGGGAAGCAGGGCTGTGCGGTCTGGGCCATGCAGCTGGTAGACCCTCAGCGTATTCGAGAGCCACTGGTGAGCACGTTCAAGGTTCACCAAAAATGTACAGTAGGCCTAAAAACTGATCAGAAAAATAAATCCAAGGAAGCAATAATGGGGTGCACGTTTTGCAAGAAAAAACTGCTTTAATACATGGAACTTACAGCCGGGAGGGTCAGTCAGTTCCTTAGAACTGAAAACTGAAAACACTTTTTACCCACTCACATTGAATTACAGTATTTAAAGACAAAAAACAAAACATTTGAATGCATTACAAATATTAAGTACATGTTGATCCCATGAAAATCTAAACACAATATACATTGGCACTCTCTATTGGTTAGTACATTAGCAGTGACCATCCTAAGAGCAGCCCCCTACGAATGACCAACTTGTGCAGTCAACAGAAAATACTCCATCCTGATTGGCTAAAGTTGTGCATGTAAGATTTACTAAAATGGCATACCCTCATTGGTCAAAACAAATTTATTTAACATCTGATGTGCAGTCCCACCAAAACGACCCAATCATGTAGTGGGTGTGAACAATAAAATCAGCAAATTACACACAGTAATATCCTCTCCCATGAGCTCAACCGATACGACAATCCAGACAGTTATCAGGCCTTATGGAAATTTACTCTGCAACACTTTTTGCAACTCCTGTTTCGAAACATATTGCTACCCCTGGCACACATTCTTCTGGCAATTTCTTGGGAACCAGGTGGCTTCATAAAAACCTTAACTGTGGCTCCACTCTTTGGAAATTAATTTCTCATATTTAGACCCAGTTGTCCAAATGCGCCCTAGATGGCAGTATAACCATGATCTAGTTTGATGTTTTGGCAATGTCTCCACTCAAGGCTTCGTTCACATGATAGCATGCCCTTCATGACTATTGTACTTATCAATCGTCAAGAACAGAAACCGTTATACTATATTTCTACATTTCACTCAAAGCTCCTGATAACAGCTACGCCCTGCAACAATAAATAAGACCACCAAACCCCCCTTCAGGAAGGTGCTACATGGAGTCCCACAGGTTTGTCTCTGCCCCCATTTTATGCAATGTGCATATAGGATTACTGGCCTAATTAATTGAGGTCTACCCGCTGCAGTTCCAGATGTTTGCAGATGATTCTGAAATCACGATTTGCTTAGTCAAACAGAGTGACATCCAGTCATTCAAATTCCCTGGATCACATCCTTTTCTCGAAAGCTCCCACTGCCTGAACAGGTCCAAACCTGCAATCTTGATTGCCGGTGAAACAGGTGGTAGCTCAATCTCTTTGGGAAATAAAACAGAGTGATCTACGGTTTCATTCCTTTGTCAAATTGTTTGCTATTCCGGCTTTGTGAGATCCTACTCCACTTTTAAGCATATTACTGGATAGAGAAAACACAATTTCTGGTAAGGGCTAGGAGTATTTATTATAATGCAGGATACTACAGTCTCCTTAAGAAATTGACAAACTGATCAAAACCGGCATCAAGGCTCTCAGTGAACTTGAAGAAACATGATCATGTCCTAAATGCATTACTCTCACAGGCCCCTGGTAAACCCTAAAATGAAATTCAATGATAAAATATATATTAAATATTAAAAATAAACAAGCAGCATGTTTCTACACATTGCCCATTGTAGCTGAAGCCCTTACAGCATATGTCCTATTATGAGTATATTTGAAAAGGAGCGTCTCACATTTGTGAAAGGCATTGGGCCTCATTACACGGAGGGCAGTAAGGGTTTACCGGTACCGGTAAGGGCACCGGTACCGGTAAACCCTTACCGCCTTACTACGAGGTCCCTTTGCGGGTTCTCCCTTAACGCCTGGTTTTTACAGGCGTTAAGTACGGGACCCGCAAAGGGACCTTGGTGCTAATTGCGGTACTGCAATTTGCGGTACCGTAATTAGCACCTTCACCATTAACATGGAGCCCTATGGGGCTGACTGGCAATGGTGAACGGGCAATGGTGGATAGCGGAATTAGCGCCCCCACACACCTTGGAATATGGCGCTAATTCTGCAATCCACCAAGGCGGACCCGGGAAGGTACCGGCGGCAGCCATGGCGCTAGTAGCGCCATGGCTTACCGCCTTCCGTGTAATGAGGCCCATTAACTCTACTTTTAATCTGGAAAAGCGTTAATCTAGTTAAGTATTTTAGTTAAAAAAGAAAGTCGGTAGAGGGCGCTAGAGGGCCATCCAAGATGGCCGACTAGGTCTAAAGCTCCCACTTCGCCCCGTATTAATCCTGCAAAATCCTACAAGTCCCGGCAGATCAGTGCAGCGGCCCACAGATCCTTGTCCTCCCGGTCTCCCCAGCGACCAGTCTGCGAAAATCTGGAGCCGAATCGGTGCCGCCAAGTCGGAGCACGGCCCGCGCGGCTCTGTCCCCGAGCCTTGCGTAGCTGGCTGGCGGGGCACCGACCAGCCAATACCCCGCCTCCTCGCCAGCGGTAACCCCCCCCCACCAGAAGCCGAGCCGGGACAAGGGCGCCAGGAGGGCAGACGACAACTCCGGGCGGGCACCCGCCAGAAGACTGAGTGTCGACGTGGACACAGGTGCCCCCCCCCTCCCCCCTCCAGCCTCCTTCGCCACCAGTCCCCGGCAGCCGTGCAACAAACGCGGCCACAAGCTACCCCAGCGCCCGGCGTCGGCCTCAGGGGAGTCGAGACAGGAACAGCGGCTCCTTCACGGCGTCACAGCCCACCTCTGCCGCGCCCGCTCCGGCGCCCGGCTCAGGGGCCGAGGGCCGTGGGGCGAGGGCCACAGCAGCAGTCGGAGGCCGGCACCTTCCCCCACCTCCGGTGCCCATACAGCCCCTGCTGAGTTCGCAGAGACCATCGCTGCCCAGGCGTCAACACAGAACCAGGAACCACGACCCCCCCCCCCTCTCCCCAAGGCCCGAGTGCGCCCAGCGTGGAACGCGACCGGGACAAAGAAGAGGCTGAGCGGGTGTGGAGGTAAGGAGTCGGGGGGAAGACTTCATCACTCCCCGTAGAGCGCCGGACCAACACGCGGCTACCCCCTCCCCTCAGACAGCCGGGACCTCCATAGAGCAAGGAAGCAGCCCATCAAGACCCTGCTCCGGCTGTGCCCAGAACATCGCTGCCAGATCACTTTACGCCACCCCGCAGCAAGAGTGTCATATACCCCGAATTGCAGAGCCCTCCCCACAGAAGCTCTCGGAGCCCTTCCCCACTGCCCGTGATCACCGGTTGGTGATGCTTCAACCTGCGCTACCCACAAGATCACCAGCCACTTCAGCCTGCGACCAGGCCAGCCCCGGGAAGGGTCCCGCTGGCGCCCCTGGTAGAGTCTGGACAGAAGTTGCCGACAACTGCCACCCCCACTCCCGCTACCGTCACCAGTCATTCCCACATCCGTGGTCACGATGGGGAAGGCCGACAAGTACCAGAGGAAGTTAAACTTTGAAAGCGGCTCAACACCCAGAGCACCACTCCCCCAGGATGACCTTGCCTCAATGTCAGTCGACCCGCAACATGAAGATCCTAGTGGTAACCCCTCCGAAATCAAAGAAATCCTCCTCGACCTGAAAGCTGGAATCGGCAATTTGAGCAATAAAATGGATGGTCTTGCATCTAAGGTCGACCTACTACAACATCGGATGGACTCGCAAACTGAACGCTTGAACGACATAGAGCAGAGAGTCTCAAATCTCGACGACAGCTCAACGACTCTAACCAACAAAGTCTCCCTACTAGAATCGCAACTCAAAACAACAATTGCTAAGTGTGAAGACTTGGAAGGTCGATCAAGAAGGAACAACCTTCGGATAGTGGGAGTGAGAGAACAGCAAACACAGGAGAAAATGGAGGTATTCGTCGAGTCCCTCTGCATAAACCTGTTCGGACGAGAGGCTCTATCACATCTCTTTATCGTAGAGAGGGCTCACCGTGTTCCCATGTCTAGACCAGCTCCGGGCTCGACACCCAGACCAATAATAGCAAGGCTGTTGAATTACAGAGATCGGGACTCCATACTCCGGCTTGCCAGAGAAAAAGGCGAGCTGCGCCACGAGGGGGACATTATTCATTTTTTCCCCGACTTCTCCCCATCAGTGCAGGTACAACGGAAAACGTTCGCCAGTGTCAAGCAAAGACTCCGAAACAGTCAAATGATGTACTCAATGCTATACCCTGCGCGCCTCAGAATCCAGCACGAAGGGAAGATCCAACCTATTCCTGGACCGTTTGGGATGTCCGGACCAAAACCAAGCCCGCCCCAGACCGCAGAGAGAAAGGAATCCCAGGAATCCTCCATAAAGTGTAAGGCTGGGTGGCGACCCAGTAACTAGTCCACTGCATGAAGCAAGCCGGAACTTTCAAGCTGAGCTGAAGACGGGGCAGGGACACCTGGAGGGCCCCGCGCGCCCCTAGCTCAGCCACCGTTAAGTTTAGTTTTAGTTGAGTTTGTTCCACGGAGGTGGAGGTTCATTCTTCGGCATGGAGATGCCATGGGCCGTTTGGGTTAACAGTTGGACAATGAACGGCCTCTCGGTGGGCCAGTTGGGGGTTGCCCACCCTTCGGAGAGGAAAGTTTCGGGCCAGTTGGGGTTTGCCCGGAGTTCGTGCCCTCAGAGGGCATTGGTAATGTTCAGCGCCGCCGGCTCCCGACCGTCCCGCTCCCCGCTTGCTCCTTGCTCAGTGTTAATCTCGCCGCCACAACTGGGCCCTCCACCCCGGAGCCCTAAACCTGGCACTAGACCACTCATTGCCAAATCAGCCCAACAGATCGGAAGGACAACGTGGTCTGATATAACACTCTACTCATCCCATTCAACGTCCTAACGTGGAATATAAGAGGCGGCAATATCCCAGCAAAATCCAGAAAAATCCTGCAGTACCTCAGACGTCATGAGGTGGATGTGGCCCTGATCCAGGAAACGCACCTTAGCCCAGGGACAGATCATCAGTGGGCCAAGAGCTGGGGTTGCCACAGATATTTCTCATCCTATTCTACATACTCGAGAGGAGTCGCTATACTCATACACAGGAGGCTCGGGTTTCGTCTACTCCACTCGACGAAAGACGCTGAAGGAAGAGCCGTACTGGTATGCGGCATCATCGCAGGTCAAAAAATGACCTTCATTAACTCTTATGCGCCAAATGTGGACGGGCCTGACAATTTTGGATGGGTGATGACACAGCTCTCTACCCACGACCACGCAACAATAATCTGGGGCGGAGACATGAACACTGTTTTAGACCCCATGAGAGACAGATCAAGAGCCACTCCGCTGCCACCCTCGAAGGCCAGCCTCCAAATCAAGGAAATCTGCAAAGCATTTAATCTTCATGATGTCTGGAGAATTTCTAACGGAGAGCTGAGGGACTTTACCTTCCACTCCGCGGTCCACAACACGAGCTCCAGGATCGACTATCTACTCACCTCAGCATACGGCCCCTGGACTCGTGGCCGATGTTGCATTCATCCAAGAACGCTCTCAGACCACTCACCGCTGTTTCTCAACCTCAAGCCGTCCAACCCCACGCCGCCCCTGCAGCGCTGGCAATTCAAAACGGGCTCTTTACACAACGATGCCTTTGCCGCCGAATTAAGAGAAGAGATGGACGTGTTTCTTGAAGCCAACCTTGGCTCTGTCCCCTCACCAGGCACAATCTGGGAGTCTTTAAAATGCTTCATCAGGGGAGTCTGCAACGCCAAAGAAAACGGCATCCTCAAGCTCATCAGGAGCGAGCTTGCGACTATCGAAAGTAAACTAAAATCTCTCGAGATCCAGAACACGAACTCGTCCGACCCACAGACAGCGGCAGCTTTGAAAATAGAACTGCAAAAATTCAATGCCACTGCAGAGCGAGAGGTCAAATTTTTAAGCCGCCCCAGTCAAGTCCGCCAATATGGCGAGGGTCAAAAACCAGGCGCACTTCTGGCGAAGCTAATCAGAGCCGACAACAAACAATCCCAAATCGAAAGGATCCGAACCAAACAAGGCGAGGTGATCCACACCGACGACAGGATTGCAGAAGAATTCAGGCTATTCTACCAAGACCTCTACAGTACGAAACTCCCAAACGATTCAAACACCCCGTCGGAATATCTAGAAGACACCGAGCTCTACTGGGTCGAACAACACCTACGGGAACCTCTGAATGAAATGATCTCGCAGGAAGAGATTAAGGCAGTTATAAAGGCCCTACCCGCTTCCAAGGCACCCGGCCCAGATGGCCTAACGGGAGAATTCTATAAAGCATTTGCGGACACCCTGGCTCCCCTCCTGGCGGCAGTGTACGAAGAGGCACTGGAAGTCGGGACTCTCCCCCACTCCGCCTGTGAAGCCAATGTTATCCTGCTCCACAAACCAGGCAAACCGCCAGAAGATTGCGCATCGTACCGCCCAATCTCGTTACTTAACCTCGACAACAAAATACTTGCCAAGGTCCTAGCCAATAGATTGATGCCCCTGATGCCTGCCCTTGTGCTAGCAGACCAAGCCGGCTTCATCCCAGGCCGCAACACGACCTTCGGCATCCGGAGAATGTTCGGCATCATTGAGGCACTAGACCCCTCTAGTCAGGCAGCTGCAGTACTTCTAGACGCAGAGAAAGCGTTCGATTCAGTGGAGTGGCCGTTTATGTTTATGGTCCTCACCAGGATGGGTCTGGGAGCCCGTTTCATCAAGCTCGTCTCTCTCCTGTACACCAAGCCACGAGCAAACATCATTGTAGGCTCCGCAAAATCAGCGTCAATAGACCTGCAAAGAGGTACACGACAAGGCTGCCCTCTGTCAGCGTTAATCTTCGCCCTGGTGATGGAGCCGCTCGCTTCTAACCTTCGGGAACTCAGACAACAGAGGGGGCTTATCATCGGCCCACACAGTCTCATCATCTCCTTATATGCCGACGATGTGGCCCTATTCGTTCGTGACCCTGAGGTCAACCTGAACCCAGTCATGAGGGAAGTCATTAAATTCGGAGCAGCCTCTGGGCTAAAAATTAATCATTCCAAATCCGTCGTCTTCCCACTGACCAGGGCCACAAAACAGTTTACAGACGAATTCAATCTGATGTGGAATACCGCAAGTGTCCGGTACCTGGGGATACAGCTGTCCCTGGACAAGCATGAGGTGTTTTGCAATAACTATGAGGAAGTGGTCAAGGCCCTCCAGGACAAGGTTGCACGCTGGAAGACGCTTCCACTAACGCTCTGGGGCAGGGCCTCACTGGTCAAGATGGTGGTCCTCCCGAAACTGCTGTATCTTTTTAACAATATCCCTGTGTTATTACCGAAAACCTTTCTGAAGAAGCTGAAAATCTTGGTTCTTGAACTTCTCTGGGCAGGAAAACCAGCCAGAGTGGCATACTCAACATTGATTCTTCCAGTGCCCAACGGGGGACTGGCCCTCCCAGACTTGGAGAAATACTTTTGGGCTGCCCAGGCACAATACCTCAGCCACTGGTATGCGACTCACACAATCCGCCCTCATGTACAAGTGGAGCGAGCCCTGGCAACGCCTAATCTTCTGACTGCAGTAATCTTTGGCCAGATTCACGTTCCCAACCACACGATGAACGCGATGCTCACGACGTACAAAGTCTGGTCAACCCTAGCCCAAAGTCTCGGGGTGCAAACACGATACTCCCCTCTTTTACCAGTCAAGTTTATACCCGGAATCCCCCTAACCTCGGAGAAGGTCTTTCACCAGTGGGTCGAGAAGCTTCATATTCATACTCTAGGAGACCTCTTCACGGAGGAAGGCTTTCTGACACCAGCCCAAGCAAAAACGAAAGGGGGCAACACCGCACTGGACGTTTTCCTCTATTTCCGGACTCGCTATACATTTCAGTCCCTCCTGCCAGGCTTCCCGAACCAACCACCTACCTGGCAATTGCTGCATGATGTTATTCAAGCCCAAGGCGACGGCAGGCTGGTGTCACAAATATACAAAGCACTAATCCCTAGCGCGACCCCAGCCGTCACCCGAGCAAAATCCAGATGGGAAAGGGCACTAAACACAGCCATTTCAGATGAGGATTGGGGCTACGTCCTGAAGCAGAATCAGAAAATCGCACTCAATTCACGCCTCAAACTCATCCACTTCAACTTCCTCCATCAAACCTACCACACGCCCGAAAAGACCAACAAACATCACCCGGACGCGCATGCGGAGTGCAAGAGATGCGGTTCCTTATCCGCGAACTTTGTCCATCTGGCCTGGGAGTGCCCTGAAATAGCCCCTTTCTGGAACCAAGTGCTAGACACGACGACGGCGATTGTCGGTGAAGCCATACACCCGAGACATACAGCCGCGTTGCTCGGCATGACGAGGCTGCTTTCCGTCCCATCCAGGAGGCTGACGGGGGTCCTGCTGACACTTGCCCGAAGAAGAGTGGCCATGGCGTGGGGCCGGGGTCCCCCTCCGGCTTACGCAGCCTGGCGCAAAGACTTACTCTACTACCAGGATGTAGAGACGGACTTTATAAAACTCCTACCTCTACACGCTCGACCTCCTGACATTTGGGGCCCGCTGACATCATTCCTGATAAGTGAGGCGGAACCTCCCTCAGGTGACACCTCAGAGTCAGGAGACACACCCTAAAGGAATCTATTCCTGGACAATCTCTCCCCCAGGCCACGAGTCGGGAGTGGAGGGACGAGCTTCTGCAGAGGCTGGGCGCGGGCGGGGAGGAGGTGACGGGGTTGAAGGGATGTTCTAAGACGACGGCGCAAAGTTACTTTCCACCCTAATGTGGGTGTGTAGTTGTATAGTGTGTTAAATTCCAAAAATAAAGTGTTTAAATAAAAAAAAAAAAAAAAAAAAAAAAAGAAAGTCAAAATGTGAGACTGTCAACAAAATTGTAATCATCTTAATATTCTGAAGAAAATGAAAGACTATGGGCCTCATTACACGGTAGGTGGTAAACCATGGCGCTATTAGCGCCATGGTTCATGCCGGTAATTTACTGGTACCGCCTTGGAGGAAAGGGGAATTACCGCCCTATTCCAAGGTTGGGAAGGCGGTAATTCCTCCTTCCTCCATTGCCCTTCCCCATTCCCATTTTGGCCCCATAGGGCACAATGGGAATGGGGAAGGCGCTAATTACGGTACCGCAAATTGCGGTACCGTAATTAGCACCCCGGTGCCTTTGCGGGTTCGTTTTTTAACGCCTGCTAAAAGCAGACGTTAATGTACCAACCCGCAATGGGACCTCGTAGTAAGGCGGTAAGGGTTTACCGGTACCGGTAAAATACTGGTACCGGTAAACCCTTACCGCCTACCGTGTAATGAGGCCCTATGTCAACAATTTCCCTTTGTATAATACATTGCAGCAGTATGTGATACTCATTTCCAAGGAGAGAAGTAAAACACTTACTTTTGATATTTTTATTTAAATAAATTGCATTGTTTGGAAGTTGTTATTGCTAGGTCGGGTATACATCAGAGACAAAGGTATTGTAGGCTATGGGCCTCATTCCGACTCAGGCGTTAAGGGGTTTACGGCGCCGTAAACGGCGCCGACCCTTAACGCCTGATTACAAGGTTCCCTTTGCGGGATGGCTGTTTAACGCCTGCTTTTTGCAGGCGTTTAAAGCCATGCCGCAAAGGGACCTTGGCGATAATTACGGCACCGTAATTTACGGTGCCGTAATTATCGCCTTTCCCCATTCCCATTATGCCCTATGAGGCAAAAATGGGAATGGGGAAGGGGCAATTGGTGAATGGGGAATTACCGCCCCACTCCCCCTGGAATGGGGCGGTAATTCCGCCATACACCATGGCGGAATTGCAACCTTAGCGGCATGGACCATGGTGCTAATAGCACCATGGTCCTCCGCCAAGGTTGTAATGAGGCCCTATGTCTCAATATGGATCAACTCGAAACACGAACATCTTTACACAGAGTGTATGGCCACAGAAAATAGTAGAGTTAGATTGTCCAGAGGTTTGGTCAGAAGTAAAGGCAATATTAATGGTTGCCATTTCTGAACACAATTGATCTCTGAGCTATTAAATGCAAATAGTAGATTTTCATGGCGAAGTCTCTAGGGTTAATCAAATGAAATGTTATACTGTGATTTGAAAGTATGAAGATCAGTGGAGGGAGGGCAATAGTACTACATCTCAAACTGCGCCTAGAAGTAGTGATAGGTGTGGGCTAAGCAGCGTGTGCCTAGGAGGACAGGGGTGTTGCCCTGGCGTCCCTTGAATTTGCAATGATACAAGAAAGAGTTTCCTATGGCACAGTCACGCTCAGTCAGTTTGATACAGTACTGATGTATCAAGAGTGTATATAATGGATGTGAAACTTAATTTATAGTGAAATACTAGTGCAAAATATTTAACAATAGATTTTATTCCACTGTTGATTTCCAATGTTTCTTCAACCACAGCCAATATGTGTTTTGACCCACATGGGAATTTTTCAAGGCTGAGTAACTGAGTAATGAAAATGGTAACAATTATGCAATATGACCCTCGCGGCGGGGGCATTACCGACTCAGGTAATGCCCAAGGGCCCATAGTTATAACGAAGGCCCCAGGGCATTACCTGAGTCAGTAATGCCCCTGCCACGAGGGTCATATTGCTTTTAGTACCCCAGCACGCAAGATTTGCATGACCGGGGCACTAAAAGCATTTTTTTCTGTCCTGAAACGTTTCCGAACATAAAAAAATGGCAACCGGAAAGGGAAAACCTTTCCATGGCAGCCATCAGGAGCAGACACGCTGGAAACAGAAGTGTTCCCAGCGCGTCCGCTCCAACAAAAAAAAGGAGAAGAAGGTAAGTGGGGTTGGGAGGGAACAAGGGAGGGCAGGAGAAAAAAAAAAGAAAAAAAATAAATACCTGTGTCCCCGCCGAGGGACGATTGAAGCCTCCAGCCGCGTGGAGGCGCGGAGCGTGGATGGCTTCGCTCCGAGCCTCCACACGGCTGGAGGCTGCCATCGTCCCCCACCGGGGACAAAGGAGGCAGAAGGTAAGTGGGATGGGGAGGGCAGAGAGGAGGGAAGAAAGGGAAAACAAAAAAAAAGCCTTACCTGAGTCCCCAGCGGGAGGCGAATGCAGCCGGGTACAATGGCCATGGAGTTCCCGGCCGAGTAATGCCTCGGCCAGGTCCAATCAGAATGGTTGTTTCATTCTGATTGCGCCCTCACCGGGTACTAATCAGCCTTTAAGATACCGTGAGCGAAACATAGTTCACCCATTGAGGAAGCCCAGTGGTAAAACTGGTATCAGGAGTTGTTCATTACAACGTGAACATCATTTTTGTAGAATGAATCACATTGTGTATGATAGTAGTAGATTTACAAAGTAAAATTTAATTTCAGCGGCACTTGAAAACATACCATGTGAGAGTTACAAATTAATTAGAAGCAAGATAACAAAAAACTAGGTCCATATTGCGTGACTGGAGAGAAGGGAGTGAAACAGGTAGAGAAAAAAGGAAAAACACATAAGTATTACGTCATTAAAGCTCAATTGCAAAACAATGGCTAAAGGATGCACAGAGGATCACTTGTCCATACGAGAAATTTCTGACCCTATGGATAAATCTCCTTGGCAGGATGTGGTATTTGAGGGAGCCCAAATGTGTCCTATATATAATTCTGATCGTTTTTAAGAATTAGACTCTCTTGCTGGGATTGTCGGTCATGTGTTCTGATAACATATTCTGTGAAGAGAACCCCAAGGTTAGGGCTGCTACGGGAGTCCCGGGTAAAATGACATTAGTATTAGTTCTGCAAGTCAGTGGTCTAGTTTACCTTGTATCCTGATGATTCAAGGGCATCCGACTACATTGAGTTATATAGCATTCTGAGAGGTAATTACGGACGCCATTCTGTTTTCTATGCATATATATTTATATTGTGACATTACACATGTGTGTCATCCTCAAATAATGGTCATAATCTTGACGTGAATCACGTCAGTGGTTGGATTGTTACCATCCTGACTTCAGAATGTTAAATGGAAGACCCAAAAAAGCCCATTGGGGAGGGCACTAGATTTGGACCCATCCTAGTTATAAAGCAAACACTTACCAGTAAAGCACATGTAGAGTGCATGCATCTTATGTACATCGTGGATCATAGTGACCTAGAATGCTAAATGTATTGTGTTGACTCTCAGGGTCAGATTAGAGCATATAAAATACGGAAACACTGGAAAAAAGGAGGGGGGGACATCCAGTGCCAACAACAATATCTGATATGTATCACAATGCATGTTAAGCTCAATTACTTCTCATAATTCTTATGTTCAAGTAAGTAGATGCACACTCTTCAGAAATCTCTATGTATCAAGGTTTTTAATATATATCATAATGCAAGTGATCAATGAGAGACTTGCATCTCCTATTATATAGAGAGGTAGCTTGGTAAATGGTGGCATTGGTGTCTGGAGATCCAGAGTGCATGCTAAGTGTATTGGGTCTCTTATTACTAGGGTATGTGGTTGACATATTGCTCCCCAACATTTTCCATGGTATGGGTTAACAGAACTCTCCAATTGACCAGTAATACCCATAGTCTCCCAATATATCAAGTTTAAGCGATATAAACCTCATTATTTTATTATATTATCTTGCTTCTAATTAATTCATAATTCTCACATGGTATGTTTTCGTGTGCCGCTGAAATTATATTTTATTTACATATAAGATAGGATTGAGCATGGTTAGTTTGAGGATACTTTTCACAGAATCATTGGGATATAGTTCTATGGTTGGAATCAGTAAAACAGTGTCTATGCTATTTGTGTGTGATCTTGCTCTACTGTATGACCACGCAGACAGATCAATAAGGATCCCACTGTTTTTAATCAATACATGATTGGATATTCTAAGACATATCGAATGAAGGTTTCATTATGTCTAGCTGTTACAGGTTCAATGACGTGATTCAACACTGTAGAATACAAACCTGGCTCTATAAAAATGGTTATAGACATATGCATAATACCGGGAGAACATGGAAGGGTATCATTACAACATGATGGTCTTCAATTTGTATTCATTGGCTGTAATTGAATGAGGCTATATGGGAAATTATTGTCAACATCATCATTAGCTCAGGATGAATTATCCTACATAACGGTATTTTAAACACATATTCCATGTCGTTCGATTATAACCATGTGGTGAACAAGGTGGCATCCGAACAGGGTACGCAGAGCATCCTTGAATGGAGAGTTAGATTCTAATCTTTATTAAATAAACTACCATTGTATTAAATGATGCTGTATCGATATTTTATCAGGTTTATAGCATTGGGTTTACATTTCACCTTCATGACATTCTTTGTTTTTATTGCATCTTTTTCTAAGAGTCTATAATCCAAATACAAAACAAGGCTGTGAAACATCAAAATCAAGGTGAACAGCTTAATCGTTATGAGATTTCGCAATACTATTAAAACAAAACGAAATGTCCAGATCAGTAACACGACCAAGGCAAAATTAAAACCAAAATCAGTAGAAAAACCACATGTTGTTAGCACAGTCCATCTGTAAAAAAAAGTCATATAATAGAATTGCATTTCCGGAGGTCATCCGCTAGAGTGCTTCCAATCACGAGGTTCAGTTTCCCACCCGCTCTGATTCTCCTCCCAGCAGCCCACCCATATTGCATAGGTTTGTGCCTGAGATTTCATGCGTGTATCAACATGTAGAGATATGAGGTGTGGATCACATTGATATTGATATTGATATTGATTTTGAAATTGATATTGATATTTTATTTCTATTGATATTGATATTTATTTCTGACGCGCTCCTACACAAGTGTTTCAAAGCACGACAAAGCAAGGGAGGGGAACGGGAGAACAAAACAACCATCTTACTAGGCCCAGTGACATTGAGAACGTGCAAGTGCATGGGAGAATGGGAGGGGAAAAGTGCATGGAAGAGGGGAGAAGTGGAAAGTGCGGAGCAAAGGAGAAACAGATAATAAATAAATAAATAAATAAATAAATAGTAAAGGCAACAAACAGTGTTAGTGCAGCCGGCAAGTGACAATGGCTAGGTTTAAGGCAGCAAGTGATCACATTGAAATAAGTGTGCTGTGTCCTTGACCAGGGTCCCTTCGAAAGCAGCCGCCCTCGTCAGGACTGAGTCAACCAGTTCCCAGAATGTGTTAGTTTGAGCCACACTGGCCACCCTTCGATAGCTGACTCTTTGAGCTGAACTCGTCTTTGCCAACAGAGCTAGAAATGTTTTCTTGGTCGGGGGTAAGGGGGTCATATTCTTTCAATCCATGAGTATGGCCCTACGTGCTGTGAGAAGTATAATATGTATGAGTTTACAGGTCAGAGCTTCGTTGTGCCAGTCGTCGACATCCACACCGAACACCATAATGAGGGGTTTGGCATAAGTGTAATGCCATGTATGTGAGCTAGTTTCCGGGAAACTCTAGCCCAGAAGGATGTGATTTTCTGACAGGACCCAAAAATGTGACCCATGGTGCCGACTGCCCCACATTGCCCCCAGCAGTCACTGGTAGATGTGAGCCCCATCATATAGAGCTTTGTCGGTGTACAATATGCCTTTGGTTCATTTTAATTTGCATTCCTCTATTTTGCACACTAAACACAGTGGCCCTCATTACGACCCTGGCGTTGGACCATGGTGCTAATAGAACCATGGTCCATGCCGGTAACTTACCAACTCCGCCATGGCGGAATGGGGAATTACCGCCCCATTCCGAGGTTGGCGGGGCGGTAATTCCCCATGCCGCCATGGCCCTTCCCCATTCCCGTTTTTGCCCCATAGGGCTCAATGGGACTGGGGAAGGCGCTAAGTACGGTGCCGCAAATTGCGGCACCGTACGTAGCACCAAGGTCCCTTTGCGGGTTGGTTTTTAACGCCTGCAAAAAGCAGGCGTTAAAACCTCCAACCCGCAAAGGGACCTCGTAATCAGGCGTTAAGGGGTTAACGGCACCACCACCTTTTACGGCGCCGTTAACCCCTGAACACCAGGGTTGTAATGAGGGCCAGTGTGTTTCATGATAGCAAACTAGTTATATATATCCGCTGTGTCGATTGAGAAAACCAAATCCTCTGACCACATGTCGGCAAGAGTCGAATTCCGATGGAGATTGTTGGGGATATATACATTATAAATGGTTCGCACCGTCTGGTATTCCGCCAAGTCCCGAGCAAACTCAGCTTCACATTCCGACGGCTCCCTTGTAGGTGAGTCAGGTGTCGTATGTGCCCCAATGGCAGATGGTCTTTTATTGGAGCCAGTCTTTGTTGGTTAACCCAGAGAGGTCGTTAGCCTCAGAGAATAGCACAAGATGATCATCATCTAATAGATCGAGGACCCTTACATTTTGTCACTCTGTGAGTTGAAGTGGGTGAACTAAAGTGCATGCAATATATGGTAAAAATGCTCTGATAGATATCTGGGGTTGGGTGGGGGGTCATATGGATGCCTGTCCCAGTGAGTGTTCACATTCTTTGCCATTGGCCCAATGTGGGACCAAGTATTTGGTGGCTTGTCAGGGCTTTCGGAAGTTTGCGAGGTGGAATGGCTAGAGTCTCCTTCGGGGGGAAAGCCGGAGAAGTGCCTGTAATTCTATATTGCGGCAGATGGATATATCATCAGACTTCAGCCACCGCTTGGTCCAGCAAACCTGAGCAGTGAGGTAGTTCATTCATCAAGAGGGGAGTGCAAGACCCCCATCAGCTTCGGAGGCATGCAATATACGTCGGTATCATGGTGAACACATAAATCAGTTTGAGGAGCGTCTTCATTTTGAATGCATTGACCCTACCGGTAAGCAAGAGGGACAAGAGGTTCAATTTCGCCATATCCCATTCAATCCTTATCATTTATCTCTTCAGTTTCCCCAAGTAAGGACTGATCGATACATGCAAAAATCTGATATGTTGACATTGCAATCAGAAAGGGGCTACACCTCCCGGATCCCAGGGAATGTCAAGCTGTAGGGGCATTACCTCTGATTTGTCCCAATTTAAACTATACCCCACTACGGGGCCATATTGCTGTAAAATATCAAGAGTTTGGGGGAGGGGTCGCTGGTATTGATTGATGTATAGCAGATTGTCATCGGCGTATAAAGACATTCTATGTTCCTCAGTACCTTTGTTTATGTCTGACCATTGAGTATCCATATTTTTGCCACTAGTGTCTCGATTGCCAAAGCATATTGTTTGTTTGTTTGTTTGTTTGTTTATTCACTTTTTATGCACGCCAGACCCAGGGGTAGCAGGGCGCAGAGGCAAGAAAATGCAAACCTTACAGGTTACATCGGAGCATAGCGTGCAATATAAAATACAGTAATTACAAAGTTTACAAATTCGAGAAAGGTCAATCACGTTACAGGTTACATCATGGCAGAATGTACAGTAGAAAATACCATGAGGTCATAGGACACAGATAATTACAAAATATACATGGGACACAGTTACAAATATACAAGGCTAGAGGGTACCCCTGTCTAGTACCAGTATAGAGAGGGATGAGTGTAGAAGTTTGATCATTGGTGGATACTGTGACCTGCAGTCCATCGTACAGTAGGCGCACCAATTGGACGAATCCACTGACTAGGCTGAAGCTTTGGAGAACTGTGAACATGTAGTCCCACCAGACCTCACAGCTCGAAGTTCCCTGTATAATATGCAAGAATCGTCTCACATTATCGGCATTATCGGCACATTATAAAACCTGTTTGATCCTTGTGAACGAGTTTGGGTATAAGAGATTCCAGACAGCTAGCCAGACACACTGTGTCCTGCGATTCCCAGCGTGGTTATATTTACTCTGTTATTTTTCACCCTAGCCTTTGCTTTTTCTAATAATGTCCTCCTTTCCCAATATTTTATGCATACATGCATCTTATAACACATGTAGGTGGATGTATAATTGATGTTTTGGGATTATTGACTGATGATTAATGTAATATGTTACAGTCCCTGATGAAGGACTTGTTAAATCCAAAATGCATTGGACATAAAACCCCTAGTATGTCTCTTCATTAAAAACAATTTGACCATTTTATATATGAAAGAACTAACGTTTTTCATAATTTCAACATTTTTTGTGCTTGTTATAATTAAAGAAAGGTGACGCCCACCTCATCAAGTGTACATTTTACTTTGGAAAACCACTACTATCATGCACAATGTGATTTATTCTGCACATTCGATGTCCGTGTTGTAATGAACAATTCCTGATACCGGTTTTACCACTGGGATTCCACACTGGTTGAACTATTTTCTCCTCATGGCTTCTTAAACGCTAATTGTTACAATTTTCATTACTCAATTGCTCAGCCTTGAAAAAGACCCATGTGGGTCGAAACACGTGTTGGCTGTGTTTAAAGAAACAGTGCAAATCAACAGTGGAATAAAATCTCTTGGTGAACATATTGCACTAGTATTTCACTATGAATCACGTTTTGCATACATTATATACACTCTCGAGACACATTAGTATTGTATCAAATTGATTGCCCACGACTGTGGCATAGAGAACTCTTTCTTGCTATTTGAAAGTAGCTTACATTAATTAACTGTTTTTTACAAGGTTTTATGATGCTTTACAGATATGAATTAGTGGTTATTTTAACACTACGTTTTATTTTTTATTTGGCTTACCTTCCTTTCTATTTTTCTCTTCTTTTTTTGTATTATAATTACTATTTTGTGAGGTTTGTTCCAAAACAAAATTAAAATAAAAAATAATAAATAAAAAAGTCCTATGCATCATGAATTCTGTATTTTGCATAAAAGGGCACAGGATAGCTCCAAAGATTGTCCCTCTCTACATCCCTTCCTTAAACCTGTGCGCATCCAAGCTGAAAAATATCTGCCAACCGAAGTAGGAATGCTCAAAGTTTGGGTGCATTTTTAAGACGTATAGGGAACCAAACAGTGTAAAACCCTCAATCCCAACACTGAAAAATCCCTCAAGGCCCTTCACCTTCAAAACGTTGTTAAAAACAAGCCTGCTCGCAGGATTGTTGTGCTGAATGAGTAATGCTTTCCTCAGCTGGACTTTCCTGAGCACTTTTCTAAGAGATGATTGTTGTCCACTCCTGACCATAAAGCCAAGTGTCACTGATTATCGAAGGCCATGGACTGTATTGCTGTACACAAAGCAGTGCTGAATGAAACAAACGCACTCCAGTCTACAGAGTGCCTGTCGCCCCCATCACTATTATTGCCCCCTTGTGTCTTTTTAAGGACTATTTTACCACTTTAGCGTTACTTTATATAATGCAACACAGGAGCTAGTCTACGGCTCTGTGCAGTAACATGCTAAATGACTAAAATAATCGCACCTGTGCTGAGCTACAAATTGAAAGAGCTTTTCTCTGCTGGCAATATCATCCAAGAAATCCATCCATGGCCACTAATGCTCAGAATTTCCCTAACAGGCAGCAATATTTGAACACATGGATGGACAGGGCAACCACAGAAATGCTTTATCAACCACCAAGACAAGCAAGTAGGATATTCAGTGTGGGGCAGGGGCAACTCTAAACGAGAAAACGCATGGTTGGCATGGGTCCGAACACTGATATTCCCTTTTGCATTATTTTACTTTTAGACATGTGTGTGGGATTGCACATGGAGAGGATTAAAGGGCTGTGTTGCAGATGAAATCTCTCAGGACCCCATTTCACTGGATTGAAGTCACCAGTGGAGTAATATGCCTCTGGGCGTTCAGCGAAGGAATTGATGCATAATGATGTATGTAGGACAACCAGATTTTACAAAACAAAATCAGAATAAACTTTCATATAGTCATCCAGTTAGATCGGAAGTATCTTTAGACTCTTGCATTGCTGTGTTATGGTTATTTCAACCATTTTATAAAACATTTGAATAATGTAATATTTTTGTATGTAGATTTGGGGCCACTGATAAACCAAAATGACATCTAACACCCTATGTAGTTTAGCTAAGAAAGAACAAAAAAAGTACCATACTGTAGGCCATGGGAAGAAGGTTGCTGGGGCAATGGGCTATGGTGGCAACAAGCGTTTGAGGCAAAATGATGGGGAGACATATGGGGGTAAAAAGAAAATTTCATTTTGTTGTCTATTAATCCAATTGTATGTGTTTTGGATGCATTGGGATATAGCCAATGATCCAGGGTGTGAATATGGAAAAGCATGTGGCCTACGCAAAGCAATGGATCAACATATGCAAAGAGTTCACAGACATGATGTGCACTGATGAAGCTGCCATCACACCTCAGCATTATAACATGATTGTGTTTTGGAAGAAAGGACGCAGTCGACACTCAGCCAGGAGACCTCTAGCAAAACATCTGGTTAACTGGTGAACTCCATGTTTGGGGGCATATCTGAGAATGGCCCAGGATGGACAGTCCTCTATCGAGGAATGGTGCACACTGCCTTCTTTAAGGAGAACATGTCGGGGTGTTGGCCACACGTGAAAAAGGTTATATGCACAGTGCACCTGAAAACTCAGAGTTATTGTGATCAATGGTATAGAAGATTCATGATATGCCGCATATCTGGCGAAAGACGCCTGACTTGGCAGCGGACTCCATCAGAGTTGGCCGACAAGAACACTATCCAGATGATCTGTGCAGAGGGTATTAGGTGTGTGTCCCACAACCCAAAAAACAGAAAGACCTGCTTCATGGCATAACATGTTTTAGGAGGAGGTTTCTGCTACATAACTTTGCTGCAGAACAGAATTATCATAAAGAAAGTTGTCACAATGATAATTGGGAGACATGGTACTCCAACAAATATGCAATCTTGCAAATGCAATCTGGAAAATAGTGTTGGGAAGAGGGAAGTTAGCAGTTAGGGCTTGCATGAACTGTATGTGTCCTGTAGTGTAAAACAGAAGGAGGTCTGCGATAACAAAGTGAAAGTACATGGTGCACAGAATAAATTAAGAAACAGCCAATGCCGCACTAACACACAGAGTCAAACACATATGCAGACCTTCAGGGGAGTTTGGCCTATAGAGAGTGGAGTAAGCCCTAGAAAAGGAATGTTGATGGGAAGGTGTGGGTGTTTGAAGGAGGCATTACAAGTTCAGAGACAACTGAAAAAAAGGAGAAGCTGGGGGCTGAGGGGAGGTTGGAGGTCATAAAAGGAGCAGCGGAGGTGACAGAAGGAGAGAATGAGGTGGTGGAGCGAGTAAGTTAAGCAGAAGGAGGAGCTGACAAAAGGAGTGAAGGAAGTGGTGAACAGATTAAGAGCTAAGCACGAAGCAGTAACAGAAGAAGAGAAAGAGGTGATGGAGAGTAAGAGCTAAGGAGCAGGTAACAGGAGGAGAGAAAGAGGTGTGGAGAGAGTAAGAGTTAAGGAGGTGAAGATGAAGAGGAGCAAAGAAAGGCTGTATGTGATATCAAGGCTGAAAAAAACATTGTTCCTATGTTATGTTATGCTATTATAGGGCACTTGTATAGCACCTGCTGCCATTGGTATGGCCTCGAAGCACTGTGGTGTTAAACGCCCTTTGATAAACCAAAATCAGAGATGTAAGAGGTGAAGAAAGGATTCCTAAAATGCGTGTGTGCATTGTTGCCAGCACAAAGGTGTATAGGGAGTGACTGGGTAACTAGCAGCAACCCATAGTTAACAGTTGAGAGAATGGGTGCCATGATAAATTGTCAAGGGAGTGGCATAGTCAGAAGGATCCGATTATGTGAACGGCTGGTCCAAATTTTGCTTGGGTCTCAGCTGTATTCTATTGGTTAGGGTGATGCATGTTTTGGGTGTGTGTAATCGACAAGTGTTTATTGAGAGGTATGCAGGTGAGTGGGCCATGCCTAAGTGGGTACGGTTATGTTTTGTTGTGATGGTGTGCTTGACGTTCTGCTGAAGAGAGACACCTGGCTGGAAAAATTGGGTGGGTGAACAATCTTTTTTTTCTCAACAACTGTACACCCTTCCCAACATATCCTGGCACTTCTACCGTTATATAAATAAACACCAGTCCAAGAATACTTGCCATGAATACTTGGGGAAAGTGCATGATAGTGTTAGGAACAACATATCGTTCTCCCAACAATGTTTTTTTCTAACGATAAAATCACATGATACTGCAAAGAACGTGGTGGAAAGAGAAAGCTGTAAGAAGCAAAAGTAAAGAGAGGATCAAAGGAGGAGGTAAAGAAATGAGCAGAGGAGGCGGTGTCAGGAATAATATCAACTGAGGAGATGATGAAAAGAGGAGGTATAGCAGATGGGACATCTGTAAAAGGCCAGAAGAAGCAAGAGGAGAAAAGAGGAGGAAACATGGGCTCCATTAATACAAGGTGTGTGACGTGGGAGAAGGAAGAAGCATGTGGTGAAAAATTGAGGAGGCCCGCTACTTAATAGTGAGACTGGATGGCAGATGCCAGGGAAAGGTTGCATAGGAATAAGGATGACATTGGCATATGAGGAGGGAAGTGAGACTGTGCTGGTAGGGTTTAGGACAGGAAACTCTGGTAGGGAGGTGGCCAGGAGCCTAGAAACCAGCCAATGAAGACTTCAACCCAGACTCACCTTTTCTTGAGATTGTGGGCCTTGTGGCTTCCCATACCTGGCAGCAGGGAGGGCTGGAAGCAGGTCAAAAGCCAACCTTATACAGCTCAGCAAGTGCACCACATTGCAACGTAACTACCAACGGATGAAGGACCCTGGCTTGACATGGGAGACTGTGACTAATGATAGGACGAACCCAGAGAGAACTAAAGAAAGACCTTTAATATTGACCCTGAGAACTTGGAGTGACAACAGTAACTGCCAGTCTGACCCATCATTAAGTTATCCGTTTTTTAAACTTTATTCTGTGTAAGTGACCCAATAAATCACTGGTTTGGAATTGTCTTTGTGGAGAGAACTCAACTGGAAAACAGAAAGTACCAAAAGTGGGCTCTACAAAGGCTAGATTAGAGGCTTACCCTAAGTCTCTGCTTCGGAGCCTGAAAGATGTGAGGGCCAGCCGCAGAGCAAAAATCCCTTTCCAGGGTATCTAGGGAGCTGCCAGTTTTAAAAACTGCAGCCCTGAGGATGTATCTTTTCTCCCACTTAGCCAGGCGCTTGTCTCCAGAGACTTGAAGTTGCAGTTTCCCTCAGAGACATATGGCTGAATAGCTCCCAAGCCAAGCATCGCAGTTACCTGTGGGCTGGGCGTCGAAGCTGGAGTAATGAATGTTGACTATAGGGGGCGTGTGAAAATCTTATTACTCAGTCATGGGACATCGTTTTTTGTTGTTCAGCGGGGGCACTCTATCGCACAAATAATATGTGAGAAGTATCTTCTCTATATCCTGGGATGTGTGACAAATGTACCCCTTCATTTGTGGGGAAGGGGTGTGGATCTATGCACCCATCCCAGGAGAAGCCCCTTGGGGCTTCTTCCTTCACCCCCGATCCCTGACTAGTGAGGGTTCAATCAACCCAGAGTAGTGGGGACCTTATCAGACTGTCCCATAGCCCTGAGTTCACTGCAATTTAGCGAAATTACATATGCTCTCAGTCAGCCATTGAACAAGTCATTCTAGATTAATAGTGCGAAAATAAAACTGCTCCCTATTTTGTGGAGAGGAATGGCATCCTTTACAGGGTAGAAAACAACCCTAAGGGGGCTGGATAGTTATTAACCACGCCCATTGCCATCTGTCCTCTGGCCATCAATTTTACTAGTCAAGGATTTGCTGAGGCGTCAAACATTATTTTAAAACTAGTACTATATACTAGAAGGTATCGCACAAAGATGTATAGCAGGCTCACTGTAGCTTCCCTTTATAATTGGTGTCACGTTTTCTAGAGTAGACCTGCACATCATGAGACCACTAACTCCATGCAAAGCTAGACACAAGTATATACTGTTTGTGGATAGATTATGGCACCTCTTATACTCAGGCTTTCCCTATGCAATGAAATACCACCCAGAACATAATTAAACATTCCATCCACACTTTGCTGGGTAGGGCTCCCAAAACAAATTCGGAAAAACTAGGGTTCTACCTTCATGTCCCAGCTTAGGATGGACCTTAAGAATCTTTTTCATATGGACATGCTTCATTCTTCATCTAAATAAAAACCCCTACAGGGAACCATGCATTTTTGATAGTTTGGGGGTTAAAACAGCGTTGAACCCTTGCATATGCACGCAGGTTATGAAAAGCAGTTTTGTTTTCCTTTTTCCCCTGCAGCATAGGAAATATTGGGATGAAAAGCGAGTACATGTTTTTATTCCTGCAGATGTTCTCTCAAACTTGTATGAGAAGAAACAGGCCAGACTTGAAGGACAGGCTGGATTCTATGACCAGAAGATTGTTTTGTAAATAGTTATGAAGCTGTCAGGTCACAGTGCCAGCTTATGATTAATTCCATGCTAAAGTAAAGATCACAATTTTGCTGATGTTTTTTGTAGTACATACTAGAGTGAAGCCCGGGGAGCATGACTGGTGAACCTCTGAACTGCAGCAAGGGTATGTTTGTGCTCGTTGATGTCTGTGTAGCTATGTGTCTTTGTGTTGTATTTTTTCAGAGATCTGCATTGCCAAGTCTGATCAGACATGGTGTGGAAGTATAATTTTCTTCTCATTTGTTATTATTTCAGTTCTGTTTTATTTAATATTCCTCTGTCTAATTTTAAATATTGTAACTTTCTTTGCGATGTTGTAGGTGTTTATTCAGCACATTGTCATACATAAAGTTTCAAATGAATTGGATTGCAACAACCCCCAAATCGATGGTTAAGTAGAGATTTAAATTATCCACTAATAATCTTCTGAAGAAGCTGATTGATGAGGATGCCAGAAACTGGGGCAATCAATAGCTCTGTGCCCTGTTTGCAGTAAGGCTGTATCCTGGA
Source organism: Ambystoma mexicanum (assembly GCF_040938575.1). Taxonomy (NCBI): domain Eukaryota; kingdom Metazoa; phylum Chordata; class Amphibia; order Caudata; family Ambystomatidae; genus Ambystoma; species Ambystoma mexicanum. The sequence continues at coordinate 887,403,476 of NC_090929.1, forward strand.
ATTTCCAATTGTTCGAAGTTCTCTCACAACATGTTGCGACATACTCAACATGTTGTGAGAGGATATGGAAAGTCAGGAACAAACTGGCCAAAGCATGTTGCAGTTTGTCTAACATTTGGGAGAAAGAATCCAACTTATGAGGGACCTAGTTCATCAGCATATGCAGAGCAGTAAAGAAAAGCAGAAATGAATATACGGTTGACAAAAACTGCTTAAGGAAGTTTATGGTGGGAGATCAAATCCTTTCACTACTGCAGACGACAGATAACAAGCTCTTGTGGACCATACTGGGTGATTGAATTTTTCTGAAATTGAAATTAATGAATACAAGATGACCGACTGCAGACTGAAAAGGTACATCACACTGTGAGCCTGGAAGAGCTCAGAAGATCAAGCAGTCTTGGCTACCATGGAGGAAGGCTTAGTCTTGGAAATTGTGAAAGTAAATCTCACCTCTGTGCAAGAAGAAGACATCTGCTGTTATTTGAATCACCTCTGAGATGTATTTGTTAACAGGTACGAAGCAGCACTGGGGTTTGTACACCCAAATGAGGCTCCATCAAGAAAGTGGTTCACTTACTGACATTATGCCTTCCCAGATGCCATCAAAAGGTAGTCCACATTGAAGTACAGAAAATGCTAGAATTTGTGTAACTTAACCTTCACAGAGCAATGGTACTGGTTCATCCCCCATTGTACTGGTAGGAAAATTGGATGGGTCATGGCAAGTCTGTATTATCTTCGGTTAGACGAGTGAGAATTTCAGGTTTGCCACAAATAAATTAGATGATTGAAAGAATAAGAGCAGTTAAATTCATCTAACTAAAGGATGGTGTCAGATTCTCCTTGCCACATAGGATTGAAAAAATATGAATCTTTTCAAGTCCTATTGTCCTGTTCCACTTTACGGTCCTGCCAGTTGGTCTATGCAGGGCTTCCACTACCCTTCTACAAGTCATGATAAGTTTTTGGCATCCCCACCAAGCTTAGGCTGAAACCTACTTAGATAACATTGTCATCTTTGGTCAGTCCTGGTCTGATCACACAAGGCATCTATACTAGTTCACTCATAGCTTGAGAAATGTTGGCCTAAAGGAGAATCCAGAAAAGTGCCATCTCACCATGATTACTGTCAAGTACCTTGGCTTAAAGCTGAAAGAAGAGGCCATCGGCATGAGCCAAAAGTAGAAGCGGTTAAAATTAGGACCTATGAGCATTCTTGGGACTGGGGGGATATTAACAGAGGTCTTTCCCTAATTTCTGAACCCTGACCGGTTCCCTCAGAATCCAGCTCAAAGGAAGAAAGGAAAATCAGATAGTATGTACTGTTCAAACTGTAGAGGCTTTAGGTGATTGAAATCTGCCACTCTTCATCATGGCTGATTTTAAGTACCCATGCTGTTTACAGACTGATGAGTCTCGGGCAGTTCTTTCACAGGTCCAACATGGGGTGAACAGTCCATCTTGTAAACAATAGAAATATCTACCCTTGAGAAACCAACTATGCTACTCTCAAGATTGAATGTCTAGCCATTAGGGGGGCTGTTGATGCCCTTAAATACGGTCACACTGGGTATAAGTTCATCCTTGCCACCAACCACCATACCACTTCAACATTTAGCCTTCACAGTTGTCCACAGGAAGGGTCATTAACTGCCCAAAGTGAATTATTTGAGTCAAGATCCCCTCAAAGACCCAAGGGTGGGCTCAAAGGAAGGTGCAAGGTCGGGTTTCAAGTCGAGGGTACACGCGGGGGGATGGAGTCCACCCACTTTATTCAGAGGGTGGACTCAGTCCCTCCTATCTAAAATAGACACATTGGATGTTTTCTTTGAGTTCATGAATTAAAGCTGACCTCGGGGATCAAACCGCAATCGTCAAGTTTGTATGTCCGACACTTCACCACTGCACTATATAACCTAACGAGAGTAACAAACAACTAAAGGTGAAATATCCCATTTCGGTACTACAGGTCCCAGGAAAAACATTTGTATTGGTTCTGGGAGTTCAAAACATGCACACCTTTTAACGTTTTCAAAAACACTATTAGAAGAAAATATCCTGTCTTGGTTTTGTGTGTGTTGATTTTATGAAAGGCAGATGCCATTTGTCCTGTTCAATTTGGGTGGTTATGCAAAGCCAATTTAATGGAATGTGCATATTTCGCCTTGATATGATAATTTCTGGCGACATCACATCCCATTGCGTTTGTTGATGAGTCCCCCCACTTTAATTTTTAGGACTTCACCCCTGGGCAAGATATGTGACAATGTCCCCTGCTTGGCTCTTGGAGTGTGGGGGTTGGCCAAGAGCAACCAGATGCCATGCCAGATGCCGTGACAGGCTCTGTGATGCAGGGCATTGGGGTTTTGCAGGGAGGATCACCTAGTCACGCACAAAACACCCAGGTCAGGGACTAGGGGCTTGTCACATTTGCACCACATTAACATATGACTCTTTTATTAAGAATCTACAGGACATTTCTGGATGTGGTAATAAGAAGAGATCCACAGGCAGTCCACATGGTGTACTAACCTTTTGCGTTCTGATATTGACAATAGTACTGGAGAAAGAGCAGGAACATCAATTGTCGACATGGTGACCATGATCGACAGAGGCCCTGCTGCCCCAGCTCTGCCAGTTCCGCTGGGCCAACGCAAATCTCTGCCAATCACTTGCAAAGAATCCAAGATGGCAGACTGGCCTTATAAAAGGTCATCCCTGGTAAGTTGGGAACGCTGTGATAGCAAAGTGAAAGTCCTTGATACATGAAATCATTTAAGAGACAGCCAATTCCATACTAGCACATAGGAAAGGGAAAGGGCCTTGTGCGGTGAAAAGTGGCCCAAGGAGCAGATAGGTGCAGGTGTCTGGAGAAGGAGACAGTGCACATTAGAATGTGATTGGAGAAAGGAGAGGCTGTAGGCAGATAGGGGGTTGGAGGTGATAGGGGAAGCAGAGAAGATGGCAGGAGGCGAGAAGGAGGTTGTGAATAAGAAAAAGCTAATATGAAGGATATTACAGGAGTTGAGAAGGAGCTTGTGGATGAGGAGGAAACAGGAGAAGAGAACGGAGCAGTGGCAGGAGTTTTCATAGGGTTTGTAAGACCCAGGATGAAAGTGTTGGTGGGGAATGATTCCTATTATTTGCACTGGCCCAACAGAGCCACCAAAAAGAGGTGAGAACTCTTTCTTTGACGTGCTTTTTCTCACCGTATTCTGAACACAATTGGGCCTAATTACAAGTCTGGCGGTAACCATGCTGGTAAAACCGGCAGGTTGCCGCCGGACTTGCGATTTCTTCCGGCAACTGACTTGCTGGAAACACGGGTGCATTACAGCCTCGGCGGTCCATGAATTCAGGCGGTGGTAAATGTTAATCCCCATCCCCGAGGGGGGCGCTGTTGCGCGGCATCGTAGATGGCTGCGGCCTGAGAGCGCTCTGCTCGAGGCTGAGGATCCTTCGTCCACCGGAGCCGATATACATGTGGTGGAGGCTCGGATTCTGCTCCTAGTCCTGGCGGAGCATCCAGGGAAGACTTGGACCGCGGGCCTGGCGGTCAGCGGATCGCGTGCTTGGAGCGTTGGAGGCGGTGGGGTTAGGGGGTCGTGGCCCCCCATGGAGGTGAGTGGAGTGGCCCCTTGGTGAATACCCATGCCTGTGCTTTGGGAGCTCCCTCATAGCAGCGTGTGACTGTGGGCACCTATGTGCTATTGGTGGTGGCTTCCAGTGAACTGTGGCGCAGTCTGAGAACAGTTGGGACTGGTGGCAAGTGACATCCCCTAAAGTGAAATTCCGACTCTGAGGAAGACATGGCAGGATACCCTCCCGGCCCACTTCTTTGGAGTGTAGTGGGGTGCCCCCTTCTATGTTCTATGTTGATGTCCCCCTTTTATTTTATTTTTTTTGTTTGTTTCCTCTTTGCTGGGTGTTGGCCTCTGTACTCTCTGCAGCACCTCCGAATTGGACTCCTGCCGGACGGTCTGCAGGCTAAATAACGGTGGGGTGGGGCGCAGCTCACGATTGTCTTTGTTGCTGCGGGGGGAGCTGGGACCTTTCCCTCAAGTTGTGCTTTTACGCCCTTAAGCCTGGCAACACCTGGTTTTAAAGAGTTTCCCTCTCTGTGTCTGGGGCCGGTGCGGCTCGGGAGCGCCCACTGTTTGTGGTTCCCTGTATCCCCCTAGGACAATTCGCAAGACAGATAGAGTAACTGCTGGCCAGGGATAAGAGTCTGGGGCTGCTCATATTGACATGTCTGCCTTAAATCAAACCCTACTGGCCCTCAAGGGAAGTACTGACAGCTTGGGAGCTAAGATCGATGCTCTCGCCTGTAAGGTGGATGTATCGGCTATACAAATCGAGAAGCTGTGCAGTCGGATGGCCGAGGCGGAGCAAAGGATTGGGGATGGGGAGGACAAGATCTCCGCTCTCCAAAGAAAGTTGACCTCTTTGCAACAGGCAGTTAAGAAAATAACAGCAAGAATGATGACTTGGAAGGAAGATCAAGGAGGAACAATATACGGATTACCGGGGTGGCTGAGTCCACTCGTATTGACAACATGGAACTCTTTGTTGAACAGCTTCTGAAGGAGGTTTTGGATGATCCGCCGGTTTCAAACATGTTTATGGTTGAAAGGGCCCATCGTTCATTGGCGGTCAGGCCACCCCTGGGGGGCCCGGAAAGGGCCATTATAGCCCAAATTTTCAGATACAGGGATCAGGATACCCTGTTGCGCGTGGCCAGGGAAAAGAAGATCCTACAATGGGGCTCATCAACAATTCGTTTATTTTCTGACTTTAGCCAGCAGGTGCAGGATCAGAGGAAAACGTTTCTAAGTGTTAAGGACATGTTGCGGAAGAAGGGGGTCCGCTATGCTATGATGTATCCTGCTAAACTTAGGGTGGTGCATGAGGGTAAGGTGTCCTTCTTCATTAACCCCGAGGTGGCCGAGAGGTTCGCCTCGAACATTCCGGACCCCGTGCCTCCTGCTCCGATGTCCCCTTGATTGAGAGCGAATTGACGTGCTTATGGGGGCGCTCAAGGATCCTTTGAGATGGCTAAAAAAACATAACTTTGAGTTGTGACTGTACCGACTAACCTTGCCTCATGGTGGGTGATCGAACTGTGACGTGTAACCATGGTATTGAGCCTCCAAGCTTTATGAGCCGCAGATGCCACCAGCTTCCCCCTGAGCCCAGCGGCCACTTAGATTGGACTTGCATATTGTTTGTGGGGTTTAGGGTGGTGGGTGAGATGAGGGGGCCAGTAGATTGGGGTTTCTGGCGTGGGTGGAGGGAGGGGTTTGGGGTTTGGTTTGTTCTTTTGTTGGCATCGCATGGGTGTTGTTTGGGTGGGGCGGTTTCCCAGGTTATTGTATGCACAGATGGAGAATCCAGCAGGAAGTTATTTGGTGGTATTACTTGTCTAGTAATTAACTTTGACCTGACTCCACAACCGCTGGGGTTCTCTCATGGTCTCCGGTGTGGTCACCTTCATATATTCATTACACAAAGAATGGGAGGGGTGTGCCCTCTTGTTGGCGGGGGTGACGCTCTGGTTGCGTCCGGACAGACAGGGTTTTCCCATGGCTGTGCCCCGGTTGATATTTTGGCGACTGCAGCTCCTTTGACATTTACCCATTGGTGGTTGACATGAGTTCTCCCTCGGGGCCGGGTTCCCCTGTCCCCTTGGACATAACTTTGCTTACATGGAATATTCGGGGCCACACGAATGTGAAAAAGGTGCGACTCATAACCAACTTTGCCAGGAATCATCAGATTAACGTGTTATGTTTACAAGAGACGCACCTGGGAAGGGGTTCCAAGCTCCCTGCCCTTTCCGGCTGGGGAATACATAGGTATGGCTCTTCTTACTCCACACATTCCCGGGGAATCGCTACTTACATTCATCGCTCCTTAGGATTTAAATTTCATAAGCAAGTGGCGGACGAGGAGGGACGATTTTTGCTGGTGGCTGGGGAGATCGCGAACCATCCTATGATATTTATTAACATCTATGGCCCTAATTACGATTCTCCCGATTTCTTTCAAAAGTGTTTGGAGCATCTAGGACTATTCCCGGGTTACGAGATAGTGTGGACAGGGGACTTTAACGTGGCCCTTTCTCCCATGTGGGACAGGTCGGCATCGACTCAACGGTCGATTCCCCACGCTGTGCAAAAATGGCAATCCATTATAGTAGATTACCCCTTGTTTGACGTGTGGCGACGGTGTCACCCTGATGCTCGGGAATTCACGTTTCACTTTAGTGTACACGGGAGTTCGTCCAGAATTGATTATGTGTTTATGTCCCCGGGCTCAGCCCGCGGGGTGGTCAGGGAGGGTATTCTCCCGCGTACCCTTTCGGACCATTCCTCAGTTCTGGTAAAATTTAAGGGACCCCCATCTTATCCTAGGCAGCTTTGCTGGAGGTTTTGCACCCGAGCGTTGGAAGACTTGGTGTTCCGGGAGGTGCTTCGCCAGGCCATCACAGAATTTTTTCAATTTAATGCTGAGTCAGTTTCCAGTCCGGGGGTGGTTTGGGAAACATTTAAGGTGTTTCTGCGAGGATGGTGCATGTCGCAGGAAGGGGGGGTGCTGAAGTGTATTCGTGGTGCGTTAGCACGCAAGGAGAGGGAAGTTAGGGATCTGGAACTCCTTCAGGGAAGCGCAGATTCACTAGATCTGCAAAATACTCTTGCAGCGAGGAGGCGGGAGGTTCAGGCCCTGATGGATGACGAGGAGAGATTCCTGGGCGACCCTGTGGCCGCAGCGAGATACAGGGAGGGGGATCGTCCGAGTAGGACCCTGGCCTGGGCGGTCAGACAGGAGAATCATTTGGAGCCTATTCTAGAGGTAGAATCTCAGGGTGGCCCACTGGTCAGGGATGTGTTTGAGATAAACGAGGTATTTCGTCAATACTATGAGCAGTTACATACCGCTACTGGTTTATCTGGGCATGATGATATCACTGACTTTCTCGACAGGGTCGCCCTGGGTTGGCTAGATCCTGAGATTGGTGGGCTTCTTAATGAACCCCCCTCAGCAGAGGAATTCCACAGGGTGATTATGACTCTTCCGAATGGGAAAGCCCGGGGAACGAACGGGATATCAGCTGAATTATACAAAGCTTACCCGGATTTGCTCATCCCTCACCTATGTAAAATGTTTGAGGAGGCTGCATCCTCCAGGGTACTCCCGGAATCTACACGTACTGCCCTGGTCACGGTATTACTTAAGCCCAACAAAGATCCTAAACAATGCTCCTCCTATCGCCCACTTTCATTGATAAACACTGATAATAAAATCATCGCTAAATTACTTGCAGATCGGCTTCTCCCTCACATGCCAGCACTAATCCTTCCCGACCAGGCCGGTTTTATTCCTGGGCGATCCACTCAGAACAATCTGCGTAGATTATCTACTATGATGCACAATGTGAAACCGGAGGTCCCGATTGCGGTGGTAGCCTTGACGCAGAGAAGGCCTTTGATTCTGTGGAATGGCCTTTCCTGTTCGAGGTCTTGCGCCGCTCGGGTATCGGCTCTACGTATCTAGCCTGGATTCGCCTTCTATACGTGGTCCACGGGCACGGGTCTACACAAATGGGGTTCAATCCGCTCCCATCTATCCCTCCCGGGGCACCAGGCAGAGCTGTCCCTTTTCCCCTCTCCTGTGCCCTGGCTATAGAGCCGGTGGCCTGTCTATTGAGAGAATTCCACTCTCATTGTGGTGTGATACTCCGGTCGCATGCATCTATCATCTCACTTTACGCGGATGACATGCTTTTATACATAAAACATCCTCGACTAAACTTGCAACCCGTGATGGGGGAGATAGTTCCGTTTGGTGCCCTGTCTGGGCTACAGATAAACTGGTGCAAGTCAGAGGTACTCCAGCTTACACCGGGAGTCACCCCTCAGGATGTGGGAGAGGCCTTTGCGTGGTGTCCACAGGGGATCCGTTATTTGGGTATCAGGGTTTCCACTTCCCCTGCACTTTTGTATCAGGAAAATTATGTTTCTACCTTGCAACATTTGGAACACCGGGTGGACTCTTGGGTCCGGCTTCCCATCTCCCAGGCAGCCCGCATCTCCCTGGCCAAAATGATTGTCTTACCGAAACTATTGTATGTTTTTAATAACGTTCCGGTATGGCTCCCGGTATCATTCAGGAATTCGAGTGAAGTCTATGCTGACTAGATTGATCTGGGTGGAGAAACGATCCCGCATTTCCATGCGCTCAATGTACAGTTCATATGCCCAGGGGGGTTTTGAGGTTCCTAACCTGTACCTTTATTTCCTAGTGGCACAGATATAGTACTCGATTTGGTGGTGGTCCCCAACGAACGACCTGCCACCCTCGCAGTTGGAGAGGTCAATTGCTCAAACGGAGGACCATAGAGGTTACCTTTGGGCTGTTCGAGAGCGTCATTTGAAGACGGAGGTTCAGCCGTTGGAGATTACACTCAGGGCCTGGGACAGCTTGGGGAAGTTGGTGGGGATGGGCTTGTGGTATTCACCCAAGATGGCCATATATAGGGTCCGTGGGATCCCGCTTACATTTGAACACATCTTTATTCAACATTTTCAGAGTCTACACATTCATACCCTGGGCGACGTATCACCACAAGGGAAATTCATAACTTGGGAAAACCTTAAGGCGACAGGCGACTGGACTCCGATTACCCAGTTGTTATATTTCCGCCTCCGCGAGGTACTGAAATCAAAATGGCCTGACTTCCCGGATGCACCAGAGACCTCCCCCATCTTAGAGTATATTGTGGCCCTGCCCTCTTCTAGAAAAGTGGTCTCTTCCCTGTATTGTCTGGTTCAGGGGCTTGGGGGATCTTCTACTTCCTGTCGGGCTAAATGGGAAGTTTGTATGCCTCGTTCTTTACCTGACGATCAGTGGGAAGGCATACTTGCTCAGACTAAGTCGATTTCTAGTAATAACAGGTTTCGTTTGATTCACTTTAAATTCTTGCATCAACTGTATTATTATCCTCTGACTTTGCATAGGCTGTTTCCCCTTCGGTCCTCAGAGTGCAAGAGATGTCATCTGTCCCCTGCTGATTTTTACCATGTAGCTTGGTCCTGTTCCCATTTCCAGACTTTCTGAGGTGCTGTCGCGGAGGTGATGGGGCGGGTGTTGGAGACCACGATCCCTTTCACTCCGGAAATGTGGGTGCTATCGTGGGTGGATCTACCTGTAAGCAGTGACAGAAAACTGTTTGGGATGGCTTCGGTGGTTGCCAATGCCAATTCTCTGGTGGCACGTGCATGGGGGTCAGCTAGGGCCCCGTCAATACATCAATGGGTGAACTGCATGTCGATGTATGAGCGTAGAGAGTCGCAATACAACCAAAGGCTCTCCTTTAATAGTAGACCCAAGGACTATTGGCACTCTTTTAGGAGCTATATGGCTCGCGAGTCAGACTCTGAGAGTGCCCTCTCAGCGCAGGATAATGAGGAAGACAACCAAGAACGGAGTTGAAGAATATAGACTTTATAACCTTGTTCAGTATCTTTGCCATTTGCGGGCCTATTAATATCTGGCTCATTGTCTTTATGAAGATAGTCTTGGTCACGGTATCCTAGATGAAACTCTTGTCAGTCGGATATGTTCTGTTGCATGCATTATCGACCTGGTGGGAGTTGAATGGGTGGGTGGGGTGGGGAAGAGGGTTTTTTTTCCTAGGTGGGATGTGGTTGCTTGCCCTTTTTGATCTTCTGTTTGTAGGGTTGTATTGACATTGCCTGGGATGTTATTTGTTATGCAACTGGAAAACTAATAAAGAGAGGTTTAAAAAAAAATGTTAATCCCCATTCCCATTTGAGTCCCATAGCACTCAATGGAAATGGGGAGCACGGAAGCACCAGCACCGTTAATAACAGTGCCGGTGGTTCTGTGAAAGTCTGCGGGTGGGTGCCGTTCTGCCTGCCAGGTCTGACCCTGGCGGGCAGGACGGCACCCGCCTGGAAAGTCGTAGTGTGCAGGTCCGGTAACAACGGTGCCGGTAGGCTTACCGGCACCGTTGTTACCGGACCGGCACACTTGTAATGAGGCCCAATGACTTTGAACTCGTCCTGATTGCAAGTACAAAAACATCACCTCTTTCTATAGAGCACATTATATGCTGCAGCCAATAAACCATCTAAGTTACCTTTCAGCCTACTTAGAAGGTGTGAATCATGCTGCAGATGACTCACTTAATTTCAGCATGGGCATCAGGCACAAAATGCAAGCTGCAACATTCCATTACAGCAGCCTTCAACTTTACAACAGACAACCTCTTATGAACACCAAACTGGTTTTCTTAGAAGCATTTCCAGACAAGTGAGGTTGCAAGCAGCACACTGTTTGCGCTGAAGCATCATCAGTGGCTCCCGCTTTTGGGTGGCTTTTTCTGCTTAATAACCTTTCACAGTCTTGCCCACTATTCAAATCCACAAACACCTAACAAACTACACAGCCCTAACTGGGCACTATGAAGCAAGTGGAGGAATTTCCAAAGAAGCACATATTTAATGAGTAGCTGACTTTTTACCATTTTTTTTATTTTTAAATTTATTTGCATTTATATAGCGCTCACACAGCCTGGGGGCATCGAGGTGCTGTTACAAGATGATGTCTTAGTTACACACAGTTACATTATACAGACTTGTGGGCTCTTGGTTACATTAGTCCAAACTTACAGGCATGAATTGTGATGCTTAGGTAGGAGGCTGGGTTACATAGAACCCTAGTTATGTGTATCTGATAATGAGTGATTAGATACATATATATTCCTTACAAGTCGTTCTAAGTAAGTAGGCAACTTGTGTTGGTAGTCGAAACATGACTACAAAATAAACTGTCCTTTGTAAATTCAAGCATTGTCAGAAGCATGCTAAGAACTAACTGTACTCAAATGACTACCATACTGTAATCAAACTATGCAATCCTTAGAAATGGCTCCTCTAAGATGTCTCATGACAGCCGTAATAAAAGGAGCCCTCTGCACGCATGTGCTTTAGAACGGTGGCAGCCTCCAAGAATGGATCTACTGTGTTCGTCTCACAGTCATGGGCCTGCAGGCCTCCCCGTGTCACTATGCACCTGCTACCCTGGCCTGCAGGCTGACGCCATGTGACCATGGTACTGCAGGCCCCCGATCAGCCTGGTGCCCTTGGTCCGCCTAAGCCACTCTCCAACCTGGATGCTCCGGCATGCTCGCTGCTCCCGGCACCCTAAGTCTGTGTGACCACAGCACAGCAGGATCCTCCCTGCAGTTCTGTAAGTCCGGGTGATCACGGCAACCAAGGGAGGTGATTGACGGCCCGCGTGCCCATGGACCGCCCCATAACAATCAAAACTTGTTCAGTGAAAAAGAAAGTGAGTGTAATGCAAAGAGAAACCACTAGCAAGTGGTTAATTGACTGCATTTTCTCATTAAAATAAACACCGCTGCATTTTGTGTAAAGCTAATAGGCATTGGCTTTTTGGAAGAGGATCCTGCAGGAAGAATGCACATTGGGCCTCATTACGACTCAGGCGGTAAGTTACCGCCTGGGTCGTACCTTTACCACCATGGCGTAAACTACGTTTACGCCATGGTGGTTGGCGGAGTTACCGCCCCATTCCGAGGTTGGCGGGGCGGTAAGTCCCCAATCCCCATTTACCCTTCCCCATTCCCATTTTTGCCCCATAGGGCATAATGGGAGTGGGGAAGGCGTTAATTACGCCACCGTAAATTACGGTGGCGTAATTAACATCAAGGTCCCTTAGCGCCATGGAGGTTTTAACACCTGCTAAAAGCAGGTGTTAAAACCTCCATGGCGCTAAGGGACCTCGGAATCAGGCGGTAAGGGTCGGCGCTGTTTACGCCGCCGTAAACCCCTTACCGCCTGGGTCCTAATGAGGCCCATTGTAAAGTCACATTAGACAGTGTGCTTGGATCAGTTCAACTGTGCTGTGATTGCACGTCCATCTTGACAGCATTCATGTAAGGGCCACAGGCTATGACGTGCCTCATGCGTCACGGTAATGTACACCACCATTAGGAATGTTCTAACCAAGGTGACAATTACAGAGGCTTTGCAAGATGCTGCAGGTTGCTGTAAAATATCCAAAGTGTAGCCTTTTCCACGGCTTCAAATCATAAAACACTTTAAAGTGTCAGAACAGTTACTTATGATGCCACTGTCTTGGACAAATCCAAATATTTAAAGTATTCCCAATGTGAGCAGGGTACACATGCCCATGGTGTGGTGATATGCACACACAAGATTTGTCTTTCTCCCTGGGCAAAAGGAAGCAAAGCTCTCTGTCTTGTGAGCAGCTCTCGGTCCTGTGCAAAGTGAACTTGGAAATGAACTTCTGTTTGTGCAGTGACAGATGGGACTCGGCAAAATAGATGCATTTCCACCTTCTGGGGAGTTGCCAAGCAGGCTGGCCTGAGCTCGGCAACCTGCTCTGTCTCAATTTTTATTTCACTTTACGAGCTGCCAAAACAAAAGAAACACACATTGGCAATGTCAACAATTTGGGCTTTTGTGTAAGCTTCAGAAATTCACATGCCAGGCCCTGTCGGAGTGGTTTTAACTGGCCATCGATGGTAGCATGTGCAAAATGGTGTGAGTACTGAAGGCAAGTCCCCTTTTAACGCACACTACAGAGTGATTTGAACCCTCCAGGGAAATGGGCCAGGTGATAACTTGCAAGGATAGCAAGGCTTTAATTGTACAGATTACAAAATATCAGCAAAGGACTCTGCTGCTCGAGAGTGCTCTGATTAGTTCTGATGCACACAAGAGCTTAAAAAGCCAAATAGCGTCATCACATACGGTATATACTGGTGCCACTGATTGGTGGGGCCCTACGCATGAGCCTGCTCCATAGGGGATGCCAGGCTACAATTGGTTGGTTCTTCCCCGTCAATCAGGATCCACGTGGGTCAGCTGGGCTCATCTTTGCTGTGAAGGTCGAGGCACTCATATAACACAATGTTGCTTTCTAAAGATGCTAAACCTGCTTTCTATATCACTGTGGCATGAACCTGGGGAGCTTGGGGAGACAGTGCCAGGGGGAAGGGAGGTTAAAATACAGTCATGCTGACCCACACATTCAGAGCTTCATTGATACCGTACCTCCCGCACTCAAGGTCTCCATCCTGGGTTTGATCTTTAATGTATCCCTCCTTGTACCTCCTGTTACAAGGGATGTGTTTTATGCTGGAAGAAATACAGTTGTGCATGCTTAGACCTTTTGTGGACACTTGATTTGTGTTGTGAGAGGAGAGTTGCTGACTCATCATGTAATGCAGAGGTGTGGGGGTTGGGTCAGTGGGGTGGAGCTGACTCCGGACTGGCTGGATGGGGGCTAGTGGCCTGCTGGCAGCTTAGTGGTGATGAATGGATGCTGCACGGAGCCTGGTGTTATCTCACACTCTTTTTGAAGCCGCATTCCTCTAAACGATACTAAATGATTGCAACAGTAAAAGGACATTGGGGAAGTGGACCTCCGTGGGAACTAGGGATGAGCATTTGTTCTGTCGTGAGGGTGTTGGGCCTAGTGAAAGTCTTTCCATGGCACTTGGCTTCTTCAGCGTAATTACACAAGCCTGTGTTTTTGCCATAACTACAAAATGGTGTTTCTTTCTATGCACCTCCTAATGCCAGGCGTCTGCTAGTCGCGCAATATTACTTTCGCACCGAGTTTCATAATGCGGTTCTCTCCCCCCTTATATAGTACACTATTTAGTAGGGGATTTACCTCATCTGAAAGCGCTTATGGGGGTGGGATATACTAATTTGCATCCCAACAGTACCTGGGCATCTAATAGCAGTGTCTGGTAAAAGCCTAATACATATACACAAGCTAAAATGGTGGGCATTGTCAATGCTTGTTTTTAACAGGACTTCAGTGAAGGACACGAATGGTGCTTATCAATCGGCTGGCTGAAGGCAGACCTGGTAAAGACATTTTCATTATACGAGTAGCAGGTTTACAGCTCCAATAAAGTAATTAACTCTGCTTTGAAAAAACACTGGCAGGCACTTTGAGTGCAACGTATGATGGTAAAATGTGATTAAAGCATGTGTAAAGAGTTCCAATGAGAAGGTGTTTTGTGCAGGGAGGGGTAAGAACTGAGTCGGAATGAACATAGAGATTAGCATGGCCATGAGCAGTCAATGGGTGGAAAAATAACCAAACAAGAACTAGCTGTGTATGCCTCCTCATATGCCACGTTATCCTGTCTGTTCTGATATATTAGGTTTGCAAAAGTAGCGGGCGCCCCTCTCTCGATAGAACAAGGCTTGATAACCTGTTCAGTGGTTATTAACCACTTGAGAGTTCGCAGCCACTGCTTTTTCTCACTGTGCCTTTTACAGATGGGAAATATCCATTTGCATATCAGTCTTTGTCCTGCCCAGGGGCAGTCCAGCACCGAAATGCAATGGCAATTCCAACCTGAACGAGATTACCACCAGCAACCCCATACACGTCTTTCACCCTTGTTGGGGATCATCAGTGAGGTGAAGCTGATGCCTCTCTAAGCACAGTGAGAGGGAGACCACGTCTGGTTGCCCCCAGGAGACCTAGGTTTACCAATCCCAGGTTCCTTGAAATTTAGTTTGCAAAGGTAGCGGGCGCCCCTCTCTCGACAGAACAAGGCCTGATAACCTGTTCAGTGGTTATTAACCACTTGAGAGTTTGCAGCCACTGCTTTTACTCACTGTGCCTTTCACAGATGGGAAATATCCATTTGCATATCAGTCTTTGTCCTGCCCAGGGACAGTCCAGCACCGAAATGCAATGGCAATTCCAACCTGAACGAGAGTACCACCAGCAACCCCATACACGTGTTTCACCCTTGTTGGGGATCATCAGTGAGGTGAAACTGATGCCTCTCTAAGCACAGTGAGAGGGAGACCACGTCTGGTTGCCCCCAGGAGACCTAGGGTTACCAATCCCAGGTTCCTTGAAATTTGGTTTGCAAAGGTAGCGGGCGCCCCTCTCTCGATCTGATATATTACTACATGCTGAGTATCGCTGGAGATTATTCTTTTCTTCTATTTTCTTCCCTCCATATCCTGTAAGGTACATTTTCCAAATGGCTAGGTCACATCAGAAACTCTTCTTCCATATACTTTGTAAGATATGTCACATTTTCCATCTTTCTGACACCTCACACCACTCTTTAATGAACTGATACTGCGCAGTATTGCAACATCACGGATCCCCCAGCCTCCTACACTTGCACAGTTTTTTTTGTCTTTTCCACTTATGCATTGATATTCTGCTTTTACTGCAGCATTGTCACATCTGGTGATGGTGTCTAACTCTCTATGTTACTTGTATACATCCTGGTGGGGCACACGTTACTTCTTGTTACATTGGAGAAACACAAACCAACCTATGCATGAGCAGGTTCGATACTAGGATGCAACACCCTCATACTGCCATTGTTCGTGGCCATTGCTGGACAGTAGAAGTACCACTAAGAGGCCCCATTGAGGTGGGTGCAGGTGGAGGAAGGTATTGTTAAGAGGCCCCCAGGGCAGCCTGAGTCTGATAAGGAGAGGGTAATCCAGACAAGCGCCATTTTACTTTGTGCTGCAAGATGGGGAGTTTTTCTTCTTCTGCCTTTTGACATTCACATCTAATGTCAAGTGATGGGTCCTTTTTTCATTCTAACTCTCAACTACTGTGCAGAAGACAACTGTTAGGCATGATGCTGAGTCTTTGATGATTATGAGCTGTGGTTATAGGGAGAGATCACTGTATATTGAGACAACAAATTGGCATAACCAACGCGTAAATATACTAGGATACTGTCAGCATTTCTTTTCCAGGACAAGCTGTTTGCAATTAATAAAATATATGACATTGTGGCAGTAGTTCTGCGTGTGGAGTATTCTATTGCTTTAATGCAGTAGGTGGTGCTCATTTGCTATGGGAAGTTGAAGGCTGACAGTTGAAGGATTTTGCAGGAAGGGTTGCAGGTGGTGAGGGATGCCGCGCGGGGGCATGAATTGTGTCACTCTATCCACAAGAACTCATCTATATTTTGGCTTGCATGTTTGGGTGTTGTTGACAAAGAAACCTCCACAAACTTGGAGCGCAACAGCTTATTGATCAATTTGTCGACTTACTCTCCTACTAAAGATGACATTTCACTATTAGAAAGGGCTTCAGTTTTGTGCCCGCCACGAAATATGACAGCTTCAGAACCAGAGTGAACTACAGCAGCTTTTTCGGAAAATACATTTGAAACAATATTTCATGTCCAATACATTTGAGTGTCCTGAAAACCTCAGTGGCTTCCATAAACCCTCGTCTTTTTGTCCTTCATCATGTAGCCACACTGCAGAAGCAATGGTATTTGAGAGTAGAGTAATGCAAGAATTAGCTGCATTGGAAAACACTACTAAAACACAGGGCTTTCAGAATATTTGCTAACGGGAACGCCAGGCAGTAAATTGTCTAAAGTCGCACAAAGGAATTATCATCAGGAAATCTGACAACGGTGGTGCGATAGTCATGCTAAATAGGGAAGCATACATTGAAGAATGCAACCGACAACTGAGTGATGTTTCATCATATATAGAGATGTCAAGTGACCCGACAGAGGGGTTGAAAAAAATTATCACCATCAAAGCTGAAAAGGCATATCAAAGGCAATGGATATCTAAACAAGAGTCAGATTTTTTTTATATCATCAAGCCCTAATATACCAAAATGTTATACACTTCCCAAGATTCACAAAACTCTTGTTAATGCCCAGGCAAGACCAAACATATCAGGTACAGGGTCTATTTTAGAACTGTTGGCCACATTTGATGAATTGATATGATATTTTATTTATATCACGCTCATACACAAGTGTTTCAGAGCGCGAAGGCAAAGGGAGGGGAACGGGAGAAGAAAACAACGATCTTACTAGGCCCAGTGACATTGAGAACGTGCAAGTGCATGGGAAAGGGAAAAAGGGGGAGAGTGCATGGAAGGGGGTAGAAGTAGAAAGTGCGGGACAGAGGAGAGAACAGATAAATAATAAATAAAATTAATAATAAAATAAATAATAAATAAGGCGATAAACATTATTAGTGCAGCCAGCAAGTGGCAAGTGCTAGGTTTAGCCGACAGGCAATATCAGATAAGGGCAGGTGAAAAGCGGGGTAGGGGACTGTATGGTTACAGATACAGACCCCATTGCAAGGGGTGGCCCGGAGGCAGTGCAGGAGGGTGGCAGGGTGAGCAGGTACCTGGGCCGGGGGACAGAGGGTGGCCCGGTGCACAGTGCAGAGAGAGAAAACAGATCAACAGGGGAGAAACAGGGCAAAAGCAGAAGCAAAGGTCTTTGGGTGCTTCCTTACCCGGAGATGGTTCTCCTCAAGTTTCAGAGTGGCAGGGAGGCTGTTCCCAAGGGAGGCCCCAGTCGAAGACATAGATCTACCCCCAATTCGTTTCTATGAAAAATGACGGATCCTGAGGGAATTAGAGTTAGAGGAGCGAAGAGCTCGAGAGGGGAGGTATTTGCAGAGGGATAGCTGAAGGTATTTTGGCCTCAGGCCCCTGAAAGCCTTGTGGGTAATGCAGAGGGCTTTACATTTAATCCTTGCATCCACTGGGAGTCAATGAAGAGATTTCAGAGCTGGAGAGATACGATCCCAGGGCTTGAGGCCAAGGACAAGTCTCGTAGTCCTGTTCTGGATTAGTTGTTAAGGCCTGAGAGTAGAGGCAGGTAGATTAAAAAAGATGCTGTTGCAGTAGTCCAACCTAGAGAGAACTAGAGCTTGAGAGACAGTGAGCTTCTGGGGGAAGGAGAGGAAAGGCACAGTACCTTTGAGGAGGTGCAGTAGGAAGTTTGACTTTTTTAGAGACGTCAGAGATGTGGGATGAGAAGGAAAGTGTGCAGTCAAAGATGACCCTGAGGTTCCTAGCCTCGCAGGTAAGCTTCTTTTTGAAGCCTTTCATACTTGAAATGCCATCATGCATTCAGGATACCAGAGAAGTAATTATAATGATCAAGGGCCACCCATTCGATGGGCAGGTTGAATTTCTAGTGGGACTTTACAACATTTCACAAGAAACTATCCTCAAAATGGTTCAAGTACCATTGTTTTCTAAACAGCAGGGAGGTCAGACCCCAAATCCTTTCATATTATGTTGTACAGAAATGTCATTTTTTATTTTTTTTATTTGTATATAATCTAGAAAAGATTTTTACGAAAGAAGAAGACGAAAAGTAAACAATACATGTTTTCAAAACAAAATCCATCAGTCTGTTTGGTAAACTGCAGCTTAAAAGTCCTAGAGTGTCTCTGCAAGTTACATCTGTATACCGTAAGAAAGATATACTGGTTCATAGGACTACAGCGTCGCTGGTATTGATGGGAACATTGCCTTAACGATATTGTGCATAATGTTAACTGTGGCCAATAGCCATGATGTTCTATCCCCCCCTATCAGTTTTTGCCAACTAAGGTCCTCGTCCATAAGAGTAAAGTCGGATAAGGTGCGGTGCAGGTATTTGAAGCGAATACCCTGTGTCGCTGGACATACCAGAAGGAGGTGACGGATTGTTTCTTTGGCTGAGGAGGGGTTGCAGAGGCGGCAGGTGTTTGTAGCTGCTAAACCTCTAATGGTCAGTATTTCTTTTGTTTCCAACAAATTCAACCAGATTCTCATGAAGGTGTTGCGTGCCGTTCTATTCAGAGGGCTTCCAATTTTTTGTAGTTCTGTGGGAGATGTTTTGTAAGTTTGTTTTTATTGGCAGTTTCCAATGTTGATATCCAGTCCAGTTCTCTTATCTTTATTAGAACTTTTACTGGATTGTTTATAAGTTCTTCTTCACAGCTCTCTACAGCTTCTAAGAGTGCCACATTCTCTAGCTTCCATCTGGTCAGCATGGCACAGTTTGATGACGACAGTTCTTGATTTATCAGCCTGTAGACATAAGTGCTGTCTATTTGCCTACTACATTTCCTGTACAACATTAGGCTGCTACAATTTACTGAAGTCGTTAACAATGTAAAGCTAAGTTCGCGTCTAATTGATACTACTGGAGTTGACTTGGGAAGGCCTAGCACCATTCTCCAGAATATCGCTTCCAACTTTGGCCAAATATCGGATGGAAGGTTAGGCATAGAGTCTACACCGTAAGTTAGAACTGGTATCACCTGGGGGCACTGTTGCGCCGAAACATGATGGACGCCTAGCTGCAGAGCTCCGCGCTGGGAGAGCGACATAATCCTAAAAAAAGACTCAGTAGCTGCAGTTATCCTCCTGTGCACCGGCAGTCCTTCCTCCGGAGCATATCGGCCGCAGCCCCACGGATTCCTGGCACCCGCCACCCCCTGGGGACCATGCTACGGCCCTCTGACTTCGCCTGGGGCTGTGTGAGCCTGGCCGCCCCGCCCCGCGGCTCCACCGGCTACGGCTCTTCCTCCTACTTGAGTGCGCGGCTCTGCAGGCCGTGGTGGGGGAGGGGCATCAGAGCCCTCCTCAGCGGCTCGGGCCTGCCGGCTCCCGTGTTCGCCCCGCGCTCCATCGATCATTTCACCACCCTCCTGGAGGACCCTGCGGATCCCGCCCGAGCTCGCGACCATCTGCATCTGCGGGCTCCTGCGGTGCTTGAGACGCCGCACTATTCGGCTCCCCTGTCTCGTGCCGTGGGGACCCCCGCTTCTCCGCAACTCCTGCCTTCCTCCCGATTCCTGTCAAGGTAATGGGGTGCGGGGGGGAGGAGGGCCACTTAAATCTCCCGGCTCCTGCGGCCCTGGGCTCTACATGCGGCTGAGTCTGTGAGCCGATCTGCCCTTGCCACCAGGCTACCTCCCCTTGGCTGCTGCTCTTTGAAGTCCCACGGCCGCCGCGCTTCACCGCATCATCAGCCTCCAT
The DNA here is from genome assembly GCF_040938575.1 of Ambystoma mexicanum. NCBI lineage: Eukaryota > Metazoa > Chordata > Amphibia > Caudata > Ambystomatidae > Ambystoma > Ambystoma mexicanum. Next base: position 887,423,366 of record NC_090929.1, read on the forward strand.
TTACAGTGACTGTGGGCCCGGAGCCCCCGGCGGACACTTGCCCTTGGGCCACTACTTTTCTCTCCGGCCTCCACCTCGCCTGCCCCCCCCCTCCTGCCGATCCACCCCACGGCTGCGGCACTGTGCTTCATCGAGGCGGGGGGCGTGTGGGGGGTGCCTGTGCCTCTGCGGTCCCTCCAGCTTCCCATCCTCCTGCTGTGACCCTGGCGGACCGCCGCTATTTAAGCGGCGACTCGCCTCCGCCGCTGTGCACGGGCTGACACGGCTGGGGACCCTTGCTCCAGCACTACTTCTTCGCCCTCCTGGACCGTTGTCCTTTCTGCCCCCCCCCTCCCCTGGCTGCTGGCTGTGGTCCCCAGCCACAATTCCAGATCTGGACCCTCCACTGCGCTGTCTACTGTGAAGTGCCCCTCCTCAGCTCCACTTTTACTCCACTGACTACTTACCTCTGTGTGGCTTTCCAGTGCACGTGCGCCCTTGCGGGCAGCCCACCAATAACACCCTGCTGTATGCCCTAACCCTCCTGTTCCGGGTGCGCCCCATGGGGGCTGATCCCCGGCCTCGACAACTGTGTACCGTCCCGACATTCCAGTGGTAATTTCACGGCTGGCCTACCCCTCTGGTCCTCGTGTCTGACTGTCTCGCTCTGTGTTCTCTGGTGTCTCCCCCAGCCTCGTTGACTTCTCTCAACGCCTCGCCTCCTCCCCCCCTGTGCGACCTGTGTGGCGACGCTCGGAGGGTCTCCCATCGTTTCTGTTCCGGATCCTGGACGCCAGACTTGTCCTATCACCATGACCAAGGTAGCAGGGTCTAACAAGAAGCAGAGTTCGTTGAATATGTTTTCTAAAACTCCCTCCAAGCCGCTTACTGACCCTCCGGAGGAGTCACCGGCCACTGCAGCTCCCGCATCCTCCGATGATGGTGTACATGCGAAAGGGTTTCACTATGCTCCACACTAAGTTAGATGATATGAATGGGACCATCTCATCCATAAAGGCCCATATCGAAAGAACGGACAGTAGGGTTGCTGAGATTGAGACAAGGGTTGGCACCGCAGAGGACAGCCTGGTCTCCCTACACGCAGCTGTGACCACCCTGACCAGCCGAGTCTCTATTGTCGAAAAGAAAAATGATGACCTCGAATCCCGCTCCAGGCGGAATAACCTTCGCATTGTTGGCATACCGGAGGACAACATCAGGGGGCCAATGGAGGACTATGTAGAGCGTACCCTTTTGACTCTTTTGGATAACCCCAAGCTTTCGGCACAATTTTCTGTGGAGCGAGCTCACCGCTCCTTGACCGCGAGGCCCAGGCCAGGTGCCCCACCCCGTCCCATCATAGCCAGAATCCTCAACTTCCGGGACCGCGATGCCTTGCTCCGGGTGGCCAGGGCCAAGGGTGAGCTTCAGCTGGGGGCGGCTAGGATACACTTGTACCCGGATTACTCCGTGGCCGTGCAGCAGGAGCGTAAGACTTTCCTGGCGGTGAAAAAGAGACTTTGAGACCTGGGGGTTAAGTACTCCATGCTTTTCCCCGCCAAACTGAGGATCGAACACTCTAATCAAACACACTTTTTCACCATCCCCGAAGAGGCTCGAAGTTTATTGATGAACACTTTCCTGGTTGATGTAAACAATGTTCACATTCGCTTCATGGTTTTGCTATAATTGCTATTATACCTAGGCCACGGGCCGGGGCCGCCACCACGCTCCCCCCCGCGATGACCGCTATTCATCGCACTTCATTGTTGTTTATGTTGTTGATGTTGCTCCATTACCTATCTGTGTAGGTGTATTCTCCCGCCCTGCTGTGCCATCGTAGACAGTATTGACCATCTCCTGTGGGGTCCCTCTCTCGGAGTTACCCCACCGCTCACCCCACTTACTTTTGTCAATCATTCCCGATACCCGGGCCCCCCCAGGCTAAGACCGCACCCGACTATGCTGCTTCCGTGTCCTGGCACACGGCCGCAACCCAAACCCCGATGAGCCCTCTGCTTATAGATACGGTCCCGATGTTGCTCGCATCCACCCTTAATGCCCTACTTGTCCTACTACGCAGCATAACTCTCCTTACGCTCTCCCGGTCCGGCGTGCCATAGCCTGGCCGCAAACAGCCCCCCAGGCGTTGATGCCTAAGAATTTATATGTTTTTTGGTTTTGTTTGGGTTTCGTCCCTCTGAATGGGGGAGGAATGTGGGTGGGGGTAGGTTGGGAATGTTATGGTTTGTAAAAGTCTTGACAGCCTCCAGAGGCGCCGCAGGCACCGCGCCCAATCAATTCATATACATGGTCAGGAGTCCGCATACACCTAGGGCCCACCCCTTTCACTTCACTGGAATCCTCTTTTGCTTATCACACTATCACCCCTCCAAATATGGCTGATATGACTCTGACCTTTATGAGCTGGAATGTCAGGGGGTTAGGCAACTATAAAAAGATGAGACGGATTCAGTTCCACGCTGAACGCCATGGAGTGAAGATCCTATATCTTCAGGAAACCCACGCCCGCTCGGAGCACTGTGAGCGATTCGCCAAGCAATGGGGCCCCCAGAGGTATTACACTAATTATTCCACTCAGAGCCGAGGTACCCTCACCCTAATACATAAAAGCCTGAAGTTTACATGTCAGCACTTCCACATAGACCCACTTGGAAGGTTTGTGCTCATCGCCGGTATATTGCAACATCAGGAGATAGTCATCCTAAACATATATGGTCCCAACGTTGATGACCCTGACTTCTACCTTCACCTCGCCACTCTACTCGAGAGCTACCCCCTAATCCCTATCCTATGGGGTGGTGACTTCAACACGATACTTGATGTCACCCTGGACAGATCGGGTTCTCGTCCCCGCCAGCTCTCCAGGGCGGCATGCTCTGTCCTGACCTTGCTTCCCCGCCTGGCACTGGTGGACGCCTGGCGCCTGATGTATCCTGATGACCGTACATACACCTTTTACTCCTCAATGCACGATTCACACTCCAGAATAGATAGTTGGCTCGTCACGGACATACTGATCAGATACATCACCCACTTAGCCATCCTTCCTAGGACACTATCAGACCACTCACCTGTACTCATCTCCTTAAACTGGGGACTAGACACCAACAAAACAAGACGGTGGAGGATGTGCCCCCATGCGCTCCTTGACCAGGCGTTTGTCTCTGAGCTCAAGTCCTCTATCGAAGAATACTTTGAGATCAACATGAATTCTGTTTCAACACAAGCGGTGCTCTGGGAGGCCTTTAAAGCACACACTAGCGGGGTTGCCATCTCCAAGTGCAATGGCATACTGAAAGACATCTGTGCCGATATTGCTGCCAGCGAATCAGCCCTGTCCATCTACGAAGCACAATATGCGGTTGACCACTCCCCAGCCACTCTGGCGTTACTGGGTTCTGAGCTGGGCAGGTTCCGGGACCTTGCCGAGCGCGAGGTTAAATTCCTGGACTCCCCTCAATCGGCGAGGAAATATGGTGAAGGTGAACGGCCCGGCAGAATGCTATCTAGACTACTGCGCCGCGAATTTGGTGCCCCCAATATCCCGGCCATCTCTAGACCGGATGGCACACTCGCCACCTCCCCTCAGGACATTAACTCCGAGTTCCTCGCGTTCTACACGTCCCTATACTCCGAGGTAGACGGATCCCAGATTTCTGACATCAATTCCTTTTTAGAGAGCCTTTCTCTATCAGTCCTGTCAGACGACGCTAGCGCCTCCCTCGAGAGGCCTTTTGCCCTAGAGGAAATTGTTGAGGCCATTGAGTCATTGGCATCCAGTAAAGCCCCTGGCCCCGATGGGCTTCCGATAGACTTCTATAAAAGATTTAAGGCCCATCTAGCGCCGCACCTACTTACGCTCTGGGAAGAATCATGTGACAGGGGCATACTTCCACCGTCCCTCCGGGAGGCGTTGATTACAGTGCTCCTTAAATCAGGTAAAAACCCTATGCAGTGCAGTTCATACCGCCCTCTCTCTCTGATTAATAGTGACATCAAAATATTTGCCAAACTCCTTGCTAACCGCTTAGCCCCGTTCATGTCCCACATTATCCATCCGGACCAAGCCGGCTTCGTTCCCAGTAGGTCCACGTCCCTCAATCTGAGGAGACTCTTCAATGTAATCAGCCGAATGGACCCCTCCACTCAGGCTGTAGCGGCTACATTGGACATGCAAAAGGCATTCGATTCAGTCTCATGGAGACTGAATCGAATGCCTTTTGATCTGTGGTGTGTTCTTGAGAAATGTAAATTCGACCCCAACTTCCGCACCTGGATAAAGCTTCCTTACACCTCCCCATCGGCTAAGGTCTGCACAGAAGATAGGTGCTCTTCCCCTTTTCAGATATTTAGAGGTACCCACCAGGGATGCCCCTTTTCCCCACTCATCTTTGCTATTGCCATGGAGCCCTTCGCTGACATGATTAGACAATCGCATTCACACAGGGGGTTACGCACGACCGGACAGACCGACATAGTCTCCCTCTACGCTGACGATATCCTCCTGTATGTTCGAACCCCGGCAGTCAACCTTTTGCCTATATTGACAGATGAGGCTCGATTTGGTGACATATCCGGTTTGAGGGTTAACTGCTCTAAGTCTACATTGTTTCCGCTTACAGACTCCACACTGGCGACCCCCGACCTACATGGGTTTAACTGGTCTCCTAACAGTTTTATCTACTTAGGGGAGATGGTCTCCCGCCACACGCCTCAGTTGCGCGATGATAACTTCCATACTTATTTAACTAACCTGGAGGCTAAAACTTCCAGCTGGACTAAACTTCCCCTTTCGCGAGCGGGCAGGATTGGAATACTCAAAATTATTGTATTGCCCCAATTGCTGTACCGGTTTACCAACCTGCCTCTATGACCAGGGGACACTTTCTTTCGAACACTGCGCTGCATATGTAATACCTTCCTCTGGCACTCCGGGGCCGTCCGCCTCAAACTTTCCACACTATCCATCCCTAAGGCGTTGGGCGGTTTTAGCGCACCCAATTTTGTCAGATACTGGGTGGTGGCCCAATCACAGTTTGCTGCATTCTGGTTCAATACCACTGATCCCCCCCCCCACATGTTCGTCTCGAGAAGCTCACTGTCTGTGACCGTGTGCTCGGTTCCCTGGTCCTCCAACCGATTTCCCCTGACTCAAACTCTGCAAATCCTGTAGCCAGTAGATCTCTGGCCTTGTCCAAATTCTGGTCCATGGTCGACATCCCCTACCCTTTCCACGGGGGTCTCCCACTGTGGAACTTCCTGCCCGATGTTCTGCATGTTCCACCTTCAGTGGTCACTTGCTGGGCCGCTGCTGGCTTCTTGTCTCTGCGCGATGTCTTTGAACAGGGAAACTTTATAGAATGGTCTGACCTTCCTCCCTCACTTAGGCGTCGACCTTCGGTGTGGCTGCAGTACTCGTCACTCCGTGGACATCTTAAGTCCAGATACCCGCATTTCCCCGCCTTGCCCCCTGATGAACCTATAGTGGAGGAGCTCTGCTCCTATCTCTCCTTCAAGGGCAAGGTGTCTAGACTTTACTCCTTATTGCAAACTAGAGCAGCCCCCCACTTCACCGAGCTGCGGCGCAAATGGGAGGAGGACATTGGCTCTAAGATCACTGATGAGAGGTGGGCTCGGATGTGCGCCCGTACTCACGAGGTCTCCTACAACACCAAATTTAAACTTATCCAGTTTAAAATCTTGCACAGATATCATCATACACCCATGAGACTCCATCGCATGTTTGATGCTCACCCCCCCTCCTGTCCCAGGTGTGGCGCAGACCAGGCTACCTACATACACATGTTGTTGCTCTGCCCCCGGCTATCCCGATTTTGGCTAGACATTTGCTCTACATTGTCCGACATTCTGGAACACCCGATAACCCCTACCCCACTGCACTGCTTCTTCCACGATTTCCCCCAGTTGCCTCGTGACTCTAAGAAACTGGCAGGCCTCTGCATGCTGCTGGCAGTCTGCTGTATATTACTATGTTGGCTCCGCCCTAGAGCCCCTACCTATACACAATGGCTTAGATCGGTCACATGGGCTCACGACACCGAGCAGTCCTGGGGTGCGATGCAGTGTCCGCGCTCGAGGCCGAGGGATATCTGGCCGAGATTCCGAGACTTTATCTCTGCCTTGGCCTCACCATCAACTTCTCCCTCTGTTTCCCCAGGTGGTTCCCCTTAGTCAATGACCTGTTAAGGTGTATGTGGCAATAACTTGTAATCTGCCTTTTACCAATATGTCATATTTTATTCATTTGTACTGTCTAATATTCGCACTGCTTGTTCTCAGCACTGGTGCCATGTGGCTCCCTCTGCTGTTCTTTGTTTCGCTGTCAAGTTAATAAAAAAGAATTTTAAAAAAGAACTTGTATCACCTTCTTTTTGTAGAATTCACAGACCGGAATTGTTGAGAAACAGCCATATTTGCGGGCCGATTCATGGAACAAATGTGCACCGAAATTCGTGGCGCAAGCTGGCGCAAGCGTGAAAAAGCAAGCGCACGTGCACGCATGCGATTCATGGAAGTCCCTGCGCGTGTTTTCCCCGGGATGTGTGCTAAATCTGCACGTGGCGCACACGGGCGCACACATCACTGCAACAACCCGAATGCTGTATGCGACGCACACAGTGAAAGCGCACAACTTTAGCACACACACCAAAAAGGGGTGGAACACGCGAAATGTGGAACAACACGTGAAAATAAGGGCGTAACTCGGGAAGTACTGCTGGGAAGTACACGGAACGCCCACACGCACGCGAGCTACACATATTCATGGAATCTAATAGGGGAAACCCGTGCACGGCAAAAGACACGCACAGGCCTCAACACGTCTGCCACACAAAGGCAGGCGGTAGCGTTCCGCACATTATAAAAGTGCGCGCAAACAACAAACATGTATATACAGCTACGATGAATGTCCCATTTCTCGCAGCACTGATCATGGGACACTGCAGGAGGAGGAGAATAGCCAGGCTCCACATTTCTTTGCCCAGGACCAGCCTTATTGGGATGCCTGATGACCAGGTCTATGGCAGGTATAGGTTTCCACCTCATATCAACCTAGATCTGGTCCAGGAGTGGGAGGATGACCTCACATCACCCACCTTGTGCTCCCAAGCACTGAACCCCTTGGAAAGGGTGCTCAATGTACTGCAGGGGGGTCTCACAGCCCACACAGTCACGTTGACTACACCAGGTGTTGGCAATCATGACAGGGTGACCCTCAGTCCGCAGGCACATATACATGCCCAGAACACCTGCAGAAAGGCAGGCCATGGTCCAGCCTTTTACAGGGTGCCACACTACCCCAAAGTGTTCGGTGCCCTAGATTGCACCCATGTGGCCCTACGTCCACCACAACCGCAAGCACTGACATTCCATCAATGTGCAGGTTGTATGCGATACACAGGGGATCATCACCTCTGTCTATGCTAACTATCCTCGGTCCACCCATGACAGTTTCATATACAGAATGTCTGCCCTGAGCTGGGACCTGGAAGCTGTGAAGCATGGCAACACATGGCTCATTGGTGAGTACAAATGCCTGTGCACATGCATGCTTGTCACACACAGACAAATACACAAACCAAACTAATGACAACAATTATCACCTCCCCAGGGGACAGTGCCTACCCTCTGAGCACCCACATGATGACGCCAATACGGAACACCACCACCCCACCCCTGGTAAGATCCAAGACAGCCCATATTGCAACCTGGCCCATAGTGGAGGGCACATGTGGAGTGCTCAAGTCACGCTTCTGGTCCCTTGACCGCTCTGGCGGGCAGCGACTGTATGCACCCCCAGTAGTGTGCAGGATCATTGTGGCAGAATGTGTCCTGCACAATGTTGCAAGATGGCGGGGCGTACCGGTGGACATGGTGGTGACACCCACATCCCCAACCTAACGCACAGGTTGGGGATGTGAGGGGAAAGGGCATGTGGAGGACATCCAACTGAGGCACCCCTCACCTTTTGTGGCCTCCCAACCATGGCACAGATGTACTAGTACCAATGGGAGGTGAACACAACAATTGTCCTGGACAACTTGGGTGGGGGGGCAAGGAACGTGATGCAAATAGCACCCCTGTGGTCCTGCAAGGCTGCCTGTGGCCCCCTAGGAAAACTGATGGGACACACAACGCTCAGGCATCCCAAAATAGCAAGAAAAAGAAATACGCGACCCCTGTAGCCCACGTGCGTGCAAAAAAACACACACAGCACGTTGTGACAGCCAGGAACACAAAAAAGGCGTACATGGTCAACACGCGGGCTAGTATGACTGAAAAAAGGTTATGCGACAAACAGGGACACCCGCAGTGGGAAAAATAGCATGCGTGACTCACCGTCTGCAGTGTGGAAGAAGAACGCATAGGCAACACCCCTGCCAAAAGAAGAAATATGCACTTTAGCCGCTGTGAAGTAATCGCGTGTGAACCCCAACGTCTGGAAAACCCACGCACTGCTCTTCACGAAAAGCACGTACAGAGGGATGGAAACCCACGTGGGACCTTTAACCCGTGCCGAGGGAAACGCCTGCATGTGTTATGTCACATACGCACTTATGCGCTAAGGCCCTTTCCTCAAATTACATGCTGATGTGCTGTTATGTCACGTGCCAAATCATTCCGTATCAAGCTGGCCACGCAACAACAGACAGAAGACTACACTCCTGCCCAGAAGGCCAATTTACTGCCCCCCAGAGCCCCGACCAGCCTCCTACAAGCCATCTGCTGCTGCCTGCCTGCTGCCAACAGTGCCCTGCCATTTGATGCCTGAACATCAGCCATCTGCAGGGGTCCAGTTGCTGTGACCACCCCTGCTGGAACAGAAGACTCCCGGCTGCAGTTCCATCGCTCCACAGCCCAGCCCCAGGACCCAGTTGCCCACCCCTCCCTTTCGGGTTGCCATGTCCGACCCAACACCATCCGGGACCAGTGGCAACCCCCCAGCACAGACGCAGAGTGCTGCCAGCTTCAGTGATATGGAAGTTGACATCCTGGTGGAGCAAGTCCTGGGGCATTATGATGCCCTCTTCACACCATCGCGCGCCGACCAGGAAGGATGGAAGAGGATCTGGAAGGACATAGTGGGTGCCATCAACGCGGAGGGGGTGGCCTCCCGTGACATCAAACATGTCCAAAAGCGCTGGAAGGACTACAAGTCCAGGACCCACAAGAAGGCCTGGCGCCTCTTGGACGCAGTGGATGCATTGGGGCGCCGGGTCCACCTTACCACGCAGCAAATGAGGGTCCTGGAGCGCATTTGCCCAGTGCTTCATCACCAGATCCTCAGGATGCAGGCCCGTCTGGAGTCGAGCAGTAAGTGCCCATGCATTCCTTCCCATTTTAAACAGTGCATGTTGCAGTGTGCTGGTAGTTAGCTACATGGCTGTATGTGTGACATGGGTCATGTATGGATGTGTGTGTGTGTGCAGGGACATGATGGTGCTGCATGTGAGTCCAGTCAGGCGTGACCCACATGGATGGTGTATGTGGAGGATAGCTCAGCGGCAACATGCGCGCCTTGGAAGCAAGACGACACGAAGCAACACAGGTTCGATCCCCGGGTCCGTGCTTAGAAACCTCTGGGTGTTTAAGTGCGTTATACGCAACTAAGACACAAAAAAACAATTACGCAAAAAAAAAAAAACAATTTCTGTAACAGCGCCTCGATGCCCGCAGGCTGTGTGAGCGCTTTAAAAAAAAAAAGTAAAAAATGTGTTACAATGCATCATGCGGAGATGCATGCGGAATGCACACATGTATGCATGCCTGTGTCTGTACTTGGACATGTTTGGGGTGTGAGAGATGGGTGCTGCTGTCATGGACATGCATGGTGTACCTGTCGGTGTGTCTGAGTAGTGTGTGAGCCATGGATGCATGACACATGTCTGTGACAATGTGTTGAATCACAGATACAGCCTAGTCATCCTTGTATCCACTGTGTCTGGGGGTATACAGGGCCAGATGCATGACCTTCCGGTGATGTGTGTGCATGTGATCAGCATGTCCCATGATGCATGTGAGTTTCAGCCCACCATTGGATGTTTCTACGGTGCCTTGGACATGGATGCAAATGTTTGTTGCATGTGCCATGCCTGTTTCTGCATGTGTGTTGCCTGCACTGACCCATGTGTTGTGTAGGGACATGATGGAAGTGAAGTTTGACAGTGCCACTCATCTGCTATTGCTTCATGTCTAGGGAACCATTGTACAGTACTCTGATGCTTGTTTTCAATGTCTCCCTTTACACAGCGGCGAGTGAAGAAGAAAGCGGAGACGGTGCTGTGGAGGAAAGCGGCAGGGATGCCTTCACCGGCTGGCGATGCAAGGCCCAGTCACGCTCCCAGGAAATTCCATCATCCGGGAGTGAGGGGACTGGTGCCGTGTCTGCCACTATGGCTGCAGCGGAAGGGGCGGGTGAGCCCCCACAGGGGCTTGCGATGGCGGAAGACGGTGCAGAGCCATCCAGGTTGGTGGTGTGTGCGGAGGAGGTGGAGGACGCTACAGAGCTGCACATGGGGCCTGGTGGGGCCTGGTGGGGTTTATGGGGGGGCAGGAGGCAGCACAGGTTACCGCGGAGGGGACTGTGCATGTCACTGTCCCTGACACTGTGACTGCATCACCATGCACCAGCAGGGATGCCCCGTCCCAGGCCCGTCTGCCGGTAGGGGGGGAGGTCCACATCATTTGGCACTCCTCTACCTGCGGATGAGGGGACCCGTGACAGGATTGAGTCCGTCCTGATTGGGGTCACGTTGCGCACACGTGACATTCGTGATGACGTGCGTGGTTCCTAGGGGGACCACGCAAGTCATCACAAAGAGCCGTGTGAAAACGTGTCCCAGTTGGGAGGGATCATGGTCGGGGGTTTCCTCCATGTGTCGGCCCTCTCCTCCTCTGTGCACACTATACGCCAGTCGTTCTCCGTGCCGTCTTCCGGCCTAGATACCACCAGGGCCCCCCGTGGACCTGCCCCAAACAACACAGCCAGCCTGGTGGAGATCCCATCCCTGCCACAGTCAGGCGTCGGAGGTTCAGCAGGGGTGGCCACCCCACCAACTGCACCCCAGCAGATGGAGGATGTGCTGGCATCATCGGGCAGGGCACGTGCACAACGGCGCCAGGGGATTCCATCAGCCCGGAGGCCGCCATGGTGGCAGAGGCAGTTGCGTTGGAGACTGGGCCAGCAGATAGATGCGGAGAGGCGGGGGGCGGAGAGGGCATGGCTCAGGATGGTCAGGGCGGAGAACTCCATGCACCGGGCTTTGAGGCGGGTGGAGGGTCTCGAGGAATCTCGCAGTGAGTTGAGAGATTGCATGGCTGCATCCCTGCGAGACCTCGAGGCCCAGGAACAGGCCCGTCTCCGGAACATTGACGTGGAGTTCGATGATGCCCTGGCCCAGAACATCAAAAAGTGAGCCGTGGGACTAGCCCGCCGCCTAGTCTGATTTTGCTGGCGCGAGTGGGGTACGCGTATTCCAAGGGGTGCGTGGGGAGTTTCACATGCGATTGTCCTGGCTCGAGCGGGGTACATGTATTCCGGGGGGAGCGCAGGGATTTTCACACGTGATTGGCCAGGCGCAAGCAGGAACGCATATTACAGGGGTGCGAGGGGAGTTTTACATGCAATTTCGCTGGCGCAAGCGGGGTACGCGTATTCCGAGGGGTGCACATGGACTTTTACACGTGGTTTCGCTGGCACGAGAGGTGTACCCATATTCCGAGGGGTGCGTGGGGACTTTTACACGTGATTTCGCTGGCGTGAGTGGGATACGCATATTCCGAGGGGTGCGCAGTGACTTTTACACTCGATTTTGCTGGCGCGTGGCATGAGGGCTGTACGGCATTTTTAGCGCATTTTCGTGGTTGGGGGGGCTGTGTACTGGTCCTTTGTGCCATGTAGGGGATTTGTGCGATGTTTTTGGCGCTCGGGGCGGGGATGGAGACGTAATGGGCGCTGCTGCAGGCTCGCTGCGCCACCCTGCAACATGGCTGGTTATGGATGTATAAATCCATCAATACGCTGTGTGCCAAAATGGGTTTTGGCGCACGCGGCTGGCAGAAGCTGCCGCACGTGCACTCTGTTAGCCAGCCGCGTGCGCCACTTCTGTGCTTAATTCCATGAATTACCCCTTTGATGTCAATTGCATTCCCCTGAGCAGCAAGTTTTTTAGTTTTATCGCGGAGGACACTTTGGATATCTTTTTCTTTCCCTGAGCTGTCTAGGGTTACCCCGAGATATTTGAAGTTGCTTACTTTTTCGACTATGGCTGCACCCAGGAGAAGGTTGGTCTTTTCCTTTCTCATTATCGTTTTTTCAAATATCATCATTTTGGTTTTTCCTTCCTTAATGTCCAAGTTGTTCTCTGCCATATATTGCTGTTGGTTGTTCAGTTGACGCTGCAAGCCTATTGGTGTATGATCCAAAAGCATCAGGTCATTGGCATAGAGTAAGCGACTAATCTTTTCTCCACCAATTTTTGGAGGGAAGGAACATATTGTCTTTTCAGATTCCTGGAAGTCTCCTAGATAAGTCCAAAACAAAGCTGGGGCCAGAGGACAGCCCTGTTTCACACCTCTCGCTGTCATAATCTCTGCCGAAAGGGTCCCTTGCTGGTTTAGGCGAACTCGCATTGTGGTATTAGAATATAGGGCTCTTATTGACTCCAGGATGTTGTTTGGGCACTTCCAAGAAGCCCGTTTTGATCATAGTCTAGTTCTATCCACTCGGTCAAAGGCCTGGGTAAGATCAATAAAGGCTACAAATATTCTAGGCCTGCCTTCTAAGACTTTACTTTTTAGAGTGCTCAAGATAAGGATGTTAGCATTCTTGCCCATATTCTTTTTAAACCCTGTTTGAAGATGATCTTGATAGGGGGCATTGGTTGCCCAAGATGTAAAATGGTGGAGAAGTAAAGATCCAAATACTTTACCTAACGGATCTAAGAGGGCGATCAGGCAGTAATTAGCTGGATCAACCTTATTGCCTTTTTTGTAAATAGGGACTACATTTGCTGTGTTCCAAGAAGGTGGGATAGTTTTTGAATCTGCACAGCGCCAAAGATCTTACTCAGCAATCGGGCCCAGGCTTCCGGGTGAGTTTTCAAATCGAGATTGGTGATACCATCTGGGCCCGGGGCACGGGAGATTTTTAGTTTCTTTATTAAGTTGAGTATGTCTTCTTTATTGTCCAACTGTATCCATGGCGAATCTGAGCACTTGTTTTCCTGCATCTCGTTGTTTGGTGGTAAGAAAAAGTTTGCAAAATAATTCTCCCATGTCCGTTCTCCCATTCCATTTTGTAGAAAAGGCATAGAGCCTGTTGATGTTGAGCGGAGTAGAGACCAGAAATCTTTAGCGTGGTTGCCATTAATGGCCTTAAGAATGTTTTCTGCATCGCGTTGGTATTGTACAATTCAATGGGCCCGCAACCATGCTTTGTAGACTCTTGTTGCTTCTGTGGTGGCGGTTAAGGAAGCAATTGGATCACATTTTTTTGCATGTCTCAGGGTCTTCATTAAATGACGCTTTTTTTCTACCACCAGCTTGTCTAAGACGTGTTTTGTTTCTACATTTGATGGCTTGGGCTTCCGCGGCTGCACTTTGTAAGTTGTTAGTAAAGGGGAGTAGTCTACCTGAATTTGCCCTTCACTATTTGCAAAGTCATGTAGTTGGCTGTCAGAGATCTTATAGCGCCCTCAGACAGTTTCAACCTTGTTCCTTGATTGTTTGGATCTACAAGGGAGGTCATTTTTGAATAGGGTGGTATGAGTGAAGACCAAGTTGTTGATAAAAGGTTGTGGTCACTGGCAGACGTCCTCACCACTTCGAAGGTTTTAATTGATTGGAGAAGTGGTCGTGTCACAAAGATATGATCAATCGTGGAATGTGATCCTTCTCATTCCCAAGAGGGGATTCGACTTGGGTCAGGGAATACTGAGTCAAGGTGAAGGAAACCTCTTGATTTCATAAGTTTCATCCACTGAGTAGCCCGTTGTTCAGAAGGTGTTTTCTTGGCGTTTATTTTGCTACCCTCACCTTTTTTTTGTTCATTGGCGTTTAGGTCACAGCATATTAGCATGTGGTCCACCTGGTGAGCGACCGGCACTTCATTGATTTCTGTCTCCAACATAGCAAGGAATTTTTGCAGATCAATTGTAGCAGCATTCCAGTAAGTATTAATAATTACAATAGCCTTAGTTGTTCTCTTTTTTTCCTTAATGTTTGCTATAGGCCAATTTAATTTCACTGTTAGTATGAATTGGTTTTCCCTGACCTTTTGTACAAAAGTGATGCCACTTCCGTTTCAGGTTGCCATTAGTAGGCCAGAAGTGGGGCGACCAGCAATGCCTCTTTTTGCTGGTGCTACACTAATTTCGTAGCCATCTAGGGTAGGACTTTGCATAAGCCATGTATCTTGGAGGCATATGATATCATAATCCCCCAGTTGGATGTCTCCTGGAATAGTTAAATGCAAAAATCCTTGTGTGTTCCATGAGCACATCCTGATTGTTGGTTGGTTCAAATCAGGTTGAGTGGCCATCTCAGGACTGTGCACTTGGGTCTTGGATGGCTATCTTTGGCGATGAAGAGTCAGGGCCTTCGGGAGCCAAGACCACATAGTTTGAAATGTATGACCACTTATCGTTGAAGGTTGAATGTCATTCTATAATTTCCTTGTGAATCCCATAGTGGTCTTGATATTTATTTCTTGAGTTTGGTTACTTATAGTTGGTGCTTCTACTGCAACATCTTTCTTGTTGGAGTTTAATTTACTTTTGTCATGGGGGATGGAGAACATTGCAGAATCCTTAACGTATGCTGTACCACTTGATGAAATTAGTTTACGATGGTCGTTGGAACTAATGATGGACCTGCCAGGCAAAGATTCAGGATTGTTTTTTTGATGACCATAGGTGGTCGTGTAAAGAAGGTTTTTGTCGATTTTCCCGTTGTTGTGGTTCCAGGCTATGGTACCATTCATTTGGTTGCGACTCCTTGATCTTCCTGGTCGACTCAGTTAGGTTGTATCCCAGTCTTAATAAATCTTCCGCCACGTTTCTAAGAATGTTGTTCACTTTTGATGATAGAATGTATAGATGTGAGACCGCCTTTTGGTGTTGATGGCTTGGGTCAACAATTTTCAAATCAGATGTTTTTATCGAACATAACATTGGGATGTGATGAAATAATTCGATAACTGCTTTTCTATTCAGAGTAACTTCATCATAGTTGCCAGGAATCTGTTCCAGTTTCAGTATCCATTTGATTTGCTTCTCATTTGATTGTTTAGTGTGATAAGTGTCTGTTCTTGACCTGTAGTGAGTGCCTTTGGAGACCTTATCTTGTGTTCCTTGATAGATGCGTCTATTTGACTTGGGTTTTAAATAAGCTGGCTTTGCCAAAGCCCCTTTGTAGTCAGACTCTGAATGTCATGGTCTTTTGCGGTATAGCTTTTCATCGTCTTCAATACAAGGCGTTCTTTTTACGTTACCAGATTCGGGTAAAGAGTTTTTTCCTTCTTGTGACTTTTTGTTTTGCTTCCGAATTATACAAAGTCGCTTTTCTTCAAGAGTGAGGAAGGGATGCGTTTCTGGGATGGTTCTTTCGGTTCTTGGTTGAGGAGGTTGAATGTCCATGTTTTCAGGTTCTAGATCATCTCTAGGTCCCGAAGGGGAGCAGAGCATAATCTCGGTAGGGTAAAAGGTGATCTTCATTTAATCTGCATCTCCTAAAAAGTCTTCTGTTTATCTTTGTGATGCACTGGTAATATCGTTCCCCTTTGTTAGGGTTAATTGACTTTCTTTGTTGGTTGTATTTAATCTAGGCTGGGTCACTGGAACTTTCACGAGGAGCGCTGGTAATGTCATTTTACATTTTGTTGCCCCTTGATGTTTGAAAATTGGTTCTAGAAGGGGCTTGTCGCACAGAGTTAGGTTTGCACATGTTTTATGCTTGACAGGTTGTTCACTTAAAATGGGTGACACAGCGATTGCCGTAAAGTCTATGAAAGGCAAAGTTTGTGAACCTTCCGACTTGTATGTTTTCTCGGCAGTTAGCTGTCTACTGGGGAATGATGGTGTTTCTTGTAAGTTTGAGACTAAGAGAGGAAGGTAGTCCAGAGATGGATGTACTGCCTTTGTTTTTAAGTCAACAGCTGTGATATAGCCTTCCAGATAGATTAGTTTGCTTAACATCATTGCTTGAATTGATGTGTGATCTTTTAGCGTGTCACTCATTGATTCATATAGTTTAGTGAAAGGTGGTAGGCCAGTTGTTATTGCCGACATCAGTGTGCACATATCCAGTTTTTTGGATGGTGTTTCTTTAATAGGGCCAATGTTTTGAGACTTGGATCTAGCCTTTGTTGGCGAGAATGGCTGAGGAGTTGATGATGCTCTCCCTTGTTGGTGTAATTCGTTTGGTAAGTCCACTGAAGATCTTCTAGGTGAGTTGTTAGAATTAGAACATCTGAATTCTGTTGGTTTCTCAGGATAATTTGTATTGCTAGGAGGGTTTTTCTCAGGTAAATTTCTGATCATAGGAGATTGAGTCCCGAACTGAGATTTTTCTGGGCTGCTGGTATCCTTATCGCTCCCTTTTGCGAAGGCTGGGGGAAGGTCTGATCGATTTTCCACAAGGTCAAGAACAGGAGTTTGCTAGTTAAATTTAGGACATCTTCTTGGAAATGTTGCTTTGCATCCTGGTTCCTTTCATGTAAGGGGTTGTTCTGCAAGTCAGAATTAGGTTCTGAGTCATTTGACTTAGTGATCTCAGTTTCTTCCATTTGGTTGCTATCACCATGCAACAGACTTTTTTGAGATTTACCAACTTGGGTGCCAATAATATTGCTTGTTGGATCTTCTTTTTCTGGGCATTCAGTAAGGATCTAATTATCTGCACCCTGCTCGGTCAATGAAGATATTGGAGGGCACAAGGGCAAATAACTCAGGTCGATTTTATTTTTTCTGAGGGTAACGAGGCTCTTATTGGGTGAGTTGCTATAACAGGAATGTCCCTGCTGAACTGCCATCTTGCCTTATTTGTGGGCAGTTGTAGTTCTTCCAGTACTTGGTGGCTAGGTGGAGGTAACTTGCGAATTACTGTGGTGATTTTATGCTGTTTGTGAGGCGGCATGTTCTCTTTCACTGCCTCAAGCATCTCAGCGTCTGTAATTTCTTCACATCTAGCCTGAATCGCTCTTGAATGTTTAGAGAAGAAATCCGACAAAAGTTTGAATGGGGGTTGAGGAATTTTGCCTGTTTTTCTGGTTATATGTGTGCCAGCATATCGACTTCCGTTATTACTAGCAAACTTTTTCTTTTTGCCCTCGCCGCAGGGGAGCTTTTGGTATTTTTTTTTCCTGGACTCAGGCAAATGTTATATTGGGGGGGCGTAAAGTGGCTCCCTCTTGGGAGAAGTGGGAGGAGAAGTGCCTCTGGGAGCCACCCGAGCTGGAGGCAGGGACAGACAGAAGCTTCCCCCATGTGCTTTGGAACCTAAACCACACCCATCTGGGCCAGAGCATAATTTTAAAAAAAGATGGATAATTCATAGTACTCACTTGCCAGAATTATATAAGTAATATCATTATTCTGGTGATTTTTCTGTGCACGTTTTAAGAGGTGCTAGGACCCTGTGGTGTATTCTGGGGGGTTGCTAACGGAAAATAGGGTCTTACTCCAAATGTCTGCATGTTAAAAATCTGACACTTTGTCATCTGAAACCCATATCCCTGGTGCATATTTGTGTAAAATCTGGAAAGGTTTAGAGGTCGTTATCTGGATGAAAAGGGGAGAATTCTGTCATCAGTGGACACAACATCGTACAAAGACAGGGATCGGATGGTTTGGTGCTACAGAAAATATGTTAACTGGACCTATAATATGAGAACAATGGTGCATAGATAAATATGTATTTGGGTCAGAAATAGATTTGTGTAAAATTTGACAAGGGGAGGTTCCTCTGACCATAAAACCTACAGCATCACTCTGACACTCCATTTCTTCCCCCCAATCATGGGAGAGAGGAGAATTGGGCCAATGACAAGTAGAGAGGGGCAGGCTTAGCTAGGCTCAGGCACACACCCATTTTCAAAACACATAAAAAGGGCCACTGAAACCCAGGTAGGGGATTCACTTTCCACTTTCTTGCGGGACACTTTGCCGGGAGACTCCAGACTTCAAATCCATCAACCTCCAGAGACCAGAGATCCAGAGAGACCAGAGATCCAGAGAGACCAGAACTGTGCAGTGAGTGCTGTGAGCAGAACCAGCGCTTGACAGACCCAAAGAGCAGAGCTGACCCAGATAGCCGGGACTTCAGAACCACCCGCCGGAAGTCCCGTCCAACCTGACCAGACCTTGACGGCTTATTTCAAAAATATAGTGTGAGTACTCACTGTGCCAAAACCAATCTCTTAGTTTAAAATAATCTAATCCAAACTATTTTAGCCTATTAGAACTGCCTCCTAGAATCGTGTCATTCTGTCATCTTTAAAACTGAAAACTGTCATCTGTCATTCTGAGCTTTTAAATTTCAAATCCGAAAAACTACCTTCACGAAATCGTCCTTATCTCCGGAACAGTTTGTGTTAGGAACGAGATTTTAAAGATTCTAGGCTTTCCAACGAACCTAGAACCGACTTCCTACTCCTTATAGTGCCTCCGTAATCGCACTCGACGCACGCGACTAAATTTGCCGCGATTTGACATTTTGCTCAATTTCAGCCATGTGTAAAAATATTTGTCCTTGCTTTGCTTTGCTTGCTGAAATTCGTGTGCAACCTGCTAATCATTCATAGAGTATTGTTAAAGTGCTCCTGAACTAATATAAAGTAGCCATCACCTACCCTGAACCTCTAGAGGGAATTAAAAGCATTTTTAGCACATTTCTCACTCCATTGTCATCACATTCAAAGCATTTGGGCCTGTGTTTTAAAACTTCTACCTGTTTTCCTCTAAGCTTGCTGGGGGGAACTGAATTTTCGTATTGTATTTGATTGCATTCCTGAGAACTGTGTGCTCCTCTTTCCATCTCCTTATATTGCAAAAAGGGGGGGAGTGAATTGTCAAGGAAAAGTGATTACATTGTCTTTTGTTGAAGCCATATCAAGTTATTTTCTGTACTGCATTTCATTCATCATTGCGTTTCCTTGAACGATATAAAGCATTCTTTCCCACCTTATTCTTCTGTTCCTATTCATAAGTTACCTCTTGCTGATTACTGCTCATATTCACAAGTGTAATATCCATTATCAATTTATTTATAGAAGTGTGATATATATATATATATTGTTTAAATTTTCAAATAAACCTTTTAATTTGCAAAACAAACCTACTTCTTGGCTCAGTGGGGTCAGGGGGATTCTAAGAGGGGGGTGTTATACCAGGGATGTCATCCAGAGTTCTGAACTGGACATAAAAATACATCAATAAGGGTTTTCCTCAGCATCCCAGACTAGGCATTGACTTAGCTGTAGTGTTGATTGAATATCGCTTACAAAGTGGGGGCTCGGAGCCGGGATATTCTGGGTTAGATTTACCACTTGTAGATTAATACAGTGTGCCAACTGACCAGATATGCATATCCGGTTAGATCACCACGGTGTTTTACACTGTGAAAGCACCCCCCAAAGGAACGCTCTAAGGAAATGGTCTGTTTTGCAAAATAAAATACTAACTGTTGTAAGTCAGGAGGGAGATCCATCTCCAGCATGACGACCGTGGTAGATATGAAAATAGCGAGGGAGGACCTCTTACATAAGCTATTCGTGAGAGGTGAGTGGACTCATCAGGACCAGGCGGTCTGGTTGCAGGCAATCGCGCAACAGGTCACTGAAACAGGGTCAGATAAATGGAGAGATCAGGGTCCCCTACATGTGGCCCTGAGAGAACTATATATGGCCCCTAAGGCAAAATATGAACACAATAAGATTGCCAGGATAGCGGCATATTTGTATCTATATATGGAAGTCATGCAGGACAAATGTGCTGAAGGCCAAGATCTGGCAAATAGGCAACAGATGGCGTTAGAAAAGGCCCAATCTGACCTGGTCTCTTCTGAGCAGAGGCTGCACGGGAGCCAGGAGTCAGACAGTACATCACTAAAATAAAGGAGGATATGGATAGGCTGCAACAGGAAAAGGCTGACCAGGATACCAGATTTTTGGCCTTGCAGAAGGAGTACCAAGAAGGTTTGGACTCCCTTCTGCAGAGCCAGAAAAAGCTGGAGCAAAAACTGGACTTCAACAGGGCATGCACAGAGCAGGTAGCCACCTTGCAAATTCGATTAGACAGAGAGAAAGAGGAAAGCAATAAATTGATTCTGAAAGACCTGGATACCCAGGCAGAGTTTGATCAGCAGCGCCAGAAAGCTGGTGCCTTCCAAAGGCAAAGGGACGACCTGGCGGCACAGATGCAGGCTCTTAGTCAGGAAAGGGATACCTTAGGCCAGGAAGTCTGCCACTTAAAAAGGAAAATGGAAGAAAATCACCTGGCCCTCCAGGGACTGGGTGACCTCCAAAAAGAACACCAGAACTTGTTAGAGCACACCAGGAGGGTGGAGGATGCTCTGGCAAGAAAGGAGCAGGCCAACAGGGACACAGCTCAGGAGGTAACCCTCCTGCAGCAAAGACTGGCCCAGTACTCCAGGACCAATCAGGAGGCACAGAGAGAGAATGGGGCTCTCTGCCAGCACAATGATAGGCTCCAGCAGCAGGTAGCGATGCAGGAGAGACTGATAGAGTCTAGTAAGGCCTTAACTGAGGAACTGAAAGCGCAGGCTCTTGCATTGCAACAGGGAGCAGGGGCGGATAGAGATGAGGTTTGCTGGGAAAGAGAAACTCCTGAGCATAACCTCAGGAGCCCTAGTGCCAGAGGCCTTCACCTCTACCAGTCCCTGGCCTCTGCCACCCCCATGTTCACTGGCGCACATGAGCACGGGGCCACAGGGATGGCAGATTACTATCCAGCTAAAAGTATGGGGCTCATAGGCCAGTACCACCCAGGAATGGAGGGGCGGGCATCCGGGTATGGGCACCCAAGCACAGTGCAATTTAGTGGGGAACCCCAGTAGAGTAGGCCCACTAAGGGCATCCTGAAAACCTCTGCCCAGTTAGGTCAGTGGGGGGATACCCATCAAATCCTGGTAGCAAGGAGGGATCTGAAGACTCCTCTGAGCGTCACAGGACACAGGAGACCAGGTCCCCACATTCTGCCAGCCATTCCCAGGCTCGCAGAATCCGGGAAAACCTGGAAGATCAGACAGGCACCTCTGGGAGCAGCGCTTCTGAGTCGGAGGATGAATGGACCAGGGTTACCCGAACCAAAAAGACCAATAAGGCAAAAAGGGCCTTGCTTAAGGACCCATTGAAACAAATAAAGGCAATAAGGAGTGTCATCACGCCTTATCATAAGAACACCAAGTATTCTGTTTGGGATCACTTGGAGCTCTATGAGCAAATGATGGAGACTTTCCATTTGAAGGACAGCCAAAGCTGCATTCAATATGTAAAGTGGACCTTCTCACCAGAATACTCCAGTTTCTTTGCGGGGCTGGAGGATCAAAACCATTCAAGGTGGTCCACATACAGGGCGGCCATCTTGAAACATTTTTCTGTGCACAGAAATCCTCAAGAGGCTCGCAAGGCAGCTTACAATTTGCAATGTGGGGAGGATCAGGCCCCACAAGAATTTGTGCAGGAGTTAAAGCGTGCTTTTGCACAGACTACAAAAAGGGTGCGCACAGACAGCAAAGAGTTTGTTAATACTTTTTTCCATGCCTTGCCCAAATACATCATGACCCAGCTAGTGAGAGATTTTCACGAGAAGCGGTCACTAGACTGGGTCATTGAACAGGCTACCCGGATCTATGAGGTGCAGAAGCCCATAGAAAATAAATATAATGCGCAGAAAAACCCCAAAACCAACAGCACCGCTGCTGCTGCCAAGGTGGCAGAGGTAAAGGTTGCCCCAGTTTTAGATTTGGAGATGGGGGGGGCCTAAAAACCTGCCTGCACCAGATAATTCACAGCCTAGAAGGCCCTCGGGCCAGTCACAGACAGGGAGTCGAGGAGGTAGTCCCACAAATGGGGTCCCTCGCTCCCCTGATTATGTAAGTCCCTGCTACAAGGGAAACCGACCCATCCTGGGTTATGTGTGGACTCCTCCAGCCCAAGGGGGGGATCCAGCCAAGCACCTGACCCAGGGAACTTCCCTCCTAACTTCCCCCAGGAGGGCATAAACTCACCAAATCCTGGGCAGAACTTTATTCCCAGGTATCTACCCAATTTCCAGCCCCAAAATCATCCATCCTTCTTTCCCCAATTCCCTGAGCCCAGACAACCTAATCCGGGAGAGGGGAGGCCAAGGGTGGAGGGGTATCCAAATCTTCCCAATCCGGGATATTACCAGAGAAGGGATAGCTACCCTTCCCGGGATCAGCCAAGGGGAGAAAATAGAGCCCCGTATCAGCCTGAGCGGGTTTCACAACTTGAGCGCCAGGTCCAAAATATGGCACGGGATCTGGGTCACATACTGACGGCTCAACAGAACCTTCAGATGAGCATGCCACCGCAGAATGCCCCAAACTCTGGGCCTGGTGCTCCAGAACAATGACGGGGGCAGCACCCCGATAACTCACTGGTTCCCAGGGAGGAGGCACAAGGGGAAGGGGGGTGGAAAGCCTTGGAGGAAGCTTCCTTCCCAACTTGCAAACAGCCCCTGGAAAATCAGGAACCGGAAACAAAATCTCCTTCCCCTGAAAGCCTGCCTCCCAAGGAGCAGAGGGGGGGTAGGAGAAAAAAAGGACCCAAACAGACCCATTTTGTGGAGGAGGTACAGATCTTCCAATTTGAGGGAGAGGGATCCTCAGAGGATCCTGGGGAAAGGATCTTCTCCTTTAGAGATGGGGGAACTCCTCCCAAAGAAAAATGGATCCCAAGGGATTCCAATCCAGACTGGGGAGATATGGAGACTGAGCTACCTCCGCCCATCATCTCATCCCAGAACCCTCAATACCGAAATCCCATGGTTCAAACCCATCCTGGTGACTGCCTCCAAAAAGGAGGGGGGGGGGCGGCCCAGAACCGGAACCAGGGGAACCCACAATGGCTCTGATCTCCAGTTGCCAACTTTTTCGTTCAGATTCCCCAGGCTCTTCACAGAATTCTGCCCAAATCTCTTCTCTCGCCATGTCCAAAACCAGAAAATTAGCCCACCAGTTGTCCAAAAATGTGCATTATCTGTGCCCCCTTGAGGAGAAGGAGGGAAGATACTATGCCCCGGTACAAGTACAGGGGCAGGGTACAATTTTGGCACTGGTGGACACTGGATCCCAAGCTACCCTTTTGTCCAAAAGGGCCTTTGATGAACTAAATGCAGGAAGGGGGGAGAATTACCGTATCCCTCTCACCTCTCTTCCTGGACAACTGCAGAACTTTGACAGGAAGGAAATTCCCGTCGAAGGGACTGCAGACTTGGACATTAAAATTGGGCGACACAAGGTGAAACACCCGGTCATAGTAGTGACTCCAGAGGGCACCCCTTGTTTACTAGGGAATGACCTCCTGAGAAGGTTGTCACCCCTAATAGATTGTGTCAACAAGGTCCTCTGGACCCAGACTAGCCGACCAATAAAATTAAAACAGAGTGTCAACCATGTTAGTTTAAACGGCACCTGCCACATGGTTGAACAAAAATTTGACAAAGTAGAATTTCACTTCCAGAACAACCAAATTCCAGACGTGACAGTAATAGCAGTAGGACTACAGACTGGTGGTGGGGGGTCCTCTCTATTTCTGAAAATCAACCTTTCTTCCAGTTTAAGGTGGTATTCCACACTGGAGGGAAACACTTTGAAATTCTTTACCAATCCACAATCAGACACTCCCACTCCTATAGTCCAGAAAGATGTGAAATCAGCTCAGAGCCTGGCTGATATTCAGCAAATTGGAGATCACTTGTTCATCCCTGTTCAGTTAAATGATGGGAAGGACTCTGTTCTCGCTCGAGTGTGTGTGAACAACGGTAAGAGCTTCATCAGCGAAGCCATGTTCCGCCAACTCCCAAAAGATCCAGCCATTCCCACATTCAAACTGATAGACAAATGGGAAATGGATCTGGAAACACCCAATTCCAAACATCTCCTGCCAAGCAGGTGTATGCTCAAAATCTCCATTGGCAACAAGAGCATAGTCCATAATTGTTGGGTCATGCGAGACGTCACTGCCGCCTTTTACTTAGGCAGTGACATTCTCAATCGCTTTGCCATTAGTTTGGACCTAATAAACTTCAAAGCTTTGTCCCGATTAGCGGATAATCCCATGGGCTTTGATGATCCAGAAAAAGCATTTAGGTCAGCTCAATTGCTACCTTATGCAGTTGAAATTCAGATCAAAGAGGAAGTCACCATCCCAGAAAGGACCCAACAATCCTCCCTGGAAGTGAAAGTTAAAAGAGGACAAAAATTGAAAAACTCTGATGCTTACATACATCTAAATGCTTCTCTCCAACAGCAAGGGTTGGGGGTAAACCCAACTCCATTAGTCAACATAGAACATGACACCATTCCAATAGAGGTGGATAAAAGCGACTTAAAGAGTATTACTCTAGCCGCAGGCACCATTATTGGAATGGCGGTTGATGACCGACATTTTTCCATTGATCTAGAAAATGAACTGTTAGGACCAATCCCCAAGGACTGTTTTGACAGTGACAGTGATGACAATACAACACCAGACAGGATTTTCACCCGGCATGGGGGGAACTTCCTGGTGTACACTTCTTGCCCTTATGGTAAGGAAGATGTGACTTGTGACTTCAGGAGGGATGAGGTGATTTTCCAGGTCCATGAGGGCTGCCTTTCCCACCTGAAGCCTCCAGTCCAAATCAGCACTCTGACCAGGGACTTCTCCACCCAGATGGAGGAGGCCGCTGAGATTGCCAAACCAGAAGTCTTTCCAGGCTTCAGGCAGATGGTGGAAGAGAGAGTCAACCTAGCTGATGCCTGTGTGACTCTGGAACAGAAGCAAAAGTTGAAACAAGTTTTCTTGGATTTCCAAGATCTCTTTGCGGTAGACTCATATGACTGTGGTCGCACCGACATCCACACCACAACAATTCCCACGGACCCTGGAATGACTCCATTGTTTGTGAAGCAATATTGTTTGCCTCTCGCATCCATGGAGTCCCTTACTGAAATAATTAAGAACCTTGAGTCCCGGGGAATAATCTGTCCAGTACACAGCACCTTCAATAATCCGGTGCTGGGAATATGGAAGCCAAACGGCCAGTGGAGACTCTGCGCCGACCTTAGGGAGCTCAACAAATGGGTCCATACTTCCCGATGGCCTCTGCCCTACATTGGCCAAGGGCTGGCCCAGATTCAGGGGTCACAGGTATTCACAGCAATAGACCTGACCAATGGATACTGGACCATGCCTGTCAGTAGGGAGGACCAATACAAACTGGCTTTTACCTTTGGGGGCCAGCAGTACACATGGACCTGGACTCCCTTCGGATACCTCAACTCTGGCAATGAATTCAACATTTTCCTACATAAGGCCATGCCCGATCTGGGTGCGAGGGGTAACCTGGCTTATGTAGACGATGTCCTCATCAAAAGTTCATCTGTGGAAGAACACATAGCGGAGATCCGTTATGTTCTGACGCAATTGAGGGCCGCCGGAGCAAAACTTTCCTTTCAGAAAGCACAGTGGTGTAGAACCTGTGTTAATTTCTTGGGGCATGAGATTACTCCTCGGGGTCTCTGTCCCCAAGAAAAGAAAGTGGAAGCACTTCAGAAACTGAAGGATCCCACAACTCTGCGGGAACTAAGGAGCCTCCTTGGACTGACTAATTACAGCAGAAAGTTCATTGAGGGCTACGCAGAGATCACTAGACCCCTGATTCATCTCCTGAAAGGGGGGGTAAAGTGGGAATGGGGTCCAGAACAATCCGAGGCAGTAAGACAACTCAAGAGAAGCCTCTCACAAGCGCCTTGCCTAGCTTACCCTGTCAGAAACAAAGAGTTCTTCCTGGAGACAGGGTTCTCTAATACGTGCTTGACAGCAGTATTATACCAAAAGCATGACATGGTCAATAAAGTAATCTCCTATGCGAGCAAAACTTTATCCTCAGTGGAGGAAAAATTCAACGATTGTGAGAAGGCACTCCTGGCAACGATGTGGGCATTGAAGAATTACCGCCCTTTTATCCAGGGGGAACACATCCTAGTGGAGACTCCACACCAGCCTCTGCAATACCTCCAAAGTGACAGAATCCGGCCCGGAAATGTGAGTACTTCCCAAATTACTTCCTGGATTCTGTCAATGCAAGGCTTTCCTGTGGAGGTCAGATATGGCCAAAACAAGAAGAGTCCCCTTGCGCAAGGTCTGGCTGACTTGCCTGATTGTGCCAGAGAAAACTGTCTCGAGGACGAAAGTCTAAAAATCAAGGAGAACATGGAGGCATACCTCAATTCCCCACACAAAGTCTTTGAAGAAGACAAGTGTGAGGGAATGCCCACTGTCTATGTGGATGGATGCTCTTACCATGTTGACAACAACGGGGAGAAAGAACTGGTGGCCGGCGTAGGGAACGCATGGGTGAATGAGTCCCCAGAACCCTCTGCTGGATACAAAATTGGTCCCCGAAGTAGTCAGGTGGCAGAGTTGATGGCTGTGCATCAGGCCATCCTCACTGCCATCCAACATCAACTCCACGAACTAGTCATAATCACAGATTCGGATTATGTACGGAACGGGTTCGTGGAGCACCTGGTTAATTGGAAAACCAGAGGCATGTTAGCTAATAACAAACCCCTGAAACATGGGAAGCTAATCCAAAATATTGATGATCTGGTCACATCGAATGGGATGACCATCTACTGGAAAAAGATCAAGGGTCATTCCAAAGTAGAGGGACAAGACAAAACTGGAAATGACTTAGCTGATCAGCTGGCCAAAACCGGGGCCATCCAAGGGGATCTAATCGAAATAGACTCCCTGTTGGGGGAAATCCAGGTCACTGATATCACTTGGTCCCAGACAAATGCTCAAAATGATCTTTCAACTGCACAATGGAGTAAGGAGACCCCTGATGCTGATTTGATTACAGCTCAGAAGGGGGAGCCAATAATTGGTAAGGTTTACCTACACATTGAGGACCCGGAGAACTTTCCCCTGACGGATACCGATTACATTGGGAAAGAGGACCTAAGAGTGTTGATGAAATGTCCAAAGATGTTCCGAATCCAAGACGGTTTGTTGGTAAGGAAATCCCAAGCTGGCCATGATCAGTGGGTGGTTCCTACCTCATTCCGAAGCCTGATGTTAAGTCACGCCCATGATGCGGCCACCGCCAGTCATAGGGGGTTTCACACAACACTGGAAATCCTAAGATAGCTTGCATACTGGCCACACATGGGGCAGGACCTCGACCAATACTTGAAGGGGTGCCTTGTGTGTGCACAGTTTCAGCCATCATCCCTCACACACCGTGCGCCTCTCCAAAAGAGGGGGATGACACTGCCATGGTCAGATTTGCAAATCGACTTTGTAGGCCCTGTAATCCGCTCGTCTAGAGGAAAAAAGTACATGTTGACCGTTACATGCTTGTTTACCAAGTGGGTGGAATGTCTCATAGCCCCAAACAGCAAGGCAGAACCAGCAGCTGCCCTGATGATTAACAACATCTTTTCCCGTTTTGGTCTACCTCAAAAGATTGAGTCAGACAGAGGTAGCCACTTCACCAGTGAAGTAATGACAAAGGTGTGGGAGATACTGGGGGTTAAAAGGAAGCTACACATTGCTTACAGGCCAGGTTCTTCTGGAGCAGTGGAGAGATACAACTGAACCATTGTGAGCATATTAAAAAAGTTTGTGGCAGATTCTGGGCCAAGTTGGGATATCCGATTACCTCTGGTACTAATGGCCATCAGATCTACCCCTCCATCTGCAACTAAAATGTCACCATTTGAGTTGATGACCGGACGCAAGATGGTGCTTCCCCAGCATCTGCTCTACAGAACCCAAGAGCAAACGTTGATAAATGCCTCCACAACTCATGAGTATGTGGAGAATTTAAGGAAACACCTCCAACATGCTTTTGCCTATGCTCAGCGGAATCTAGAAAGATCAGCTGATAGCATGAAGACCCACTACGACCTGAAGACCACCAGGAAGGAATATACTGTGGGGGACCGGGTCTATCTATACAATTTCCAAAGGAACCAGGCCAAACAGCGAAAATGTTTGCCTACGTGGAAGGGACCGTTTGAAATTATAGACAAGATCTCCCCTGTAGCGTACAAGATCCGCATCCCCAAAGGTAGTCTGCCGGAAGGGGAAGACAAGTGGGTACATATAAATCAGCTAAAGTGTTGCCATCCCAGGCACACTCTGCAACAACTGGAGGAATCCACTGGAATCCCAGAGGGGACCGCTCCAGATTAATTCAGTTCCAACCCTAAAATATCCCACATATAGTCTCTAAAATATTATGACGCTTGTAAGCCACTGTCTCTGAATTATATCTTGTTTTTCAAAATCGGAATGCTATGACTATTAAAGTATAAAATGTATATGTCGCCCCACTATATCAATAGTGGGGGAGACATGTCTATGAATAGGTATTACCGCTTTCCTTTGTCGTCCTAGGGGAAAGAAAACCTGGAGACTGACCAAGGAGGACGACCGGGGACCGGGAGCAGAGACCCGAGGGGCCCGGGGTACCGCCCAATATTCCCATCAGGACTGGCGAGGAGAATCGATCGATCCAACTGGGTGGAGGAAAAGATGCTGAACTGTGCCATCTACAGAATTGGAAGAAGATAATGTGGACATACCAGCACAGGGCTTTGCACCCGACTTCCCCTCGACTCGAATCAAAGCGCAGTCGGGCGGGGGTTTTGTCAAGGGTTTTGACCCATGTTGAATCAATAGACTGGGTAGATGTGGGGATGAGTTGTCGCCGCCCATTATTCTATCCCAGAACAAACTAAATCAATAGACTGGGTGGATGTGGGGATGAGCTGTCGCCGCCCACATTCACGCCAGAATCCAGGAGAACTGCGCAGTTGGCACAAGACCACTCCAAAGATACAACCTTCTTGTGGGGGGTTCCACATCACCACTCTACTGTAAGGATGCCATCAAAACAATGTTAAGCAAGGGTCCTATACTATCAAGCAAAAGACCACTCTATTGAAATGCAGTAATTCAAGACAGATCCCAAAAAAGGATGCAACACCGGTACTCACCACTATCAGAAAGCCAGCATTTTAAAACCACCAGACGTTTGTGTAAAACTGAACAGAGGATCCCAAACCAGGCCAAGGAAAGACTTGCTAAGAGGTGGATACAATGTAAAACTATATTCTGAAATGACTTGAAGGAAGTAATTATTTAATGTATATGTAAAAATTGGAAGTTTTGATTTATACTGGGAACTAAAGTGACATTTAGCTGAATTCTGCCTGACAACAACCCCCAACAGGAGTTGAAACTTGATCAAACTGCATTCCCAGGTCTGGCTGCCTCCTGCTTCCCCACCAAAAGGAGATGACACCTCTCTGATTAGATTAGGGGAGGGGCACCTGCAGGAGGTTGAACAAAGCCTTGTCCTGGACTCAGGCAAATGTTATATTGGGGGGGCCGTAAAGTGGCTTCCTCTTGGGAGAAGTGGGAGGAGAAGTGCCTCTGGGAGCCACCCGAGCTGGAGGCAGGGACAGACAGAAGCTTCCCCCATGTGCTTTGGAACCTAAACCACACCCATCTGAGCCAGAGCATAATTTTAAAAAAAGATGGATAATTCATAGTACAGACTTGTCAGAATTATATAAGTAATATCATTATTCTGGTGATTTTTCTGTGCACGTTTTAAGAGGTGTTAGGTGTATTCTGGGGGGTTGCTAGCGGAAAATAGGGTCTTACTCCAAATGTCTGCATGTTAAAAATCTGACACTTTATCATCTGAAACCCATATCCCTGGTGCACATTTGTGTAAAATCTGGAAAGGTTTAGAGGTCGTTATCTGGATGAAAAGGGGAGAATTCTGTCATCAGTGGACACAACATCGTACAAAGACAGGGATCGGATGGTTTGGTGCTACAGAAAATATGTTAACTGGACCTATAATGTGAGAAAAATGGTGCATAGATAAATATGTATTTGGGTCAGAAATAGATTTGTGTGCAATTTGACAAGGGGAGGTTCCTCTGACCATAAAACCTACAGCATCACTCTGACACTCAATTTCTTCCCCCCAATCATGGGAGAGGGGAGAAATGGGCCAATGACAAGTAGAGAGGGGCAGGCTTAGCTAGGCCCAGGCGCACACCCATTTTCAAAACACATCAAAAGGGCCACTGAAACCCAGGGAGGGGATTCACTTTCCACTTTCTTGCGGAACACTTTGCCGGGAGACTCCAGACTTCAAATCCATCAACCTCCAGAGATCCAGAGAGACCAGAGATCCAGAGAGACCAGAGATCCAGAGAGACCAGAACTGTGCAGTGCTGTGCTGTGAGCAGAACCAGCGCTTGACAGACCCAGAGAGCAGAGCTGACCCAGATAGCTGGGACTTCAGAACCACCCGCCGGAAGTCCCGTCCAACCTGACCAGAACTTGACGGCTTATTTCAAAAATATAGTGTGAGTACTCACTGTGCCAAAACCAATCTCTTAGTTTAAAATAATCTAATCCAAACTATTTTAGCCTATTAGAACTGCCTCCTAGAATCGTGTCCTTCTGTCATCTTTAAAACTGAAAACTGTCATCTGTCATTCTGAGCTTTTAAATTTCAAATCCGAAAAACTACCTTCACGAAATCGTCCGTATCTCCGGAACTTAGATGAGAAGCTAAGATTCTAGGCTTTCCAACGAACCTAGAACCAACTTCCTACTCCTTATAGTGCCTCCGTAATCGCGCTCGACGCATGCGACTAAATTTGCCGTAATTTGACATTTTGCTCAATTTCAGCCACGTGTAAAAATATTTGTCCTTGCTTTGCTTGCTGAAATTCGTGTGCAACCTGCCAATCATTCATAGAGTATTGTTAAAGTGATCCTGAACTAATATAAAGTAGCCATCACCTACCCTGAACCACTAGAGGGAATTAAAAGCATTTTTAGCACATTTCTCACTTCATTGTCATCACATTCAAAGCATTTGGGCCTTTGTTTTAAAACTTCTACCTGTTTTCCTCTAAGCTTGCTGGGGGAAACTGAATTTCGTATTGTATTTGATTGCATTCCTGAGAACTGTGTGCTCCTCTTTCCATCTCCTTATATTGCAAAAAGGGGGGGAGTGAATTGTCAAGGAAAAGTGATTACATTGTCTTTTGTTGAAGCCATATCAAGTTATTTTCTGTACTGCATTTCATTCATCATTGCGTTTCCTTGAACCATATAAAGCATTCTTTCCCACCTTATTCTTCTGTTCCTATTCATAAATTACCTCTTGCTGATTACTGCTCATATTCACAAGTGTAATATCCATTATCAATTTATTTATAGAAGTGTGATATATATATATATATATTGTTTACATTTTCAAATAAACCTTTTAATTTGTAAACCAAACCTACTTCTTGGCTCAGTGGGGTCAGGGGGATTCTAAGAGGGGGGTGTTATACAAGGGTTGTCATCCAGAGTACTGAACTGGACATAAAAATAGATCAATAAGGGTTTTCCTCAGCATCCCAGACTAGGCATTTACTTAGCTGTAGTGTTGATTGAATATCGCTTACAGTATCCTGTTAAAAACCACCTTTTATGCCAACAAGTAGGACCAATATGTTCCAGCTTGGCATCATCAGACAATTCCAGGAGGGATTTTAATCAAATTCTTTATTAACCCACACTGTATCGTGCTCGAAAGATGTGTGGGGTGGGTGCGTCTACAACAAAAACTAAAAAAGGTTAGGTTGTAAGGAACTCATGGTGGCAACAGTAAAGACAGACACAAGTGGTCAGAGTTCAAGGGTGTTTATTAAACTGTATGAATGGGTGTGAAAATCAAACCTAAAGCTAAGACGGGAGCAAGCTACAACCACCAAATAATACTAAGGCAGTCCTAGTGGTGTCCTGTCAAATTAAAAGGGCCTATATTAAAAAAAAACATCCTTACCACTAAGTTACAAAAGAATGTAGGATAGCCAGCGTGCCTCTCCGCCTGTGTTACCAAAGAGGGAGGCCCCGTGCACCATTGACACCTGTCACACCACTCGCCAGCGGTACTTCCCGGTCTTGTGATTCACCTTTCAGAGTATGCACGGGTATGAGTTGAGAAGGGCAAAGGAAATTTCCTCCTTGTCATCCTTTCAGGTCTCGCCGGCTTTCTCCTCCGCTTGAAATGCCAGTCCGGAATAGCTGCTTCCTCATGTGTTCGGCCTTGCTCGTAGTGTGCTCTCATGCTCCACCTTTTATCCCTGTGGGGAAGGTAAAGGGCCATCAGGTGGGAGTGGTTATTGTCAAATGCCTGACTCTGCCTGACCCTTGTGTTGGGACATGTCAGGTAAATGGCTCTGTTGTTAGTCTGTTGTTTGTCACGGTGTAAGAAAGTGTCCATGGCGGAAAAGAGGGGTAGAGCTTCTAAATATCCTATAGGGCAGGTCGGCCAAAAGGTGTTACAAGGAAGGGGGTACCGCGTTTCAACCGTCGGTGTCCCACTTCCACTCCCTGAAGACCCCTCACCCAGGTGATCTTCCCCCACTTCTCCACGCCCAGGTACTGGATCCAATAGCGATTGCCATGTCCTGGCCACCTGGATGACAGATCTAGCGGGTGAGACACCTTCAGGTTTCTCACAATTTGCAAAGTGCATCACACAATGCACAGACCCAATGTAAAAGAGACTTTCAATTGATATCCGACTTAAAATAAAGGATATCCACAAAAAGAGGTGAACCATCTTCAATCTGGGTTCATCCAGAAGTCAGGCACAGTGGGCCTGATCACGACTTTGGCGGTAACCCTTAAATTCGGTGGTAGCGCTATTACTGCCGGATTTAAGGGTCTGCCAAATCAGGACTTCGGCGGATTTCACCCCAGCTCTGAGCTGGGGGGAAATTCCCCAAAAATTCGCACTATTACCACCGGCGGGAAATCGCCGGCAGTAAGAGCGCGAAAATTCCCCATTGAGCCCATTGGGGAATGGGGCATTCCCGAATGGGCTCAATGGGGAATGGGGATTAACATTACCGCCAAACTCATGGTCTGGCGCTATTAGCGCCGGCGAGTTCGGCGGTAGGGCTAATACCGCCCAACTCGTGATGAGGCCCAGTGTCTCTAAATTCCCTGAATACGAGCGAGAGGAAATGGTCCATGGGAAAACCCTCACACTGAAAAATCGAAGAGTCCAGAAATGTGACAAAACTCTCTGTTTATTAAAAGCTTTGAAAACCGGGATCAAGAAGTGCATAGCGCATTATTTCCAATACTCTCTCACTGGTAACAGGCATGTCATTTAAGGCACAGTGATGTCACAAACAAATGATACATTAAAAAAACTAAGATAAAATGGGATTGGTTAGTGAGGTAGACTAGATATATGATGCATATGGGGTTAGTAACCTTATTAGCTAAACTGTATCTGGTGGCTCCTCCTGTGACCACCTCCTAAATGTTGTAAATACAGGCATGTCAGGCTGGCACATGTCTGTTGGGTCTTGCAACAAAGTGTGAACTAGTGTGGACGGTGGGTAGGAATTGGCCATTGTGGACTTTTTCAGCCTGTGAATGTTACCAGCATATGAGCACAAAGTGGGGTAGGGAGAAGGACCCCAGGGTTGTGCATGTTCTAATGAGGCTAACATTCTCTGGCACCCCTGGCCGCAAGCAAGGACATTCAAGCTTTCAACTTCATGCTGTATTACTTTTTTATCATCTGTCTTTAGTTGGGTGGGAACAATGGTCTCTGTCTGGCTCGAATGAATAGGCTTTGTCTTCCAGGTTCAAATCACATCTGCAGGGACCACAAACTTAATTTTCCTGCTCAAATATATGAGGATCTTTAGCTTTTACATATGCAGGTGTCCTTTTACACATGCAGGTGTCCTATCTCTTCTGCTAATGTACAACTTTCTCTCCCTCTGTGTCTTTGGCAAGAATATGCACAATGGCTGGACTGACAGCCTGGCCTACTTTTTTCAGCGAAATCAGTGCACCAGGTCAATGCAGCTGTAGTTTCTATCTTGATTTACATGGCCACTCATGTTAGTTGCATTTCGTGTCAGCAAGCAGTTATATGTATTCTTGTGTGATTGGTATTTCTGCATAAGAGACATAAGGTACATGTGATCTCTAAACTTAGTGATTAGAAGCATGGTCTTGGTGTCTAAGAGCAGCTTGGCCTAAGTGTCTGTGTAGCTTTGTGCAGGGATGCATGTGCTTCATGACTAACACATCTGTGTGTGTGTGTTCAGCCATATCGCCTCTTCATGATTTCTTTCGTGGTGTCATCCAGTTATGGCCTGTAGGGCTGCTTCAGGAAGTGGCATCTGTCACCTTGGTGGTATACTGGTGGGAGGGTTGTACCCCCAATACAATACTTGAAGCCCCTCCCCACTGATGGGTGTCTTGCAGTTCCACACCTTTGCCACCCCACTCGGGTCGCTTGAGTTTCTTCTGTGTTCGTCCGTGCTACAGGCCACTTTCTCTTCTTCACTCTGCTCAGCTTTAATTACCTTTTCTTCCTCCAGTGTGTTTCCAGTTTAGGGAACTCACCCATTTGTATGTACTTCTCAGGCACCATCAAGGCTGCTGTATTCCATGGCACCAGGTTACATACCCGTCCTCTATTTGGAGGGCATCTGCATGTGAGCTTCTGGCCCAATGATGGTCTGCGAATACTGCTGTGTCTCCTCCCATTCAGTGTTCCTTCGAAATGTGTCTGCAGCCTCTGTTCTCTCTAACCTTTACTGAACCTTCATCCTGGTAACATAGTGGTGTAATTCTTGAGGGGCATTTTGGGCAGAGGGCCTGCCTTGTTTTCTACCTGTGTGAGTAACTTGAACTTCCTTGCCCACTCCTTAAGGTACTCATCGTTTTCTCTTTGCACCATCTCCACTGGAACTGTCAGGAGCTCTTGTGCTTTGCATCCCCGCAGCCCTTGTACCCATTCTTCTCCTGCAAACACTGATCCTAAGGTATTGAAATTCCCTTTGTGTCACTGTTCTCACTTTTTCGTTGGTTGGACCTTCCAGTGTATATAGTGTCACGTAATCTGTGCTTCTGCAACCCTCTGTCATTGTCCGTGTTTTCATATAACTGCGCTCATGTGGGAATATCTTCGTTGTCATTCGTTGTGGTGTAGCCGGCTTTCTCTGGAACCGCAATGGAAGCCCTGGCGGTGCTCATGGCCTAGGAAGTGAAAGAGCATACGGGGCAGCGCTCCCCTGAATCATCCCTCCCCACACCGGTCAGGTGCTGGTACTATATATTGTTAGTGTTGTGGGCTGAATTGGTCAAACAAACACTCGTGTTTAAAATTGGTAATGATGCTCCATTGGAACTGCTTCATCTCTTTTGTGATACTAGAAAGGGGTTGAGTCATTACTTCAGTAAATACGGGAATGTATGCCATATAACATATACTTGTTCAGGTGCATAATGCATGCATAATACGTTTTTGCTTTTCTTAATACCAGGAGGGTAAAGAAGTAGAGACAGCAGAAAGCAAAACCAAACATAGCAACAATTTCTCCAATAGTGCGATGTATGTGTTGCAAGTATTCACGCCTATTACCCTGTATGTAAGATATACCTTGATACCTTGCAAAACCTTGCACCACTGTGTACCATCCACATAATTTCCTATGTTATCATTATTTATTTATTTCCCTCTGGAATGCACAATGGGTGACCCTCGGCACCCCGATCATTGGGGTGGTCACTTAAGTGATGCTCAAATACCTTTGGTGGGACCCAACAGCCCATTGGTAGTTATTTTCTCCTGTCACCATCTTTCTCTCCTTTTTTGTTGTTGAAAAGGTGTCACCCCAAAAGCATCTTCTTTTCAACCCCTATAGCACTTGTCCCCGTCCCTGTTATTATCTTCCTGGACACCATGTATTTTTTTGTAAGAAACTCCTAATGTAGCTTTGTGGAGCCTCTGTGTCTGAACACCTGCAAGCTGCTCCAAGTCCAGGAACCTTTCATCAGATGCTGGGTAGTAGGATAATCAGTTTGAGGGGACAATATGATCATGGGGGACACAGCGAGGGGGGTACACAATCAGGTTTTTTTTTCTCGTCCCCCAGCTTTGTGACATCTGGGTGTCAGGCCGAGTCCCACAGGCCCTCTCGGCGATAGGGGCTTCTGTCCCTACTCGTGGGCTCGGGTGCAGGGTCATTCGATGTGCATTCCTCCCTGTTGTGTTTTGTTTTAAAGTCTCCTTGCACCCGAACACAAAGAAAATTGGGTGAGTTTCTCAAAGTGTATATATATTTTCATTTTATCACTTCCTACCATTGCCTTAATACGTGCCACTGATACTCCTTCCTTCTATTCACCTAATCCTTCCATCTAATGCGTATTTCACATGCTCACTACCCAATCTGCCTCTGCCTTCAATATCATTATGTTATTGCACTCTTTATTTCACTGGCAGGATAGCGGTCCCATATTCTTTAAACTACATGGGAGAGACAAAGAATAAAACAGAAACAACAGTTTTCCTCTTGTCCACCTTCTTTATTATGCGTTGGGTCGCAATCATTGCTGTTTCCTGCTGTATTGCCCCTGTAAAACATAACTGCTGTTTTTTGTGACCGCCCGTACTCTAACACACCTCCCACTGACACTGAAAAAAGCATATGTGATGTACGTGTGCATGCAGGTGTGACATATGTGTACACAGGTTTGCCTATCACCTCTAGCATATACATTTCTGTCCCTTCTCTGAAAATACTACCAATGCATCTCTCATGAAACATATATTTCATAACAAAAACATTGTATAACATCTCAGTAGATTTACATTTCCTACATATGAGAAAGAGAATGCCTTTGTTTTCTCCAATGGCCACCTTCTATGTACCATACTTTACCTGTGTCTCTTGCACTATACGAGAGATGCTACTCATTCAAAACCCCTCGACTCCTCTTTCACTTTCTACCTGTTACTCACCTGCAGGGGCATTGCTAGGGGGGGCTAAGGGGGCTATAGCCCCTGATCTTTTGGTTGTAGCCCCGGATAGAATCTCAGGAGCTACAGCCAAAAGACTAGCTAGCCCCCAGTCCCAACAGTTCCGAAATCAGCTTAGCCCCGGGTCTTTTGCAGACCTAGCAACTCCCCTGCTCACCTGCTCCTCGCTCTCTTTCAATGGAGATCATTAGAGGACCTCCCACACTCCTCTAACCTCCCTCTTTACCTACCTGTCATCCCTATTCACATTCCCTTCACATCCACGGGTACCTAGCTCCTCGTTTGTTGCTCCTTCCAGTTACATTAATACGTTACCCCAATGAGGTCATATGGAAGAATGACATCCCTTAACTTTATGACACAACCAGGGTCCGTTAGTCATATACAAAATATTGTTTTACTTACTCTTGCATGTTGCTTCCTTGCACTGGCAGATGTTCCCATTCTACACATTGTGCTTCTCCTTACAGCCCCCGATTCCTGGCCCTTGTTCTGTGTTCCGTCAGACATCTTATCTCTGCTACTCAATCGGTTATTATGCTCATATTAAAGGGATATTGTCTGGTGTTGTGGGGGAAATCCTTATGAACCATGAGTGTTTCCCCCTCCCCTTTGTGTGGCCAAAAAGAGGAAAAAACAGCAAAACCCCCAATGAGATACACCTTCTCTGGTTGCACATATTTTGTGCACTATTCCCTCTCTTTCCACACCTTACCTACTTTTACTCTCTATGTTTCTCTCCCCTTTCCCCTTATCCCCCAGTTGTTCCATCCACTGGTATCCCTTCTTATACTGTTCCTAACCATCCTTGCTTCCTTCAATGTGTGACCATTGTACGTGTGACCAGCTCACAATGTGCTTAGTACTGATGCCAAGTCCTCCTTGTCTCTATTTTCAATGGTTAGTTAGTCCATGAAACTTATATTAAACACCCACTCATTAGGTATAAACACACCTCCAGCTATGAAATGAGTCAGTTTGCACCTCATCAAGAGCTGCCTGCATTCCCAAATTCATTCCCTCATTATTATCCTGGTGTAAAGTCACTCTGTGCTCCCCCACCTTTGCAGCTTAGGAGTGTGGCGTTGCCCCGTAAGGGCTGCGCACGCGGCGGCGTGACGTTGCACGTCGCCGCGTGCGGCTTAAATAAACGGGGCGTTCCCGGAACCGCAGAGCGACCGGGGAGCCCGAACCTAACGGACGTGTGAGTCTGAGCTCTGTTGGTTTGGGGGCTCACGGGCACGCCTGGGGGGCCCAAGGACAGACCCCCCACAGTGGCGACGAGTGATGTCGGATGCCCGGGCCCGGCGGTGAAAGGCGTCCGGAATTTTTCTGAAACGATCGGAACGTTCACGGACGTTTCGTTTCATGCCGTGGCTGCGGACCGCACACGCGGCTGGCGGCCATTTTGTAGACGAGGCCGCGGAACTTCTCGGAGCTCCGGTTCGGACCGAGAAGGTGATCCGGGTCTAATTTTTGGATCTTGTGGGTGCTGAGGACATGATCCACGCGCCCATGCCCATTTTGTGAATTTTCATTAAATTTTGGGATCGTTACGTCGAGTGTTAGCCAGGACAAGGGCTATGATGGCAGGGCCTGCTTAGCCTAGTCCATCCACGTGGCTCAATTTTTGGGACCTCTACACAGCAGTGCTTTGCTGCAAGGTGGCAACAAGGCACTTCCTCGCCCCCTTCATCATCAGGACACTCTTTTTTGATCCTCTTCATCATCACAAGGTGGTGGCAGCTTCAGAGGTCTTCTGCATCTTTCAGCATCTTCATCTTTTCGCATGGTGGTGGTGGGAATCTGAGTTGCGGCCTCAGGTCTGGTAGTGGGGTGCCTGTGCGCTCAGTCCCATGTCCGACAGTGAACAGGACGGCGACACCGCGGATCCTGGGGAGGATTCTCAGGACGAAGGTAAGGTGGCCCAGCCGGCAGCTCTGCAACCGCCGCCACAGGCACCACCAGGGGCACAGCCTGTCGGCCTCATCATGGCTCAAGCTAGAGCCCAGGCGGCCCTGCAACCGATACCAGAATTCGATCCTACGGGCCCTCCATCCAGTTTGGGGCCCCGATGGAGGAGGTGGGTGGCCCGCCTGGACATGTACTTCAGGGCTGCTCGAGTGGATGATGATGACAGCATGGTAGCCACCATGCTGTATTCGGCGGGAGCCGCGGTTCAGGAGATCTTCGAGTCGCTGACTCCGGCGGACCAGACCTATGGTGCGGCGAAAGCGGCTCTCCTTGCGCACTTCCTTCCACTTGCCAACGTGGATTTCGAGAGATTCGTGATGCTGTCGGCCAAGCAGAAGGAGGATGAGACTTTGGATACGTTTTACGGCCGCCTACGCCGCCTCTCCCAAGGGTGCGCGTGGGGGGACGCGGAGGACATGATACGGACAATGCTGATCCAAGCATGCTCCTCTGGCAAACTGAGGAGACAGGTCCTCAGGGAGCCGGGAATCACTCTGCACCGTATACTAGAGCTGGGTCGATGTCACGAAGTGGCTGAGGCACGGGCGAGCAAGATGGAAGCAGGATCACGCTCGATCAAAGCCGAAGAGGTGTGCACTGTGTGGCGGGGCGGCAGAGGAACGAGAAGGCCTGGCGGAGCCCCCCGAGACAGGGCAGGAAGGTCGGGGAAATCATGCCAGAAATGTGGCTATGACCTCCCCCACTCCACAGAGTGCCCAGCCGCAGGAAGAACATGTGGCCGATGTGGCCTGCCGGATCACTTCGCGAGAGTGTGCAAGTCGACGCTACCTGTCATGGTACCCAGAGGTCCTGCCCGGGTCTGGACTCATCGTCAAACCTGGCCATCCAACGTGGCCCAGGTGGATCAAGCGGAAGAGGAGGCTCAGGCAGAGGAGGCTGAAGCAGAGGAGGAGGAAAACATCTTCTTCGTCTCAAGCATGGGGGTCCTGAAAGGCAAAAGCAGGAGGCAGCCAAGATGCGTAGTGGAGGTGAACCACTCGCCTGTCCCCGTGCTGCTGGACACAGGGGCATCGGTCAATGTCATGGCCAGGGGACATTATGACGCTCTTGACCCATTGCCGAACCTGGCTGCGCCAAGAGCTCGCATCTTCGCCTTCGGTGGACTCGAGCCCATACCGCTGGATGGAGCGTTCGTGGCGAAGGTGGAGCACGAAGGATCGAAGATCAGAGCACGATTCTACGTCACCCCCATAAGCAATAACACCCTACTAAGCTGCGCGGCTGCGGAGGCGCTTGGGATAGTGAGTTTTGCGTACTCAGTATACCTGGAAGACATCAACGACCTACTGGACAAGTACGCAGCCCTGTTCAATGGCATTGGGAGAATGACCGGTGATCCAGTCCGGCTACACATTGACGACTCAGTACAACCTATCGCCCTGAAACACCGGAGAGTTCCTTTTCATCTGAGAGAGCAAGTCGATAAGGAACTGGACAACCTGGTGGCCTTGGACATCATCGAGAAGGTGGAAGGCCCAACACCATGGGTGTCCCCCATTGTCGTGGCCAGGAAACCAAAACAGCCAGACTCCGTTCGCATCTGCGTAGACATGAGGCTGCCCAACAAGGCCATAAAAAGGGAGCGACACCTGACCCCGACCATCGATGACATAATTGCTGAGGTACAGGGGGCCAGGTTCTTCTCTAAACTCGACCTCAGAGCAGGGTACCATCAAGTTGTCCTCCATCCGGAGTCCCGGTACATAACGACATTCACCACCCACCGGGGACTCTACAGGTACAAGAGGTTGAGTTTTGGGGTCTCGTCGGCTGCCGAAGTGTTTCAGAACATTATCCGGGGTGCACTTGCTGATCTTGAAGGGGTGCTCAACATCAGTGATGACATTTTGGTGTTTGCCAACACGGAGGTGATCCATCTGAAGCGCCTGGCCAAAACCTTCGAGAGGCTGCAGTCATTGGGTCTCACCCTCCATAGGGACAAATGCGAATTCCTGCGCCCATCAATAGAATTCTTTGGGTTCGTGTTCAAGGAGGGTGGGGTGTCACCCGACCCACGGAAGGTTCAGGACATTAAGAGTGCACAGCCCCCGGAATCCGTGTCAGAAGTGAGGAGTTTTCTGGGCATGGTGACCTACTGTGGTCGGTTTATCCAAAACCTGGCCTCGAGGTCTGAGCCGCTCAGAGCTCTGACCAAGAAAGATACTGCCTGGCACTGGGGTCCACTGGAACAGTCGGCGTTCGAGGACATCAAAGGCGCCCTAACAACAGAGGACACCATGGCGTTCTTCGACCCGGCGCTACCCTCGGAGATCGTGGTCGACGCCAGTCCGTTTGGCCTGGGGGCGGTCCTGACCCAGGTGGACCATGAAGGAAACCTCCGCCCCGTTGCATACGCCAGTAAGGCGCTCTCGGACACGGAGCAGCGATACTCCCAGATCGAGAGGGAGGCCCTGGCGGTCTTGTGGGGATGCCGACATTTTCGCCTATATGTGCTGGGACGTCCGGTGACTGTGGTGACTGATCATAAACCCCTGCTCCCGATTCTGGCGGGCTCGTCATCTAAGCCCCCGGCCAGAATTGAAAGATGGATGCTCGCATTGCTTGAATACAGGGTCACGCTGGTATACCGGCCAGGGGCCAACAATGCAGCGGACTTCCTTTCCCGGCATCCTGGAGTGCGTGGGGGAGTGGCAGGAGACACCTGTGCAGAAGAAGCGGACGACCATGTCCGGATGGTGGTGGAGGGAGCAACACCAAATGCACTGCCCCTGTCGGAGCTGGAGGCCGCGGCGGCCGAGGATGGGTGCTTCCAGATACTGAAGCAGTCGATGCAGAGCGGGTCTTGGAAGCTCGTCCTGGAAGCGCTCGCAGGGCGGACCCATGAGGCGAAGACCGCCCTTAAACAGCTATGGAAGGTGAAGGATGAGCTGTCCTTCTCTGAGTCGGGGCTCCTGCTCCGGGGGGATCGCATAGTGGTCCCCCACTCCAAAGTGGGTGAGGTGATCGCTTTGGCCCATCACGGACATCAGGGTGCTGCCAAGACGAAGGCGAGGCTGCGGATGAAGGTCTGGTTCCCGGAGCTAGAGAGAAGGGTCGATGACTTTGTGGCGGCCTGTGTATGGTGCCAGGCAGCCTCCCCGGTGCAGAGGGAACCGGCTATCGAGGCAATGCCTCGGGGGACCAGGCCCTGGGAGGTCGTACATGCCGACTTTGGGTCCACGTCCGTGGGCACCCATTTTCTGGCCATAGTCGATGAGTACTCCCGGTACCCCGAGGTGGAGTTCGTGGAATCGGTGGCATTCGAGCATGTGGTGGTCGGCGTGGAAAAGATCTTTGCAACCCATGGGTTTCCCCTGACACTGTGCTCGGACAATGGGTCGCCATTTCAAAGCGAACGCTTCTCAGAGTTCCTGGCCAGCTGTGGAGTTCAACATCGAAAGATATCCCCGCTGTGGCCGAGGGCCAACGGCGATGCAGAAAGGCTGATGCGAACACTAAACAAGACATTTCGGATTGCGCAAGGACAAGGCCAGCCCCTCCAACGGGCCTTGTATCAATTCCTGCGAGTGTATCGCACCACCCCACATGCCTCCACTGGTGTCGCCCCGGCGGAAGTGCTGTTCCGGCGATGCCCCCGGGGTCTACTGCCGGAGGTACAGGAGAGAGAGCCTGGGGTCATCAACGACCAGCAGGTGGAGGCCGACCGACTGGCCAGGATCAGCCAAGAGAATGTGCGACGGGGCCTGCGGCCCCAGCGGCTGGAACCCGGGGATGAAGTGCTCATCCGGAACCGCCATCCTCACGGGAAGTTGTCACTGCCTTATGAACCGGCGCCCCTGGATGTGGTCGCTGTGAAGGGGTCAATGGTGACGGCCTCTGATGGGCGGACGGCTGTCACCCGCAACGTCAGCTTCTTCAAGAAGCTGGGGGACTCGAGAACTGAACCCCCTCTGGACCCTGGTGTTGCTGAGATCCCTGAGGAAGATGGCCCCCCTCTCGGTGCCCCGGGCTCTCCGTGTCGGGAGGCTACTGTTGACGGACTGTCGGTGCCGGAGGTGAGCGGGAGGTACCCCCAGAGGACT
Organism: Ambystoma mexicanum; assembly: GCF_040938575.1. Lineage (NCBI taxonomy): Eukaryota > Metazoa > Chordata > Amphibia > Caudata > Ambystomatidae > Ambystoma > Ambystoma mexicanum. The sequence continues at coordinate 887,466,573 of NC_090929.1, forward strand.
GGGCGAGGGAAACCCGCTTACCTCAGTGAGTATGTGTTGGGACAGTTGGAGAGTCATCCGGGGTGAGGGGGCTGACATTAAAGAGGCCTGGGTCCAGGATGGGCACGTTGTTTGCTGTGTGATATGTTGTGTTTATCTAATAAAGTAATTGTGTGTCCTCCTGAAAAAGGAGGAGTGTGGCGTTGCCCCGTAAGGGCTGCGCACGCGGCGGCGTGACGTTGCACGTCGCCGCGTGCGGCTTAAATAAACGGGGCGTTCCCGGAACCGCAGAGCGACCGGGGAGCCCGAACCTAACGGACGTGTGAGTCTGAGCTCTGTTGGGTTGGGGGCTCACGGGCACGCCTGGGGGGCCCAAGGACCGACCCCCAACAAGGAGCCCGCCCGTAGCCGCTTGTTAGTCACCTCCACCAGACAGTGCAATTGTCATTCTAGTGTAACTTTCACGAATACAGCGCTACCACGTGTGCATTAGCACTCCGCCATTCAGGCTAACTGGCCATTAGAACATCTACTTTTGGATCAACCACCGCACCAGCTAAATTACAACACTA